>NC_142200.1:119600703-120216417 GCF_049639895.1 Pseudopodoces humilis | reverse complement strand
AATTACTCCCATAACGGAAGAATCCTTTACAGCAAGTGGCAAATGAGCTGGATTAAAATTTGCTGAGGTTATTTCAGAGCTGACATTTTTAAACTTTTACTCCATGGACTTTGAAGAGCATTTTATTACATAATAAAACATGTTTACAAAACAGTAAGAGCAGTGAGCAGACTAGTGAGACTTGTGTTTCCATAGATTTGTCTCAATTTTTAGTTTCTGCATCAGTATATAAAAGGTATTTCACTGAAGTCTCTCTACCTGGACATCCTATTTGGAAAAGGGGTCTGAGACCTTGCCTTTTTATACACCCTGAACGTGCTAATTTCTTGTTGGTGACAAATATCCAAGACCTCTCTTTCTAGGTTGAGTTTCACTGAAATTGCTACCAGAAAGGAAATGGCACTGCCAGACCATCCAATTGCACAAGCCCTGTTTGTTTGGGAATCAAACACCAACAATTTTGCAAATGTGCTGATAGGCTCCAGATTAACGTCCATCCCAACTCATTTCCCTCCACGCATTTATTTGACAAGTTCAGACATTGCTTCTTTCCCAAAATGTGTCAGCCTCCTCTGTCTTTAAAACATCTTGGACCAGAATCCCAGCATTAACATAAAACCTGACAGTAAATCAGTGCACCAGATTTCTCACTCTTCCTTAGAAGTGGCTGGGAAAGGAAAGATTAGGCTTATTGTCTGCAATCAGGCTTCATACCTATCATGGTTTCACAACAAACACTTCACAGCAACAAATACATATATGCACTATATTTTCCTGGAAAGAAGGTTGGACTTTTTTTTCTTCTTAATAACAATTTATAAATTGCTAAATAATTCCATATGGCTATAAGTACCTTAAATTCAAAGCAAATTTAGAAAAGTTCATTTGCCATTGTGGAAAATTAATTATGTCAGCAGTGAACAATCTCTGGCCACCAAAACCATATGATGACATGGAAAAATAACACACTAATTCACCCCGTGAGTCACTGAGTTCTCCATATTTTACAGCCTGACTTGTTTTATAATTTGACTTGTTCAACTGATGGGAAGTCCAAAGAAGAATCAGTAATTAAATGCTGATCTCTCAAGCCTTTTGTGGAACTGATATTTCCTTGGTATGTGGTCCCACATCCTACACTGATTTGGGAACACACAGTGGAATGCCAAGAAAACTGATTTGCAGTGAATGTAGCACATACACAGTTCTAGTGCATTTCTTACAGAGGAAAAAAAACCCAGCTTTTGGGAGGTCCCTTTGGCTGTTGATTCTGGCCTTCACATTCCAATATTTGACAATTTTCACTAGGTTTTTAAAGTACTGTAATACACTTTTCTTCAGCTGTTCTGGACCCATTTTCATCAGTTTTGTGGCACAAAACAGGGGCTAGAATTAGGCAATGTGATGATTCAGCAGCCCTTCTGCACCATAACAAGCTCAGTTTTAGAGGCGTCTAGGCACTGCTTTGGGGGCTGGAGAGACAGATGTGGAAGAAAATCCATGAAGAGACAAGTGTTTAAGAACCTCTATCCTCTAGATCTATCCTCTAGATAGATGCAAAATTCCTGTAAAACAGCATCTAGGACAACACTTGCTATCAGGAGAGCCAGTCTTACTCTCAGGGGAAGCCTGAGCCTCAGCTAAAAGCAAGTGACCAGTTCTTCCCAGTGCTGGGGACATCTGTTTCAGGCAAAGCTATTGTCATTGTTGCAGTTCACCAAATACAGGTTACACCCAGCTCCTTCTGTAAAGCACATGCTCTCATTTTCTGACCACCTTGAGAACTCCAGAACACAGCAACACCACCTCTGCCTTCCCAAGTGCTGGGGATCTCCTTCCACGACACCACAAGTTAACGAAGGCCATGCAGACTACCTCTGTCAGGCAGCATTGCTGAAACAACCCATAAACCATCTTTTACACAGTCTAAAGCCTGAAGAATCACTCAGTGAGGACAAAGATGGGAAAAAATTCAGTTAACTGCCCCATTAAGATGTGGCCTCCACCCTGAAGTTATTCTTTTAAAATTTATATTTAGTAGAAAAGGAAAATGTTTCCATTTCACATACCAGCGAGAGCTGGTACACAGAAATCTCGTAGAATAGTTCAGAATTTTTTAATAAAATGAATTCATTAAGAGACCGCAGAAACTACTGTTCATGTACTGATAAGATGGATAGCAGCCTGGTTTATGTTCATGTGACACCTGCTCAGAAGCAGGAGTTCCTACATAAAAATGAAACATTTAAACAAGTATCCTGTAAATTAGTCACCTGAGTTTTTCCCATCAAAATGACATCTCACCACTCTCCTCTCATGAGCTCCCTACAAGAGGAAGCTTGCCCAGCCTTCTCCCTTTTGATGCTACTGGAGGTTAAACACCCTAGATAAACGATTACAGTAAAACCACCAGGTCTTGTGCTGGGAATCATTCTTCCACTGATGGCATGATGACATGAAGCACTAGAAGGAGAACATATTTCACTCCCACATGGGGCTTTTACGTATGCCACTTTTTTTTCTTCCCTGAACAGATACGACTGCATACAAGAAGACAGATGTACATGGCAAATTTTCTTTGGCATAATAATTTTTTTTACATTGAATAAAAATATAGGTTTCAACAGTACCTCTGAAAACAAAACCAAAACAAAATCTAAGCTTATAATACACCACTGAATTTTCAGTATTATCATTCTTATGGCAACATGAGCCCTGACTCACAATGGCACATAAAAGTATTAGTCATGTGAACCCTTGTTCATTCAAGGATACATGTGCACACACACAGATGTGTGTACCCTTTTCATTGAAAGGGTAATAAATTTTTTTTGCAAGTATTCTGATTAAAAGGTGATCACTACTGGACTTTCAAAATCCTGGGTGAGGCTAAATCTTGTAGCATGTACTAGACTCCTGCACACTGGAACCTTTTGAGGAGGGAAAGAGAAGGTGATATAACTTTTGAAGACAGAAGCTGTAATTTTGGTGGCAGCACGTCACAAGGACGCAGCATGTCCTGTTGGCTACAGTGATGTTGAGATTGATGTTGGGAGAAGGGGGGGTTGTGTTTCGGCAAGCATGTCCCAGGCTGCCTCAGCGTCTGCGTGCAGCTGGTTGGGTTGTGCAGAGTGAAGCACAGGCTCCAGGCTCTGTCCCTCGCTCTCTCCTCTCTTCCAAATATTCCACGACCCACAACAACATTCAACAATTGCCAATGCCACAGCAGTGCACATGCTTTGTAAAGCCCTCTCCAGTTTCTGGGAAGGAGAGCAGCAGGGGCAGTCAGAGTTGGAACAAATCTCTCCTCCTCCCAAGTGCTTGCAGGAGAGGAGAGGAGGGGTGTGGTGTCAGACCTGGTAGTGCCAGCCTTCTCTTTGCTACTCACAGTCCTAGAGAGCAAAGGGTGTTTTTCCAAGGCACACACACTGCTCTGCACACTCCTGCAATGCTTCTAGGCTGCCAAAAAGTGCCTGATCTGCCATGCTGGCTCCCCTTGCTCTGGCCACATTGGCCAGAAGCAGCATCCTGCTTTTTCTGACAAGACAGGCTATGCCTCTCCATCTAGGAAAGAGGCACAACTACAACAGGACAAAGACACAGATCTCTGTCCCAGCTAGAACTCAGGAACTGCACACGTCTCAGATTTTGGGTGCTGCGTGCTCTAAGACTTCTTTCTCAAAAAGACTGCAGCAATCTTCAGTGTTTTCATTTTCCAAGCTAATTTTGGATGCAGACCTGAATTGAACATGCTGCAACTGTAGTACCAGCCTAGAGGAAAAAGCCTCTGCCACAACTACTTAAATTTGCCAGACAGAAAGCAGCTCAGTTTCCCAGCTGGGCGGAAGCACAAGTGTTATTCAAAAGTACTGTCCTCCAAGCAATGCATACCACACTCACTTAGAACTGCTTATCAAAAGTATCTCCAGATTGTGTTACAGCACCCTCACCACACACTGCCAGTACACTCCAACAGTCATGGCAGTGCCATACAGATATCCAGCAGGGAAGTAGCTAACTTTGCATGTTCTGTCAGCCAACACTACTGTGAGGTTAGTGTGTGCATTGCAAAAGTACAGAAGAGGTACAGTTAGACCTAGGGACACACTGTATGTGGCAGCATAGAAATCTTCATGTCATGCTGTTGGATCCAAAACTCATGGCAAAGAGCACCATTTACCCTGAAGAGCTAAATTCCAAACTACAAAGCTTGTTACCAGGTGCTGACTCTTTACAAGCCCAAACAGCTTTTGATAAAGTCAGTTCTTGTTACTACATGTCCTTCATAGGATGACCAGCACTGCCTTTATCAGCCATCAGCACTTGCACACTGTTCCCTCTCTCTCCCCTGCCACTGCTGTCCCCCACAGCCAGTTCCAAGCAGCAAAGCCAGATCATGTCCGGGAAAACCATTTCACTGAAACAGCACTGCAGTCACGATGGAAAACCCACACACACGCAGGTCCTGTAGCAAGCCTTCATTCCAATTCCTCACAGTTTTTTTCCCTAAAAATACCTTGACCTAGCCACTTCTCCTAGGGGTTTCTAAACAACTGCAAGGTCATCTCCCAACTCAGACAATCTGAGCTAACATTTTCTGTACCTAATATGGACACATCTGCTTAGAAAACCCATGCCCATGTGAAGCCATTCACAAATGCAAATCAATGTTCCTTCCACTTGCCCTACCTGTTCCAAGGAACCAAACTGCTACCGTTCAGCCTGTATTGCTTCAGCTCCCCTACAACATCCACACTGCATGCCAATTTGCCTGCTTCAAACTCAAGAGGTTCTCAGTTTCTGTCCCATGGTTTCTTATGAAAAGGGAAAAATTATCTTTGACACTTCTTCACAGTCTTTGCTTATCCCAGCATTTCCTTGGGATTGACCTTAAAATTTAGCAAGTAGAGTTGGGGGAGGAAACTGTTGTTTTAATCTTCAGAAGGGAGTGCACAAGTCCAGGAACGCACATCACAGATGACAGCTCAAAAAAATATATCATGCCTCTTTCCATGGTATTTTTAGTACTTCCTTCTTACACTTTCAGGAGAAACTGGCACAGGTAGTATTAATCTGTAACATTGCACCATAAGTTTCTCCAGAACTAGAAATACAAACTTTCTTAATTGCTGTGCAACAGAATCAAAAGCAACATAAGAACCTGAAGAACTTGTTCGAACAATTCAGGTTTTGATGAAAGTTAAATAGTGAATTAAAGGAAAACATCATTTCCTTCAGCTCCAGTGTACACAGGAGATACCACTGACACAAGTTTCCCATCACATTTGTTTATAATACACTTACAAGTAACCTAATGCTTTGAAAGATTAAATACATGTGTTGCATTCAAGTTACGCACAGATCATAATTACTTAATTATATGTACAAATATTATTTCATTTGTAATTTTGAATTAATGCATACCATAAGCACACTCTGCATCTTAACTGCTGATTTTGGTTTACCACAAGGTGGCAGAAATTTCCAAGTTAAAATAGAAAGATAGTTGTAGGCTATTCCATGAGTCTGGTTTTGTTTAACCTACTGTGACTGAAAAGATAGGAAGTGTGTTTATGTCACCAGGTTAAATCTTAAGGACCACACAAATCCTTTTTTTGCTGTAGAGAAACAAAATTGAACCTTTAGCAAAGTACATAATACAGATTTTTATAGGAAAAGTATGCACAAGAAATGATTAAGTAAAACATATTTTTGAATTTTAACGTCTAGATTAAAAGTTCTCAATTACTGAAGATATAAGCAAAAAATAGGTTTCTTAAATTTCAAAAATACCAAATAAATTATTTTAGGTACACAGATCACACTTTTCGTGTGTTTGGAAGCAGCATTAAATTTTCTAGTAAAAAAAAGCCCTGTATTTTGGTTAGTAGCTACATTCTTTTTGTTCCTGTTATTTTTGCTATGATTGTTAAGAAACAGACACAAAACAATAAACGTTGCAAGAAGGTATCACTAAAACATGGCTGAAATATCATTAAACAGTAACCCCCATCCTCTCTCACTGGCAAATTTACTTTCTGCTCTCCCTAATAAATTTTGTCAATTTTTCCATTTTTTTTGAAATTATTAGTTTACTTTTTATCAAAACAAAAGAAAATACGACAACAAATTGTTAATTAAGGTTAATTACACCAGACTTTCCCAAAAGGCTTAGTTTATTGTTAAATGGTGATGTGATCAGAAGCAATGTCACATATAAAGTCACAACAACATGAACCCCAAAATGCAAGTTAGGTGACAGAGACAACTAAATAAGATACTTACTGTCTAGCCTGGTCCTTATTGCCATATGTTACATTTACAACTGCAGTCTCCGTGTCAGTGTTCACTAGAAAGGAAAATGCAAAGGAGGGAGGGTAAGTTCAGTGTGCACTCACTTCCCACTACAAATTTAGAGGCAAATTGAGAATAGAAACGGTACCTTGCTCACAGTTCTCCACAGTTCCATACTGAGCTAACAAACTATCCAGCACCTATAAAAGTTAAAAGAAATGATAGATTTAAATTTCAAAGCAGATTAACAAAGCAAAAAAAGCCTCTAAAAACCACCTGAATTTTTTAAATTATTGTAAGAGAATATAGATCATTTAAGAGAGCCATTCCAACAAAGAGGAAACTTATCATTTCAGGAAGAGCAAGCATACATTGCTTGTTTTGTCTCTCATATCAGAAAATCTGCATTTAAAATATCGTTAACGTGAAAATACAAAGTGTAGTTTCAGGAAGTCACACTGTTCTGTACATTCCAAACTGAAAATAAACCTCCAAGTCACCTGTTCTCAGACTGCGCTAAAGCAGAGGCAGAGAGAATTAGAGAACAGCAAATCCAAAATAAAACTTTCTCCATATATTCCAAGAACATCTAACTTTACCCCTGTTTGAAGTTGTTGGGGTTTTTCCTCCCAACACAGGTTGTACATAAAAGTGTTATTCTCTTCCTTAGTGGGGAATTGTCTGTGTTGAGAAAGTAACAAGAATGACCAGCACAATGAGCTGTTTCACAATTATTTTGACAGATTTCTCAAAGATCACGATTCCAGGGGAACCACTCACAACAATATCCATCATCATTATTTGAAAGTCACAATTAATTTTTCCTTCAGTAGAAAGCTAGGATGAAACAGGTAAATGTATGTGACAAGAAGCAAAAGAAATCTAAATTAAGTTGTTTTATTTTGCATAGTTTTATTCTAGTCAAATGGAAGATGAAGGGGGAAGTACACAAACTTCTGGGGAAAAATCAGGGTGTCAGAGTATTACAGTAAAAGCATTAGCACACCCACAGTTGTACCACATCTAAAATTCACATGGTATAGAGTTTATTCTTTTCCTGGTGAGCAATAAGGTTGCAGAAAATGGTGAATCTGGCATTAACTAGCACAGACACAAGTGCATCATTGTGATGTACTGCATCCTAATGTTTTGCCTCAGAAATTTAACTGATGCAGGAAAAGTTCACAGTTTACACCAAGAAGTGAAAAAGTAAGCTTACAATCCCTTTTGTAACCCAAGTGTCATTTCTTCAGCTAGTCTCTTAAGGGGAAATGTAAATAAAGGGAGGAAAGGAAGGAAACAAGGAAGCAAGGATAGAAGGAAGGCAGTAGGCATAAAAAAGCATCTGTGCCGCTTCCCATTGCAGTACACTTCCCTTTACTATAGCCAGCAATTGAGTGTGCACAAAACCCCAGTCCCTAAAAAGGTAAAATTCTACATCTTCATGAGATAAAAATTCCTAAATTATAATCTATCAGTCTGCCACATATTTTATTACAACATAAAAGACATTTCTAAGATAAACTGCAGTTTATATGCCCAAATCTGAAGACAACTTACCAGTGCAATTTCTGCTCTTTACCACCTACTAAAGTTTAAACTGTACATAGATGTTTCAAAGGTAACGTTTCTAACCAGGTATTTAAAAGGCAATGCAGCGCTCGCCAAGTTTGAGCAATGCATTATTGCTTCTAACTGCAGAATTTCCCCATCCTTCTTGTAGAGACTCTAGTAAGTTTTCTTGGCAACTGTTTTGTTTTCATAGACAAGTTGTTAATTGTCCTCTCATTCTACAAGTAGAGATTAGCCTAGTCTGTGAGTTTGCCTTTTCAATCCCATAAAAAATAATTTTTCTGCCACTCCTCGGATCTGACAATTGGAATCTAAGTGAATGCTTGCTCTGAAATTTGCTAAATATTACTGAAGCAGAGATGCTCCAGGGGATTAAAATAAATTAAAAGTCTGTGGAAGATCCTTTTAAGACAATTAAAACACTGGCACAGATGAGTGGGAGAGTTGTGAGGTCTTGCAAGTCTGCAGCTGTACCTCACACAAGCTAGGAGAGCCACAGCATGAGATTAGAGGAAAACCTTCTTCCACAGACTGCTTACGGGATCCACTGAAACCAGCGGGGGGAACAATCTCAGGTGCAGTCAGGGGTTTAAAACAAGAAAAGCAAAGCTTTTCCTGGCTTAGAGATCCTTTCTGAGATGTTTAGTTGAAATAGGATACCAAAGAGTTCATTAGTCTGATAAAGCAATTCTTTTGTCCCTACAGTACACTAACACCAGTGCTGTTCTACATTGCAGACCGTGCCACAATATGAACAAACATGTTTAGTTCTTATTACATTTGAACTGTGCAGACCACCAGCTCGTGGCCACTCTGCCCCAAAGCTGCATCATTTCAAAAGAGAGTTTAATTTCCATCCTTAATCATACAGGGCAAAGAGCAGTACTAGAACGCCAGAAGTGCCACAACAATTTGCTTTGCAATAATCAATCAATATTTTGTAAGGTATTTCTATATTAAATTCGTATTCTGGCTAAGCATACCCTTCTATTGAGATCCACATATTAAAGCCATCATCTTCACTAAGTAAAGAAATGTTTTAAAGCTGAATCCACACAACTTTTAAAAGACACATTTTCCCTAAAAAGTTCTTTCAGCATGTTTGTGATCAGAAACTTCTCAGCACACTATCCCTTGCATCTGCTCCCAGGAGCAGCCCAGAAAAGCATATTCAGCATCACACCCCTCTCCAGCAGGAGTTCTCCATTTATACTGCTCCTTAATCCTCTCCTGATCCATTTCAGTTGGAGACAGTGTCCATCTGGGCTTTAATCCAAGTGATTTGGGTTTCCATGTTCTTAAAAGAGTTCCTTTGCAGAACAGATTTATGAGAAGTTTTCTCAAAGGATTGGAGCTTGCTTTAACCAAAAGGAGAAACAATTCTCTCTGGTCAAAGGCACTTGTTCTCTATAGCACTGTCTTCAGGAGAAACTTGAATTTTCATCACCATCAGCGTCATCCAGAAGGATTTGAAGTGTGATCAACACTGCAGAGGTATCCTTTTAATTAGACTACTTAAAATGCACTAATACAAAAGTTTCAGCAGTGGCTGGGGTATATGTGTGTGTGTGTGAGGAGCAAGCTTCATGGGTGAGAACACTTAACTGAAACAGCTGATCCAGTTGGGAGAAGTAATTTCAGTCATATTCAAAGCCAGATCCTGTATTGTAACTCACTTTCAAAACACAGAACTCAATTCCTGTACGTGTTTCTTGCTTTACATGTATTTATTGCAACAGTCAGTTTCTATTCACATCTTTCATTTCTTCATATGTCTCTCACTATCTTTTTCCTCTCCCCAAATTTTTCTCTCTAGCCCAAAGCCTATAGTTCTGCTGCAAAACAAACATGTTTTGTTTGAGCTGCTCTTCCATAACACTCTTCGAGTACAGCCTTGTTGGGCAACCAGAACAAAATTCAAAGCCAAGTTGGTGGTGCAGCAGCAATTCTGATGAGCAGCTGAAAAGTTTATTTGTACAAATATTTAATCTAAGCTAGAAAAAAAAGGTCTTTCCTTTTCTTGAGCTCTCCTTCTAGCAGTTGTCTAAATTGGGTCTCCTGCTCTTGTTATAGCACAGATGTCTCTCTCACAAAAAGCTGCAGTCTTATACTGTGGACTTTCATTCATCAGGCTCTAAAAGCCAATTCTGACTTCATTATAAACAGCATTACCCTACACCAAGCCCCACAAATCGAGGCTGCTTTACATGGAAAAAAGAAAGAAGGAAACATTACTCTTCAGTGAAACCGAGAGCTTGACGCACACGTTAAAATACCGCAGTTTTTGTACAGATTTCACAGGTTTAGAAGTAGCACTTTTGAACAAATCAGAGCAGTTGTTTTCTGCACTTCCAGAGCAGACTATTTTATACACCTCATCTTATAGTGCTGTAGGAGTTCTGTCGTACACTGTAAGGAAATCAGTCTCATGATATCTGGTCTGTAAGCACAGTTATCCATATTGCTTTTCTCTCACACATGCACTTAGCGACAGGAACGCCACAGTGGTGCTGTGGAACCTGAAGTTATTTTTCTCCACTCATGTAGACCAAATCCATTAGGCCACAACCACCCCCTTGTTTCCATGACTCCTGTGTCATGTTGACAAGGAATTAAAATTAGACAACACAACTGAAATCATAAATAGCAGGGGCTAAAAGAGACAGAAGTATTAGGGTAATTCAGTAGAAAAACCACATAGAAATTTTTGGCTGCAAAGACTTAGAGTGTACAGTGTGATTTAACAAACAAACAATTTTGATTTATCAGAGGACAGATAGGGAGGAAGGAAAACAAAACACCCAGGTAAGCAAAGGAGAATGTGGGTGGGTAACAAACAGTGCTGATATCAGAGATACTGAGCCTGGCTGAACCACGAATGCCATCTGCATATTTCAAGTACTTCCTTGATATACCTAAGTCCACAAAAAAAAACAAAAACAAAAAAAACCCAGCCAAACAAACAAAAAAAAAGCAGCACCATAATACCATTTTCCATGAATTATATTAATTGAGCCAAACTAGTCTGATGTGGCCCCCACCATGTCCTGGTGTACTAGAATTTGCAGTAAAGTAGGAGCAGACTTGGCATTTTGTGACTTGGGGGTGTGACATTACCTTGGCAGAGGTGCCATTCCTCTCACAGCCACACCAGCTGCCAAAAACTGACCATGGCAAAAAGGCTCTTCAAAGCACCTTCAGTCTGGTATTATTTTTGGTTGGTAAAAAGAAACAATATCCCAAACATGGGTCCCAGCTAGCATGGCTTTACAAGGAAAATTAAACTGAAGAAGCCCCTAATAAATTCCTGAGTGTTATTTTTGCCATGGTCAGTTGTTGGCAAAGTAATTGGATAATGCTGCATTGCCTGAATGGAGACCATGGTGGACAGGTGAACTCATCTCCAGGTCACCCAGTACATCTCCCAGCCTGGGCAGCCTCTTTGCATCACTGCCACCCCTCCACAGCCCAAACGTTGCAACTTTGCCCATTTTCACCAAAAAGGTCAGAGCATGGCAACCAGCATGCCTGTAAAGGCAAAGCAGCAGGGGCATGGAATACCCAATTCAGTACAAGGTCTGCCAGGACACAGTTGTTTTTCCAAAACCTCTTGAAGGCATTTGAATAGGCAAAGCCAGCCTGCAATGGCTCAATGTGCTGCAGCGTGTGGTGATGGTTTTTTTTCATCTTGTAGGCCCTCCCAAACCCAGTTTACTGTCTCATGAAACCATGACCATAGTTTGAAGAATCAGAAAAATAAGCCTGGAAGCTGCTGAAGTCATTGTTTGCACACACCAGAAAGGCAGTGCCTGAAAACAATAACTCTGGCTTATTTACCACATCCCATACAAACCCTGGAGTGAATTCTTCTCTTGGGAACTTACAGTTATATCCAAATGTTCAAAACTAATAATAAGTTTACCCTATAATACAATTCTGTTTAGGTGGCATTACCAGGGTTTTAAGAATGTAATGCTGAACCACAGAGAACAAAGACAAAATTGTCAAAGGAACTACTAATTGAGTGACCAATTTGGACACCAAGGGCTTGATTTTCCATAGTGCTCAGCACGTCTGCATGTTCAAAGGGCAGCTTCAAAGCCACTTTTGGTAGTAAGGAGAACATGGTACTTCTGCAAGAAAGACCTCAGGCTCATCACAAGGCAAGCTGAAGACACTGTTAGCAACTAATAGCAACTTCTGCTTAGGGAAGCTAGCACAGCACCAGAGACCAGAACGTGCAGGATGCAGTTTGCCATGGCAACTTCAATTCCCCTAACCAAAAGGGCTTGTCTTCCTCAAAGTCCTCGACTTGTTACAAAATTAAGAAAGTGTGTGGTGAATAACTGGGTCACAATTCTTATGGACTAGTCATCTCCACTGCACAGGCTGGACTTGTTAGTGACAGCAGAGCCACCCTCTGGCCCCGGCCAATAGCCCTCCCTACAGTGCCAAGAGCAAACACGAGGTCCCTACTTACCTTGCTGTCAACTATGGGACTTCTGAAATGCTCAATTAAAAAAAATTAGGAGGTAAGATATGTTGTGGACTATCTCAATTTCAGTGTTTTGAATTAAGCAAAAGATAGAAAGCAGCTGAAAATGGGTCTCAGGTAGAACATTACATGCAACTATGATTACAACTATTATAACTAACTCCACATACCACATGTGTGTAAGTATTTGCAGATAATACCTCTGGACCACTTACATTTTTATATATATATACACAACCCTGTGTATATTAAAAAAAAAGGTAATGGAAAGAGGACTAAATGCTTTTAAACCACACTAATATTAAACATTTCAATTTAATTTTTTCAATTTAATTTAAACATTTAGAAGTACCTGCCTTGAATCTGCTAAGTCAGAAGTTGCTTAAAGTATAATTACCATGATTTACCAATAGAAAGGTGGTTTCTAAAAAAAAAACGAAGGAATCCAACAAGTATAAGCAACATGATAAATCATTACAGATAACATCAGTATCAAAACTCCCTCTCTCTCCTTTTTTTAAAAATAACTCATACAATAGAAAAATTCACCGAGAGAATATTCTAATGAAGCTCTGAAAATAGAAGAAATTTCAAAAGAAATTTTTGGGCTACAAAATTAGCCCAGGTACTGAACACAGCACACAAAAAATTTCTCATGTGCTTTCATGTTCCCACATTACACCCTTAGCTGGAAACAGTCTCTTTAATGTCTGATAAGGAAGAAAGATTAGTGTACATTATGCTAAGGATGCATGAGATGGAGAATGAAAAATCATAGTATCAAGGCTGACAAATGGCATTAAATGGACTGCAAGGCTAAAAAAAGTACTTGAAATGTTTAAGAGAAAAGTAAAAAACCCCACTTATTAGATGCATGGGTGGCCTCTTTCACAAAGAGATTAAAGGGAGCAGGATAATTCAGTTTGGAAAGGAGTGAAAGAGAATATGATACAGGTATTATGAAATAACGAATCATGTAGAGATGGCCAAATTGGCAGCTTCTATTCACCCTTCATCTAAATTAAATGAAAACAAGCTTGAAAACACAGAGAATAAGTATTTATGCAACATTATCTGAATGCAATTAAGCACCTCACAATATCTGCTACAATACTTGATTAATCTCCCCTCTCTTCAAGCTAAAGGTATAACTTCAAGAGCAGTTTCAGATAACACTGGAGTTTATGAACCAGGTTTACACTAATGCTAATGCTCCCGATTCAGTACCCATCCTGATTTCCAGAAAATTAAAAAGCACTGTCACACTGATTGGTCCTTAAAGGCAGGAACTGCTGTTTTACGGAGCTAATCCCCATTCCCAGTAGCTCCTTGTGGGCACTGTTGGGGCCCCCTCCTTCTCAGGCAGACGGGCTACCAGGACATTTCTGTGGCTCAGCATGAGGGAAGGATCACATGCCGGGCTGGCAGATGGGTGTTGTGAAACGTAGTAGGATGCAGCAGCAACACTAGCTCGTGTTCATCTGCCTCCTCTCGAACTGAGGCGGCCAGCTTAAGTGGAAACACTCTTCGCTACTTCTACGATGTCATTTGTAGTTTGCCAAAGGGAAAGGGGAAAAAAAAGAGTTCTAAAAGCGTTACTATCCAGTGAACACTGGTTACCCAACTCTGATTAGATGATAGACGACATAAAAACAAGGGAACCAGCAAATTTTAAAAGAATGTTTGGAAAAGACACTGGGATAAAGGATGATTTTTCTGCTTTACTCACAGCACTGTATCAAGATACAGTCAGTGCTTTATTGGCAGTTTCGGCACTTTCCTGTGGAGGCATCAAGCACTGGTCTCCATCAGGAGGGCTGTGGCTCAGCCTGACAGTGCAAGCTGCCATGTCCTGCTCTGGGCCATGAAAACTAGAACAGAAACGTTTATGTTTTTCCTTTCCCCTTCAACCTTTCAGTCCCCTCAGTTTTGCTACCTCCATGTCATTACAGAAAACGTGTTCTCTTTAATTGCAAGCTTTATCAGGGAAAACTGTATTTCTCCTATACACGTTACTCTCTTTTGTCTGTGTGCACAAAAATAGCACTTTTAAAAGCTATTTTCTGTAGCTATTTAAAAGTCCTGATGCCACTTCATTACTACTCTACAAGGCTGGTGCTAGCCTGATATTTTTAGTTTCAGCACAATAATAGTTTGTGCATTCAAAAAAATGCCTTCTGCAAAGCTGGAATCCTGCAATTATAAAAAATATCTGTCAGACTAAAAAAAAAAAAATAATCAATTTTCAAATCATCTTTTGGAACCTATCAACAATTACAAATTCCAAGAAATCTCCCCACAAGGGCACAGGCATAGTTTTAAGAAGGGGCCACATGTATGAAAACTGTTCCCTCTGGTACAGATATGACTGTGCTTTGTAGAAACAGAGCCAACTCAGAGCTTGATACCAGGGAAATCTTTCCTGGGAAGGTTGTCCCATATTTTAAAATTAAGAATTTTTTCTAAGGTCTGCTTGTAACTATCCAAAAATGATAGAGAATCACAGAGAAAAATCCTGTAAAATTGATTTAGTTCACAGATTAGTGCAGATAAAAAGGAAGTATATTGTAACTCAGATGGAGATCACATCTGAGACATTCCCTCTATTGTGCACAAGATGCAAAATGACAAGCTTTCAGGAAAAAGATAAGTCCTTAACAACCACTTCATGAATATCTCAAATCTCTTTATAACCAGGAAAAACTATAAAAAGATTGAAGCATTTTTCTGGAGTTATAAGATTCCCCTTCTCCCTTTCTAAAATGGTCCTCCATAGGATGCATGCCATGCCTTTGGCTTCCCAGCAGTTCTACTAAGGGATAGCACTGCTGTGGACCAGACATTTCAGGTTTGGCTTCTAAACAATGAAATAGAAGAGACTGCTGAAGGGAGGGAATTGTTATTTGCATTTATAGAGACTTACAGACATGGGGCTGCATTGCTGGATATCTTCATCCAAAACTTTCCCTCAACATGTCAGTACACATCATGTACTTCACCTCCCTAGATATGCTGGCATGACAGAACTCCTGCAGACCATCAGTAGCTGTCCCATAACCCATGGGGCAGCCCAGTTGCCAAGTAGCTCTAACAGCTATACCTGAAATTAAGTAAGTTCTCCAGCTGTGGAGATTGAGAGTTTTTCCTTTTTTTTTTTTAACCCATCTCTCATCATTTGCATGGCTATTTCCAGGGAGAGGGGTGGAAAGAACAACCTCACCCAGTCACTACTGTGAGGACTGGGCAATGAATAAAGTAAGTGGAAAAGAGTTGTAGCAAGACTCACGAACTGAAGCCTGGGATCAAACAAAAGCAAAAATTACATACACTTTATGGCAAGGAGGAGTGATCCTGGTAGGACAAGCCCACCACCTTTGAGTGCTTGAGTTACTTGAGCTGCACAACTGAATTGAAATGAAATCCACAGTAAAGGTCTCCACAGTGCTAACACAGAGATGAAAGCTTTGCAAACAACAACAATTATATGCTGTCAAAGCCTTCAGACTTCAAAAACATGAACCTTGGAGCAAAGGGTAAACATAGGATTTTTGAGCGCAGAAAATTTCTCTAGTAAAACACGTTATCTAGTACCTACCTAATCACTCAGATAGTCATAGAAATTAAGGTGTACACATTTTAAACATGCAAAGCCAAGCTACTAAAACCCCCCTCAAAGTTAAAAAATACTATAATGAAATTCTGCTAAACACAGTTTTACCAAGATCCATGAGATTTTTCAAGTCTACCTTAAGGAATCCCAGTATTAAGATCAACTCATGCACTAATCTGACAGGTAAGGTTTAAGAGGATGTTTACAAATAACCACAAACTTTTGAATACAATTATCTAAACTAGAAATCAAAATTTCAAGAGATGTACCATGTTAACACCATTTGACCTATATACACACCAAGACAAAACAATTCAGGGTGTGAATGCTGAGTATTAGCTGACAGCTTATGGACTATGAATTACTTTTAAGAGTCAGTTTTGAAGGAGCAATCAAATGAAGAGTAAGATGACTGGAACATCTTACTTACAACAACAATTCAAGGAGAAGGGCCATAATTAAATGAGTTAATTACACCTAGAGTGTAAGAGTGATCTTCACTTCCATCTACTTGCATTCAGGGCCTTCTACAAAGTAGTGAGTAGTGCAGGATGTATTCAGTCTCTGGCAAGCTCTCAAACGTTGAAGTTTATTGTTCAACCACATTATTAATAAAATTAGAATGTTTTCCCTAATTTTCAAGGGAAAGCAAAAGAAATGCAATCACAAAGGGGGCAAGTTTACACTGCTGTATTCACTCTGCAGTGATTATTACTCTATAGTTGTACAGATGTGGAAAAAAACTACCCTCATTGCTTACAAGCATTGGGATTCGTAGAGGACAGAGGAAATATTAAATAATGTGGATGATATATGGTTTTAGGGTCTTTGGGGTTTGCTCTTCTTTTATTCAGCAGAGCTGTCCTTTGTAAAAGTCATCCTTGTGCAAGGACCCAAGCAGTTTGGTTACACCAGGTGCTAGACTGATACACTTGGTTTAAAGAAAAAACCATCAACACAAACCTGCTATTTTCCAGAAGCCTGGACTCAGTTTTGATGCAACCTCTTATGCTGTGAACAGCACTGCAAATATTTGAATAAGTGGCTCAGGTTGTGTTTCATTGTTGCTCCATAAGTAGCTGCACAAGCCAACCTCTGCTGAAAGCCCTATAACTCTCTACAGCAACATTTCCCTGAACATTAATAAAAGCAATCTGAAGCAGTAAAATTTAAGAGTAAAGGTGAAGAATACTGTAGAGCATAGAGAAGTTGTATGCCATTTACCACTTTCACATTTACTGTACAATAAACTATGTTCCCTTGTCAAAACAACTCTTTCTCCTTAAAAAAACCTTAAAATTTAAATTTTTTGACATTTAAAAAGCCAGCACTGTTTAAAATAAGGGAAGTAGGAGTGTATATCCCAGTATATGCCTGTATGAATGCACACTTCATTCTGATTTTTCACTGATTCATAGCTAAATACTCAGCTCAACAGAAGGGGAATTAGATTTTTAGGCACTGAGGGAAAGAGTACTTCAGTGCTTTGCTATTGACATGGAAAGAAAGAGGAGGCGGTGTAAGAGGAACTAAGAAATCTTGGTTATTCGCCTGCTGAATATTTAGGGAGCCACAGATCTTGAAATTCTTGCTCATGGCATCTGGATAAGAATGAACATTCTATTCAGAGCTAAGAACAGCAAGAAGGTGCAGAAAACAGTGGTAGAAGAGTGCTAGAATGGGGAAAACTTTACTTTGAAACATTAGCTTAGCAGCACTCACCTCCAGCATGAAAGCAGCAGCTGTGCATGAGATCAGCAGCTGTGCATGAGATCAGCAGCTGTGCATGAGATCAGCAGCTGTGCATGAGAAGCAGCACCAAACCAGGGTAGCCCAGAGAACCTGCAGGTGTAGCCAAGGGCTGCCTGGACATCAAAAGGAGGAGCAGGCAGCTGAAGGAAGCATAGCTTAGCTGGGAGGGAGGCTGAGGAGGATGGATGGACACAAGGACCAGTGGCCAGCCAGTGCCAGGTCTTCTGGGGATGGAGGTGAAGAGTGAGGCAGGAGTCAGGAGAGATTTCTGAGGGAACTGGATCTGTGCCTTGTAGGAAGGGACATTGATGAAGTCTCCAGCTATTGTAGAAGGAATAAGTTCTAGAGGTGCTTGCAAAATGAGGGGCATAATGAAAGCTGTCCAAAAAAAATCTCAACTACATCATTAAGGGACAAGCTGCATCACAACCAGGTGAGAGAAGGGAGCAAATAGGAAGGTCAGGATCCCAGGTCAGTGGCCATAAAAGAGCAGCTTCTTGGTGCAAGGGAACATAGGATGAACACAAATGAGAAAGATGGAGAAACACAGCAGGTTTAGAAGTCACCTAATGCACACTGCCTTATAAGCACATACCCTTACACATACCACACCCCCTGATGCTTGGTTTCAGGGAGATGGAAATAACTCAGCATGCTTAAACAGTCATATACCAGAAGCCTTGACTCCAGAAAACACAAGACAACACGATTTTCATCACCCAGGTACTTGAAAGCAGGGGAGCAGGGTGGCGAACCAGAAGCATGACAGACAAGACCTAATAAACACAGCAGAGCTGTGCTTAACACAGAGGTACTCCAAGATGGTTTTCAGACGTGAATCAACTGAATCAAGGTGGGCCTGCTTGCACATATTCTACTGTAAAGACAGGTTCTTAAATTGTGAATACAGACCACAAGACACACAGCACAGCATCCCAGAGGATATGAGAAACACTTAAATGCAAAGAAAATAAATGCAGAAGCCCAAACCACCTTCTTCCCCTGTGAAACTAGAAGCAAACTTCCCAATAAGCAATGAGAATGTGTCAGAAACTCTAAATAAAACATGGACACTGAATGTGGAGAACAAGCTTCTGCACCAGCACAGCTCCTGGAAGCACTACAAATGCCACCTTTCTGCCGACTTACTGCTCCAAGCTGCAAGGCAGGAAAAGCCAAGGACATCACAGGGGTTTTTTACTTTAAAAGGAGAAAATGCTCCACACTTTGGGGACCTTTTACCAACATTTAAGGTCTTTGACTTTAAATGAATCTGAGAGTTTCAGGCTAACAGGTTGCCATATTGTCCCCTCCAGGACATCACAACATCCCTGGCAGCAGGGCTGACAACACTAGAGGAGCTGCTGCCAGACACAGAGGCAAGCATAGAAACCTGAACACCCTTGGCTAGAATTTAAAGTATAAACACTCCGTACCACCCCAAAAATACATGCAAGCATTTGGCCATTCTGCTACATAGCAACAGTAAAATCACTTTTCCCTCTGCTTACTTGAAAGCATGGTTAACTTTCAAATCAGCACAAATAGTAAGCTCAGTTATGGCAGAAAAAAAATTATGGGATGGGGTAACATGGCAAAGCATGCTGCAGCAGCCTGTGGAAAGCAATACCCTATGAGGTCTGGCAGCAGATCAAGAGCAGTCACTTCAGCTGCTTTTCAGATTATAACGCTTTGTGAAATTATTTTGGTAATATTCAGCCTTCTAAAAACCTCTCTATGGAAAGTGGTCTTTTCCAGTCCCTTATTGTTGAGCTCTTACCCACCAGTGCATAATGTGCTACTGTAGTTGTGCTGGCTACCATGCCAGCAGCACAGTAGTGGTACATGCTGCTGAACCAATGAGACCAGCCCAGAA
This sequence comes from Pseudopodoces humilis, assembly GCF_049639895.1. Lineage (NCBI taxonomy): Eukaryota > Metazoa > Chordata > Aves > Passeriformes > Paridae > Pseudopodoces > Pseudopodoces humilis. The sequence goes on along the minus strand of NC_142200.1, from coordinate 120,196,818 downwards.
CACGAGGAATGTCTCTCTTTCCAGCCTCCTCTTTAATTTTAGTGCACACACAGCTCTGCTGCCAGGGCAGGCCATGCCAGGCAGATATTTGATTTGTAAACAGACACTCCAACATGCTCATCTTAGCTGCGGGCTCCAACTTATCTGCTGTTATTCCCAACTAGCATGCAGGAAAATTTCTGCATGTAACCTTATCCACAACAGCGAGCTTTCACTAGAAAAAGGTGGATAGTTCAATACATTTTGATGACCATATTAGTTTTTCCTTGAAGAAGCAAAGGGAAAACCCAAGCCAGATTTTCTCCTGTGTCACCCTCGATCCCAGTTCTGGAGTGTTCAGGAAGAAAATTGCAATTAAGGCAGACACACTCTGCCTCTGCACACTACAACATGCATAGGGTGTGCCCTCTTTGTGTTTAATAAAGGCTCTCATGCCTTCCAATATGATAAAGGAACCACCTCAGGGTTAACTCTCTGAAAATATGAATAGGTGGCGACAAGGAGCCATGCAAGCTTTATTCCTTGCATCATCTCCCAGCAGGACAATGCAGGGCACCCCTTAACCTCTATCAGCAATGGCTATCAGAGCAGCTCCCAAAGCACACACCAGGTGTTATCACAGACAGACTTAACTCTGAGAAGTTACCTTGGACCCTCCTTTTTCTGGCAGCCCTTTCAATACACAGTCTTAGATATCCAATTTCAGTCAGCTGGAGTCTTCTAAGGTTAAATTTATAAATGGGTTCATTTAATGTTCATTTCTGCATGCTCAGAAACAGACAAGATAGATTTCACTTCCAGTTTGCCTGGTATTTTTTTCTTTGACCCTTTCAGAAGAATCCTCACAAGAAGGGACATTAACAAAAACAGCAGCAACCTATTTCTAGATGAGAAAAAGACCAGGCCTTTTGGACAGATGGACCAACTGCTCCACTCTCAATCTTCCCCCTGAAGTCATCTCAGTGTTAACTTACAATGCTTTTTTTAATGTTTGGCTTTTTTTTTCATTCTGTGAGTCTTGACTAAAACTAGAGGACAAAATTTACCCTCTGTCCATTTTTTGGAACAGGGCACCGTACATGAAGGGGATCTAACATGAGATAACCAAGCAGTGGGCTTTCTAGGGGAATCAGAAATCACTTACTCCTCTTGTACTCCTATTTCCTCCACCCCTACCCATTTTGGTATTTTTAAGTAGAAAAGCTCACTCTGTAACTCATGATATTCCCTATATCTAGCTAACCAAGAAATTCTAACATGACACTGATAGAGAACTTAAGTCACGGAACAACAATACCTGTATGAGGTGATGTTCCTTACTGTTTTGGCTGCATTAAAACTCCCCTTATAATCTTCAGTGCTTGTGATATTTTTATATCTTCAGACAAGAAATAAGGAAATAACTCAAGAGATCTCTGTCCAAATTCTGGGAAAAGGAAGCCTGATTTATCTACACTCTTGACTACATCTGTGACTAGATGTTACATAAATACTCGGTCTAATTTTTTTAGAAGCCAACAAATAACCATTACCCACTTCCTCTCATCTGTTTCTTGTTATGATACAGGTAACACCTTCAGCCGGCTTTTCATCACAGGAGAAATGCTAAAAGCAAGCTTTAACAAGAAAAACATGAAACTAGTGAAGATACTTGTCATATTAACCCTGTTAGTACATTCTCCTAAGTAGGACATATGGAATATTGTTCTCCTAGAAATCTCTTAGAAAAACATTCAAACTAGTTTTGGCAGTTGGCAGATGTAAGTCTAAGCAAATCCATCCTTAGGATAACTTGAATTTGTTCACAGAAATGGTCTAGCTCCCATTTCTCTCCACACTTCTGCTCAGGTCTTCACTGCCACTGCTACAGATGTGGATGGCAGCTGCTTGTGCTTGAATGCATGCAGCTGACTATATACTTTTTCTAGAAGTTAAAATAGTGCCCTTCTACTGTGTACAAATGCATATCTACACACACAACATACTATACATATTCATCCATACCCCTCCTACTTGCAGGATAGCAGGACTCAGCATAGAAGAGCGAGCTGACTTGAGAAGCCGCTTCAGGCATAAAAATACAGGTTGTGGGATGTGTTCAGAGCACACACATCTCAAAGAACTCTGCACGGCATTAGCATAGGATGAATAGTGGTCACTTCACTCACAATTGGTTCATTTAAAAAGTGACATCTCTGTCTGGTAGGGCATACGGAATATTGTTTACTGAATTCAGCATCTTGTCATAGCATTGGGTTTATTATTACAAATACAGTTCAAGTTGGCCTCCTAAAGGTATTCATAGCTAAATATTCCTCAGGCAAAACAGAAAAAATATGACTAGAACTCACATCAGCAGCTGAGAGCAAGTCTACTAGGGACAATTTTGCAACATCAAAAATTACTAATTTAGGAGATGTACAGCAGCCTTACAGTACACTGTAGACTTCGTGAACGTCTTTTTATAAAACAAGCCCTGTACTTTGAGACCTGAATACTGTAATTTTGGACATGTGTACACACCCTGTACTTGTGTTCCATTATCTCAGTATTGAGGCACCCGTGGTGTTTTCCACACACACTATTTCAAAGAGGACAATGTCAACATGAAGACACACAAAGTTGCATGCACAGAGCACTGGCTTAAATTTCAAATGCTTCGCTGGCCTTCAGTATCTGCTGAGGTCCAGTCAATCCAACCACCAGTGTCCACGTCACAGTAGGCCTACAGCTGAGGACCAAATCTAGACCTAGCCCCATGACAGCTGCAGCTACCTAGTGTCAGAACCAAGACTAGGCTGGTGCATTAGATTGAAGTTGGCTTTGATTTTTGGTGGGGCTCCCAAATTCTGTAAACAGCTATATGAAACACCATCACTTGAGCTATTCAAGGTCTAAACAGCAGGTCATTTCACCCAGCATAAGGCACAATCATCTACACCTCGGTGATTCCAAGTCAAGCTTTGAATGTGTACAATCGGAGTATTGGCTTTTAGACTACAGATACACTACAGATATCCTCCCCATATCACCATGGATTTTATGCTTATTAAGACTTCTACCATTTCACAGCAGGTACTGAAACATTTTATGCACTTGAAGACTTTCATCTTCATGAAAGGTTGGTCAGGTTATACTTCTTCTGCTGGAGATACCCTCAGAGTTGTCCACATACATCTTACAATGGCACACAAAGAGCAAACCCAGACCTCCAGAGAAACACTTCGGTAAAGAGACCAAGAAGACAGAAGTAGCATAGAGGATGAAGTTCATCTGAATGAAAGGAGGTGGCAGTGTGAAGTAAAGGGAAATACCTACAGCTATTCCACTCAGCAGTGGGAAAATATCATCTGTTAAAACTCTTGTCTCAGAAAATATAATCTGATGTACCAGTAACTGGTGTAGAGTAAGCCTATATTCATCAAATCCTTGAAAAAATTTCACTTTTAAATCATCTAAGATACTCCAGAAAATGAATGCCTAGATTCTGCACTTCATCATTCTCTATTGCTTTATAAACAGTACCAAGGTGTTTGCAAGCTCCTTTTTTTTGTTCTCAGTTTGAGCCAACTATGAAGTGCAAGTTATGCAGCATTAAAGGACAGAAATGGGGTCGTAAAGAAAAACGTAATTTGTTAATATAAATCTGTACATGAGTGCATAAGCACAAAACATTATCATCCATCTTTTATACAGTTCACATACTGGGGGAGCAAATAAGTACACCTGTGTAAACAGATTTGCCCTTTAAATACAAAGTATGTAAGGGAAAAAACAGTATTACAAGGATTTTTTTTTTTCCTTCCCTTTAGTTTTTCCAAATATACTTTCTATTGTGTTCTTACATGGAAATTAAAACCATTCTAGAAGTATAAATAGGTGTGCAGTGATTCGAAGAAAAAGGAGAGACAAAGCTCTAGAGCTGGTGGGTGCTAAGGTTACACGGAGCTGATTGCAGCTTAGAAATAGAATAAATAGAAAATAGAAATAAATAGAAAATAAATAGAAAAATATAGCAAAGGTTTGGTTTAGGGGTTTGGAGGCTGACATTTTTTACATGTGATTTTTGCCTTAAAAAAAAAAGCCTCTAAATATGGCAATGGGAACTGACCATGAAAAGCAGAGTAGTGCAGAACAAGTGAAAACACAAGCTCCTTACCACTTATGACAGTGCCATGAACACAACAGGTGACAACCTGAGTTTGTAACAGAGGTGCATCACGATGCAACAGCACAAACTACAAAATCTCTTAACTCTTAGCCATAATCAGCTGTGGAGAATAAAGTTGTTAATAAATTTCCTTTAAAAAATTTGAGGAAAAGCTTCCAATTCCAGCTTCAAAGCTCTAAAAAGGTTTAACTGTAACATCACCATCACCTCACCAACACAGTACCCCCAAGAAGTGCTGTGAGCATATCAAGCATATTATATGCCTGTCCTTCATTTGTTACACCACGAAGAAAGAGCAGCCATCGGTCAACTCTGAACCTTTCAATTAAACACTCATTTTCTAACCATTAGAGAGAAGGCTAAGGGTTCAAGTTCTGGAGTTACCAACTGCAAGCTTAACTAGAACCATAATTACAAAATTCCAAGTGGTAAATTATGTATGGAGAGGCTGAAACGTTCCGGGTTTTTGTGCAAAATACAATCACCTCTTTGCACTGGCCAATAATAATAAAAACTGAATAAATGCTCCATTGTATATACCTCTAAACTACCCCATACAAGTATAAGTTGTGCTGTTGCAGTGGTTACAAACCTCCAATCAGCTCCAAAACAGCACACAGTTTTCTTACTTAGATGCCAAAACTGAAATTCCATAATCCAGAACAAGCCAGCCAGGAGAAGGGCTCAGCATCCTCGTCCTTCCCAGCAGAGACTGCAAATATTCTAGATCCTCAAAAGTGTATCCAAACTTACTTATTTGGCTTTAGAAAAATCAAACCCTCACAAGTATATTGGGGTTTGTTTTTTTCCAGTGTCAGCTGCTAAGTAAAGAAAGCGGCACAGCTCTCTACCAGGCATCACCAAGAAGAATTGTATCTATGCAAACTTTAAATATGCAGGCAACTATACGAACAGCACTCACGCACAGCTCCAAATCTAATAATGAACACGCAGTTGTAAATCTGGTATGAACCAGACCGCGTGAGGATACGGCCATCTGTGTAATGACTGCAATGCACATTACTGGTGCGGCGTGCAATGCTCCTCCCTCATTAAAAACACCAGCACAAAACCATATATGTGAAGCACATGCCTGTTTACAACAATAACGTCCCAAGAAAAGCTCAAAAGTCGGCAAAGTTGGCGAGAGGACAGTGCAGTTGAGCCTCACACAGCTGTGTGAAGTGTCATGAAAACAGGCTCGTGCCTTGCAATGCTGGTCCCTGCCGGGGAGGCTGTGCTCCCGGCACACACGAGAGGAACCAGACCCCAGGGCTTCCCACGCAGGAACTCCTGGGAGTGGCTGCAGCAGGCAGAGCTGCCCTTTGCCCCACACCTCGAGCAGAGCGAGCATGTGAGCAGCAAGAACAAGAGGCTGCCTTGGACCCGAGAGAGGAGGGAGAAAGCCTAAGGTGGGAGCCAGATGTGCACCTGCAGCTTCACCAGCAGCAGCCCATGTTCTCCCACACCGTGGCTCCACACTGCGGCTCAGGCCAAGCCAGGGGCACCTGATGCCAAGAGCCATTTCAGATGGTGACAATGGGGTGAGAGGCTGGAGAGGGTGGCTGGCCACAAATCTCACCAAATGAGTCTGGACACCACTGACGAAGCTGTGCAGCCACCCCACCAAGGGTGTCAGCCTCTTGGATGCCAACAGAGGAAGCCCTTTCATGCTTAGATTTATTTTTTTTAAGCTGTGTTTCTTCTCCTTTTAGATTGTTGCTTATGAGCTGTGAAAGACTGCAGTGAATTATATATTTTCATGCATCATGAGTCACGTTCCTCCCTTTTCTTTGTCCCAACCATACGCCGTTTCTGCGACTGATTCAAAAATGCAGGGACATGCATTTCTCTCGTACAACAGGGTTTTCAGAATTATTCATGATTTAGAAATGCACAGCTTAATTTGTGCTGCTTTACAGCCTGGTCTCTGTCTTTTAATGCCGTGTAACTTGTTCTTTATCGTGGCTCAAGCTGGGAAAGAAACTAAGCGCAGCTTGCAAACTCCTCAGTTCTGCTTCTAAAGCAATAGAGAATGATGAAGTACAAAGACTAAACATTCATTTTCGTAAGGATCTCAGATTATTTTAAAGTGAAAGTCACTCAAGAGTTTCATGGATATAAGTGTCAAGGAATTCCATGCAACACTAAGTGTTGGTATAAGGTGGGATATGGTGCAAGCCCTAAGAGCTATTCTGCTTGAAAGGGCAATCATTTTGGCATAAGCCAAATTATATTTGCAGTCAAGGCTCCCTGCAAATGCTGCTTCCCAGCACTAAGCCTCTGAGTCTTCCCTCCACCTGGCTAGTCCCATCAGCTTTTTCCCGGTAGCACCGGTCATTCTCCATGTGCCAGCACTTGAAAAAACACACAAACAAACTGCTTCAAAGGCATCTGCAGCACAGGGGCTGAGAGCCCTCCAAAGCCCACGAAACATGACCTCCAAGGAACAGCTGAAAGACTTGCAGTCATAGCAGCTACTAGGGAAAGGCCCCAGGGAAGTCTCGAGCCTGTGGGTGTATATGAGGGAGTGGAGAGAGGGAGCACAGGGAATTTCTCCACCTAGAGCAGCAGATCTGCTGAGTTGTAAGCTGGCTACAACCACACCAAGAGAGCAGGAGGCTGATTAGCAAGGCCATTTGAGGAGGCCATGAGATAGAGTACTGCTCTTTCATCAGCACCAACCTAGCAAAGCCAAGCCCTGCCCTACCAAAATCAGTGCTTGCTCCAATCTCTTACACTTTCATAGCCCGTCCCTGACCCATGGATGCTGCCTGATGAGCCAGCCCTGCTCCCCACACACCACATTGCTGCTGCTGCAGAGTTTTTGGGGCTACCCTACCAACATGCTTCTACTGTCTGGGCTGGGGGGTGAACAGAGTCCTGGCTCACACAGCAACCACCCCCAGTGCTCTCCCCTGCTCAGAGCCTGCTTTGCCTGTGCCATCCTCACACCACATGGCACAGGCACACTGGGAGGACAGTCTGGGGCAAACCCACCCATTTCTTTGGGCCAGCAGATATAAAGATACACAGACTATTGTATGCTCTTACTGTAAAGGTAAAGCAGGGGGCAAAGGAAGCAGGGAAGGAAGGAAGCTACATTAAGCTTTCAGTTAGTTAAAATAAATCTCTCTTCCCCTCCCCCTTCCCCCTGGCCTCACACACCCAGCTCTAAACATTTCCACACCCAGCACAGAGAGTTGTCTCTCAGGATAAGGCTCCAAATGCAGGCTTTGTGCTTCAACCAGGCTGTGCTCTGAGGAATTGCTTCCTGAATGACCAATGGAAACACCACATGGTGTCACAGCACACAGGTCCAAAGCACAAGTTTTGTGGAACACATCTGAGGGAAGTACAGCAACCTTCACATAGTGCACTCAGTGCTGCGCCAGTAAAACAGCATGAAATGCTTTCAGGGGCTTAACTAGTTCAGCTTTTTTGGAAGAAAGGTAGAACAAAAGCACAGTCAAAAATAGACCAGCTTTGGCCAATATAACTGATTATTCCTTTAACAAGGTCTCAACCACACCTGAAGCAGCTTCAGTAATGGTGACAACAACCAGGACAAAAGACAGCAATAGGACTTCACAAGTGAAACAAGTGCTTAAAATACTCAATAAAGCACAAATATCATAAAGGGCAGAGATGCCTTAGAGAGGCTGAAAGCCACCCCTGCTCTCTTCCAGTGACACTATAAAAAGTTACTGAGAGCATTACAGATATGCTGCCTAGCTTCACTCGTACACAGAAGAAATAAAATGGGAGGCTCCATGCATTCGATTAGGACACAAAAACCCATCCCAGAACACCTCCAAGTGAAAACGTGCCTATTCAAATGATTGTTGAAAGAAGGGAGTGACTCTTTAGACAAGTAGGAAGCCTGTGAGTTTGTAGCAATGTCAAAATGCCCTATTTTTAGCATTGTGTGTCAAGGGTACATGCCTAGAAAGCACTTTCACTGCTTCAGCAGTTTACAGGAAAAAACAAGGTAGACAAGCACATGCTTATTTACAGACAGATGAGCCCCAGTCTTGTGTGTGGATAATCACATGGGACTGCTTCAGTTTTACAGGGTGACTCACCAGGGCAGCATCAGGGCTCCTGACACAGCCCCAGAGCTCGGCACTAGCGGAAGGAAATGGCTGCAGAGCACTCAAAAGTCCTGAAGCAGCACGAGAGGGGCTGGGCAGTAAACTGAAAGCTAATGGACTACATTAATTTTTTTTTCAAGTGAAAAAGTAAGTCTTTCAGATAAGCAAGAATGATAAAAGGTATGCAAAAAAAAAAAAAAAGAGGCAACTGTTGTCAACAACCTTACATTCCCCAGTGGTTTTCTATTTTAGGTTCAACATATGACTAATTTTCAAACTTTTCAGTACTTCCAGCATCAGCTGTTCAAAAAAACCCCAGAAAAATGTTTCATTGCTGGATGAAATACTGTACAGCCATCTAAAAGAAGCAAGCCGCCTTAATCCTGACCACCATTTCTACTGTTATTCAGTACTTCCAAAACTCAAATATGATGCATAACACCATAAAGTACACTTTCCCTGGTAGCTCTCATTTGTTAATAGAAAAAATTATCAAACAAAGGCTTTGCCAATACATATAACTCTTGACCCTCTGCTTTCAATTAATGTCTATATACCCACTACTGTCTCTAGCCATTGTCACAGACAAGTCTGCTACATTTTCACTATTAAGTGTCCTATATTTGAAATATCATCTGAGTAGTTTTGAGCAAATTCTTTACTGCAAGGCACTGTCAGACTCACTGAGCATCTTTACACTTAGCTAATAAGCTTTGCAGTGAGGAAGACAACAAGGACTAAAAGATGCACAGTTCCAGAAAACTGAAGATAAAGTCCTTTCTCCACTCCAGTGGCATAGGGTCACCACAAGAGCTGTGCTTAGGCCATCTACCAGCAGTTAAACAGATCTTTGGTCAGCAGCAAGGTCAGATCTCCAAACCTACACCTGCGTCAGAAAACTAGCACAGCCGTATGTAAACAAACAGAACAACTATGAAGCACTTCATTGCCTGAAAACGTGGCAATAAACAAATAAGATTTTAATAGGACAAATGCATACACAAGACAAGCAGCATTTTACCTAAGATTACAGAAAGGTTTCAGTACCCAAGAGTTTTAGTCTTTATAGTTATGTGCCTACTTATCCTACCAAAAAACCTTGCAACTTAGTATGTGGTCTGCAGCATCCTCAACAGGTTTGCAAGGAACAGAGATACTAGAGCAGGTACTAATTAACAGCCCATAGTATGCTCCGCTCATTCTGAAAACCAAGATTAAAATTAGCTGCCACATGCTCTCCAGAGTTCTAGTGGAAGAAGCCATTCAGCTGTTACAGAACTGAAGTCAGAAATTGGAAGAAAAACAACCTAAGCAAGTTTACTTGAGTTTTCTAACTGCATAGAAAAATCTTCATAACTACGCTGACTTCAACACTCACGTTCAGTAGTTTAAGAAACTACCTTAGGTTCTGTTTAAGAAAAGTGGACAGAACTTTCAAGAGTATCTTCTTTACAAATTCCTGTAGATAAAGAAACACTTAAAAGAAACTGTGTGCTGACCAGCATGGTCCACAGACTACAGAGACTCTGACAGCAAGTCCATGTGAGAGCTACATCCAGCGTTATACATACCGAGTTCAGGAAAGAAGGTCAACTAGAAACAGGTCTGAAGGCAGGAGCAGATGGCACAAAATGTGGTCAGACATTGCTCTGAAGGGTTAACAGAATGACAGTGTTGCTTTAACAGCTTAATTTGGCCTTGGCTGCTGTGACTGATGTGCAAACTGTGCTGTTCTTAGGACTGTAAATAGGGAAAGCACGGGACCACTGTAAAATTCCTGTTGCCAGCAAAGCAAGAAAACAAGTATAACTTGGGACTGAGGGGTGGAGAGGAAAACAGAGTGGAGAAATATTTGCATCTCTTTTTGGCTGCATTAGTAAATAAGGTGTTGAGAAACATGAATCCCACTAATTTTCCATAGGAACAGATGTTTGCTTAACACTACCTCACTATCAACACTTGCTCATAGAGAGCACATCACACAAAACATGCTGCTAAAAAATAAGGGAAAACAGAATAAAACAAAAGACAGTTCCAAGTTACCGTGCTGGGATAAGCAAAGTAGGATGTGGACCTAATCCCCGTGTTGAAGTGTCTCTCCTAAATATGATCACTCCTGTGCTCAGGCGATCTGTGTAAACCACAGGTGAGATTTTCACAACCTAGCCCAGCATGACTGTTTTGATAGCATCCACACGGCTGAAGTTTAGACAGCCTGACTCCAAAGAACTGTGGATATTCTACTGCTGAAGAATTACTCAGCTAAATCCTACAGCCCAAGGGTGAAGGGTGTAGGTAATCTGCCCTCAAAGCCCAAGCAATTACTAACTGGGTTGCTGCATACTGACCTCAAAACCCTGATCTCAGGTACACATGCAGCTACCTTTGCCCTTCTCCCACTCTCCCAGTCATGCAAAGCACAAACTGTGTCACCCCAGGCCACCTTTAACCCTCAGTTCCAACCAAAGCCTGCCTGCACCACCAGCCCTCCAGCTCTGACCCTCTGGGACTGCCCCACCAGACTGGGTTTTGCACATGGGATCCAAACTGGTCAGCCAGTACAATACTCTGTTGGGAAGGGCACCGGGGAGAGCAGGTGAGACTCGGGGAAGAGAAGCAGCAGCAAAGTAGAAAAGCATCAGGAAAGTTAAAAAATATAAAGGGAAATAGGTATATAACTGCAGAAATCTGAAGGATTGTGCTCAGGGTTGTTTTTTATCACTTTGCCTCAAACTATTAAGTAAGTGAAATTCTTAACTCCGAATTAATTTGCCTGAAATGAAAACAAATACTGTTTTAAAAACACCATCTTAATACAAAATGCAACAACCTTTCACTGGCATCTGTTAAAACTGTGTCACACCAAGTGTCCACCAAGCCAATAGCTTGTTTATAAATCATAGGTCACTGATTTCTAATCTTACAGCAGTAATATACAGTGTTATTCAAGGCAGGTGTTGTATTTTAAAACTTCAGTTAATAATTCTAACACCTCATCTTAAGTGTTCTGAAACTGTGGTTGCCTTTTTTTTGTTGTTTTTTTCTGATGAGCAGAGGGTCTGACAGAAGGGTCATCCAAAATCATGTACATCTTTTAGATAACAGAAAAGAACTATGGATTTCAAGACCTGATTATACACACACGAAGAGGCAAGGCTGAGAAAAGCAGACTGGTTTAGAACCTCCCACGAGTCACTGAATTTGGAGTTCCCGTTACTTTAAGCCCAGCCTATCTTTAGAATTAAGTTCTGCTAATTGGAAGATGTAAAGGCAACAATATTACTAAGAGACACATTGCTCAAGTGCAGAACACACCTCTCTTAGTTGTTTTTCCTGCAACTCCATGCATAGACAAGTTTTTTTAAAAAATTGGACAGGAAGTGACACTTCTCTGAAATTTAAATACATTGATTTTTTTATCAGTGTAACTTAGTTCTTATATTTATGCACATTTTAGGAGAAATGCATGCTGCTTTTAAGTCCAATACTCTCAGTAAAGTGCTAAATAAAACACAGTGATTTACATAACGAATCATAAAAAGAAGCCTCACTCTGAAGAACTAGTAGATAAGATACAGAGCTTTAAGTCTTCTAAAAGCTTAATGATTGTTAATTCTTTTCTTAAAATTGCTACCTGCGTTCCAGAAGAGGAATTTGCATGCATATAATGGAATTGGCCAGCCAAGAATCACTGAGGTAACACACTTAAAAAGTTAGAATTACACTGGGTTTTAATCATAACTTCAATACAGTAAGGAGGATATGATCTGGTACTGTAACAAGTAACAAAATTTACCATCATTCTTACATGACTTTCATTGTAGCCCTTCTTTAAAACTGTACCTTTAGTTAGCTTTCCTGGCATCAGCATTTCCCACTTTCTTGCTGCTGGATTAAAGGCAAAATCAAAACCAGCAAGGTAGGCAATCACAGTTATGCTGTAGAGAACTCTTAGGATTCCACTGAAAGTAACTCTGAAAATAACTCTTTAAAAAAAAAACAACAAACCACACACACATAAAAATAGCTCTCACACAAACAACCAAGTTTCATTTTTACTATACTTCTTTTAAACCATTAATGAGTCATCACTTAAATCACTAGCTATGTTTATAAAAAAATTATCCACACAGTAAACTAGAATTCATAAAATGAAACTGCATACATTTCATATACCATCTTTTTTTTCTCCCTTAAACTAATTAGAGACACAGGAATCTACTGATTTGCAGGAGGGGGTGTTCATTTTTTTTTTTTTTTAAGATTAGCATTTTGAAGCGTATTTACCACAGAAACTGTGTTTCACCTCATGGCAAAAGCTCAATGTCTCCTACTTACTTAGCCTACACAAAATTTTCCTCTTTACCAGAAGGGTTTTCCACCAAAAATGAGACCAAGAAAGATTGTGGTGTAGCTGAACAACGTAAAATGCAATTAGTGGTAAAGTTTTTGTAGGTTGTGTCATTTCATATTCTTTCCATGCCTTCATGGGGTAGCTAAGGCTTCATTAGAACACACTCCAAGCAAAGACTAACTCCTGCAATCACTGCCCACTTTGATTAGTCTTAATCTTAGTGGAAGCACTGCAATTTTCACTGATTGCTTGTTTGAGGGACTCGCGATTTGCACAATGTTTATTTTGGGCCGTCACTGAGGGAGGGGTGTAGCCAAATGGGCAGTCTCCCAATCCAGATCACACAAAATCCAGCACTCGCACTCTAGGAACATCTCAGCCTCAGCCAAACCCAGGGAGCCTGCCTGGGTCGGCAAGGGCTGCGCTAGGCAAGACCCACCCAGAGGACTCCTGCAAGATGGAAAGTGCATTTCCACGCCCTGGAAAGCCCCACCAACTGAAGCACAGCCCAGAGAAAGCAGGAGAGGGTGGTGTGGGCAAACCTGGTTGTGAATGAAGTATCACAGGTTACAAAGTGAGGATGTCCCTCAAGTACTGTAAGAAGCAGCTATGAAGAACTGTATAACACAAAGTGGACTCATCATGAACAAGAGGGAATAGTGCCCAACACACTTCAGGAATGTTTTTTCAAAATCGGTATTCCTCACCTAAACAAAAGTAGAAAACCCAAATGACAAATACCTTTACTTATGGAGGACTTCCATCCACACACAAACCCGTATTTCAATAAATCAGTGGAATATGCAGGACACACATTAAAGAGCAAGTGCCCTGCTCATTCAAACACCTCTGATGATCCCAAAACAGACTTTAATGTGGAGCACACCACTTCCAGTGCAAATGGTAGGCATCATGGTACCTGCATCCAACAGACTTCTGGCCCTGTGTGTTGTGTATTTTGGGTGGTAGCACATGTTCCATGCTCTCACATTACTCTGTGATCAGTTTGATGAAGTGGCTACTAGAAATAAGAAATTTGACATTCAAGTATAGTCCAAAGCTACTGTATGTATCTTATGTCACAAGAAAACAGAAAGGAAGAAGCTATGCCTTTTAGTTTCCCACATTTCTCTCTAATCTTCTGTTTTCTTGCTTCCTGGAATAAAGATCTTATTATTGATAGATTGTGAAAGGCTGGGCTGATTAACAAATTTGACAGATAAACAACAGAGGAGACAACAACTACAACAGCATGGGACTGCAGGAAAGAGCAAAGACCATGTTAATGACCCCCTCATGACTGCAGCTGGAGTCAAGCAGCAGGATTTCCTTAGACAGCATTTCTACATCTGGATTGCTCTCCAAGGGAAAAGCAATGCTTCTGCAAGATATTCTGCCAGATAAAGCCACAAAACCATGCAAGAGGCAATGATGGTATGAATTGAAATGCTAGTAAAAATCAAGAAGTTAATGCACCCTAGCACAATAGTTACCTCTGTTTCAGGTGACCATGAGGCCTTGGCAAGGAAAAAACACAAGAATCACATAACAATGATCACCAGAATTAGTTACTATCAGGGGATGGGTAGTTAAGTAACACAAGGAGTAGGATGAAAAAAACAGTTTCATGGACTCAACAACGAGAGGGAGACCTTAAGAAGTGTGAGCAAAGTGCTATTCAGACATTTTTAAACAGAAAATCAGTCTGCCAAACTACAAACTAGTACCTCTAGAACTTGGTTCCAGAAGTGGTTTGCAGAACAACATACTCCACAATCAGTATGAAACATTTGCTGTGCTGACAGTGTTTATTTTATATCTGTCTTTCCCAAATTCAACCAATATTCTTCTAAAACTCACGCAGAGTGTGACTTGATAGCAATGGATAGGGAATTAGGAGGTCTGAACTTACTTATGGTCATTTCCCTCCTGCATATTGCATTTGGTAGTTTTTTGCATTCATAATTATCATGAACAATTGATGGAAGTTGAGTATTCTATAGGTTATAGCTTTATACACAAGACAGTCACAGCATAAAGTCTTACTTTAGAATCTGGTGTGCATCTGATACACATCCTGACACTTAATCAAAGGTGCAAAGATTACTGTTACAGATTACCACAGAATGTGAAGGCTTTAGATTAATACCTCCTGAGCTATCATAATATAAAACTTCCGGGCAGTTCTGGTTATACAGAGTTTTGGTTTAGGTTTTTTTAATTTAGAAAATTAATTCCAGTTTTCCTTGAAATTAAATAGAAGTGGATATTTTAGACAAAATACATAAAAAGCATCCAGGAAGTTGCAAGTAGTGAGGTAATCTATTAGTTCTAAAGTAATGTTTGCCACATCTCCCACCAGGTATTTCTTATGCCTACAAAACAACTATAGTGTTTCTACAATTTTAAGTAATTTTCTCGCTAGAACAAGAAAAAACAACAGGGATCTGAAAACCTATTTATTTTGGTAAAACAAGTACTCACAATTATACAATTTCAGCTACTTGTTCCTCATACTCCTCAAAAATAATAGGTTTAAGATTTTCCACCCCTTCGCTTTGCCCATCTTCAAGCACTGCTAGAAGGCTAAACTATCTCCAATATCATCCAAATTTTGGCTAACAAACGATTTGTGAAGAATGACATCAGCACCAGGACTACACAAAAACTTGAAAAAATCCACATGCAGAGATGCAGAACTCTTAAGTTGAAGCTCATAAAAGACCTTCTCCATCCCAGTGTAACCAGGCACTGGTACCTGGCAAGGAGGATAAGACGCCCTGTCCCCACCCCTGTCCTGATCTTTAGCTCACTTTTTGCTCAGCTCAGAGAAAGAAGCCAAACTAGTGAAAAGCAAATACTTTACAAGGAGGAAGATGGGGACTTCAAATGAGAGAATAATTCATGGACAACCACAAAAAACCACAGTGGGGTTTTCTTCAGGTAAGGTTATGAAAATGCTTATTAGAAGGTTGAAATACAAACAGAGAAAGGGTTGGGTCTGAGGTTGTTGTTGGATTATTTGGGCTTTATTTAACTTTTCTTCTTTGCAGACAAAAATTGGGATTCAGCTCATGGTAAAATTTTCCTTTGCTGATTTATAGAAATACCCCCAAACTGTTCATCTGGCATCAGACTAACAGTCTGGGAAGATCTATTTAAAAGCATTTTTTAAAGTTTAAGTAACTGTGCATGAGATGTTAGAACTCAGCTAGAGACTTTAATTTTCAACCTTTTTATAATCTACATTTTTCTTTTGCCAAGTTTAAGATGTCAAAAAGAAAAGCAGAACTAATATTCAGTATCTATAATTAACTTCTCAGACACAAATTGAATGTGATGATATCAATGTCCTGAAACCTAGTATTCAAATGATCCCTCACTTGATTATGAATTTACCATTGCCTGAATGACAGAAAACTCTTGGGTACCTTTGTCTGCCCTAATTAGATGACAAAAGATAAACACTCTTGAGAAGTATTTCTTTCTCCACATTAAAAAAAAAAAATCTTCAAACTCTTAAATTTTACAACTAAAAAGCTTCTGCCTTGACCCAAACAAGTGACAGTGGACCGAGCCAACACACTACAGAAGTCAGTAGGACTTTTTAGGGGCTTCCCCCTACACACAGATCTGGCAGAAAATGTCAGCAGTGCCCACTTATGCTTTAGACACTAGCTTTATCATTATTCATTGAAAATTTCTCATTGAGACTGAAGGCAACTTTTTCTCTTACTTGCAAAATAGAAATTTCTTCTGTCCCAAACCCAATCACATGAACTTGGTTAGATATGAGAAGGCAAGAGAGATCATATTTTCTACCACATATGAAGTAGACAATAGTCAAAGTTCTGCTGGAACAGCTGTTGATCATTTCTGCTTACACTCACTTCTGCTGAAACTAGAAAGCTAAAGAGGAAAACTGTCAAATGCCACTGCACCATGAAGATTTTTCACTCCACTAGCTACAGGGCAGTCTACACCCTGCTTACTCCTCAAATATGATTTTTTTTTTTTGAGTCAATACAGAAAACAGTGTATTTTACTTCCACTCCACCTTTCCATACAACCTGCACCACCTGCTTCTCTGAAAGGGGCAAATTCTGCTGCAAGCCAGCACTCTGTGGTCTTTTCACTTACATATTTGAGCTGGTGGTATTCATGTTTATTAGAAATATTTTTGAAGGCCTTAAAAATATGTGCACAACACTGCAGAGTTCCATGCCTGTGATCACACTAGCAGGGTAGTGCATGTGGGCTGCAGGGGATGGGCTCCAGGAGCAGCAGCAGGGATCTCCAAGAGATACTCCTGTGCTCTACCACCAAAAACCTGCTGCCCCTCAGCCCAGCACAAACACCTCCTGCCTTGCAGGATCCTGGGGCCAGCTCCAAGCAGCCTGGCATCACCAGGAACAGATTTTCCAGTGTGCCATCAGCCCAGCACAGGAAAGGTCGTATGACCTGATGAGTTTGCTCCTTGATCTCAGGGTCAGGAGGTCTCCCCTGCATTTGTGATGCTCCCATCACCTACTAAAACAGCTAGTCTCACTGCATCAAAAATGCAAGCAAAAGACAGCCTTGTCAGTTCTTTGCCAAGGAGAAAGAAATCTTTCTGTAGTTACATGTAGGAGGCAATGCTTTTAATCCCACAAAGCTCAGAAGATAATAGCATGCAGAAGAATTGGGAGCAATGGAGAGCAGTCATTGTAATCTAAGGGTACTGGAGGCTGAAACTCTAACGTCCCTCACACAATTGCAGTCTCAATGACCCCATTCCTTGCCTCACCTCAGTGACTGCTGTTGTTACTTCACTGTCTAAATGGGGGAGAAATTAACAGCCACTTCACAATGGAACACAAGGGCGGCCACAAAATAGGTTGGTTATGGCAAATTAGTTGGAACTGTTGACATGCACGGTCTCAGGAAATCAAGTATTCCTACTGCAAGAACAAAATAAGTTGTTCCTGTCTTTGCTGTGCAGACAGTAACTTTCCAAAAGGATGGAGGAGGTGATTGCCTGCAGACTTTAAACACGAAGGCACAAAGGGCAGTTGCAAGCACATCAATGCTTCATACATCCCAGGGAAGCTGCAAGACCAGACTTTGACAAGCTGAAACAAAGCACTGCATAGCTTATATCTATTTTGGAAACAAACCCACACTTCCATGTTGAAGCAGGTTAAGATATTTCATTAGTCGAGTGAGGACACCGCTTTGAGAGTTCTCCTATTTGTTTTACAAAGACAGAAGTTATTTTTAGAACATATGGCCACACAAAAAAAGTCACCAACATGTATTTCTACAGGGTCCAGAGGCACCACCAGACATTGGCTTAGACTAGAAGCTGTCATGTAGCAAAGTGGTGGAAGTCCTGGGCACTTATCTCTAACATTAGTTAGCAACACCTGATATTTTATTTCCTTGCAGCTGCTGAGCTGGCAAAAGTTTATGTTCTCTTCTGATATATTTCGTAGTCCTTCCACTCTCCTCCTAGATCCCACAATGAATTTCACAGCCAGTGAGCTCAGATACCTGAAGGCTGGTTTTAGTGTGTATACTACATAGCTGAAAAAGCATAGCTAAAAGGTTTATACCCTTTATACAGCCATCTGCATATGCTAAAGGTGTTCAGAGTCCATCACAATTCACAGACGACTGCGTAGCTGGGAGAGTCCCAATCACTGATTTATCATGAATTCTCTCTGCACACTCCCACTGCAATCCCAGACACAAAGCCATGTTTTCAAGTATTCCCACCACTGCGCTGTTTCTTCTACTACCTGCTTGAAAAAAATGGGATGTCACCAGGAATAGATTTCCTCCTGGGTATGAAACCCAAACCAGCTGATGGATTATACACATGCTAATTACTGAATATTAGCAAGAGGCTGAAATGACATGGCAACAAGCAAGTCTGTAAGGCTGCAGTCGCTATACTATTTAAGTCATCCCAGCTTGTGACAGCAACTTAAAACAGCAACCATTAGGGCTGCAATAACGAATACCCACAAATCATAAAGTTAGAGATAATGAGCTGATCCCAAGCTGCCTGTGAGAATGCTGCAGGTCCACATGAGTCCTGTACCCAAAAGGAAGAAACAAAATTCCTGTAGCTGGGATGTAACACACATCACTTCTCTCTAAACTTGCATGGATGGTTCCTGTAAATTTCTATAGATTTGGACAGAAAAGCAGAGATAGCAGAAAACAACATTCCAAGAAAAGGACACAAGTGCCAAGAAGGTAGGATGCAAGATTTACCCAGACCAAAATTGTGCTGAATCTCCACAACGACACTAGGGCAGGAGATTGATAAACACACCCAAAAGGGCAACGGCTGCTATATGCAGTTGTGAAGGCTACAGGTTTAATTATAAATCCAATGCAACAAAGGGCTGAGCAACACCTTCCTAGAAGACACTGGTACATGATTATATGTAATCATATAATCCACTTCAAAGTATATAGTTGAGGTTGGCCTCCTAGCTGCTGCATACGCTGGGTGACAATGAGTTCAGTAAAGAAGCTATGTGAGGAAGTGAAATTGTTGCATGAACAGCCATCTACTACTCACATAACAACAGCCTGATTTTATTACCAAGAAAAACAAAAAAAAACATCCAATAAAAGGTGTTGATTTGGATTCATTTCTTACACATGCATTCAATCCCCTATTAGGTTTTATAACAAACCAGCTGTTTTGCAAGGATAGTTTTAATCTGTCTTCCCTTCCCCCTGCAAGTTAATGGTGGGCTACAGTTTTCAGAGTGATTTCCTGTTTGCATTATATTCTAAAAATCCTGCTCATTTGCTTCACTAAAAGGCATGTGCTTGGAAGTGGTTTTGATGGCTTTTAGTCACATCCCCCCTTTTTGATTGCCACAACACTCAATGTCTGAAAATAAGGGAGCTATTTCAAGTTGCATTCCCTTCCCCTCCCTGCCCACATGTACTTGGCTACCAGTTTGGGACACAGGATCAGAGGGACCTTCAGGCTTTATAATAACACAAAATTAACAGACCTTCACTTCTCTTCCCACTACTCAGCAGATTTGGCTCTGTTGGTGTTCACCTACATCTTAGAGAGCTCCTACCTATTCTTCATGTTCTCTTTGCAGGTTTTGAAGGCCTCAGCCCAGCAACCAGTACCCAAATCCCAGCAGCATGCATCTCTTGGAGTGAACATTAACTGCTGGATGAAATGGCATTGTGCAGCTGCAGATTGTGTTGGTATCTCTTGCCTTCCGTAAGACTGTGGCACTTCCCCATGCCTGATACAACAGCTTCACTGCTTGCCTCTGTTGTATGGCTCCCTTTTTCTGCAGGAGATTCTGCAGCTGAGCTCATTTTCTTGCTTTATCCCACTCATCCAAGATATAACTCGAGATTTTTCTGTAGCACTGGATGAAATCAAATAGGAGCTGCAAGAAGGGATGCAGACGGGGCCCCAGTATTGAATGGTCAAGTTCAAGGCTACAACCAAAGCAGCTACTGTGGGACGGAGCACAGAGGCAACTCAGCAGTGTACTAGTACAAGTAGCAATGCAGTAAGTTTATGTCAGGAGCAGCCCCAGAGCAGACTTGTTCATTAGCCCAAGAGCCAGTTTCTACTTGGCTAGCAAACAAGACAAAAACCCCGCACAACTGAGCACAACTGCGAGCGGAGATGTGCTGACTACCATTGCGTTATAGCGTCAATAGGACTGGAACTAGCCAGACCCTTGGAAATAATCGCATTTTCTTTCCCTCCCTCCACAAAAGAGTCAGTTGCATAAAGTTAGGTCAACATGTGGTACGCATATGATTCAAATGTAACATTTCCTGGCAACCAGCAGCATGCCCAGAGGAGGATCTGCACTACTGATAATGTCGATTCTTGCCATGGCTGTCACAAAAAAGAAAAGTCTGCTAAACTCTTGAGACATAAGAGGCAAGCCCCATTCCTCTTACTAGCTTTCCACAGGTTTTATTGCAGGTATTTCTTGGTTGGTTGGTTTGGGGGTGGGGGGTGTTGTTATTTAAAGGAGCAAAGATAATATGTACGCAGAAGTGTTTGACACAAACTACCCTCATAGAGTGAAACAGTCTAAAATTAATACTGTACAGATTTAGTTTCTCAATTCCAAATCAATAAAAATTTCCAAGAATGGTCAAAGAATCAAAGAATGGGAAACAGCTTCCAATAACAGCTAAGAGGCTCTACCTCTTCAGCAAGAAAAAGAAAGGGCTGATGCATAAAGGTCATTAAAACCATAAGGAAAATAGGGAGAAGAGGTTAACAGAGCTATTTCTATTCACTCTTCCTTCCAATAGAGGAGCTGGGAGATAGGTGGAAGTACAAAGCATGTGAAATGGGATGGTTCTTCCTGCAACATGCCCTAAAACCATGCCACTTCACTGCAGTGTATTGTGGATGTCAGGAGTTTGAATGCTTCAAGAATCTGTTTAACAGAAATTCTAGATTAATTTCTCAAATACAAACTCACTGGTTTTTCAGGGCTGTAAAAACCCAAAAGCCAGTAGACTGCTCTGGCGAACTATCACTATATCCCTGCCCTTATTCCTGTACGCCTCCCAAAGCACAGAAAAGGCGTGTTACAGGACTGTACATTAACCTCTCCTCTGACCCTGTGCTGCTGATTTCATGTTCTTTATGCACAAACTGAGTAGAGTGGATTAAGAATCATTGAGGCCACTTCAAGTCAATATTTTTCTATTCCTTTGGCTACTGTGAACAAGAGTTCAAAATTTCTGGTACTATTGCCTGAGGAACAACTCTTACACATTTCCCTCAGTTCTCCTTCAAATTATACAATAGGTAAGTCTGAAGAAACAATCCCTTCTAGCAGCCTCTTCTTTCAAGGCAGGTAGCTGGAATTATTTCAGAACTTCCCTAACAGAAGGACAGGAGTAACCATTTTCTTAGTCATAGCAATTTTACAACATTTGAAGGGCATTTATGTTTATAGAAGCATGTAGCTTTACCAGCAGCCAACAGAAAAGGTATGGATGTCTAATTTCTTCAGTTTCTGGGCTGCACTCTCAACATCTAATACCAGCCCTTCAGCAGAAGGCCCAACACCAGTAGGAGCTACTGGTTCCTTATCTGACTGAGAGAAACCTAAGTGAGATTTGGATATCGGGCAGCATGAACAATTAATTAGGAGACAGTAAATTTCCATGACAAATACAAAGAAAAACTACATCAATAGTTTTGACAGGGATAAGTACGTTTTTCTTATTAAAAAGTATGTTACTTTGTGGATCAAAAACATACTTTGGGACTTCTGCTATGAGGTTGCCAGCTTCAGAACCTACAATTTTCACCAAGTAGCCCTTTAGCAGTTTATGGTACTGGAGTACCAGTGGTAAACCAGATCGTGCACATGTGAAATGAAGCTACTCCCAGCAGCCTGGTGGTGCTGCTTACTTGGTTTCTGGGCTGTGTCACTTAAGGGTGGTTTGAACAATGGCTTAATTTATCCAGCACTGGCATACTACCTCTAAGATGTATCTGCAGAGATGCAGCACCATTCCCAGGCAGGTTTCCCTGCTATATACGCAGGTGACAGATGTGCAGAGGTTCCACATCCAGCCTAAGTCCCGGTAATGATGCTATACTGAATAACATTTGGGCTCAGAGGATGGTACCCTAACCTGGCCACTTTCTGCCTGGAGGGCAGAAACAAGCGTCTGTGAGCTGGCAGCAAAGAGAGTCAACAACAACCTGTATTAACAGGAACACCGACAACGGACGGAAGAAAGTCAATGAATACTAAGTAAAAGGGGATAACCAATCACATGCAAATACTTCATCCAGTTCTGGGACCTCTGGTACAAGACACCATTTGAGACCCTGGAATGAATTCAGCAAAGGGCCACCAAGATGACTGGAGATGGAACGCCTCTCCAGTGAGGAAAATGGGCACGTTGAGCCCAAATAATGGACAGCTTTGGGGGGAGCATAGCAGCAGCCTGCCCCAGAGGTCACTGAGAAGATAGACCTGAGCTCTTCACAGAGCTGGAGGGTAGGAGAACAAGAGACCCCAGGCTTAAGCTGACACAACAGATGTCCTCACCATGTATAAGGAAAGCAATTCCAGCCAATAGAATAACTAATCCTTAGAACAAACCTCAAGCAACATGGCTTGAGTTCAATACAGAGAGCTGATTTGAGCAGAAAGTTGGGCTGTAGATCTCCTGAGACCCCTTCCAACCTGAATGGTTTTGTAATTCTCAGAACAAACATGTCACAATACTGGATAAAGTGGTTGCATCATGATTAAAGTGACTCCTTAAGTAGAAATTATAGCTAAGGAGTGCAACACCTTGACAAGTGAGTCCTTGAACAAAGGTCTTTAACAACACCTTTCTGGAACTGCATGTAATAAAAAATAAGAATTGGTGTCTGGTTTCCCAAAAAGTCTTGAACCAAGAAAATTTTGTATGTCTGTTAAGATTTCTCAGGTTTTGGAGTCACTGTTAGTGACAGGATAAACAAGTAACTATTATTCTAGGCTTGTGAGCAACACATTGTTTTAACAGTGCCAAGCAACCCTGTGGTGACAATGCCAAAATTCTTGCACACTAACAGCTGTTTTAGGTATTAGAACATTTCAGAAAAGTTTGGAGATTACAGGTTGTGATTTCCTTTACCACAGAAGACTAAAAACCAGTAATTAAAATTTCTTTTTCTCATCTCAGTCACAGGACAATAGAGCAAATTTGAATGGGGGTGTGTTTTTGGTCAAACACTTGCACTGAAACATTTCTTCCTTTTTCTATACCCTTCACTTGGCTATTTCCACCATTGAATTCTGAAAGGGAAATAAGACAGGGCTATAAATGCAGTCTCAAAAGACAAATATTATGCTCATATTAGCTGGAATGGCCACATTTAACACTTAAAACTCACCAGTTTGCTGTGTTTTGACAATTAGAGTCCATCACAGTTAAAAGCAGCTTACGCTCTAACACAGATATGTAGACAACTCACAATCACAAAGCTGTGTGGCTCAGACATGGCAACAGATTAAAAGTCTCAGGTCCAAGCAGAAGCTTTTCTCCACTCCTTGTCCCCGCTACAGCATCTCACAAACCCTGCCCTGCAGTCACCGCAGCTTCCTGCTCAGCTCACTTAAGGTTATGGTCAAAAAGCTGAGACACCTCATGGCACAGTTTAAAACTTGCTCAGCCAAATTTCTTGCCTCTGCCATATGAGTCCTGTAGCTATCATATGAGTCCTGTAGCTGCCTGAACATCCACCCAACACCACATGTCCTGCAGCACAGCCCAAAACCTTCTACTTCCTCTTCTTTTGGCCTTATTACCTGGGCCACCTGGAATAAGAAGAGCAACTTTCACACCTCTGAGCTATGTCAGTCAACCAGCTCAGATCCCATGAGTCTTGATTTCTCTGAAATAGGGTTTTAACACTGTCTAGCTCCTCTGGTTGGAAGACCACCTTCTGTATCTTCTAGGTGCTTAGTGCAACAGAGCCCTGACCTCACCTCTAATTTCCCTACTCATTACTTAAACTACTACAAGTTTCCTAGAGAAGCCTTTGTGTTAACTAATGCAAGATTTAAAACTTTTCTAAGCCTACAACTACAAGAGAAGAACAACAAAATACCTTCATTTGGGACTTCTAGGGTATGAAGTCTTACAGAGGGGCAGATGCTCTATAAAAGTATCACTATCAACCATTTTTAGTAGGACTCTGATTTAAATGAAAAAATGTTGTAGCCCAAATCTCAAAGAAAATTAACTTTCCTCATTGGATTTTTCCCCTTGTTTATAGTATTTGTATGACAATTATCAGCAGTGCTGTAACCAACACATTTGTACAAATAAGTCAATCTAAGTGAGAAATATGCTTATTGCATATTTATCCAAGGACCTTCACTCCCACACTGTATTTCAAACACCTGTGAGTGGTGTTGATTACCTCACATATACTTGTAAATATCACCCCCTATAATTAAGCCAGGCAATTAAAATCCCAACCTAAGCCAGTATGTCATCTGAAGTGCAAGACCGGGTGGTCTGCCATGGTCACTTTCAAACATCAGATTGCCTCACCTGCAGCTAAGCCCAGCCAGATAATGGGAAATATATGCAGATCAGGAAAACCTGCTAATTCAGAGTGTGAATCCCAGGTGAGATCACAAAGGAAAGATGATCACCCTCTTTTTTTTTGTCAAAGAGAAGCGCCCCCTCATGGGAATAGATCTAAGCCCAGGAGGAAGCAGTGCCTTTCTGAGGTTCTGCATTGCCCCAGGAGCTACTCTGCCCTCTATCTTGTAGCTAGGAATCAAATGAAGTATTTGATCAAGATTCAAATTTTGTTCAATGTACGTGATTCTTGATAAATCTCTCCAATTTCTCATTATAATAGAATTAATTGGGGGAAGGAAGGGAATCTCCTTTCCAAAGGCTTTTGACACTGCCTCCTACAACAAACTCATAATGCAAACACTGACAACAGCAGATGAGAAGCTGACCTTGGGATCCCTGTCAGGTAGCAGTCATTACCGACCTACTGTCAAACTAAAAGGCTCAATTTCACAGGGTTTGCAGGGACTACACCATCTAGTGTTATATCAGGTTCCTGCTCACTAAATCTGAAGATGGCACAAAGTTGAAATGGAGTGACAATATACCTGGGGACAAGAGCTCAAAGCAATCCTAAACTACTGAAATTACTCTGGAGAAGCCTCATGGGACATTCCCAGGTAAGAGACTTCACAACAATAAATAGCCTAGAAATAAGAGTCTTGAGACGAGACTGAAAGAACTTAAACTCCATCCTTAACCCTCTCAAAGCATCATAGGTCTTCCAATATGTAAAAGAACTGCTGCAGAGAGCAGAATAACATGTTCTCCATTCACCAGCTGAGTAGAACAAGTAGTAATTGACAAGAAATACAGCTTGGTGCCTGATGTAGCACACTGTTTTCTGTTTCCTTCTCAAAGATCCCTACCAGAGATTCCTAGACTTCGCAGGCAGCAGCAGATTTGCACATGCGTTCTGCCAGAGGTTTTACAGCTAAACATTATTTTTATAGCACTACATTAAGTTAGGATTCTTGGAGGAAGCTTGAGGTGAGAGACCATATTTTGATATATTTTATACATCTTTACTGTTGAGTCACCTTACTTCTAGAATTCTTCTTGTACTTACAGCTCATTCCTGCATCTCCTCCTTACATCTTGGTTTTATGAAAAATATCTACTTTATATAATCATAACTTATTCTTAATTGCTATAGTTTCATTGGTTTTTCTTCCTAAAACCCACAAGATCCTTACCTGTCCTCTTCATATCCCCGGTATTCTAAAATAGGTTGCATCTTAAGCAGGTACCATTCATCAAGGTTAGTTTTTACACTGCGTCTCTGAAGAAAAAACGATCCATCCCACAGAGCTTAGCTGCTTTATTCAAAGCAGCGATACAAGCTACTACAGATCCTCAGGACAGTTACTCAGTGCACTATTAGACTTACAGACATTGGCTCAGAGAGAATCACTCTCTATTCTTTTAATGATACTGAAAGTTGTCTTACAAAATATGCAGATAGATTTGAGCCATCCCCACCTTCCCTGCATTGTCAGAAATCTCAGTGCAGAACCTGCACTCACTTTGCAGCTCTAGAAATCCTTTTCCATTACTACTTCTGCTTGGGGAATCTGAAACATTGCAGGTCTCAACATAACTATGAGATTTCATTTTTCATTTCCATGAAAAAGTGAGGAAAAGCAAACCCTGTTTAGTAACATTCTTTTGCCTTCAGAAGAGCTAAATCAGACCTTCCTTCCCACACGTTTCTGTCCCCGAAAGCAACCTGCAAGTCTCACAGCAAAGCTAGGAATACACATTCACAGCATTTTTCTTGCTTTCTTTGCTCACTCAACAGGTTCACACTTCACAGGCTCGGCTTTTAGTCTACCTTTTTTGTTACCAAGTTCATCAACACTATCTGTTTATCTGCTCCATCCAAACCAATAAGGAAATAAGCCCACAGAAGATAAGTGGGAACTCTTCAACAGCTACCTTCCTGCTGAGCCAGCAAGTGCCATTTCTGGCACCATCTGTGTCCTGAAAGTCTGTTCTCTAGTGTTTGATTCACTGAACATGGAAAAAATATTTGGAAAGAAAAATCTCTTGAAGCACCTTTTATGCCCGTAGATGCTACTTTTAAAATGTTTTAAAAGAAAGAGAAATAAAAGGGGTTGGCACTGCACAGTTCCTTCTCAGAGCTCTACTCAAGTCCCCATTGTGTTACACCAGAAACAAACTCCAGGTACTTCAATTTTAAATCACCATACCTAGATCTCCTTCCAGAGGGCCTACAATTTTGTCTTGCAAATACACCTCCAGTGCTGAATACACACAAGCTGAGAGAGTACTTGCCATTAAAATTAGAAATCAAATCAGTGTGCTACAGACTGTGGTTCAGGAAGAGTAAGAAGGGGTCTATTTACTTTTCTGCAGCAAGCACAGAGCCAGGGTACTTGTTTCCAATGATTAAGAGAAGACTGATATATGTGGAGAATGGGAAACAAGGGTGTTCCAAATCCTCCACTAGTCACAATTCTTAGCATCAGTCTGGGCTTTGTATTTCAAGAGTGAGGACAGAAAAGGGGAAGAACACTACCACTATATATGACACTACTGCTACCCACACACTACCACTAAAAATGATGCACTGTTTGAGAGCTTGCTTCACAAAACAGATTTTACAACAAGATAGAATTATTTGTTTAAAAATCTGACCATGCATGAGCTCTCCAAACTACAAATCATGGATTATGGATTCAATATATAGGCAAACTATGTGTAAGCAGCAGAAAAGGAAGATTATGCATTCAGAAGTCATGATGCTTCTATGGAACTGGTTTATGATCCAGAATCTTCTGAGACAGTCCAGTGAGGGTCGGGGCAAAATACAAGTGCAGTCATAGATGAATAGAAAACATGATCCTGGCTAATCCTCTACTAGTCCAGACTCCAGCTGCAGTCTGAAGCAACTTCTAAATTTTCTTAGTCCATACAGAGATGCTGTCTTCCCTCCACCTCCAGTTTCTCCTAGCTGGGCAAGGAGCACAAGAGTACCCAACCCACGCACACAGAAACCTGCAGAACTTTGCCAAAAATGCTGTGAAGTTCAAATTAATTACCAGACAAGTTTTGTACAAACTTAACCTTGAATGCCTCGGAATAAATTAGAATTTTATCTTTTACAGCTGCACTTTTCAAGTGAGCTCTTCAGGATAGCAACCTTACGGGTTTTGTTTCAAAGTAGTAACTCAGCAGATTATAGCAGTTCATTATCTGCTTTTTTCTCCACCACTTAACTCTGAATATAGTCTAAAAGGGTTATCATACCTTTTCTGCTTATACCACGATGGTCTGATAAGTGCATAGTGAGGGCTTGCATAACAGAGGAAACAACTACAAGCCAAATTGCTATGGCTGGTTTTAAGAGTCAGTATTTTTATCAATAATGTCAGCCTGCATGGAGGAGAGCACTAGTTGGAATATTTTTGTCAAAAGGGGCAGCCAGAAAAGCAAATAGCTAATCTGAATTTCTGTACTTGGTTCCTGAAAAGTCTTGCTAATAAATCCCTGCTACTCTGTGGCCATTTATATCCACTGTTTCTCAATCTATATGGAATAACTGTGGGCCAAGTGTCTTACCAGGAGTTTTCAGGACATCCAGTTATGTCCAAGAGAAAGTCAAAATTTCCTTATCACTGAAGTTGAAGATTTTCTTTTTTCTCTTCTGCTAAAGGCACTAGATTTTACTAAATAGATATGCATATCTCTTAGAAAGACACGAGGGTACAGCAGTGGAACAGTTTCTAGGGTTTCACCAGAAACTGATTTACTCCAGCATGCCATGAATCTCAAAAGCCAGCTTCTACCTACATGGAGAACCAAGGGCCTATACCCACCGTGGGGCACCTTCCTCAGGTGATGGATCTCAAAACATTCTCAATTCAAATTAACCTTCAATATTCCTTGGAAAATCTCTCTCTGTTTTTTTCTGGTTTTGAAACCAGGAGGCAAAACTCATCTGTGGTGCTCAGAAGTGGGAGCTACTACCAAACTCTGTTGCAGATGAGCTTCTTTTGAGAATGTTATAAATGCCTTCCTTATAAGGGGGCCCTGTGGGTGTTTTGTTGTAAGCCAAGGGCCATCTCTGTGCACAGAGATGCTCGCTGGGTCCCAGTCCCACGTGGCCCAAGGCATACAGGTACCACTGTGTGACACCCTGTCAACAAGAACAGCTGTGGAGCGCTGAACTAGACAAGCACACTGACTTCTAGGGGCACTCCCATGGGTTTTATAAAGAGCTTGTTTTTATAAAGGAAAAAAAAATTAAAACAAGACAGTTACTACAGCTTTTGCAAAGAATGGCTCTCTAACCTTCCTAATAGTGGCTATACCAGGGGAAAAACAGTTCACAAGAACATTAAT
Organism: Pseudopodoces humilis; assembly: GCF_049639895.1. Classification (NCBI taxonomy): domain Eukaryota; kingdom Metazoa; phylum Chordata; class Aves; order Passeriformes; family Paridae; genus Pseudopodoces; species Pseudopodoces humilis. The sequence continues at coordinate 120,167,717 of NC_142200.1, read as the reverse complement.
CTGCTGTTCTTTTCACATATCCTATGTCACAGTAAAAGGAAAGGTGTTGCAGAGTACAAAGTGTGCTTTGTATTTCAATATGGAACATACATGAGGGCTGGTAGACTAACTAATCTAGAGACCTCTTTCATCAGTAGTTTTGGTCTGGTTTTAACGATTTCACACCTATTAGAAGTCAGTCTTGATTCAAGCAATTAACAAAGGGGTGATGAGGCAAGCAAATTGGCACAGAGGGACTATAAGACACAATCTAAGTAAAATCACTCCAGCTGCTATATGTGCACACTCGCATACAATCCACTCAGAAAAGATTCTGCAAGAACTTTGCCTCAATATAAATACCTCTCTGAACGTATACATTTCTACTCTCTTTCACTATGAAAGATTTGTTTTAAGGGGGAATCATCAAAAACCTTCTTAGAGTTCAAAGGAAGTTTTTTCAAGGATTTTAACACCAAAAAAAGATATCGGAACCCAAGGTAAACTGACTTGAGACAATTCCCTAATGAATTTAATCACCACTTGCTGTACTTTATCAGCACTGTTTTAAGGACATACAAAGCTTACCTGCTTAAGTGCAGAGGTGCCAGACCACCAGCATTTACAAAGAAAAACTTTAGGAAGTCAGTGGACAAACTGTACTTGTACAAACCCTGTTGTTGCAAGAGAACGCAAAAAAAAGTATTGTAGAAATTTTGGGGGTCTCTAAATTCTGTGCTCAAAGGGTCAGGTCTGTACTTGTAGGCAAGGCTGACATGATTTTAATAGGGACAATTTTAACTTCCTTGGGAACTTTAGGAAGACAAAGTGTTTTTAAAAAGATGGGTAGAGAAAACATCTGTCTGAGACCAGATGTCACCGCAGAAACTGCAACAACAGAGAAAAGGGATCATTTAAAAGTCAGCAAGCAGATGGGAAACGGGATAGATACCTGTAATACACAAGCAGTATTAGCTACATGTGTAAGGAGTCATGAGCAGGTAGAAGCATTTTTAAGTAGTCTGCTCAGCAGCACTTCTGTTAAACATCTGTTTATTCACATCTCTGAGTTCTGTGCCTCTGTTCTGATACTTACTATTCCTACACAAAATCCTCAGAGGAATTTTGTACCAAAAAATAAGTTAATCTCCAAATTAGTCAGCCTCAACCATTTCTATTACTATGCTTCCCAGAAGCTTGACATAAAAAAAGCAGTCATGAAACTGAAATAAGAGCTATCAAGTGGATACTGTTAAGCTGAGGGGTATGCAAGGCTTGGGAAGTGCAGGGGAAAAGCTCACATGGACAGCAGGCACCACAAAGGCTGGAGCAATGAGAGGTGGTGTGATATCTTACAGAGACCCTGTGGTTGACAGCCTTGATTCAACAGACCAATGCCTCCATTTTCCTTCAAAGCTGGGAGGCAATCAGGCAGTGCAAACAAAGAAGTAGCTGCAGATGGAAAGTCAGATGAAGGCAACAGACCAAACTTCTGGAGAACAATGCTACTGGGGCTTTATCCCCAAACCCACCACCCTCTAAATTCCCTCAGGCAGGAGGATGACTTACCACTGATAACACATGAAAAAAACATTTTAAACATACACAAGGTAGAAAAAACAGTAAAGAACACAGATCTATCTGTTCTCACAGTTGGCTGTCTACTGCAAAAATTAAAACACTATTTGTGGAGTGTAAACAGCAAGTATGTATTACACTGGTGAGAGCCAATAATCAGAATATTGTGAATTAACAATTTGCCATAATGCCACCAATACAGAGGAGAAAGGAAAGCAAACAAGAGCCCCTAAAAAACCCACACCCACAAAAAGAACCAGAATTAAATTTCTGCTTCAGTAAAGGTTCTTGACCAAGTATATAAATAAGAACTTAATAAAGTTTGCTGAACTCATACACCAAACACCAGCAAGGTCCAAAATGGATGAGCTTTCAGTCAAAGAGAGTAACTGCATCAGGAAGTCAGCATTCACCAAGGAATCCATTTCAACATTTTTTATGGTTAACTTGGAAAACAGAAATGAAGGCAGTTATCTGAATTGCGTAGAAGGCTCTATTGTTCCCTCTTCCAAAGGATTTTCCCCAGAACAGAATGGGTGGTGTGTGCAAAGCAAGTGAAAGGTGGGGGAAGGGGAAAAGTCCTGTGGATAAAGAGAGAAACAGAAACATAGTTTTTAAGCAAAGATACGATTTTTTTAAAGTAACTTCCTACCTCCCACTGCAAGTGAGGCGGGATATTCCTGATCTGAAGCTTCCGACTCCTGCAGATAAATTAAAGAAAATAGTTTTTAAAAAAAAACCCAGAGAAAACATTATTGCAAGATAGACTATACATAGCAGTGTCATACATTTAAGCATCTGTCATACTAAAAGGGGCAAAACCAAATACAGAATTCAAAAAAAACCAACAGATCGCCGAGGGGGGAATGTCAGGTCAAAACCATTTCAAGTCCAAAGAACTGTTACAGAAATACTTGTTACACATTTGACAGCTGTTACATTTCATGAAGCCTCCACTTTTCTTGAAGAGTATTTCTATTTTAGATTTAAGGCCTCCAGTATCTAATTCTCTGTTATAAATGGGTGTGATAATACCATGTATTTGTACTGGGCTCTCCTTTAAGAGTTTTTTTGTTGTTATTTTGTTTTTTTAAATTCACCAAGATGATAAGTCAGGATGTTACATTCCTTCAAGGTACGGAATATAAATTTGAAAAAACACATTTGCTTTAATATTAAGCTTTTCATTAATCTAATGATGAACTATTTTCTAATATTTACACAGCTAACATTCTTCATTCCTTATTGAGAGGAGAGGGTAAGAATCAGTAAATTCATTGTATTTTCACCCCAAATTTACATCAGTTTTCACTTATCTAGTAAACAAAACATTCACTTTGAAGTGCTACTGCAAAGCCTGGCAGTGTGCTGGCTGCCTTCACAGCCAAGTCCTTTGTCTCCTCCCTTCCCCCAAAGTGAGAGAACAAATAAATGCCAGAGATGCCACAAGCCCCTTGGGATCTACAAGAATGTGTAGATTAACACAATTTCAGCTAGGCTCAGGTATGTTGAGCTAGTAGGGTCGGCCTGACCATCCTGGAGAGCTCTGGGGAAGGGAGAGAGGACAAGAGAGAAGTCGAGACTTAAAAGGTCTCAACTGCATTTTGGTACACCAAAGCAGCTAAAGTAAGTGTCTTGTGTTCAAACACTTAGTTCTACCTCACACTTTAATTGCTCAGTAACGGCCTCTGTCAGAAAAAATGCTTAACATTTTAAGGACTTTTCATAACAGTCAAATTTATACAAGCCAGTGAAGTCTTGAAGCAAAACATGTTTTAGAGATGTTCCTGTCTAGCAATAAAATCAAAAGCTTTCCTTTTCGCCCCCAAATCCTTTTAAAATACACTCCTTTCCCTAACACCACCACCTACCCAGGCCTGCAGTGGCTGTTTTACATCTTGAAATGCTCTTCCCAACAGGTTTTGTTCAAGGCAAAAGCACAGGTTACAGCACAAAGCCACCCTGCCAAAACTACTCATGTGGAGGTGTCACCCCCAACACCACGGCCACCATGAGATCAAGCAACAAACGTGATTTGGCCAGAAAATAGAAACAGGTCTTAGTTTTGTAGCTTTTCTCAGCTGTTTTCACTCCCTCTCAAGCAAGTAGGAGCAGATTTCAACATTTGATCATATAAATAGGCAAGGAAGGGAGAACAAAAACCCAAACCACACACAACCCGGTTAAGGTTTCATTTTCAATAAAGCGGGGAAAGTCAGGAGCTGCTTCACTATAATAGGGAGGGCAGAAAATTTCCTTGAAGCTGGCAAAGTTTTCCTTAGACCGCCATCTCAGCTAGTAAAAGCTGCTGCAAAACAGTCACCCTCAAATAGTGATATACTGCTCTGAAACATCAAAATACTCTCACACAGCAACCTGAAACTTGGAAGTTGTGTCCTGAAGAAGAAGAACATAAAAGGGGACGTTCATTCAATATTAAAAATACTGTGAAATTTTCATACAGCAAAGCCCCAAACCACAAAATTGGCAGCCAATACACTATTCAATGTGCTTCAAACCATGTTGTGCCATTACTTGTAGAGTCAAATTAAACACTCACACTTGTAGATTCAATATTAAAATTCATGACTTCCATAGCAAGGAGTGCCATTCACAGAAAGATCCGAGCCCAGCAGCCCTGCCACCATACTAGCAGCAGGTCCCACCCCAGCCCCAAGCCCAAGTTTGGCCACCAATGCTCACACTGAACAGGGTATATATCCACCGAGGAGAAGGGGAGACTGGGGGGAAGTCCTTTCCAGAAACACACAAGTTTCACAAAACTATCACCTCACATTTCATTTCAGAAGGAAAACCTACAAATCTCTACTGCTCAGCACCTGAAGGATGGACAAAAAAAATTGCAATCTGTGCTTTTAATCATCTAATGCAGACGACTAGCACAAGGTTTGGCACTGGGGTTTTTTCCTTCGCCTTGTGAATTCAAGGGACTGAAAAAGTTTGATACAATTTAAAACTTTAGCCAGTCAACATTTGTAGCATAGAAATAACTTGAACATCCTGAAAAGGAGAAGAAAAGGAGATGGGCAAGGAAGAAATGCCCCCTTAAAATTACTAGTTCCCCTGCCACACTCACAAACAGCAAAAGAAAATGTCAAGCTAAGTACAAAACAGGTACAGTCCTGTTGTGCACCTCAATTTATGGCAATAGTGAGACACCTATTGTACAAAACTGAAAGGTCACTTCAAAAGTACAAGAATAGCTATAAACACACCATTTAATTTAGAACTATTTGTACCTTCATCAATTTCTTGGCTGCAAGTAATTTTAACTTGTCGCCTAGTGCACAAGTTTGAAATCTGGTGTTTATTGATGCATGTGAAATTTTAATTTTTTTTCCATTATTTCTGTATCACAATTAGCCATAGGGAAAAAACATAACTGAATAAAGCTTTGCATGGGCAAGAGAGAAACGACACACAACCAGCGTAAGAGATCACGGACACATTTGAGATTTTGCCATTTCATTTGCTATTAGCCCCTGTCTAAGAAGTCCGAATATATTCCTTAAGAATGCCTAAAAGTACACAACACTTGTACCTCCTTTCCCCCTCTGCCCACAGGAAGGATAGCTAGAAATGCCCTAGTTGTTTCCGTGCTCACAGGAGCAGAAGGAGCAGCAAGCAGACAGAGAGCGACCATCTCCCACGTGCTGCCAGAACTTGCGGCTCCTGCTCGGAGAGCGCTCCTCCCGCTTTCTCCGGCTCCTTGGCAGCCCCGCACAGCTCCTCGCTGCAAGGCAGCACCAGTGATTTCGCAGGCACTCTCTCTGCCGCTTGTATGTGAGCAAGGCAGAAAAACAGCTCTCAGGCTCCTCGAGAAAAATCCCAAAACAAATGCAAACGTGTAGCAAAGGGTAAAGGACAAAGTCCTGACTGAATTTAACAGAGCAGCGGCAGCAGCTTCCACGAGGATGCGTTCTGACTGCAGCAAGCGCACAGGGTCAGAACTCCACACAATCGGTGGAGAAAGGAAAAAGTATAGAGTATCTTCCTGGAAATACACTCCCATCTCAGGCAGTTAGCTCTTTCAGGATGCTTTCCATCTTTCTCATGACCCTGTTTTCTTCAGCAAAGTAGAAATATGCAAAGATTCTATAGCTTTTTTTATCTCAGGCAGCAAAACCCTACAGAGGGTTTTGTTATGTTCTGGTTTGAAATAATCTCAAGTTTTGTTACTTTTTGACTACTTGCACTCACACCAAGTGGGTAAAACAAGAAATAGTCTTTTCTCATCCCATGAAGGTATTTTATTACAGTAGTTTAATTTAATATTTAGCCCGCCTAGTCTTAAATCCTTAGTAAAACCCTGCCAGCACCTCTCATCAATGTGACTTACATAAGCCTTGCGTATGCACTTTTTCCAGTTTAAGCAGATTTCTTAATTACTTTCTCCCATTCTAAATAGTCATTGCAAATACATGTCAACTGAAAAAAAAGTCTGGCCAAATTAGGTTTGTGCTCTGTATCATACTAAGGTTTTGGAAAACTACTTACGTTCACAGCATGTGAACAGGTATTCCCACTTGTTTCTCTCTCTCAAAGATACCCAATAAAAAGTGTTTTGGGTAAGAAGAAAACAGATTTCTCTGGTTTCTGTACAAGGTTAGTCCATAAGCAATTGTTTGGCAATAATTTACTTTTCTTAAGAGGAATTGCACACATTCTGGTTCTTCCTCTCAGGTGCTATCCAGGTAACAGGATTCAGTTACTTTAAGCCACTGCTGATGACCATATGCCAACATATTTATCCTGGGGATGTTGAGACCCAGAGCATTGTATCTGGGGGACATAAATATCTCTGCAACACTGAAAGCAAGTAAAACAAGCAGCCACCACTGTGCCCCTTCACCAGGCAAGCAGCATGTTTGTGCTACATCTGTGTGCAGACACAGAAAGGGCAAAGTACCGTAAAGATGGATAATTTACTAAAAGCCATTTTAGTGATCTCTAAAGGGGTAATCTCTCTTACATCAATACACAAAACAAACATGCAGAGACACCCAGCGCTCTCAACCCACAAGAGTCCTCCACACATACGAAACAATACTAAACATGTCTTAGGAAAAAGGTGGTGGGAAAAAGAAAATGCTGAAATTGTGTCTTTTCTTCTTAATTTCTTTGATGTATACCCTTTCATTCTCTCTCTGCTCTCAATATATACACCAGAATTTTTTCCTTCAATACATCAAGTTCCCCTTAATAAAGTTAAAAGGGCATCAAAATTGTCTATTTTTGCATTCCTGTATTAAGCATCACTATACACCTTCACTAAAACAATCTCACTCTATGCTTTGTATGACACGTAGCAAAGGCAAATCACATCAGATTGCATCTCCCGTTTGGGGAAAATAATTTGGAATAAGAGAATAAAAAATTATAAAGCAAAGAACAATAAAGTACAATGCTTTTGCTCACAGTCCCAATTTTTTTATTGTATCTCATAGATGTGTTGAAATTTCACTATTTCAGAGGGTAACAAATGCAAGCATCAACATGACTGCACTTCCACACAATTGTACCTACACTCTTACCAGACCCTTCTCACCATCCTCCCTCCCCCCACAGAGACGTGCTGCTTCCTACTCCTTAATTCCCATTTCTCAACAATAACACCACTTAATAGTCTCTAATTTCAGCAGCCATATGAACTACACACAACATTAATGCCTTAAACCCACAGAGCACAAACGTACTTCTTTTAAACAAGAGCCTATGGAAAGAGACTTGGACATGTTTGAAAGGAGATCAAGTGAACATCGACAATGTTAGTCCATTCAACTGTTTGAACTCAATACCTATGGGATAGAAAGCAAATGGTCTACCTTTTCCACTCTTAAGAACATGTGAAGAGCAAATGCTTGTTCTTTTCCTCCATTCTAGGTCTGTACTGCCATGCAGGTTACCTGGAAGAAGTCTTGGCACGTCACACCACGGGAGCAGAGTATGCCAATACCCACCAGCAGCGAGTGCTGGTACCCCCAGCTCTGCCTCCCAGTTCCAACAGCTCCACGTGATGCCATGCAAACCCACTCACCAACACAACCATTTCTCTCCCTGAGCTCCAAAGAATGGCACAAAGACAAAAATTGTCAGTTCTCAGGCTTACTTCACTGACAACCCAAACTGAACATAGACAGCTGGAGATGAAACATGAAAAAAACACCACCCAGCAAAAAACCTTCTATGGAGTGTGGGTAACGCCATACGGTAAGAAATGAGTTCTGTATAAAAAGTCCTGACAGGAACAGCCATAGAAACAAAGTTAGCAACTCTTATAGCCAAATGGAAAACTGATGGTAATCAACTCAGTTTACAGGGGAAGGGAAAGAGGTGTCTTATTGTTTACTCTGCAGCCAGCAAAATAAAAACAGGCAAGGAAAACCCCACACAAAAGCTACCCCCACACAGAGTTCATTAGTTGCTCCCCCTCAGCAGGTTGTTTCAAGTAGCTGATGCTTGGGCACAACAGAGTGAATCAGTGTTTTTAATGCTCTTCTAGTGGGAAGAAAGGAAAAAGGCAGCCACATTCACAGGACAAAATAAATGATCCTTAACTCTCAATTCAGATTAGTGTGGTTGGGGGAAAAAGAAGTAATTTTCTAGTTACAGGGTGAGGAAGGGGGAATTGTCATTTTCTTCATGGTAAATGTAGGTAACGATACAGACTGAGCCACTGGAGTGGCTTGTCCTGCAAGAGGTGCTGCAATCTGTGCCTGTCCCTGTCTTCACACTGAAATTTCATGGGCTTAAGCAATCTTTTCACTCTAAATTGTTCACATTTGATTCCTGAAAGCACCTCACAAACAGCAGTAAGTCCATTCAAATAGAGATTATTGAATGGAGATTCTAAGCCATCTTTTTCTATAAAATTTTGGATGCTCCTACTCATGCAATTATCTAACTCCATGTGCTTTTTCCTAAAAAGTAGTTCTGATAAATGCAAAACCAAAGGGTCACACTTCCTACCTAAAATGAAGGAATTCTGAGTGTCTTTAAAAAATAAACTCAGCTTTAGTTAACTAACAGAATTGTTTATATCACTTATATTAAAAGGTATTTAATTTCTAGTATGTATTACAAGGCATGCTGATGACATCGTTACTACATTTTGTCAAATCAAGCCATTAGCTTGTGAAACAGCCAGTTCATCTTGAACTTACCTAGCAGAAGAAAGGAGAAGGGTTTCAAATACTGACCTTTTATTTCTACACACTGATCTGGTCAGCACAATACTTGAAGAGGAAATGTTATTGCTCCAATTTCAGACCCAATTCAGCAATTCAAGCAGACAAAACTTGACTAAGCCACAGGCAAACTGCAGCAATACTTCTCTTTGTGTTAACTCATTTAATCCCAGACCCAGATTTAAAAGCAGTCTGTGCTACCGCTCAGAAAAAGGATTTTCCATAAAATTTAGACAAAGAAAATTTTTTCTCAAAGCTCACGCAAGACATAATAGCTGGCTCCCAACTACACTTTTCCCCTTTCATCTTGCACATACAACCCAGCAAAGCAGACACTTTGGAGAGGTGCATTATCTCAGCATTCAGAATGAAAATATGACTCTTGGATTACCCCACAGATCCCTCTGTGCTGATGGTCAGATTTCCTACACCGCCTGTGAAACACGGGGCTCGTTTACTACCTGAGCAATCAGGAAGCCGCGCACGGGGCCAGCACAGCTGCGCAGCTCCGCGCCCAAAGCTGCGCTCACACCGCGCCACGCTCTCCTTGCAGGAGTAATTCCAGAGCTCTGAAAGAATCCACACTTCTGGGAATGGGCCCCGAGAGCTCAACAAGTACATCCAGGAGATTGACATGGGCGCATCCAGGTCACATGATGCAAAACAGGCAAACCAGCTCCAGTTCTTGTGTTTATGTGGATTATCTGGATGGTAGGCTCACACCTCTTATCATTTGCTTTAGGGTTTTAGCCCGACAATTCTTCACATCATTAATTAGACTAAAAGCTTATATTCATTATTTGTGAATTCCCTTGAGTGGACCATAAAGGCATTTTAGAAAGAAAATTCTAAAGATTCTGCCACTGCCATATTAATGTTGAATTTCACATTAAAAAAAAAACAACAACTTTACTTCTTCAGGTGTTGTAAATAGAAAAGGCTGTTAAGATTTTTTATTTTTTAAAATAAAGAACCAAACACTGCTATAAATCTAATGGGAAGTTTCACTGTCCTTTAGAAAATGGGCCTATCTTTGTGGCTTGTGATGTTTATGATTGGGTTGGTTTTGTGTTTGGCTCCTCCCCCTCTTTTTGGGGTGGGGTGGGAGTGTATGTTGTTTTGTCTAAATGGCACATTTTCTCTTTCCCTTCTCCTCTGAGCAGGGGTATCCATTCCTTAAACAACTGTACTATGGAGCTGCTTTTGTTGACTACACTTTGTCAAGTTATGGTCACTTGTCATTTATTATCTCACCACACAACTTGCAACTAACTGGGAAGTGGATGAACGTGAGAACAGTCATGAGGTGCATGAAAGATTGAAAACACCTTTAAAAGCAAAAGGACTTCTAAGCATTCAAAAATATTTCCTTTACTTATTATCCTTAATGGGACACAGTGGTCAGCTTTTATCTTTCTTCTCCCCACCCCTCATTTTCTTCAGACACCAAAATAGCCATAGGCTTCTTCTCTCCCATCAGCTGTTCTCCTAGTGCCCACAGGGCCCTGCTACTTGAAGCAGTCACTATTTCCATTACAGACTGGCTCTGAAAATCTACATCAGCTGTAAGAAGCAGCCCCAGACTGAAATTTGCATAGGGTTCCCCTGCAGTATGTGGCCATGTAAGGGGCTAGGGAGCAGTAGATTACAAAAAAAATAAAATTATTTTCTCTTTTTTTTTTTCCCTCCCCTAATTTCCAGTGAATTCAGCTCCCTTTAAAGAGCCCAAGTAGCAAAAGGGGATAGCAAAGGATACTTCAGAATCATTTCTGAAGAAAAAAAGAAGCAGCATGACTGCAATAATTAAAAAGCCAACAAAATACTTTGTTCTAGGCAGCTGCTGGATAAAGCCTCACAGTGTTTTTATTTTGCCCATCTTCCCTACTAGCATCTCTTACTCGGCAGGAGTTTGCAAACCAGTTAGAAATCCAATGGAAATAAGTGACACATAGCACGTACTATGCAAAATTTTGGCAACTTTTTTTTTGGTATGGGAGGTATGGCACCAGATGAGATCTCATCTAACAATAACTCAGTGATTCACCCTTCTCAGACTGAAATATCCAAATAAAATTAGCAGCACTCGTAGACAAATTCAGTAGCCACCATGCTGCTGCGACCAACTGCTCAACCACGAGCCTGTGTGTGCAGAGCACATCGGAAATGCTTCCCAGATTCCTTACGCCACAGCGATAGACAGGGAATCCAACCTATTTTGGTCTCTTTCAGGTCACTCTTAAGTGAAACTACAGTTGTTCATAGTCAATTTGAGTTCATCATACTCTCCAGATTAAACAAATTCGGTTCTGGTTGGGGGGCATGGGACTGGAGGGGAAACAAAATAGCAGGAGTTGCTCCTCCTATGAACTTATAACATTAAATTGCAGGACCTCTGTTACACAGTCTCAGCATTTGCTACTTTTTTTTATTTTTTCTTTTTGCTATCAAATATCAGATGTAAAACATTCAGGTTGAGAGCAAGCTACTTCAGAACTTAAACTGAGCGTGGCATTAGGGTAGTTCAGGGACTCATCCCCCTTCACCACCACCTCACAGTTTCACCCCACACGTGCAATTTTTAAAGAAAAGCCTGTTCCCTGCCTCTCTCAGGCTACTTTACAAAAACTGACACAAATTAATGTCCAATTCCTAAAAGGATCTCAGTAAATTAAGATTCCTCTGGGGTCTAGATAATGGAAACACAAACACTCATACTGCTGAAAACACCATCTAATTTCAAAAAGCTTATATGCTATAGCTAGAATAAGTGAAATATCTTCTTAGTCTGGTTTTAAGCGTGTATGTGAACTTCAGCTACCATACTGGCTCCCTGACATTTTCAAGTCTCTTCCACAATATAAAAGGATAGCAACAAGGGCAAACTATTTAATTTAGGCAACTGTATATATAAAAATATCTAAAAATACTAATAGTCCTAGTGCTTAAAAGACCAAAATAAACTAAAAGTAAAATTAACAAATGCACAGAGCAGATCAATACTTCCAAATGTACAGACACAGGTTTCAGGCTCTCTCCAGTGTTTAGAGCCACTCAAAGTATTTAGAGTGTGTGCGCACACATGCACGCATGGTTTTCATTCTGCATCCATACTGAGTGAATCTTCCATTTTTATTCCTGTTTTTCAGAAATACATATATTAATCAACTTTGCAGGACAACAGCTTACACTGACATGATAACTGAGCATTTGAAATGCTCATCATCTAATGTTCCAGCAAAGTCCAGCAATGACCTGCAGCTAATTTGCTTACATGACAAAACACTTTTTTTAATTAAAAAAAATTCTACCTTTCAATCTCAAGACAAATTAACAAAAAAATTTAAAAGTAGTGGAAAGACAAATTGTTTGTCTTAAATCTTCTAGACCACACTAACAGGATAAAAGTAGAATACTCCACCAGCTTTACATCAGAAATGTAAAGTTTACTGTACATTTCCTATTATCTTTAAAATCCTTCTTCTGTCTCAATAGCATCATCACAATAAGCCTTATTAACACAAGTTTAAAACAGACTTTTAAAGTATAAATTGACACGTGTTGTAGCCAAGACTGCACAGATACTAATTCTCACTTGGACACTCTGGTCATTATTTCACTAGTACACTTTGTTGAACTAATGAAATACCAGCAAGAAGAGCACTCAAGTGCTGTCCCTTACTAATGGCAATTCCATGTGGCCTTAAACTGATTAAGTGACCTAAATCAGATGAGATATAACACCTTCACCAGAAGAGTGCTAGAACCCGTGGGGTTTGCACTATCACCACCAAACAGCTTCCTTTCCTTTCTCTTGCCCTGTAAAAACCCAAAAGACACCAAAAGTGACCACTCTGCTGTTTAACTTATCATTTTTATGCTGAATGTCAATATAGGCAGAAATGTCTTTCTATAATGCCATTGCTTCTTCTATATTATTATTACTTGCAAAGAGAAACAAATTTGGTGTATGGTTTTCAAACATTTTAACTTTTTTAGTAATTTTCTCTGAAGAATTCTCTTCCACAGATTCAATGTTATTCAATTACACAAAAAATTGACAGAACAGGACCAAATTAAATTATTTCATAGCTGTACTTTCAGAAAAAATAACATTATCTAGAAGACCTGCACATTCTCCCCTCAAAATATACCCCTGAAGTACACAATGTACCATCCTTCAGCTGGTACATAGAACTAAAGAGATACACCTTGCACACATACACAATATTTTTTACATTAAAGTGTGATCTAAAGACCAGTGACTGAAGAAAACTTAGCTTTTTATTGACACATTTTAAGAGGTTGAATTTATACAGTGATAACCATGAAAATTTTTCCTTTTTTTCCTTTTTTTAGCAATAAGTTTTGCATGGGTAAGTATAGCTACCCTAGTAAATCCCCATGCACAGTAAATAATTTGTACTGCCATAGTTAAAGCATCAGATTGTGTGTAAAGAATCTTTTGCAAAATTTTATATTTACTTAATAGAAATGCTGTTAATTATATCTTGCATTAAATTTCATTTTTAAGAATTACCAAAACAATCTTCTGTGCTTTTGTCATAGCAGCTTTGATTAGTGCACACAGGCTTACATAGTATAATATATGAAAGCAATCCCTGAGCTTTCATACCAGGGCTTGATTAAAGCCTTAGAGTATCATTTCATTCTGTTCAACTGGAAAAGTCAACAACTAAAATTCAATTGTTCACTGACTTTAAATTATGCAACATTTTAATTCTACAATTTCTTACAAAGGGAAGTTATACTGAAAAATTGCTTGTATATAAGAGGTGCAAGTGTATTTTCTTTAGCAACATTTTCAGTTAATACATAATTTTCCCCACATTAGTCATACTATTTAAAAATCTGCCCTGACTTTTGGTACTAGTATATAGAGCAATTATAGGATAAATACTATCACCTTTTAAATAATTTCATTATTTTTAATTTCTTTTTCACAGAAAACAGGATATAGCACAGGTTTTGAGGATGAATATCACAGACAGCACTGACTTTTTCACTGCCATTGTAGATTTGAATACACTGCCACGACCAGAGAACAAAATATAGAGTTTACAATTCTTCACTGGAAAGTACACTCTTTACATAGTATTTAACATTGACATCATTAGCTCACTTCATTTTAAACTAAGCAAAATTGTAATTTTGGATTAGTGGCTTTTAAAGAAGAGAAGAGACTTCTATGATGCTACAGCTAACCAGTTAAATCATAAGTATAATTTATAAGATAATCATCATTAACATCAAGATTATTTGCATTTAGTAAGCTACAAGTTGCAGTTTTAAAATGACATGGCATTTTGCAGGGTATTTAAATCAAGATTATGAACAAAGTTCATATGAAAGATGATAATTTTGACCACATTTAATAAATTATTTAGCAGATAATTAGTTTGAATTTAGTTTGTATACAGATGTGCAAGCTTGTTATCACACTAAGGTAGTAATTACTATCTTATTTTTACAATCATATGGTACTGATTTATAAACAGAGATACCTAAATTAGGTGGTACTTGCCCCCACAAATAGATGGAGTTGCTTTTACCTGAGAGCACAGTTTAGTATCATTTAAATATGCCTTTCAAAGCTTCTAAATTCAGCCATTCTATGTGCATATAGATATACTAAACAATTGAGGATTTAAGAACGTTTTTAAGAGAGCTGGAGAAAGTTAAAATAGCAAAAAAAAAAAAAAAAAAAAAAAAGAAAACTTAAGGAAGGCTGTGATGTTATAAGATATTTAACCACAGATACAAGTCATCCTTCTTTGGGGGTTACTAACCACTTTTTGCTAACACTACTGCTTGTGGGTCTCCTTTACTCACCACCATCATCCCCCAGAGATTCAGTTTATTTCAAAAGATGCTGGCACCAGCTTCATTCCTAGTGCTGGACTGTGCAGCGAGACAAAACTACCACTAACAACCAGAACTAAAAGCCCCAAAATAAAGCAATCTCTCCCTCTCCTCCCCTAAACCTCAAAGACAATCTTTAATACTTCACAACCACTTACACATTATACACAGACAGCAAGGGAAGTTCACAGGGCTGAATGTTAGAGGGAAAAGAGGTCAGGACACCTCATCAGCACCCTCAAATCAGGTTAAGCTCTCCTCGTCTTGCCCCAGTCTCAACAGGTATGCAACACACCACAGCCACCTCCAGAAAATTATCACTGCTCAAATGCCATTTGTTCCTCTGGAATTTGCAGTCTTTCATCATAGTAAAACATGACTAAGTTTTAGACAGACATTTCCATGCTTTGCCCTTCCCCCCGCCCCCCCCCCGCCTTTTACTGCCCTTTTCTCCCAAAGGTACCACCCAAAATGATACATCTGGTGACACAAGTGAGAACTATGTCAAAGAGGAGATTTCTGGAATACAAAATCACATGTGATTTCCACCAGCAGTCTCTAGCTTAAAAAGTTAAGATGAACTTCAACTTTCATTTGAAAAACCATTTTTTGAAGCATTCCAGCACAAAACACAGCACAGCTATGCAGTGGGAGACTGACACAACCACATGTGTGGTGCTGGATCTGAACAGAAATCTCTGTTTCACCTTAAGATGCTGAACCTCGTGCATGCAAAACCAGTAACAGCCATACTGGGTGAACTGTGTGGGTCAGGTAACATGAGCCCAGGGGCCAGGAAGAAAAGGAATATACATTAAGCTTATTATTTGCCACAGAGGCAGGCAAAATCCAACCGCAGCCCGTGAATGCAATTCTGTGATTTTAGTGAAGCTAGTCAAGCACAAAAGTAGAGCAATCCTTATAGTTTCAAGACTTTGGTTAATGGCAAGTCTTCAAACTCTTTTTCCACGATTACTTTCAAGAAAAAAATGGGTAACTTCAACTATAAGTAGGTTAAGCACAATTCTGCTCATGCTTTGAGTTCAATTGAACAACTGCCATAAAGTCCAGTTGTACAAAGGGTGTGTACACCACTTATCTAAAGCCTACCATTCTACGTTAAATGAAGAATTTGGGACATATTTACATGTCAACAATCACTTCTTGTTTAAGAGTAGCCAGTGCAGAAGAATAGGTAGAAATTATATTATTTATAAAAATTCTCTCTTAAATACATGACAGGAAGAAAATGACAATTTCTAGTTAGAGGTATATAATACACTTTAAATAAATACAATAATACAGCAACCCGGAGCAAGGCATCAAATAGAACAGGAACTCACCATTTGCTATAAGGACTCAGATGATCACTGAGGAAAAAGTCTTAGCATTTAATAAAAAAAGGATCCCCTGTTTTTTAACTATTACAACAATGAGGGGTGTTTGGTTGCTTCAGAGGGTGGATTATTTATTCAAGTATTTTAGCAGAATAAGCATTCTGATGCATCTTCAAATGAACTAGTATTAGCAGTACAAGAACAATTTTACACCACTCCTACTGAGTTCCAGAATTAAACTCTGAAAAGAGGTTTAGTAATGACTACACAGTATTTAAAAAAACAAAAGAACACAGCAATAAGAGCTATCCATTCCCCATTTCTTTCTCATCCTATGTTAAAAGTTTCTGTGCAGGTAGAAAATTTATATCATCAGATAACAGGTATTGAGACACTGCAGCATTTCTCTTGGGTCAATAGCAGTGCCTCCTGATTAGCAATAGCAGTTTTTAACACTTTTGGTTAGCATAACACCAAGTTATGCTGCTGCCCACCACCACCTAGAACTCAAATAATTGAGCTCCTATTAACACAAACCTCACCGTGTGAGAGCTCGTGCTGCTGATCAGCACCAGCACCCACTGCGATCGATACCGCTAACAGACACTTAGCATCGAATCCCTCTGTCTTGACCCTGGTGAATAGCTCCCTCTGTACACCAGAGCACTGGTTTTCCACAAAGAAAGATGTGGTTCATTCAGGAATCCTGTTGCCTTGGTAGGAAAGACCCTTGTGCTCTCTACAGCACAGCAGCACATAACTCTAACAAACCAGTAGTTCAGTGGTGAGGGGAGCTTGTACAAGCTGGTACACAGTTAGCAAAGTCATTTAAAAAATTATTTCTTGATTAGAAGTAATAGTCCAAGATAGACAGTTTTTTCCCCCTAGCTGTTGCCTGTGTAAGTTTGCTACCAAACTTTCTCCAAAAAATAATTTAAAGCATGTATATCAGAATTCATATTAAAAAATTATATTAATTATGTTATAAATATAACCTCTTGTCATGGATTAAACTACTACTTAAATTCCTCTAGCATCCCACATATTATATTTTCTGAGCACTGTCCTAAAGAGACTCTTCTTTGAAATTTTTACTTTAGATGTAGGAGGAAAAATTGAAATATTCTTCTATACCAGGAAGCCACCATCACAAAGAATTTCCCCATTGTGTATAAACCAAATAATATACTATCACCAAAAAGAAATTTCTGGATTTTCTGTTTTGTAACTTAAAAAAAAAAAAACAACTGCTTTGAAAAAAACAAACAAACAAACAAACAACTGGTGTCTTTTGCCTTTGTTAGGTGTATACATTTTCCCTATCAAGCTAGAGACATATTGTCAATTCTGTTTCCAGGAGTCTCCCCTGTGTGATTCCCTATGATGGCAGGGGAGAAGGGGCAGAGAGTGCAGGACCAGGCCCTAGGATGAAAGTTGCATGGAGCACCTGCACAGCACAACCCACCCGAGGGAGGGATTCCCCCACCCCTCCCCTTTCTCATAGACAGCCCTCCTGCCCTGATTATTCCTGGAAAATTAGAGCCCAACCTTGATCATTGCATGCTAGATATTTAATGAATAATTCCAAATCCATGCCCAACAAGCTTTTTACTCCATCTCTGCTCTTTAATATGAAATTTCAGGAAAATAAGTAACTGCAAACCCAGCTAATAACTTAAGCTTATTATTTTTTCCAATAGAAATTTTTGTTCACACACACTAGAGTTCCCTTTATTGGGAATTTTTATATCTGTGCTACAATTTTTAAGGCACCATTAAGGTGAAGTGAATTCCATTTTTGAGGGAAAACATACAGAACCTGTACATTTAGCATTTAAAAATTAAAAACCAATTTACCAGAACAATAAAGCACTGCTATTTTCAAAGAGGAAAAATGTATTGGACACATGGTGTAGACTACATATTTTAAAATAACATTCCTAAAGTTCAGCTGAGCATGAAAGTTAATCTTTCAAAAGTGAACATTCAGCTCCAGTTGTGTTCAAGGGTATTGGTACTAGGAAAAAAAAAAAAACACAAAAAAAACCTAAACAACCCCAAAAAAACCCAACCTTACTATTTTTATAAATTCTCCAGATATTTTTAGCTGGTCCCTTCTCAAACTGAAAATTACTTTATGGTAATACAATCTTTTAAAATGCATATGTGGATATATATATATATACACACACACAAGAGACACACATATACATACACATTCTCTTTGAAACTACTGATTGGTGAGAAATAATGCAGAGGCTACAGTCACAAGATAATCAAGACACTAAAAAATTTAAAATGGAGTGAAGCCTTTTCCCAGCTGAAGATCTTCCATTTCAAGAGTTTAATTTCTGTACTTAGTCCCCATACCCAAGAAGAGCTGGATCCCTCTTTGACTCATTATCCATGCTCTTATCCAAATTTTAACCTGATAAAAAGCACAGAATACATCCTTTTGCATGTTAGCAGCAGTTTTCCATTCATTCAGATCTGCAAAGGGCCGGTTTGAGTGGATGCTGGTTGCCCTGCACTATGAAGAGGCAGGCTATAGGGGAAGCACATGGCTGCTGAGGCTATGCTGAACAGGAGACCTTTTATACTATAGGTTCCTCTTGTGCCAGCTGTCACGATAATACAAGTCGGCAAAATAACAATTAACATTATCATTTTTCATTCTGAAATGTCAATGCCCTTGCAGGAAAAAACAAATGGGAAAACACCTTTTTTGGCACCACTCTTTTACTGCTATTACACATAGAGTATTTTAAAGTTTACTAGGGTCAATATTAAGGTAGTGCACTTCATTTGCTAAGTATCCCATGACATATATCAAGATTTTCTTCTCTGTTAAATATTTGAAAACACACTGACAAACCAATATCGCAGATCTGGAAAGAAGCAAAACCAGGAGGTAATACAAAATTACAATTTTTTGATACTTACCACAAACACACAGGAGCTCTTGCTCCCACACAGAAATTTTTCAAAACCAAATTACATATTCCAGTTGATGGCAAGGAAGAACTGTCACTGAAGTATCCAGATGGACAGACATGCCCAGAGAGGCTGGGTAGCACCAGTAAGCACTGGGCTAGCTGGTCTCCCCAGCATACTCCCAAACACAGACACACAGAGATTTTTGAACGGCACATTCAAGATATTTTCATCACTTGGACGGCAGAGGTAACACTCAGACAGCAAAGATGCAGGGTGAAAAGGCATTCAAGTGCCTACACTTCACATGCCCAGGGAAAAACAAAATAAAGGAAAAAGTTTGGAAGCCTCAGACTAAAACTATAAAATAATGTTCAAGTATTTTGATTCCATCATGTTTCTAGACAAAATAGGGGAAAGTTATGGCTTTATCTTAGCTTTCAACAGTAATTAGCATATAACTTTACATAATTCTACATGCTGCATCATTAGAGATGAAGAATGGACTGATGTGGAGACAGACCTTTTGCATGTGAAAATAAAAGTACATCGAAACAATGGTCTTGAAGCACTCTGGAGCTACATAAAGCACCTTGATATTGCTAAATGTATCAAACCTAGTCAAACTTTCTAATCCATCCCTCTCTATATACCAAACATGATGTTGTCATCCATACTTGGATGACAGAGCATTCCATTTTTGTACATGCTCTCCATCCATTTAATGGTTCTGAATAATCAAATTACAATAAAAAATTTTAGTCTTAAATTACAAGGAAAAAGGTCTTACATCAATATTGTCCTGTGTCTATCTCACTGGCCTCACACAAGGATGAAGCCACCAGAAGAGTGTCTTCAGCAGTGGTCCACGCCACTATGTGTATTTTACCAAAATCCCAGGGCAATAAAATACTGAAAGATAAGATGGCCCTAAGGAGAGGAACAGGTTTAAGGAGTAAAGAATCTTTTTTTATGAGGTTCCCTGAAGGACTAACCCTGTCCATGGCTAAGTATTAGGTGTATTTTAATTCTGTCTGGGTCCCTCTCTCACAGGCATTATGGGAAGCATCACATTTTCTGTTAGGTAGGTAAATCTCAGGCCATTTAAAAATTTTTCAGGTCAAAACTAAGCATTTGAAGTCCACCCAGTAGCTAGCCAGCAGCCATAAAAGGACTCCAGCACTGTAGAGTCCTATGCTCTGCACTTAAAAGAGCGACTGAAATGAACACAGCCCCATTTTACAAAAGTACCACCTTCAAGGTCTCAAAAATGTGGAAAATATTATTACCCCATGCTTGAAGGGAAAAAAATGGAGAAATAAAAAAAAATCTTAAACATTTCCTGATCATATTTTTACTACCCTTGAATTACACTTCCAAAATATTAGTTTTTATTCCACCTCTTTAAAATTTACCATATGTATGCACAATTTAAAGTCCACTACAAGTATATTTCTCAGGGTACCTTCTGTAAAGTTAGGAAAACAAGAACAGGACCAACCTTTCAAGACACACATTTACAGCTATGTTTCACGTGTTCCAGCTGATTTTTAAAAATTGCAGCAAGGAGGGATTTTTTTTTTTTTTAAATGAATGATCAAACAGTATGAGGAACTATAAAAATTAAATTTTCCACAACATAAATTAGCATGGCTGGGGAAGATTATAGGGTTTTGTCATAACATCTCACTGTCCGTATAGGAATAGTTACAACTGGTGTTTCCACTCTAGTTGTAAAATTTCAAAGATTAAAACAAAAAAATCTGTTCACATCTGCAAAAACAAATGTGGAAACAGAATAAAAACTTTAAATCACTATGTGAAGTTTTGGCCCTTCACTCTCAAAAACACTCCGAGTTTGCGCAGAGAGAACAGAAAAGAGAACAAATACAGCTAAGAAATGGCATCTTTTCTAACATGTCTTCTTGGAGCATATTTCTACCTAATTTATATTTACAGAAGCAAAACTAAAAATCAATGCAACTAATTTTTTTTTTTTTTTAATAACTATGACCATTGCAGCCACCATGCATACTTTAGCCTCACAAAACCATTTCCCACCATCTTGGGCACACAGGACACAAACCCTCATTATACTGAAAATTAGCAACACAATCCAGTTCCCATCTAATGGTCACCAGTGGAACACAGGTGGTTGCATGAGGAGTACTTGGGGCCTGTTTTCCCCAAATCAGCCTTCAGACACCTCAGCATCAGAGGTGAAGACCAGCTGGCAGGCCATTGCTCTCCCTGCAGAGCAGCATTACTTACAGGGTGCAGCTCTGTTACCCACTTCTCCTGCTCCCTTCCCAAAAAAATTCCCCAGAAGGGACAGAGCAAATTTGTTTTCTCAACAAAGAGGCCTCGAGGTGGGGAAAAAAAATAATTAACCTTCCAATTGGAAAAAACACCTTGTCGTTACCACAGCTGAGGTGCTTGTGAGCATTTTAGGTACCCGAGGGCCCCAGGAGCAGGCAGAATGGATCAGGTCTGGGTGGGAAGCCCACCTGGACATGGAAGCCAGGCCGGGAGGCTGCGCCAGGCACATCCCCAGGTGCCCAGAGTTAGCGCCTGCCCTCCCCCCTCATTACGCACAAGTGACATCAGGGCCATTTGAATAATCAGATTGCAGCCTACATCGCCTTGTGAGATACCAGCTGCTCTTGGATTGCAGCGAGGTAGTACCCAAAGCCTCGCACCACAAGTTCCACGTACGCCATGGGCAGCCACCATCCTCCTCCCACTTTGTCAGGAGAAAATTCATCTAAGTAGTGGATGTGACTAACGGCGCCCTGCCTTCCCTCGCAGAGCGTGACTCGCAGTCAAAATCACTACAGTGCCTCCTCTAACTTTTGCATAAAGTGACCTAAACCCTTAAATATTGCAATAGCCTTCTTCCACACCAAGGGGTCTGAATGCAGAAATGCTGCATTCCTTTGGCATTCCCTTGAGATTTCAATAGTAAGTCAGGAATCTACTCCTGAGCTTATTAAATGCTTTGCACCTCCCCCAGAGTAATTCCCCACCCTTCCATCGAGAAAACCTTGACCAGGGCTCTTTTTTCAACCACAGCATATCTCCTTGTCTGTTTTTTAAATACTTCCAGGGAAGTGGCGGTGGGGGGCGGGGGGGAAAGCCACACACAGGCTCTCCCCTTACTTCCTTCACAGCAGGTAGGAAGGCAATTTTGCAAACCTGGGTGTGGTGCCCACTTCAAATCAGAAGATCCAGCAAGGGCTGGAATGCAGTGACTACTGGGCCCAAGAATTTTGCCCTGAATAACAAGCCAGGCACTCTCCATGTCCTCTAGATTCAGCTCAACTTTATGGCAACCCTAGCTGACACCACCTCTTGACCTTCCTTTATGTGACAAGGATATGGATTATCAAACCCTTACCCTTTCCTCCTGTGCACCTCAGCTGTCTCTGGAGAAAGATACACACAAACTACCTTTGTGAATGATAATGTATTCACTCTGGTTAAAAAAAATAAAAAACAACAAAACAACCAAAAAAACAACAGAAACCCCCATAAAAATCATGTTTAGAGGCTGTGAGGAGGGGAGCCAGGAGTCTCCATGAAGCAGCCTCAAAGCAGCAGAGGTCAATACAATGTATTGAATAATTTTGTTGCACTACAAAACAACTTTTGCTCTTATGAAGTAATCATTTGACCAAACTATTAATTGTACACTCATGCTGAAAGACAGACTTGACACATCCACTTTTTTCTTTTTTTTTTTTTCTTTTTTTTTTAAATGGCGTCACTTCTCCAGCCGTATCTCGCCCGCTGGAGAGCACAGGGCTCTTTGGAAAGCGCTTCCCGGCCTTACAGCGTGCAAACACACTGGGTGGGCCTGGAGAGAAACAGCCCCCCCGCCACACCCCAGCTCTCCTACACCTTTCCCTGGTGCAAAAAAGACACAAAGACTTCAAATAAGTTACTTTGAAACCACCTTAACCACTTCCAGCAACAATACTCAACATTTGAAAACTGTGCTTTTACATGTAACAACTCTAAATATGCTCCTAGTAAGCCATGCTTAGAAAAACAAGGGAAAAAAAATCGCCAACTTTTTTACCCCTTCCCTCCACCTCCCCCCCCCCAAAAAAAATTAGACATCTATACAAGGAACAAGAGAGGCACTATTACATATGGAGGCCACTGAATGAATTTTAAGTGGCTCTCTATATTAGATTTCGGGAGAGGGGGAGTGGAGACAAAGGGGAAGGAAGTACAGCCATGAGAAACACAATTTAATTTTCTGTTAAATAGTAGTATAAATCTGAACTATATCTAATGCATTCCAACATGATAATGCATGATGAAACAGTGTTTTAACAAATAAGGGCTTTGGGAGAAGCAATACGGGTACGCTGAAACAATTACATTGACAATTTTTTCCATATTCCTATATGCAGGCATTGCATGCCAAGAAAAGTGCTTTAAGTTCAGTGCAGAATTCTTTTCAACAAGTTACAGATAGATAAATGTTTCTGATAATTGCTAATTCACAAATATGATATGGTACCCAGTACAAAGAATGGACTTTTACACCATTTCAGCTGGCAGCTGAAAGAACAGAAAAATACTTTAAAACACATTAAACAATGACTGAAAAGAAAAAAAAAAGTTAGGGAAGCACCAGTGATTATAAATTTACCTTTATAAGAGTGTAATGAATTCCTTTTCAAAAGCATAAATAGGATGCTCTTTGTGCAAACTTAAGATTAGTAACAGCAAATTTATTTACTAGACTAATAGGAAATCACCAATTTTTATATGTCCCATGGAATTTTCTTCTTAAATCTAAAAGTATATTCCATCTACAACAGTATTTTCCTATAGAAAATATAGGAAATATAGGCTACTGTAATTCAAAACTATACGCATTGCATATTAAAGAAGAGCACATACACCATATTAATTTTCAATGAAAAGTATCAAATAAATATAAAGATTCACATGTAATGAATTTGTCCAGAGAGGGGATCCCCCTTCCCTTAACTAAAGCAAAAAACCTCCAAACTTTCTCAAGTGAAGCTTTCTTCTAGCACTGAACGGATGATCAAACTTCTAATTCTCAAAACACCATGATACAATGCCCATCGAGACAGATAAACCATCTTTCCAATCAACTATCCTAAAAAGACTGTAATTTTAAAAATAATCCTGAAATAGTAGAAGCCCCTTGTAATAAAGTTTCACAGACAGACATACTTCCCAGATTGAATAATGGAGTGCAAGAACAAGCACGTGGAAAGTTTGATCTATTTTTTTTTTTTTTACTCTCTAGTGCATGCCAGGTTTTCTATCATATAAATATTTGTGAAAGAAGCAGACTGAATTGCTATAGGCAGCATAAAAATACTACTGCTTAATTCCAAATATTGCTTCTTTACATGAGGCCAAACAAAATTACTGCCTTGCAAAAATTAAGCGTATGTTTAGAAATTAAGGATCCATAAATCCTGTCCTTACTGGGAAGGAGTCCTTCTCCTGCTGCTTCTATAGACCAGCTCAAAATAGCGATGATAAAATCCTCTCAAATACAGATGAGACTTCTACTATGTGTCTGTAAAATGCTGCAGACTCCAACATGGCAGGATCAAAAAAATATATAACCACCAGTATATTTACAAGGTGCTTTTTGTTGCTGAAGCAGAGCTCACGTGCTTGCCCGTTATACAGTGCACAACACCACATTTCATTTCCTGCTAGCACACAGATTTTAACTCTTCTCATGGAACTTTAAATTTTAAAATCTACACAACCATTTGCCATCAGACCACAATAATTTGTTTCTCCCATAGAAAAGGGTCCTTTTAAAAAAAAAAATTAATTAAATAGTAACTAATTGCTGCTGCCTGGCCAAGACACTATCTTAGAAATACATGGGGTGATTGTAGAAAACCGCTCGGACTGCACTGAGTGCACGCCTGTGGGTTTAAGAAAGCGGTCCATTTATCTACAGGGAAGAGAAACACAAACCTAAGCATTTTTCAAATTGCTTCTCACTGGATAACTAAGGGCAAGGGGCGGTGCGGGGCAGCGAGGGGGGGGGGGGGGTGGGCTGGGGGATGTGGATAAAAATAAATTACCTTTGTCTTTTCGGGACCGAATGTTCAACTTCTATGAGTTTCCCATGCAGCTCCACTTTACCTGCCGAGATAAACAGAAAGGGGAAAATATTCGAGCGCGGCTGTGCGTCCCCGTCTCCAGGAGCGGGCTCGCAGGGGTGCGAAGCAGGAAACAAGAGCGC
Source organism: Pseudopodoces humilis (assembly GCF_049639895.1). Taxonomy (NCBI): domain Eukaryota; kingdom Metazoa; phylum Chordata; class Aves; order Passeriformes; family Paridae; genus Pseudopodoces; species Pseudopodoces humilis. Next base: position 120,142,539 of record NC_142200.1, on the reverse strand, counting down.
AACACGTTAGCCCATTCATCGGCAGCCGGGGCAGCGGCGGAGCGGGGCCGCGGCCCCCGGGAAGGCGGCACAGCCCGGCGCCCGGGGCCGCGCCGCTGCCGCGGGGGGGCCTCGCTGCCCCCCGCGGGGCCCCTTCCCCCGCCCCGCGCTGCAAACAGCCCGCGAAACGTCGTGTGCGGGAGCCGGGCTGGGCCCCGTCTCGGGGAGGGGGAGCGGGGGCTCCTCCACCCCCCGCGCCGCCAACTTGGGGCGATTTTCTGCGCGAAAGCGGGCGGGAAGGGAGCCGAAGGGAGGCGCGGAGCGCAGCCCGAGCCCATCTCCTCCGAGGCAGCCGCTCCCCGCAGACCTGAGCCCATCTCCTCCGAGGCAGCCTCTCCCGGCAGACCTCCGCAAAGCCGCTTCACGCGAAAAATTTTTTTTTTTTTTTAAGCACACAAAAACAGGATGTCGGGGACGGGAGCCGGCGCTGCTGGAGGCTGTGATGGGTGCGTGAGAGCAGCGAAGAGAAACCGAAATAAATAGCAGGGCAGAGAGGGGCGGGGGGGGGGGCAGGCAGGGCTTCCCCCTCCCAAGTTTGGAACAATTCGGCGGCTCGCCCCCAGCCCCGCGGCCTAAGCCAAGCCAAAGGGAGCCTCAGCCCGCTCCGGGGGGGTCCAGCTGTGCCCGGGGTGGGTGTGTGCAGCCGCTGCCCCGCTCAGGGCTCAGCGCCCGCAGCCCGCCTCCGCCTCACTGCACTCACCGCCCCCCCTCCCCCCCAATGCAGCGAGGGCCCCCGGCCGGGCAGGGCTGGCCGCGGGGCTTGGAAAAACATGGGAACCGCCGCGCCGCGGGTCCCTGGGCCCAGGCTCCCGCCCCTCCCCGGCCACTCCCGGGGGGCCGCCGCCGCGTAAGCCCCGCGCAAAGGCTTCACGGCAAGGCCGGGCGGCTCCGGCCGCGCTTGGAAAACAACAGTTCCCACCTCACCTGGGGGCGGAGGGAACGGGGACCCCCCCAGGCCCCCCTCAGGGCAGCGGCGCGGCCCAGGCCGGCGCTGCAGCCGCTCCGCGGCCGCGGGAGCCGTCGGGGCTGCGGGGAGAGGGCGGGGGTGGTGGAGGGGGCCACTCACCTGAAAGTGCCTCGATGGCCTTCATGGCCCAGCTCTCGTCGGGGCAGTCCACGAAGGCGTACCCCGTCTTCACCAGGAACTGGCCCGAGAAGGGTATCTTGGAGTCCTTAAAGAGACTTTCCAGGTCGAGAGGGCTGACGTTCTCGCCGAGGTTGCCGATGTAGAGCTTGTTCATCTTCCTGGCGGCTCGGGGAGGCGCGCACCGCGGGCTGCAACCCTCGTCTTGCGAGAGGAGGTGGGGAGGAAGGGGGAAATAAAACAAAATGCGATGGAGGAAGGAGAGAGCGAGAGAGAGAGAGAGGACAGGGAGAGGGAAAAAAAAAAAATCAGATCTGCAGCTTGTGTCCCTCCCTCTCTCTCTCTCTCAAGGGGTAAAAAAAAAGAAAAAAAAAAAAAAAAAAAAAAAAAAAAAGAAGAAAGAAAAAAAAAAAGCGTGGCCAAACGGGAGCCCTAAATGCCTGCCGTGCTACCCGGGCGCATGGGGGGCACGGGGGAAACACCCAGCGCCGGGGCCGCGGATGGCGCGCTGAGAAGAGGAAAAGGAGGAGGGGAGGGGAAAAAAAAAACTACTTTTTTTGTCTTGCCCCCAAGCCCCTTTGGCAGCAGCAGGCGGACTATGAAAATGTCACACTACGTGCATGCAGGCGCCGCCTCTCCGTATTAAAAAAAAAAAAAAAAAAAAAAAAAAAAAAAAGAGAGGGGAGGGGGGAGGGAAGGACGGAGAGAGAGAGAGAGAAAAAAAAAATTACTTGAATATTCCGGCTTTTTGAATGAGCCACGTGTTCAAACTACAAATCAACTTCTCACGTGAGGAATCCCAGCTCTTCAATTAGCGAGTGGATGGGGCGCACACACACTCACGGAGGAGGAGGAGGAGGAGGATGGCTGGGGTGAAGGACGGGGAGAGGGGTGGGGGGAGGCTGGACAGGACAGGACAAGTTTAGAGAGGGCCGGAGGGCGGGGGAAATGGAAACCGGAGTTGGGTGGGCTCCGGTCTGCGCCGCCTCTGCCCTTCCGCCGGGGGAGTCCGCTCTGCGCGCCCCCTCCGCCCAAAAACGGCTGGGCGGCCGCACCTCCCCCCGTGTGAGCGGGGTGTGATCCCGGGGAGGGAGGGGAAAAGGCACCGCAATGCCCGCCCCCCCGCCCCGCTCCTCCCCCGCCGTGCCAGGCGGTGGGGATTATTCATCGGGGTCGTGCCTGGGCGATCCCGCTCCCCGGCAGAATGGGTTGGGGGGAGGAGGAAAAGGGAGAGGAAAAAGAGGGGGTGCGATGGCGGGGGGAGGCGGCCGGGGAGAGAGCGGGATCCGCTCCCGCGCAGCGCAGCCGCGGCTGCGTGCTGGGGGGCTGCGGGGCGGGGGCGGGGGGTCCCTCTAGCCCCGGAGGAGCCCCATATGGTAATGATCCCGCATTACTCGCGGTGCCCCTTGCGCTGAGTCTTACGGAAAGGAGAAAGAGGGGGAGAGGGAAAAGAAAAAAAAAAAAAGACAAAGGGGTGGAGGAGAGTTGGGGGATGATGAAGAAGAGAGTCCTGGGGCGAGGGAGCTGCCCGGCCCGGGGAGGGGCGGGGGGCCGCGCTCCCTGCCCATCTGGGCAATGGTGGACGGCGTGGGGGGAAACGCGAAGGCACCGTTGCCCTCGGCTGGTAACGGCACACAAAGGGATTTGGCGACCCCCCTCTTTTCCTCCCCCCCTCCCCCTGCCCGGTCTAAGGAACCATTCATAATTCTCCACATTCGTACAGATACAATGGTGGGCTTGTGGGGGAGGGGTTTGGGGGTGTGGAGCCTTTCCAGTGCAAACAAAACGTTGCCTGAAGATGAAGAAAGGATACGGAAATGAAAGCCAGCACTGTGTTTAATATAGCGATCTAGTAGGTTTTGTTTAATAATTCAACGCACTTTAGCCGAAGGTTTCATTTATTCCGTGGTAGGCTTCTTGTGGTACGTTTTAATAGGTATACCCATGGAAAATGGTTAAATACTTTTATTAGTGAGCAGTGACTGGATTTCCACATGTCCTGTAGTATGTCTGGAAATCTGTAGTAAAGAGGAACGCTTCCTAGCTTTGTGCCTAACTTCTAATAAGTGTACGATTAAAGAGGGGTGGTTTAAATCTCCTTGGAAGCCGTGCTGGGGTCAGGCTTTTGTTATGCACGCTGCGGCCGCCGCAGCTCGGCGATGGTGGTGGTGGTACCCAGCGCTCAGGGGGTGAGTCAGCCGCTGAAGATTTCTCTTGTGCTGGTATGATGATGCAAGGAGACATAGCTCACCATGAGGCTGGAGCCCCAGACCATTGTGAAATTGTCAGGGGCTTGGGGGAATGCTGCAGCAAGTTGGAAACACGGCCCTTTTGTTGTGTGCATCCAAGCGGTTGGCTGACCAAAACCCTAATATTTGTGATTTCAACCCATTGTTTAATCTCAGGGTTATTTTAATGAACTTTTAACTGTCAGGTTGTGATTGAGGAAATCGAGTGTTTTGTGTTTCACTAATCAGAATTTAATCACAACTTCCATTTTGTAGAAAATTAGCAAATAATTAACTTGGGGATAGAGGGATTTTTTTTTTTCCTAGAGATTTAACCTGTTTGTGACTTTTTGTTGTTGGATGTGGAATTCTTTCCTAAATGAATTTGTATTTCATAACCTCACTCTGTATAGCCTGTTTAAAATATATACTTGCTTATCTAAGTTAAAAACAGCCCCCTCCAAACAGCTGAATTCTTAGTTAAACTTGTGAAAGGAATTAGTCACCGTTCCTGCAGATTAATTGCATTCTCCATAAATTTGATTTGTACTGCATCTATAAGGCAGTCTGCATGTGCTCATTTCTACATGGTTGGTCTATAGCATTATCTGGTATTTCCTCTTAAATTGCTAAACAGGGTGCACGTACTCCATTTAATATTCTAGTCTGAAAAATCTGTTTTGTTAGAAGATTTCTTTAAGAAGTGAAGATTGAATGTTCATAACGCTATGGATCACTTGTCCAACAACATCATAAACCGCTTTGTAATCAAGTGGTTGCGGGGGGGGGGTGGAACCCTTACTTATTAGCAAGCCCCCCCCCTTTTTTTTTCTGCTCTGAAACCTCTTGCTAATAAGCTGAAATATTTTCTGTAAATCTAAATAATGTATAGCTTTGTTTGTTAAGAAGTGTGGGTTGCTTAGTGGTTTCAAGAGTAATTCCAAACCTTGAATGCCAAAAAAGGCAATTCAACAACAAAAATTGGTTCATGTTGCCTGACAAATCTCCACTTTCCTGCACAGATGAATATAGTTCAGACCAGTTGGGCACTCCCAAATGTTAATGTTACAGGGAATATGGCTTTAAAATTTGAGATGTAATTTATTTTGGCAGCCACAAATCAAATGCGTGAGCACACAACAGAGCATTCCCACATATTAATGTATTTTTCGATTTACCTCTGTAAGAAAAGGCATTATTAAAAAATTTAATTTTTTTTTCTGTATTTCATTTGTTTGTGTTTATTGCCCACAGAAGCCAAGAAGAAGTTGAAATACTTACATAAATATTGCACACAAGGAAGCACAGCCAATCTTTAATTAGCAAGGGCTTTTACGACATTCTGCCGTTTAGAATTAAAACTCAACCATGTGCTTCTCCCCACCTCCGGGTGAGACTCCAAGAGCCTCCGCCGTGTCCGTCCCCCCCTCTCGCACGGCCAGGGGCGGGCAGGGCGCTCCCTCTCTGCCCCTTCCCGAGGCCCGAAGCCCCCCCGCTCCGCTGGGCTCGCCGCACGGTGGGTGGGTAGCACGTCGGACCGCCCGCAGCCCCAGTATCTCCCATTAAATTTCTTTCTTTTGGGCTCGGTTGGGTTTTGGTTTTGTGGGGGTTTTTGGACTACAGCCGCCCACGGAAGGCTTCCCGCGTGGGCTGGCGGCTGAGGCGCGAGGGGCGGCGGGGGCCGGGCGGCCGGCGCGGGGTACGGCGGGCGCTCCCCGCGGGCTCCGGGCGGCCGCCGCCGCCCCGACGGCGGGGGCGCCACCCCCCCTGCCCCCGCCCCGGCGGGGCGGGCGGGGGGCCGCCGGTCCTCGCGGGGCGGACACCCGCGCCGACGGGACGGGACCGGACAACCGCGGTGGCCCTGCCGGCCCCCGGCCCGGCCCAGCCGCGCCCCCGGCCTAGTCTGTCCGTCGCGTCCGTCCGTCCGCTCGTCCCCCTGCCCGCCCTCGCCTCGCCGCCATCCCCGGGGCGCGCAGCCCCCGCGGGCGGCCATAGCCGCTCGTAGTAAAGCGGCGCGGCGGCGCCGCCTCCCATTGGCTGTGCCCTGCGCCTACCAGCGCCGCCCGCCGCCGCTGCGCGGCCGCCCATTGGCTCCCGCGCCGGCCCCCGGGGCGCGTGGCGCGGAAGCGGCGGGGGGGGCGGGGGCGGGGGCGGGGAGGGGAGACGAGAGCAGACCAGACGAGACGAGACGGGCGGGGGGCGCGGCGCCACCGGCCGGGGCAGGGCAGGGCCGGGATGGGACGGGACGGGACGGGATGGGATGGGACGGGAGAGCCAGCCCGCTCCCTCCCTCCTTCCCTCCCGGCGGCGGGCCGGGGCTTTGTAAAGCGGTAAGTGGGTGCCACGCCGCAGAGGTGCCGGTTCCGGGGGCCGCCCTGCCGCAGCCCGTGCCGGGAGGGCCGGCGAACAAAGGAGCGGCGGCGCGGGGGTTCGTGCGGGCACGGGGAGCGCGGCCGGCGCCGCGGGATGCCCGCACCGGGGAGCCGCGGGATGCCCGCACCGGGGAGCGGCGCGGTCTCCCCGGGCCGGGGGGCGGCGGCGGCCCCTCGCCGTGGAGCGATCTGCTCTCCCGGGCGTGGAGCGAGCGGCGCTCCCGGGGGTCCCGCCGCCCTTCCCGCGGCGCTCACCGCCAGCCCGCCCGGGCAGCTCGGGGAGGCGGCGACGGCTCGGTGCCGGCGGCTGGTTCCGCTGCCGGAGCTGAGAGCGGTTCGGTTCGGCTCGGCTCACCCGACACCGGGGAGGCTGCCGGGGCGGCCCGGGGCGCGGCGCAGCGCCTGCGGGAGCACCGGGCTCTGCCCCGCTCCGCTCCGGCTTGGAAGTTTTGGTCATAAAATGCTACAAAACGCCATGAATCGGCAACGGAGAGCGCGGCTGTGCCGGCATGGAATGAGACAAATAAACCGCACGATGCATCGGAAGTTTTAGAGCTTGAGATAATACAATGTAGCCAGCTCTGTTCGAGTTTCTTTCCAATAAAAAAGAATTACAAAGAGGTTAGCTGTCTGTGCTCTTTTGCTGACCGGAAAATTGCAGGAGTTCTTGATTTTGTAAAGCAATGTAATCACGGTGTTACTGCATTAAAATAATACAAACAATTTCCAAATAAGTAGTCCGGTATATGAAAGGTGGTGGCTGTGGCTCAGAACGAATCTCTGCATGCTGATTTCAAAGTAAGTATTTTTTTTTTCCCATTTTGTCCAAGGATCTCTTTATTCAAGTACTGAATGCTCGGTGTATCTTGTTTTCATCTTTCAAACATTTGCAAACGGATCTTGCAAAAAAAAAAAAAATAAAAATCTGATCACCTACATTTTAATTACATGAAAATAATTAAGTCTTTTTATATATATATATATATACATATATATATATACACATATATGAAAATATACTTTTCATCAGTGTTCACTTCACTTGGCACAGCTGGATTTAAAATGGGACTTTCAAAGGAGAGCTTAACCATATTTCAGGTCAATATCTGAAATCTGAGATCTTTGCAATTGTGTTGGAAAGAGCATGTAGAAAAAATATAAATATATCATATATATTACAGCCAGACAAAATCAGAACTTTATTTGATCAAGTGACAGGAATAATTGCCAATATGGCTTCCTCTAGCTAAAGAAAATTTTGTGGGGCTTTTACAAGGAGTGAAGAACTGAAAATGAAGGCATTATTTAAGAAGTAAAAGTGTTTCTCACTAGTTGAGTGTGTTTTAACTTGTTTCAGATGGGGTTTTGTTCTGGTTTTGTTTTCGTACAATTTGAAGAAATCAGAATATATTTCTTGTTTGCTCCTGCTTTCATCAAGGAGATCTTTTGCCAAGAGGAAAAAAATATCAAGTAAGGGAGTAAAATGGGGCAGCAACCCAAGCATGAAATCCCTTTGGCGAGAACAATGAGACCCTCCTCTCCAGAATCAGTTTTGCCTTACTGGTATGATAACGGTGTTTTCAGCTAACATTATCGTAGATCTATTGTGAATTCAGCCCCAGGACCTTCTCTATCTTAAAATTATAGAGAAGGAGTGTTAAAATTGCTTTTTAATACCTGGTATTGGTTATATTTTGATGCCCAGATTTCCTTCCAAGTAGCCATTATTTATTAATAAGGATATATCCCCTCCCTTTCTCTAAAAAATGCTAGTGTAATGTTGGCCTTTGAAGACGCTCTGCAACAATTTGGTTTTAATATTTTTAAAAAACTTAATTTGGATACAAAATAGTTATTTTGTTATGTTTAGGCAAAATTTAAGATGGTAGCTGCTGAAGTTTCATACTTCAATTTTTTGTTTTGTTTTAATTTGTTTGGATAACTTAAAATACATTTATTCCGTTGCTGGATCCAGTTCAGGCAATCATTTGGTCTTTTACAAATTTCATCAGGAATAAGCATTCCAATTTCAATGTAACATTCATGAAAAGAGCTGTTTAAATTGGCCATTAATATGTATATCCTTTGAAGAATGTGGTCATGAATGTTTGTATTTAAAGTGTGTTTTCCCACTACAAAATATGTTCTGTCATTTGCTATGTATTATTTTTCTCAAGATCAGAAACCATCTTAATGTTAATTTTAGTCATGTTTTTGTTTCTGGTCTGTTTCTTAAGAAGACTGAATAGTTGATTCTTTGAATTATAGATTATATGAGATTTAAAACTACCTGTGAAGCTGAAGGCTGAGCTTGTGGGATTGTTGGCCCCTCCTGCAGACATTAGTGTTTATATATGAATAATTTCGTTAAGTCATTTCAGTTATTGTTTATCTGGTTTAAAATAAATTAGGTTCAGTCTTTTGTGCTTCTCGTGAAAGCTATACCATATAACTATTTGCTTTGCAATGGATTACCTTAGTATATTGTACATGGTTTTGGTATTAAATGCTAGGGAACTCTGATTGCAAGAGATCTGTTTGGGTAGGTATTGTCAGTATAAAATGGCTGGCACAATCTTTTTACATAAGGAAATCTCCATATTTTTTCCCCCCAAGTTATGGTTTTCTGACATTTAAATAGTCAATGAAGCTTGACTGTATTATTTCTAAAACATTCTGTGCAGAGTCTAGTTATTTTCCAGAGAAGGGGAAGTAACTAAAAGTTCTACAAAAATAAGTATTTAAGTAGTAGAAGAGAGACCTGTGAAACAAAAATTCCCTGCAACTCCATAAGGCAAAACCTGTGAAAATAAATAGAAGCCTTCGTCTGATGAAATTAAAGTGCATACATGTAGCATTAGTTTCATGCTAATTAATTCCTGTTTTAAAGCTCAATTTACATCTCAATTGAGCAATCCTTGATACAACTGGAGGCACACAAACATATCTTAGGCTAAGTAGTTGTTTCTACAAATTTCTAGAAGAAAAACATGAATCTGAAATGTTTTTGGTTTCTTTAAAGTTTTGCAACAGTAAACAGTTTATCTGAGCTTTTAAATGCTCTTAAAATACTACTCAAACCAAAGTTAGAAAATCAAGTAGGAAAACATGAAACAAGTGATATATTTAGGTAAACCTAAGCCTGCAAGGCTAGTTTGAGGCTATTTTTTGCAAGCCTGTTTTGAGTCCATTGTTTGAACGTATAGTCATGCTGTAGGAGTGGGGCTGAGCTCACAGAATGCACACTAACAAAGTACCGTAATGGGGTCACAGAGGCCAGAGAAAAAATTCAGCTTTCTTGCATCAGACCTGTGATAAAGCCCCAGCCTGTATGTAAACAGTGAAACATTCTCACAGGCAACAGCTAGAGGCAAAGCTAATACCTGCCTTATTTGCCTTAAGTTAACAATGTAAAAAAAAATATAGTCAAAGCTGTGTTACCAAAGAAATGCCAAAATGTGTTTCTTTTCTTTCTTTGGGTGGAAAAAAAAAAAAATGTCAATTGCATGCTTCAATCTACTTTCTTACACTGAATGATGGCTGCAGAAAAATTCAAAAGTGTTTGTGCCCCTTTGTCTTAGTCATGTGTGGATTTTTAAAGTTAATATTCAATGCTGAAATGCTAATTTTGAACTGAAAGATGGTTCCAGTGAAAATATGATCTTAATTTCTTTCAAAACAAAAAATTCCAAATATATGTTTTAATATCAATGAAACATAGATACAAAGTAACTTAATTGAATTCAGTGCTCAAGTTGCTTAAGTAAACCCGGAAATTTACACAATTTTAGTTAAATTTCTTGCAGGTTTGACAAGTTCGTAAAAATAGAGCTTTTTCTCCTGGACTAAAAATAAAAATAATCAAAATAATTAAATCACTGTTTCTAAAAAGATAACAATAAATGGGGATGTTTCATATCAGTCATATAATTTAATTATTTGATTAAATATAACTTTTTTATATCCTCCCTTTTTAATTTTAATTGAACCCTTTTAATACTGCCTTAAGCTGTAAGAGTCTAAAACTTACCTAAGAACTGCTTGTTTTGGAAGCACACGTTTTTAGCAAGTTGTGGTTATTTACTTTGAGAAAGAGTGTGGGCAGGGGGAGTTCAGTAGTGGAAATAACAAGACAAGAGAGTTTCCTGGCTCCACCAAGTCAAAAGCCAACAGGTGCCCCTCAGTTCCTTAGGAAATCTCTCCCTGGCCTGGCTAAAGGTTACACTCCTGAGCTGCAAAGGGGATTTTCAGTTGCTGGCTTTTGAAAAAAAAGAGAACAAACCAGATCAGCTTTCTGGATGCAAAAGCTGTCAACCTAATTTATGGTTTTCCCTGTGTCCTGTAAATAACTTGCAGAGGTTCAAAACAAACTTCAAAGTAGTTCATGGGTGTATTCCAACGAGAAGCAGCAAATTGTCAAGTTTCAAAGTTCAGTTGTCTTAATAATTAGGAAAGAGGGAACAAACCTTTCTTTTCCCATAGAAAAATAAAGTTTACCCCATATATACTTTCAGACAGCTTAAAAATTCTTTTGAGCAAAAAGAAGAAAAAAAACCCCAAAAAACTTGACAAACTGTTGCCTGAGGGAATATTTTGTTTTATCTATAAATTATGACTGAAAGAAATGAGTGAAAAAGATAAGAGATTTTTATACTTAAAACCCCTAGAAGAATCCTATTGTACAGACAGCCACTGTTTCCATCCGCTGCAGATAAAGTTGCAATGAATTTAGTTTTAGTCTTATACAAAATGTTGGGTGTTTTTTTGTTGGTTTGGGTTTTTTTTCTTTCACATTGGACATCTTGTTGCAAACCTATGGCATGAGACATATCTGTACAGGCATAGTCTCATCCTAAAGCTTCTGTGGAGCCTGGTGAAAACAAGCCAGGACATGCTTTGCAGATCTGACGTTGTAGGTCAAGCAGCGGAAAGCTCTGCACACCTTTGAGATCTGGTTATCAAATGACTGTTTCTGGTTGTAAACATCATGCTTGAAAAACTCGTGTTCAAATTTTAAAAACATATACAAAATCCAGATTTATTTTTTTTTCCAAAGCTGTTGAATTTCCAAGATAATAATCCTATAATTTTGTTTTGTATCTGCATTATACTTCAGAAGTGTATAATTTCTCTTCTGTATTAATGTTCTTGCTAAAGTGTTAATTTACTAATTTTTTTAACAAATGCATTTTCTGATAAGTTTTATTTAACATTCTGTAATGCTCAAACCAACTTAATTGATTATATCTTTATTATTATAAATTATTTTCTTTTTATACACTTTAGGGACACAAACAGTCTTAAATGCTGAGGAAGTGTATCCTAGATTAGGAAATAATCTTTAAAATAAAATAAAAATCAAGAAATACCAACAACATATTAAAATAAAAACGGTGTTTGGTTGTTTTGGTGTGAGAGGTGAAGACTTCCTTGCTGTTAAATACTGAACACAGCTCTTAGTCTTTCCAGGATATCTATTATTTTCCATAACTCTTTCTACGTGATCCCTGAAATAAATTTGGAATAAGCTTTAGATATGGCAAAATACTATATTCCTGACTGCATCAGAAATCTCTATCAATGACTAACCAAGTAACAGATGAAAACCTCTCCTTGCCTTGGAATTAAGACCTGCATAATGGTTAGTTGCTGGTTTAGACTCTGATCTAGGTGTAACTGAACTAAACAGAGAACAACACTGAGAGAGAATATTTTAACACAATTTTTTTAACTCTTTTCAGCTGTGGCCAATATTGTCTCTTAACAGTAAGGTGGTGTCCTGAAATAAGAATGGGTTCCTTTCTAGCAAACTTCTCTGAAGAAGTTTAACAATTCTCAAGGGAAAAACTCAACAGGGTAATGTGGTGAGAAATATCCCGGAGGGAAGTGGTGGGGCTGCCTTTGACTGCAGCCACCAAGTCCTAAAGGAAAAGCAGAGCAATAGTGGCCAGTGGAGCTCATTAGCATCACAGATGAAATGCTGCTTTTTCTTTGACACATCCTAAAACACTTGCATGTGGGCACAGAGAACTGCCCCTTGGGAATGGGGGAAATTATCATTTTTCCACCCATCATGTAGTATTTCTTCAAAAAAGGACATCCATGCACCACCAAAGGAGTCAAATCTATGCTGGTGTTGTGGGTACTAGGTGCCTGCAGATACACCATTTCATTTCAAAATGTAATAATTTTTTTTCTATTACTGGTTTACTTTGATGTTTCCTGATCGGATGCTAGGTAGAAATGTGCACTACTTGCTGAACCCCAACAGATTTAATGGCATTTACAGGATCACAAAATAGTTTCTGCATTCACATGGCCAAACAAAGAGATAATGTAAGGACAGTAGTAGAACTTGGGTTTACGTGGACACTCTCCCCTTAGAGCTGAGGGCTTGCATAGAAAACTCTGGAGCTCATTGAGTTCACCTACGTCCAGTGAGGAGTTGACAGCAAGGACACTGTGATGTACCCAAAACACGAGTGGGGAGGCTTATAAAATTCATAGAAGATGCTCTCCCCGCTCTTCCTCCCTTTTGCAGCAGTTGCTGCCTACCGATTAAACAAGGAGCCTGTCAACGTGTGGAGGACAGGCTCATCTGGGAGTCGAGCAGGGAGGACATCTGCCTGGGGAAGGGGCTGGAGCTGGTGAGCCTGGGCTGAGGCAGGGCTGAGGCGGGGAGGAGGCAGGGCTGAGCCAGCCGCTGCCGGGGTTTGACGCCGCTCTGGACTGCTCGGGAATGTGGGAGCGGTGGGTGGGCAGCAGCGGAGAGAGGGGCTGCGCCCGCGAAGGTGGCCTGATGGCTTCGCGGGGTCGGGCGCTTGGCGGGCTCGCCTCCCTGCTCCCTTCCCTCCGACAGCGGCTTCCGTCGGATGCTTTCTTTGGGTGGGGTTCACGCACCGGAGGAAGGCGTGAGGCTCGGCCCGCGGGAGTGGACGCGCTGCGGAGCCGGCGGCACTGGGGAAGCCCCGGCGGCCCCCGCAGCTCCGGACCCCGCTGGGCCCGCACCAAAGCGGGGAGCCCCCGCTTTGAAGCGGGGCCGTGCTGCTGCGGGCGGCCCGGGGCCGCCTCCGCTCGAGGGGCAGCGGCGGGAGGGCCGGCACCGGCAGCCCCCCGGGGGGGGCCGGGGCGGCCCCCCCCCCCTCTCCTTCCCCGCTGCCTGCCGCTGCTCTCCCAGCCCCCCTCGCCCGCCCCGTGTCTCTTCACACCCCACAGAAATCCTTCCCCAGCCCCGTCCGCCCCCGCCCCCAGCCCCTGCCCGCGCCGGGGTCGTGGAGCGCCGGCAGATTGCGGCGGGGGGCCCCCGGCTGGAAAAGGGCCGGGAGGGCAGCAACCACTGGAGGACAAGCACACGGTGCCTTCTGGAAGATGCTCCTTTGCAGTAGCCACAAAAGACCGGGGACAAAGACAACAGAGATCCCGGTTTCCAAGCAGTGGGAGAAGGGGAGACACCGATATTTTCCTTTGCGCTGACCTCGCGAAAGATGCCCCAACCTCACCGCCAAGGAAAAGCCAAACAGCCCCAAAATGTTTGAGCATGTGCGGGCTTTTACATTAACTATTCACACTTGGCTCTATACATATTTAAATTGGGACATTATTAAGCTTGTGCCTATTCAGACATATGCCCCTAGCAGGGATGCTGGCTCCTCACATTTTCTTTGTGGTGTTGAAGATAGTGGAGACAGAGGAAGAAGAGTGTGTACATGTATGGTTCCTAAGAAAGTGGATTTCACATGCCTGCAAAGATAAAACACACCCTTCTTCCCAAGTGCTACAGATAAATCTGATCTTAGAAAGACTGATGTCCTAGGAAATGATTTTCAGAATGTTTCCTTTTCTGCCAGCAAAAGCCAAAGGGAAAAGGGTAGTAAGCTCCAAGCCAGAGAGCAAGTCACCCTGTGGGATCTGTAACCCATAAACAGGCTGGATTCAGCCCTACCAGGGTACTGGCACAGACCCTGTGACCTGTTCAGAAGCTCTTATTTTATTGAAATACAGTCCTATCCTTCCCGGTGCCTTCACATTCTCATTTTCAGGGCAACAGGATCCTTGCTGTTCAACAGAGGCAGCTAGTTGTGAAGTTTGATGTGTATTTACACAGGAAAAGCGTGACAGACCTCTGGTGCTGCTTATTTTCCTACTTAGTCTCTACTCTTCTTTGCCCAGTTTGCAGCCATGCCTTTTCTGATTCTTCTGGGTTTCTTTTCTACTCCTTCCTTCCCTTTACAACTCTTGACCTTAATCTTCCACCCAGTTTTCTTTCCCCAGCTGTTATTCTCTGTCTCCCTGTCTCTCTACCTGCCTCCCTTCCTTCTTCTCCTTATTGAACAGTATTTGATGCCTCTATCCCTCTGGAAGCCCATTTATGCAATGAACTGTAGGATGATGTACTCCTCGTGTAGGTTCCCCCATTTGCAGGGTTCCCACTTGCCTCTGAGAAGAGATTTGGTGAGTGTCAGGCTTTGCTGGAACTTTATTGCTGCTTTAGGGAATCCCTATGAGTTCAAACTGGGTTTTGGAGGGGGTAGAGAAGAAATAGCCCTAAGGGGCAGTGAAAGACTGGTTCAATATAACATAGTTGAGCATTTCCTTCATGGGATTGCTCTTGAAAAACAGTGCTCAGATATCTTACAACTCTGTTTTGATGACTGGTCTCCCATGAGTAGGACTTTGGTGGTGGAAACATCTCACCAGAGGTTTGGGTGGAGCAGCTGTGGGCTTGGGAAGCTGTTGCTGATGGAAATGCTGGGGTCAGCACTCTGAAGCTCAGGCAGACACTGCCTACAGCAGAGGCAGTTTCTGCCAAGAAATTGGCACTATGCTGGAGAAGAAGCAGTGCAGACCCTGAGCTGAGAGGAGGAAGTTAAAAGCAGATGAGATCTTTGTGGGTTTGCAGTAACCGATGTCTGACAGGAAGAGCAAATTTGTGCCAGCATAAAGGAAAGCAAAAAAGGGATGAGAGCGGTAGTCAAAAATCCATATTGTTCACTCAGTAACTAAAGAGTTGCCTGACTCCAGAAGAAAAACAGTGTGTTAGCTGCAAGAAGAAAAATAAAACTCTTTCTGTAGCTCACTCTGAAACTGAAGTTTTGCTTCTTTATTAATGACTTAAAGGACTGTAAACATCATCTTCTCCTCCCTGCAAATCTTTCTGCTGTTTATGTAATTTTACAAGTTCCATGGTTATTGATTCAAATGTTAATAGTTTGCACTCAGCAATATACCATATAAATGGATTCATCACAAATCAACTTTGTGTAATAAGAACCTTCACTGCAGCTGGAAGTGAGGAGGTGACAGTGATGAGATAACAGAGAGGACAAGTTTTAGCAGTGGTTGCAGTAAGTGGATAAAACACAAAGCTCCAGGCAGTGTCATCCACTGACAGAAGTGACTTCTTGGACAAGCATAATTTCTTCTTAATTTTCATCTTCATCTCGCTCAGTCCCACTCTTTCCCCACAGGCAGAGATCACAAAATTTCCACAGCCACCTGCTCCACAGTGTGTTTGTCCCATGGTGTGTCCCAGAATATTCTCTTTCCACACAGTGTTTCTCTCCAAATTCTTGATTCCAATAACCCCTTCCCTTCCCTTCCCTTCCCTTCCCTTCCCTTCCCTTCCCTTCCCTTCCCTTCCCTTCCCTTCCCTTCCCATCCCTTCCCTTCCGTACCCTCCCTTCCCTTCCCTTCCCTTCCCTTCCCTTCCCTTCCCTTCCCTTCCCTTCCCTTCCCTTCCCTTCCCTTCCCTTCCCTTCCCTTCCCTTCCCTCTGTAACTCCCTGAGCAATTTCTGAATTTTCTGGTTTGTGCTTCTGTCCTCAGCCTTGTACCTTGTTTTCCCCTCTCCTTGCCCACATTCCAGTGAGGTTTAGCAAAGCAACAGGAAATTCCTTCCTTACACCTCCTTTCTCTCTTCACTTCTGGTGCATTCATTATTCCTGTTGCTGAAGCTCACAAATGCCATTTAGCTTTTGCCTCACACCCAAATGACTGGCAAATCCTTCCTATCTCTCTCTTACACACGACAGTTTTCTTCTTCCCTCTTTGCCAAGGAGGAACTGTACTTTGATTACAAAGGTGATGCTGATTTAGACAACACTTTATCTTGTTTGAGGGGAAGACCACCTTCCCAGCAAAGGGAGAGAATCAAAGCAGAGCCTTTCCTGATTAAGGCTGATCCAATACACCCAGTGAAATTTTGGAAAATCCTGGGTACCTCCTCAGAGTTCTATTCACATTCCTCCTGATTAGTAGAAGATTATGGGAAGTTTTTGCATGGATATCACCACCAAGAAAGTAAGCTGGCAGCACGTTTCAACGAGCTGTTGTCATGCTGATATTTAAGAAGCTAACTCATAAAATTATCATTATAGCCATGGAGGCTCATCTTTCTTACTCCAAACAAGTTTGAAATCATAGAATCAGAGAATCAGAGAATATCCTGAGTTGGAAGGGACCCACAAGGATCAACAAATCCAACTTTTAGAAAGGAGTGTGTGACAAAAAGACCTTGGCAGTGTTTGGAGCTGTCGGAGTTTTTGGGGCTGCTTCTCCCCTGGAGCTGTTATTAATTAGGGACTCGACACTGGTCCGTGCTGATTTTCAGCAGCAAGCGGGTCAAACAGCTGCTCAGACACATTTAGTTGCCTGTGACGTGCCTTCAGTAAAAGGCAGTGAGACAGCAAAGTGTAGTCACAGTGGAACTAATGAGCTAAAAGTAGAAAGCAGGAGGGGACAAGAGCAGGTGGCTTTAGCAGGCGGGAAAAGGAAGGTTTATATTTCCACATGCTGCAGAGGATGACTTTAGCTCTCTGGGTAGGTATTCAAGTGGAAATCCTCTCTGCCACTAGCCAGGCTCAGTGAGAGATGAGCAGAGATGCTGCTCTCAGACCCTGCTTACCTCCCCATATCCATTTCACCAGTCCCGATGGGGTAGGTGGGTGCCAGAGCCCAGAACTGGATACATCAACAGCTGCTCTCAGCTCAAGCAGAGATGATGGCAACCCCCTTCCTTGGTTTTGCTAAGCTTCCCCATGCGGTGTGCTGCAACAAAAGCAGCAGCTGCAATTTAGTTTTTCCTCAAGAAGTTGTAGAAGAAATGAGTTTCATCTTTGGGACACAGACTTTGCCAGAGACAGCCATAATTTACCACCTGCAGCTTCAGGACGACACGCTGGGCTGGCTCACAAGCTGGTGCTGGTGGGAGACACAGCTCCTCCCTTGGCACCGTGAGGCTGCACAAGCTGGGAGGGCAGGGGGTGGAAGCCAGATGGTGCTCCTGGGTGAGACAGGGATCACTGTGACACCACAGGTGTTGGAGGGTGGTGACTAGGTCTGTCCCAGGCAAACCACCAGGGCAGGAACCATGAGCTTTCTGCTGTGCTTCCAGGGATGTTTTCCCTATGCTCTCTCCTCTGTGTACTTCACGGGACAAGTGGGGAAGGGGTAAGAAATCAGATGTTGCAGAAAAAATCATCCAGACCAAGCCCCAAAAGAGAGCAAGCTCTTATGGAAGCTGGAGAGTTTTTTATATTGTCCCTGTGATAAGCATAGCTTTCCAGTCCATCAAAAACCTTAATAATTGCTTATAAGACATCCCAGTTACACCTCTGGAACCCCTGTTCCTGTAAAAGTGCATGGACTAAAGGGTGAATCCTGCACTCAAATCACCTTCAAGCAACAAGTGTTTCCAAACTTGTGAAGGTTGCAAGGGCACCTTCACAGCACTCAACAGCTAGAGCACTCCTGAGGCAGTTTTCTACTTCTTCAGCCTTCTGCCAAAAAAATTAACATAGGGAATGGTTTTATTAATGTAAGAATACATGGCTATCCAAAAAAAGTTACCTTAAATGCTTGGAGTGTGCATGGAGTTGTGGAATGGACACATTCCTGCTCCCATCCTCCTCTACTCCATCCTGCTCTTCCTCCTGCTTTCTCATTTTATCACCTCTGTTTCGGCAGACTAACAGTTGCCACAGGAATTTAAGAATCTGCACCTGTTCCAAGACAAAGGGAGCTGCCATTAAAATTTCCTTAAAAAACAGCTATTACCTGAAGTTCTGGTCAAGAAAAAAAGATGAAGATGTATTTTAAAAGATCAGAGAGGTTGGATCCAGGCTGGAGCAGACTTTGGTCCTATTCAGACAAGCAAAAGCTGAGGAATTGCCCCTGGTGACAAAAGGAGTTGCTCCCCCACTCACTTTTGCTATCTCCCCCTGCCAGGAAGGAGGAGTCCCAATTGCTTTGGATTGTCAGGGGGTTTCTGACTACCCAGTAGGGGAAGTAAGTCACTGTTTTTCTCCTTGTGCCAAAGTGGAGCAATAATAAAAATTTTTGGGTGACTTGTATCAGTAAGGGCAGTTCATGTATCTCCGTCAATAACCTAATTCTCATCTCCAGCCTTACTGCAGGAGTCTTCTCCGGGGCACTGTCTGTAGATCTGCCTCCTTCAGATCTTTGTGGTGCCTGTCTCATCAAACAAAACCTTTCTCTGACATTGGCTTTCTTTCCCAGCTCCAAAGCTGATGTTAAAACTCTCCATCTCCTCAAAGTTACATTTCTGCTTTGGAACACCAGTGTTCTGAGGCAAGTTAGTGCAAAACAATCAGCTCTTCTACTCATTCCTCCATGGAGTTTGGGCTCAGGATCCCTTGCAGAGGGATAGGTTCATGGTTAGAAAACAAAGGTTTTGCTTTTAGATAAGTTTTGGGTTGCTCATTTTTCTCCAAATTTTAGTAAAGTTTTCACTTGACTGGCTCCTCCACACTTCCCCCACTGTGGATACCCCTGCCCTACTATCTACTTAATTCTCACTATATTTGCTTACTTACCCCTCTTATGCATTAGAGTTCTCTTGCCCACTTTCTCCTTTCCCAGGCAGCTTGCAATGCTCCTGAAAGTCAGACACTACACAGTGGCCACAAAAGGAATCAGAAAAACTGAGAACTGTAAAATGTTCACTTGTGAAAAAATATTTTGAAGATGCTAAAGGAAGAAATAAGCAAGTAATCTGTGGGGGTTCATTTAAAAAACAGGCATATCCTTCACAGGTCTAGCAATTGCCCGGCTACCTGCTCCTATTAGTGAATGAAATTGATTAATGATATTCTTAGTCAAAGAAGAGTTGCAAAAGTCACAAAGAAAAAAACAAAAAAGCAGGCAGAGGCTGCTTTTGCATCCCTGGTTGTGCAGTTCCAACAGGTGATGAAGTTTTCCTCTGTGAGTAGCTGGAAATCCACTATTTCCCAGAAAAGTTGTTTCTTTTTGCAGTTTGGGAGCTCAGGTAAAATGATTTCATTCAAAGTTTTCTCAGTTTGAGGTTTTGATACATTCTA
This sequence comes from Pseudopodoces humilis, assembly GCF_049639895.1. Classification (NCBI taxonomy): domain Eukaryota; kingdom Metazoa; phylum Chordata; class Aves; order Passeriformes; family Paridae; genus Pseudopodoces; species Pseudopodoces humilis. The sequence goes on along the minus strand of NC_142200.1, from coordinate 120,123,480 downwards.
GCCAGGTATCAGCCTCTTGATTTCACTCTTCTTGTCTCTCCCCTCAGGATTTCAGGTGTGCTGTCTGAACAGTGTTTGGTCTGGTTGTGTTACCACACCAGGATTTGAGTGAGCACCTCTGCTTTTCTGCTTTTGGAGACAGCTGAGATGCACACAGGCACGGAGAGCAGCAGCACCTTGCTCATCTCGAGGTACACGTGGAGGTGCCAAACCATCACCTGCTGTTTCACCTGGGAAATGCCCAGGTGTTGGGTCCAAGCCCCCATTCTGGCTGATCTCTGTGCAGGTTTGCCTGCAGCCCCTGCTGTGCTGCAGCATGGCTGTGCCTTGAGTGAAGGCTCCACTGAGTCTTCCTCACAGGTGCAATGCAGAAGTATCTTTCTCTAACTAAAAAGAAAAGGTTGGAGGCATGGCAAGGCAGGGGTTAAGCACAGATGGAAGGAGACAGAAGCAGACATAGATTCTCTTTCTCTGTGCTCCCCTGCCAGAGATGGGCACCAGGGACCCTCATGAGGAAAAAATTAACTTTTTTATTCATTCATTTCTGGACTCCTTTGGTCATTTAAAAAGAAAATCTGGAGCACAAGTAGCACCTTCTTTCCAAAGGACTCAAACAACAAGATGGCCACAATTCAAGCTTTCCAAATACTCCTGCTCCCCACAGCCCAAACACAATACCAGTTACTTCCAATCCTACCTGCTCAGACAGCCACTGGAGCAGCTGGGCTTGCAGCACAGTGTGGTTGGTGGATTTGGAAGCTGCCCCAGAACAGGTGATGGAACTGTTGAATCTCTGACTGAGCACTTTTCTCTCCCTCTCTACCTGGGACTGGCAGGGCAAAGGATGGGAAATCCCCAAGGTGCTCCTGGCTGGCATCAGTCAGTGCTCAGCTGCAGGAGGTCTTCAAGCTTAGCAATCCTCAACCCCCAGCTTTGGCAGAAGAGAAACAGGAGACTATTTTGGCAGCAGCGAAATGGGAGAATGTTCTGTCCTTCCTAGGGCTGGTGGTAGGTAGAGGAGCTCCCAGGTTTTGCCCACAGCTGTCCCCCAGATTTCAAGATGGGGAACAGCTGCAGCCCAGGGACCTCTGTTTGACAGTGGGGAGCTGGGGGGTTGTCAGTAGTGGGGAGTAAGCCAAACCCACTTGGGTGCTACTGGTGGGAGGTTTAGACTCTATGGTCAGCCTCTGGACTGGGCTGTACAACTGCTTTTTGATTAAACCAGGGATAACCACTGTCCCGAGTGACTCTGATTTCTGCAGTTAAGATCCCAGGTTTCTCTGCCTTTGAAGACCTAAATTAACTCTGTGGTACAATCAAAGATGTGCTAAACTGTAGAAGTTTAAGGGAATATTAAAACGTGGATTCTGTAATATTTTTTAAATGTCTTGGTGTTTGAGCCTGCGTTTCCAACTGCTCTGCAATGTGCAGCTTGCAGACACTGCAGGGGTGCTCAGCAAGGAGCAGCCTCCCCACCAGCCCTGGACTGGGGACATCATGGATAGGGTGGGATAAGCATGGATTGAGACATGGGGCTCAACCCTTTCCTCAAATTGAAGCTCTTTGTTCCTTCATCATCTGAATCCATATGAGAAAGAAGCCTCTTGTAATTTTTAGCTCCAGAACTGGATCCTCTGAAAACTCATCTCCAGTGGCATCTGCTTGGGACCAGACAGCCCAGTCCTTACGGCTGTCCCTATGCATGAGGCTACTCTTACGTGTTCTGTCAGTATTAGCTTAGACTTCCTAAACTTATTTTTGATTATATAACATTGTTCAATCATCTTTCACAGATCCTCTTGCGAATCGCCCACCATCTTCCAAAGCTGAAACAGACAAAGTAAAAAAACACTGGAAGAAGACCACTTATTAGCTTCATCTTCATATGTGGAAAACTGAGAGCAAATCTTCTCTCCAAGGTTACCCATGCACTCATCCAGTTCTACATTCCCACCACATCAGGTATAATTCCAGTATGAATTTTCCTTTCCAGGGAATATTTTCAGCTATATCAATATTTAGTCCAGTTGTTAACTTCCAAAAGGTTTTGTCTTTTTATATTTTGAAGACCTATTGTTCTTAACTCCTTTCTGTGAAATTCACAGACGAGTTGCTGTATGGGTTCCCTTCTAGCCTCCAGTAGATAGAAATTATAAAAACAGACAGTATATAAAACAGTCTGGAAATCAAGACTTTGACAGAATGTTTAATTTTAAAACAATAAAAAACCCTACACTTTATGTTCTACTCTGCATGTGAGCCCAGCAACAAAGGTTTTTAGGGTTTTTAGTGAAGTTTTGCTCTTGCTACCTTTTCTCTCAAGTGCCAGCAGTGGATGTGATGGTATCACACGCAGCCTTGGCAGAGCCAGCTGTGTTGGAGGGGTGTTCAGGGCCACCCTGACTGCACAGCAACAGCCGTGGTTATTTGTGCTACTCTCACTGCTCAAGCAGAAGATTTGGCATCAGCCACTTCAAATATTACTTATATTTGTTGTAAACATATGAAGGATACTTGGACACAAGCAAGAATGTGGTCTTCAGCTCGGCAAATAACCCTGCCTTACCTGCTCTAAAGAGGCAGCAGATCTGCTAGATGTTCCTTTGGACATGGTCCAGTGGGACGAGGCTGGCATCTTCCCTGTCCAGATGTCCGCTGATACATGAAGAAGAAAGGCTTTGGAATGTGAAATGCAGGTTAGGACCTGTTATCTCTGCTTTTTTTGCCCTCTCTGCCAAGGAGAACAGAGCATTTTGTACACTTTCCTGTGCTCCACACCTTGCAGTGGGAGGAGAAGAGAGCCAGTGAGAGCAAGAGGTGCTGAGCAGCAACCCCACACCTGGCTAGGGGCAGCAGCTGGGCAAGTCAGTGTTTAGCTAATGGGAAGCTTTACTACCTGTAATTAACCTTCTTCTAAAGTTAATTAATTGCTGTAAAGGAAGAAAAATATTCATGCCTCCTAGAACTATAAATTGTCAGACTGAAGTTGTATTTGATGCACTGTTAAATTCTTTGGGGCTTAGGGTGGTTTTTTGTTGTGGCGGTGAGAATCATTGTTTTGGGGGATTTTTGAGGGTTTTTTTTTAAGAGACCAGTTCCTAAGCATTTACCACACAAAACTGTTAAAGATACAACACAGAAATACAAATTAGCAGCTCTACCTGGAAGAAAGTATCATCAACCAATTCAGCTGTAAAATAATCATGGGATTTGGCATCTGGGATTTTTCAGTGCGAAAGAGATCACCTTTTTGTTCCCTAAATGATACTCCTCTCTCCCCAATCCTGCACTGAATCCAGTGGTCTGGAGAAAGCTGACATCTAGATCAAGGAGGAGACAAGAAATAGGAGCACTAGGATAGCATATTAGACTGTGAAAGGTGAGAAGCAGGAGACAGCTGCTGGCTGGCTAAGTCCTCCATTCTGCTGCCATCCTACCACAGCTTAGATCACACCAAAATACCCCAGCAGGGAACACAAGAGTCATCAACCAGTTGAATGTTCCCTGGTGAAGGCAGTTTGTGTGTTTATTGTGAGATTAGACACTAGGCAATATTTGTAATGATGTGTGTTGTTAGTGTAGTGGAATCATGTATCATCAACAGTGATTTAGTAATCAATGCTCCATGGTTCCTCTCTCCTGCACTGTTGTGGGAGTTAGGCATCTGCTTCCACAGAACCTGCGAAAGACAGAGTCACTGCAAATTATTAAATCCTAACATCATATAGTGTATAAACATCAGCTGCCTTTAGCCATCCATCAGGTTGTCTTTATCTCCACAAGTTTTATGGGATTTCTACCATGAGACAAAGAAGGCCATCTTAAGATTATTGAGGTAGTACTGAAAATACACATCTCCCTCATAACCTTGGATCCAAACTGGAAAAAGACTGGCTACTTATGCTGAGAACAGGAGCAAAATGGAACAGTGAGAAAAAGGGGTCTGCGCAGTCCATGGTTCTTCCATCTAAAGAGCTGCAAGACCAGACTTCGCACAGAACTGATCCACTGCTCTACCCAGTTACTTTATAGATTTTATTTATTTATTTAACGAAAATATTAAGTTCTATACAAGCTCCTGTGATACACCTGAAAGCTACTTGAGGAGTTCTCTCTCTGTACTTCAGGGTAAATCTTGAAAGACAAAGAAACATGATGGAGGATTACTCTGTGCCACTTACCACCGCTGCTGTAATCCAAGTATTATGGGACTGGGTCAGCACGAGAAAATTGAGCCTGGAAGTTTTGGCAGATTCTAAATTACTGAACTTGAACCGGTGCAGAGAGTGCTTCCTTGTCCTAATGCAGTACTGGAAGAAGAATGAGGGTGGAATCACAGATCAGACTGGTGGAACAATTAATTACACCAATATTAGCTCTTGGTAACCACAGTTCTCCATTCTTGACCCCTAATGTATCAGATCCCTTCACAGTTGGAAGGCTCCACCAAGTACAAAAGAAAAAAAGAGAAAAAGGGGGGTACAGAGAAACAACTACATTTTAAGCTTAAAAAATAATCTTACACAGGAAGCACCACTACCCTTTGCACAGTGGGACAATTATTTGCACCATAGCTGCTTGTTAGGAACTAACTTGAAGAAAATTTTGCAGACCTTTGTTGACAAAGATCTTCTTTCATGTTTTGCCAAGACAACTTAGTTGCTATTTGAATGTGAAAGAGATCTACCATTAGATATCAAAAATGTAGCCTCAGTTGCTACCACAAGGGTTAAGAAATGATTCTGTGTAAGGTGGTCTCTCACTTCCTCAGGAAATTCAGCAACAGACCCGCTGAAGTGGCTCGTAGCCTTTCCCAAGGCCATTAGTGTATCTGCCAGTTTTAGTAAATGTTTCAACTTCTGTATCTAAAGCAATAGAAGGAAAAGCATTAGGGTTTATTTGTTCCAGTTTAGTAACAAGTTACCTCAAACTGAGAAAGTGTGATGATGGTGTTTTCTGTGCTCTCTGCACATACCAACCTACTTAAGGCAGACTGTTTTTTACCTTTACTTGATCAAAGTGTTGTATTTACAAATACAAGTGTATGAAACAGAGAAAAACATTCCTCTGCTGAACCTAACAGTCCCTACCTGTCCATGTACAGATGCAGTGCTACCTGAAAGATTTTATACAGAAGTAAAATGTCAGCAAGCAAGAAATTGTCTTCAAGTCCTGCAGGTGAGGCGGCTTAAGTGCATTTTGTGCACTCCTTTATGCTGCTGTTTAAAAGGCAAGGGCAGTGACTGTGAGAATGAGGGAAATTCACTTGCATCATTTGCGCAGCCAAAAAAAAAAAATTGCTTTTGTAGAAAGCAATAGAAAACGTTTAGCCCAGATTGTTTTTCTTCTCTGGTTATTCACATTAGTTCTACAGGACTGCAGCAGCTAAGGAGACTGACAGTAAAGGGTGGTAGTGGTGTTAAGTCTTCCTGACCTGTTGTTACTTTGCGAAGCCCTGCAGAGAAGGTGTTTTCCCAAAAAGCATTCTCTAGATGCCTGGGCCTCACCATGCCCACATCATGCAGTACTACAGTCAAAAATGCTTCGCTGAGTACTGCAATACCAAGTCTTAACATCAGTACAGATTTGAAGTATAGTTACATAGGACAAATGACTAAACAAGTCTTAATAAACTTCACCTCATGTGCATTGTCCATACACACAACCCCTCCTGAAAGGTATTCTGTCTCCACATGTAAACCAGTATGTCTCTTAACTGTTGTCATTGGGTGCAAATTTTCCATTACATACACAGTCTCAGACTAGCCTGGGTAGCAGCTGTTGTGAACTTCTTGTGGCCACTTCTTGGAAGCATTTGGGAACACAGCATATTTAAGAACAAATGTTATCTTGCATTCTCTAGGCTACGCCTAGAATTGAGGCTATACATAAACCTTGATAAACGCCAGGTTTGTCTAAAGTCAGTATTTAAATATTCCCTGCAGTTCATTCTGAACTTCAGCTTCTTGTGTACTAGTAGCACAGAGTATTATCAAGTTTGTTTTTTTTAATTAGGTTGACTTGTTTTCACTTTGTTGCAAGAGTGTAGTATTTGTTCAGAGCTCTGACTACACTAATAATTCACCTAGGACTAAAAGTACAAAAACGTCTAGAGAAAAGTATGTATGTTTCAGTAGCTGTGTTTGGAGAAACAGTGTAAAAATTACTTTGGCTAATTAATTTCATATATAGAACCTGGAGCTTAAAGAAACAGTGTTCCTAAATCCATTGACAACAAAGCAGAGATGAGGCTTCCATTCCTGGGGAGAATGCAAACCACAAAAGTTAAAAAAAAAGTGCTAATCCAGAGATCTTTGCCCAAGTGATCTCAGTTAAAAAACCCCAACCAACCAACAAACCAACCAATCAACCAAAAAAACCCCACCCACAAATGAGGAAACAGCTGCAAATTACCTTGTCCTTTTCAGGACTGCCAGTTTTAGAGATGGCCAATTAAGTCCAGCAATTATTCATACATTTCAGACATCTACAAGTATGTCCAGGACAGTAAGAATTACCACTTTCACCTGTTCTTCAAGTTGACTGCCTTACATCACTGAACATGAAGCATAAAATGAGCCATGTAATGCAATGCTGCTGCCACTGATAACTTTATATGGACTTGTGCCAAGTAGGATATTTAGGCCAACAGATCTATCTGCTGGAAACAACAATCTCCAAGATAAGTATTGCAACACTCCTTCAGCTTCCAGACACCATATTTGCTGAACTGCTCTCTAGCCAGTGAATACAAGTTTTCAAGCCTTGACAATTACAGGCCACAAATACCATAAACTGCAGTAAGTAGCCACCTCTCTCTCTCACTTCCTTTTATCCTAATTCCCTGTGCCTGAATGCCTCCCTCAACCTGCACTGCAACTGCCCATGCTTTTGCATCTGGCTGCCCCACTGTTCTGGTACACTGCTTTCCATAACTCACACAGAATGATCCAGGCTGGAAAAGACCTCTGAGATCAAATCCAACCTTTGACCAATCACCACGGCAGCAATAAGTGCCACATTGGAACACACCACCTCCCTGGGCAGGGAATCCATTCCAACGTGTGACCCTTTCTGTCAAGAGATCCCTCCTAATGTCTGACCTGAACCTCCCCTGGCACAGCTTGAGGCCATGGTCCTCTTGTTCCATCACTTCCAGGAAGAGACTGACCCCCACTGCTCTACAGCTTCAGGCTGTTGTAGAGTGATGCAGTCTCCCGGAGCCTCCTTTTCTCCAGGCTAAACCCTCTCAGCTCCCTGAGATTCCACACAGGACTTGTGCTCAAGACCCTTCCCCAGCTCCACTGCCCTTCTCAGGACATACTCCAGCACCTCCATGTCTTCCTTGAACTCAGGAGCTCAAAACTGTGGCCTCAACAGTGCTGAGCACAGGGGATCAATCGCTGATCTTGCTGTCCACACCATCCTTGATCCAAGCCAGTCTGCCATCGGCCTTCTTGGCTGGGCTCACTCCTAGCTCAGGTTCAGCCAGCTTATGGACCACCATTCCCAGGTGCTTTTCTGCCAGGCAGCTTTCCAGCCACTTTGCCCCCAGCCTGTAGCACTGTCTGGAGCTGCTGTGACCCAAGTGCAGGACTTGGCACTTCACCTTGTTTAACCTCATTGATCCAGCCTGCCCAGATCCCCCTGTAGAACCTTCCTATCCTCCTGCAGATCACACTCCCACCCAACTTGCCATCATTTGCGAGCTTGCTGAGGGTGCACTCAATCCCTTCATACAGACCCCTGAGAAAAGATAGGGAAGTGCTGAGCCCTGGGGAACCTTCTGTGACCAGCCAACAGCTGGATGTGGCACCATTCCCCTCCACCCTCCGGGACCAGATATCCATACTGTTTTTCATTCAGTGAAGAGCGCTCCAGTCCAAACCATGGGACTGCCAGCTTTTCCAGGAGATTGCCATGGGAGACAGTATCTATCCAAGGTATTGCTGCAGTCCAGACAAGACCCACAGCCTTTCCCTCATCCACTAAGTGAGTCACCAGGTCACAGATCAGGTTGGTCAGGCAGGACCCACCTTTCCTAAACCATGCTGTTAGGGCCTGATCCCTCGGTTGTCCTGAGTTGGCACCCAAGATACCTGCTCCACAACCACCCTGGGAACCAAGGCCTGTAGTTCCCTAGATCCTCCTTCCAGCCCTTCTTGTACCTGGGTGTCACACTGGGTAACCATGTTTTGAAAGAACAAAACCAAAATTAGATATACCAACAGTTTCTTGTCTTGCGATATTGAGACCTTGCTTTAAAGAAAATAATTTTCTTAGTATTTCCTAATTTGTCTGGATCACCAATAATTAACCGGTAAATTCATCAGAGTTGAAAGATTTAACATCACTGTTTCAGCTACTCTGCTTTCAATTTACTAAGAATTTTCAACTGCCACTTATGGATAAGACATCCTGGATTCACAAGTATAAGTATTGAGCAGTGACCAGTTAGAACTTGTTCTGTCACCAATTTCTCCTGGCATATTCTATCAAGCTTTTAAGATGTGTGATGGTGTTTTTTTTAACTACTTAATAGTTTCTGGAACCAAGACTAAGAAATAGCTAATGCAATTACATTTCATATACTTACCCTCTTAAAACCATGACAAACTCTTCTGGTGGCCTTCCCTGACAATCAGGATGGAAATTTGCTGCAAGGGCTTTGTGGTCTTATTCCTTTTGCTGTGGCAACATCAACATTCAACCAGCCACTTGCCAGAAAGCTAAACAAAGTCAGTAGTGTTTCTCTCATTCAACCATCTCACCACAACTCCAGCAAGTGACAAGGATAGCACAAGAGAAAGCTGGACTACCCACCCTGCTTAGCCATCCCACATAACCACATACTGATTCTTGGGGAAGATGAGGCTCCTGAAAAGATAGGTAAAAGCTGACTTTATCATCCACACCCCAGTAACCAAGTATGGTTTAACCCATATTCCAAAGTGACACAAAATGCAGAATGAAAGACAAGAAACCACATTATCAGTGGACTTAACTTTTATTGAGGGGAAAAAAAAGGTTTACATGTAGCTGTAGGTTTTTCCATCCATACTTCCAAAAGTTCAAAAAGGACTGGAAACAAAACTTGCTCCATCATTATTTCAATACCAAAAAGTTTGTGACTTTTTCTTTCATGAACAGCAAATTATATAACTAATTGCTATGTTCAATAAATATTTTTTCTTCTGCACCAATTAAGGGGAAATACTCAGCCAAGTACCACAGAGACCCCAGGAATTAAACAATTTTAATTTCAACTGTTATCCACTGTGTAGCAATCCAGAAACTTTTTCTATAAAACACACAGCCTTAATTTTGAGTGTACAAGGATCTATTCTCCCAGTCAAATACCAAATTCTGATCTAGCTCAAATAGTCTACTCTCAAAGCAATTACATGACACATTAAAAAAAACAAAACCAACCAAAAAACCCCCCAAAAACAAAAAAAACCCCAATCCTCTGGTTCATGACTATCTAAGCAAATTTATCATTACAGAAAAGGCTCAAAGTCATTACTTGTTTATCAAAGTAATAGGTAAACATTTTAACAGAAAGATTAACAAGTTACTTGGAAATGCAGGTTTATGTTAAAGTATCCGAGTGTGTATACTACATATGACATGCAAGCTTTAAAAATATCAACGCTCTCTTCTGATTAGTCAGGAGTCCAACTGTTGTAAAAACGAAATAGGAATGACTTCCAAAATGTATCAGCACTTTGGGTTTCTCTATTTCATTTTACTCAAGATGTTTTACTACACAAAAACTACAACAATTACAATATTTAAGAGTATTACAATAAGAAGGGATGGAAAATAGGAATACTTCAACTGAAAATATGTATATTCTAAATGAACCAAAGACTTGTGAAAGAGCCGGAAGGAGAACAAGAAAGGGAAGATGGAAGGGAAAGCAGTAGGGATGCTAAAGATCTGAACTTTGTATTTAAAAATCAAGTCCTCAACTGTAACTCTTCTAATCTTCAGTAGCGCCCTGGAAAAAACAAAAGATGACACAATTACTAATTACACAATCATAAACTAACTGTACACATTATTTCAGCTTAACTGTGCCCAGCTTTTTTTGCTTTCACATTCAGAATTCCCACTGATCAATTCATATAACAATGTTTATGTCAGCCAGACTGTTTATTCACTTGTATTTACTTACTTGGACTATAGGAACGGGATCTTGATCGCGATCGGTATCGACTATAATAAGGCGATGGTGATCGTCTCCTTTAAAGGAAATTAAAAAAGAAACCGAACAACTTCCATTATGAAAGAACCCTTATTCACATCACTTCTACAGAACAGAACCACTTCCTTAGCACTGAAAGACTTGGCCTGCATGAATGATTTCTGCTTTATTTGGCTGTGGCTTACGGTTATTTAACAAATGCTTTCATATTTCTCTATTTGATGTATTTAAACTCTAAGATATTCCCAGACAAAGAATTTAATAAACTCTCACTAGCCTTACATGAAATGCTTTTCCAGATGCCTACAATTCTTGCTGAACAACATTCTCTGAAACCAGATAACTTTCTAAACAGCAAGATGGTTATGAAATGTCAAGCATTAAAAATCCCATCTACAAATAATCCCTTTTTAAACAGCAGTGTGTATCAGCTGTCCCTGGTTCTATATACAGCATAGAAAAATGAGTTCCCTTTTTATCTGTCCACTTGATTCCTGGGGTACATGCTCTACACCTCCTTCACGTAGCAAAATTAACCCCCTGCCCAACAGAAAAACCAAATTCCATAAACACTGAAGATTCTGACTACTTTAATCCCACAAAACATATGTGAATGAGGCTCTAACACATAACAGGCGTGAATGCAGAATATTACTATAAACTGAATAATGTGTTTTGTCATCCAACTTTTCAACAAATCACCAAACCCACTGTTAAAGAAATAAAATAAAGATTAGGTACCTGTATCTGTAGTCATATTCTTCATATCTGTCATATCCTCTGTCATATCCCCTGTCATAATATGAGTCCCGGCGACGACCTGCTCCACCGCCACCACCTCCTCCACTGCTATTAGGGGAAAAGATAAAACAAAAACAAAAACCCCTTTATATATCTAGTCTTCACCTTGATTTAAATTATTAGATAAATTATTACAAATTATTTAAAATATTTTTAAAGTGGTCGGGCAGTAAATCAGACACTGGAAGACTATACCACAAAAATATACAAACAAAATATTTAAATAAAAACACCTGCAAAAACTCCCAGAAAAACAACGGATCTGACTAATTCCCATCAAAATCAAAGGCAAATGGCCACCTTAGTATTTCAGCAGGCTAAGGATACATCAATTGATGATGCTAGATATTATTTTTTAATAACAGGTCCTTCAATATTTTTATAAATAAAGATACAATAAACTACAGTAGTATTTAAGAGTGTATGTGAACCACAGTACTGCATTCTTTATATTAGTAATTTCTTCAACCAGAATCCAGCATTCAGTTTAATCCTATTGAACTTACTGTGTTGGCCTGCCCATGTAGATGCCTGGGGTGGGTGTATGTGCTCTCTTGGTGATTGAGTAATCCACTCGAATCCTCCTGCCATCCAGCTCCATTCCATTTGCATGCTCCATTGCCTGCAGGAGAGACAAGGAACAGGGATGTGAAATCTGCAACCTACTGGTAACTATGGAAGGCAATGTAGAAACACATTATTTTCCAGCAAAATACAAGCCCAGAACCTGTCTTGTTTAGACTGGTTACTAGTGCCCCACTGTGGCGACTGGCTCATCTCTTGTCCCCATGCCTGTCTGCTGACGGTTACAGGACTGCACTGGGGTGCCGAACTCATGCGACTCTCAATCCCTTCTTAAGGGAGCACAGGCTAACCACTAACACAGCCACTCTCCCTAGACTTTATCTTCTACCCATCTGAAAGGTAAATTCAAAGTCAAAACAGCATTTTTCTGAAAACTGCATCTTTCCTACCGCCGTCTCTGACCCAGAGGGGACGGGCGGATTCAAAAGCTGTGCAAAACAGTGGCTTCCTGTAGGGTGCATATGGCCGGATTACTGCTCGTCGGCTGCCATTTCATGCTCTCCCAGCCTCCTGCCATCTCCCTTACAAGGACCTACTTCAGCAGAGCTTAGTAAAATGGCGGGTTCAGCCTACATGGATACCTAATTACAACCTTCCTCCCCACTCCCTCTCACAATAGCAGCTCGCTTAAGTGATACACACAAGGGTCTGCGCTCAGACGCCGGTGCCCTCAGAACCGCCCGCAGCCCCTGCACACACTCGCTGGGTGTTCCAGCCCCAGCTTCTTCACTCTGAGAATCAATACAATGGCCTTTCACAAACTCAAACCATCAAAGGAAGTTTTTCAAAGGAGCACAGCATACTTTTGAGAATTTTATTCAGGCAAAAGTAACCTAAAAACACAAACCCCAACAAACAACAAATCCACAACAGTTAATTTTAACAGCTAATGATGACTTGAAAGGATTTTTAAAATTCTGCTTTTTGAATTTTAATAGATTTTGTTAGTTTCTACAGGATCTCTGAAATACCAGTACACACCTCTTACTTCTCAACACTAAGCACAGCACTTAGTCCAATACACATGATTTTAGTTTTTCATGTGTGGAGAAGACACACTGTTACAATCTTGAGTAAAGAACATAACCACTTCGCAATTTTTTTATCTGAAAAAACAACGACCAACCTCAAAACATGAAGCTGCCTCTTTAGCACAGAATTTTTTTTTTGTTGGATACTTAAACATTTATTCAAAAATCTCAACTCTCACAAGAGCCTTACTGAACTTACATACATGCCATAAAGGAGATAGAGAAACCTGACATCAACATATTTTAACTGCTGTGCCCAAACTGGAAGTGACTGATGATCACTAATGCATTTATCAAGATTGAATTTGTATTTTAATAATGCTGTTTGTGTCCATACTATATCGCCATCTAGTGATTTGTGTTCCTGTACAAAACTAACTACATTTAGCCAACTGCAAGGCATAGCAAAGAGCATTCCAAGTCCTTCAACATACACTAAGGTATATTTTGTGGCTAAAACACACTCCTCATCTTTAGCTTTCTAGCCTGAACACCTTTTTTTTTCCCATAAGGACGACGTAAATTAAAATAAATCTGTGCATGCATCCTAGAAAAGTATGTGTGCACAAACCTAACAATGAAGGCTGCAAATGTCTGGCTGAAAAATTACCTTTATGATGAAAAGCATCTTTCTGGAAATGCAGCAAGTTAACTTTTAAGAAATTTTCTGCTGCATGGCATTTTTAAGTCCAGTCAACAACTTGCAGAATAGTAAGCTTAGCTGACAAGAAGCCACCCCAAATCTAGAACATCTGGCATGTCTTTTTTAGTTAAGCCAACAAACACCTCTTCAAGAGGAAGAGTTCTCTGACAGGGGGAGCAGTACAGAGAAGAGCAACATACCAGCAAGAGAAATGAAGAATTAAATTTGAGAGTTGCCTGTTTGTTTTAGAAATACCAGGAAATATGTTACATTTCAGTGGATAAAGATTAGTTCACGGTTACCAGACTGCACAGAACTCCTGACACCCTGGTCATAATGTCTAATGTCCTAACAAATATTAAAACATTAATTTTCTTACGGTTCAGCAGCTGTCAGAAATAACTGCCAACTAAAAAAATTTAAAATAAAGAAAATCTTTAAAAGATAGACAAAAACAATAAAGCCTCTTAAAAGTCTGACAGCATCCCTAAATACAGGAAAGCCAAAACCTACAACAATTAATAGTATGGATCACTCACACTCAGTAATTAGCAACTGGAAATTCCTTCTAAAGGGGTTCCCAGATTCTCTGCACCACTCTCAATGTGCACACCTCAGCTCTTTGAAGTAAAGTACTTAAGCTGACATTATAAGGTAAGAACTGCTGCAAGATGACCAAAAGACCTCTCCGAAAAACTGTGCTCATGTAACTGATACAACAGCATTTATTTTGTATGAAGGCTGTAAAAATATATTAGTGATCCTAATCACTGGCATTTCTGTGCTTTATTGAAAGTTAAAGGAGTTTACAAGAAAATTTTGGATATTACAGTCTTCTTGTATGTCATATTCAAAACAAATTTCAGTTTCCTTTTCTTGCTGGTTTTGGGTGTGCATGACTGCTGTGTTAAGACTATTTGAGTGTCAAAGAGAAAAAACTGCATATTCTTTCTAACAATGCTGAAGACATTCTCAAATACTGTTTAAGATGACAAAATGAAACTTTTAAAAGAAAAACCCAAATATTATTTGATTTTTAAGACACACAATGCCCTCTTAGGAGTCTGTCACCAATCTATTTTTATTACAACCTGGATTCTTCTCCAAATATCTGAATGTTAAAAGACTTGTATGGTTTTTGCAAGAGGGCAGTAAGCAAGAAAACAGCATTCCTATAAACATGTATTAATTCCGGTAGCAAATTCTATGGAAAACTTGGTTTTTGTAGGCTAGAATACACATCTATATGTCTGCAGTCAGAAAATAAAACTAGGACTGGGAATGGCATAGGTTCAATCTTGGATTACATTTTTAAAGTTTTACAGTTTTAAACCTTCAGCAGACTATCCATAACAAGAGAACTGATTATCTGTAAGATGGTGGTTTGACAAAATGAGCAGTTCCTGAACTACAGTAGCATCTCCAGTGGCTCAAAGACAGAAAGCATTAAATTTAACAAAGATTTCAATGTAATTTGATATTTAATAAAGTATGTGATGTTTTCTACATGTATGACCAGTTAAGGTAGAGTAAAACAAGTTTGGAAACACAACTTTTAATAAAATGCACAAACTTACAGGGGTGGCTGGTATTAGTTAAGCAATCAATAACCCACTAAAAAAATTAAATACTTTCAGTCTGGGTAACTATTTCAATAACTTGACATCACTACAAAGTTAGCAAAATACAGACTGAGTACACTTACGTAGTCAAACATGAGCAGCTTATATTGTGACTTATTTTGAAAATGTGTTTTCACAATTTAAAAATAACACAAGGTACTGCCTTTTATTTTGTTCCCCTCACTGTAGCTTTGGGGGTTTGTTTTTTTTACCAGAAGTTCTTCTCTATTGCATTTAATGCCACTGATAAAAACATCACCTCTACTCTATCACAGGTACAGCAAGGGATGAAAGACACAATGGATTAGATTCCTCCCTCCAGTGTATCGATTAGCCATTCAGTTCTGGATTTACTCAGAACAACTGAAAGAAAATTCTAAAAAAAAAAAAAAAAAAAAAATCTGATGGAATTAATGGAATTAATAAATAAATTAAGAAACTCATCTTTTTACATCTGCTGTAGTCTGTCAAGTTCAATTCAAGTGTCCATTTCACTTTTGAACAATACTCCCATTTCCATTCTCTAGTTTGAGATTTCAACTTTTAAACATATACAATTATGAGATTAAAAACACTGACAGATTTAATGTATTACCTTTAAAGCATATTTTAGAGCTTCAGAGTCAATACAGGATTTTAGAGAATATGAGGAACTGGATGTTCCTTTAAGGATCAGTAATTTCATGGTGTTTCAGAGTCTCCAGAAGTAACTTGTAATTCTGAACATTTAAGACCTTCTAGTACTCTTTCCTGTTAGGGTTGTTTTTGAGCAATACTTAAACCACTTTTTCAACAAGCCATGGGAGTTTTGTTCAGTAACATTGGTTCTAAGCTCGTCTGCTTGTACCACAGATTATATGTTTTTCAAATTGAACTGATGAACTACATAATTATTCTGGTCTTTGGCAACTGAATGATGTTAATGGTTTGTGCTGATTATTAATGAACAGTACATCAGAAAATGGTTCTGGAAAGATGGTAAAAACTTTTTGAAGAACATTTAACTAACATTAGAAAATTCCGTATTGCCAACAGCTGCTGTAGCTGCTGCTTCTTAGATGCGTTCCTCCTACAGACAGAACATTCACAGTAGCCTCAGTTTAAACAACTAACACTTCGCAGTCTGAGCTACTGAAAAGCTGATTTAGCAGCGTATGAAATCCCTGATAACTGTTTTAAGTTAACAGAACAGCCCTAGAACAGCCAGCACTTTTCACTCGTGATTTTCTCAACTTACTGTTAAGTAAGACCCTGACACAATCAATTCCTCCCCCATCAACTAATTTTTTTCTCATCTGAGTACATAGAAGTTTGTGATCCTCTAAAACACAGGAAGAAAATCCTTATGTGATGGGCAGATGAATATCCTCTATAATTTAGTGAGAATATTGCAAAATAACATTACAACACTGGCTCCATGCCAGCGTTGCCAATACTGCAAACTCCGTAAGAGTGTGAGAAACAAGTCTTGAACTGATGTTTACAGATAATGCCCTTTGCATGTGGCCCACATAGTTCTGCCTTGGAAAAGGGTGGCAAAGACAAGACACTGCACCACCCAAGGCAAAAAAAAACATAGCAAGTATTTTTTTAAAAAACAACAACTTTTTGAAATAAAACAACTTCACAAAAAATGAAACCCACTATACCCATTCTAAAAACAGGTACATAATGACAGAAGCTTTTCAAACAGGCTTTGAACAAGGTGACAGACAAGAACATCGACATACCAAAACCTCATGTTTCTAGATAATGATTAGACATTCATCAGTTTTTTCCTAAGACATCATCAGTCCTTGATATTTACTGTTATCACACTTCGAACTCAAGACAGTGTCCATGAATATCTTCAATATGGATCTAAACCTAAGAATCCAGTCGAGTGTTATTTTGCACACACTATACCACTGCAATAAAAGACATCTGATGGAAAAGGAACCTTCTGTCTGATCATAAAGTTTCATCTTAACCTCAGCAGAGTTTCAAACAGAATAGAACATATTCTACAAGTAATCTCCTGGATTGGACACATGCTTTGAAAACTTCCTCAGCCCTGTTACAGTGGAATGTCTGAAGCTACTGTGATGCTTTTGACAGCTTCTCTGTGTAGCAATCAAAAGCTAAGCTTGTGTTCCTCTTTATAACCAAGATGCTCATGAACAGCTAACAACAAGGCTGCTATGGTGTCAAAATCTGAGATTCTGAAATTTTAAAACAGTCGAAGTAAAAATAAACTTTAAATCTGCCCAGTCAGTGTTTTTAGGACACTGAGAAGTATCGTATCAGCCTGAAGAAATTCTATTTTACATTGTCTTTGGAGTTCCAATACATAGAGAGCTAGCTGACAATTCAAAATGTCTTTACCAACTTATGGACACTGTACAACTTGGTTTCATAATCATGACCCAAAGCAACATTTTAATTAGTTCAATAACTGATCCAGTTTTTAAAAGTGGTAACAGGGATGACAAAGATCCTGAGGGATTTCAGCTCAAGAGAATCCATGCACATCTGACACTGATCAATCTTCAAGTTATGAAAGTTTAAACAACTACTCACAATTAATTTGATGTAAAATTTTAGTACTACCTGTATTTCAGAGCATGTCTGCTGAGATGCTTCCCTGTGTTAGCCTTTCTGAAGGGCAATAGTGAAGATTATGGAAAATCCTCATTTTCCTGTAGAGTTCTACTCTCATTTAATCCATCTATCTTTAAAAGGGCTGGAATTTAGTTCAACAGCTCATCTCTTTATTTAGATGTTTAGGATGTTGAAGGTTTGGTTATTCTTTTTGGTTGGTTGGAGTTTTTAAAATTATTATTTTTAAAAAGGGTTACCTACTCAGAACAGAAGTAATTCAAGTACCATTGCTTTAATGCAAACTCAGCTTTTCAGAGAGTTTCAGCTTCCAAATAGAGAACAAAAAGCATACTCAACTTTCCAGACTCTCTTCCAAACATTGCTTCATTTCCTTCATTCTTCTCCTAAAAGGCCTGTCACAAAATTTCACACCTACAGCTAAATATCTATCTATACCTACATTTGTATGTATGTATGTACCTACATTTATGTATCTCCCCTTTTCAACACCAGTTGCCATTTACTGCAATTTTCAAATCTGTTCTCAAGGCCCAACAAATAAGTCAAATAAACAAGTTTTCCTTCTGTCCTTCTTGCCAAAGTATTTCAGTTATTTAAGTTCCAGGTGTTGGGAGGGTTTGCATCCTTTCCCCACCTTCAGACAGCAGCCCATTGGAGAAAAGAAAAATGGGTTTAAATACATTCCAAATTATTTCAGTTCCTGCTTCAGGCCCTAATCTTGACCTCCGTATTTCTGAATGCAAGTAACATCCCTTTTTGTTTTCCTTCACATTCCAGTTTCACAGCATCTGCCAAAACAGCTTTATACTAAACAAATTACTTCATGCTATTTACATGTAACATTTTAAGAAATGCATGGTCTCACGCATGACCATTGCCTGTGGCAACCAGGAAAAAAACTTACTTCTAAAGACATATGAAGCTGTAAGACAGACAAAACTTGTATATGACCGTGCCAAGGAATACTGTGCAAATATTTTGGATGTGAAGTGTTTTACAAAACAGACACTTTTTCAAAAACCCAACAAATTCAGAGTGAACAGAAATACAAGGCTAGAAGTTAGAAGAGAGCAGGTCCTTAAAGACAGATGGATATACAGCTATGCACCCCATGAACCTCTTTACCAACCTGTTCAACTGAGACTTCAAGAAAATATACAAGGGACACTAAAGTTTTGTGTCCTTTTACATAGCTCTATAACCTGCAACAACCACATATAAATACATACACAAAGACTACTCTTCCCATAAACTGATTCTCAGTTGGATCATACTAGAAGTCAGACAAGAAGTAGAGTTCAATCAAGTAATCCACAAAACAGGTTTTTTTCATTAAAATATCAAGTAGCATCAGAGTTCTTATTTTTCAGCTCCTGATAGGTTCCAGAGTTGTCATTCTCCCTGCCTTTAATGCTAAATGATCTTTAAAGAGAGGGGTTGTATTTGGTATCTCCTTATAAATAAACTTAACAAATGCACACAGAATCAAACAGCACATCTGCCCAAAACTATTAATTCATAAACAAGATTAAGTGTATGACTCAGTTTATCCCAAAGAAAGAGATAATCACACAGTACAGGCTTGAAGACTTTTTTTAGAGGGTGTCTTTACTTTTAATAGCAACTTAATCTACAAATTTCAGTAAATGTGGTTAAGTTCATGGTAGCATTACAGGGGTAAAAAAGTCTACTGCTTATTGTATATTGTAATGTCATGAATTGTAACACAGGCTGCTGTTCATATTCTGATTCTTTCCTTACAGATCAATTATACTAACAACTCAGTCTAGCTATTAACAGCTATCTGTTAAACAACCAGGAAAGCAATAGACCAAGGCACAACTCAAGACAAACCCCACTGATTTTCAAACGTACAATGACATGCCTAAAAGGAGAAAATGCAAAGGGAATCTCCAGAATTTTGATCCAGAAAATGTAAGATTTTCATTTCCAAAATATTTCAAAAATACTTTAGATATAGAAGCCTCAATGATTTATTTGCATTTTGAAGTAACAGACTAAAACTGAAGTCCAGTGCTCACCGGTGATTTAATACAGACAGCTTATGCTCAAAATCTGCCCACGCATCTGAACACTGGACTCAAATGCTTCATTTGTTTAGAAGTGCCACACGACTTGAACAAAGCATTTTAAATTAATCTCAGTGTGAGAATCTCCTAGAGAATACACACTCAAAAATTTGTTTTCTTTTTACAGACAATTAATGAAGATAATGCATAAAGAGCACACCTGAAAAAAGTAGCAAAGCATGCATTTACCTCCTTAGAATCATCAATTCTCTCAAAATAAACAAAAGCAAATCCTCTTGATCGTCCAGTCCGTTGATCATAAACCACATTGACACCAGTCAAAGGTCCATAACGGGAGAAGACCTCACGTAAATCTCTCTCAGTAGTGTACAAACTGAGACCAAACACTCCAAGACAGGTATTAGGATCTGGATTAGCCTGGTAACACAAATATTCAACTCCAATTAATTTTATTTTTAAAAAAATAAAATTAAATATTCTTATATCAAAAATCATCAATTATAAAAAAATAATCTGAAGAAAACTGAACAGGTTAATAACAGCTTAACACTTCAACAGTTATCACTCTAATTATAAGATAATTTCAAAAAAAGCAACTACTTTCAATGGTTTTAATTTTATAAAAAAGACCAAGACAGATTTCTCATGTTGGTAAAAAACTCAGTGGATAAAATTTAAGCATTCTGATCCACAGAAAAGCTACAGAACAAGAGGAACCCATGTTATTAGTATTTCATACTGAAATTACCAAGAAGGGGCACAACAAGGACACCACATAGAAATCTGTGCTGAGAACAGGTCTGCCAGCCTTAACTCCCACCTTCAGCCCTTCTGCATCATAGGCACTATAGAGCAAACACTGCCTCCAGCTGCCCACACTACACGTGAGCACTTGAGCTTCTAAGCACAGACAACTGAACTATTATCCAGTTTCTACTGATACTTCCTCCACCTCAGCATTTCCTATCCAACTACAGTGAAAGTCAATATTTACATTTGTAAGTTAATCTTTCCACTCGTCAACTGGATAAAAGGCACCTGCTTCTTTCATCTAGAGAGCAACATATGTTTAAGGCCAGTACTGTAAAACTGTAATTCAAAAGCATGCATATTTCTTTAGCACAAAACTCTTGACTCTCTAACATTATGTGGGATACTTCATAGGTTTCACTTCAACTAGACAAAGTCAAATATGTAGTAGTACTAGGTACAAGTTCTCTTTTAGGATCAAAATTTCTCTACATGCCAGAGAATTCATAACTAATGCCAAATCCTCTGTAAAAATTATTTTGATCGATCAACATGTTTTTCAGTTCTGTGTCTGGTACCTGCAACACTAGAGACAGCAATTTAAAATACCAGCAACAAGCACAGAGATTTAATGTTTCTCCCAAAATAACAACTGGAAGTTGACACATCTGAAACTGAAACACAAATTTCAGCATTTAAGCATAATAATTTATGCCTCAGAGCCTGCTTTTCAGCCTTATTCAAAGATTGAAAAGGTTTAGATCTCCTGTTGTATGTTTTTTCAGCACATTTGTTCAGGACCCTATTGTGAAAAAAGATGCCCACACTATTAATATATTTGAAGTCCCTTTTTTTCCATTTGTCAAAGTTCAAACTTCTGCTTTAAGACATGAATCTTCTGCAATTCCTCACTATAGTGGAAGAGCAAAAGACCTGGCAGTTTGTAATTCAAAAGTTTTAATTATACACATCAAGATATGTATTTTTTACTCCATATTTCAATCTGATAGTTCAATGGCACTGGCAACTATGCTCATTTTATTACTGAACTTCTGTAAGTATAATGAAAACCGTCTTCTAAATAATTGTTTGGGTAAATTCCTCCACACATCCATACCTGTTGCCCTTTTTTAACATCTCTCTTACGCATAAACCGTATTAATTTTTCTGAGGCAAGAGATGTCCTGAGATCAGTCTGCAGACCTTAAGTGACAAGTGACAACTATACAACCACTGGAAGGCCAAAACTGACTGTGGAGGACTAAAGGACATTTGTATTAGGTTTTTGTACTGCCTCCCATCAACCCAGTATGCAAGCTCTCTCTACAAGAAAGGAAGTGGAAAATTGCTAGCAATTTTCCTGGTGTCATTAGGACCTTGTTATTAAGGGGATTTCAAATCTTGTCTGATTTTAGTTTCATTTTGACACTGTTAGAACTACTCCTTAGAAATACTGAAAAATTCACTGTGAAAACACTTGTAATGTTTCACAAAGTCATTTCCAAAGGCAGAAAAACATCTTCACATAGCAAAGCATCCTAGTATTTCCTAAAGTAGTAAAGTGGATTCTTCTACCTTTCCCCAGAAAGATGACTAACCCTCTTGAAGTTCAGCTATTCCTGCCTATTTTTCAAGTCACTAGATTAATATTTACTTCATCATGATTAGATGCTGGCAACAATCCATAAAAAACTACTATGTACATCTCTTCACCACAGCTTCAGCCACTGCATGCTAGCACTGCTGGAGTCTTGCCTCTTCCCCCTTTTGTCTGCTCCACATTGGTACTAACCTGCTCCTGGTGATCTGCTTCACCAAGATAGGACAGCAAAAAAACTCTGTATGCTTTTTGAAAGAATTAATAAAAAAATCTGCAGACCAAACCAGATTAAAACTAAAAGGATCAGAAATATATCACTGCCCTCAACAAGGAAAGGGAGAGCTGTGTAGCTGTGTGCAGTGACATTCATTTAGATCAGCCTGGAGTGATGTGAAACAAGAAGCTAAAGCACTGAAACAGGTTAGACAAGAAACTGGAGTGGAGGGCTATGAAGATGATTAGAAGATTGGAGCACTTCCCTTATAATGAAAGGCTCAGAGAGCTGGGCCTGTTTAAATTGGAGAATAGATGACTGAGAGGGCATCTTATCAATGCATACAAATATTTCATGGGCAGGCATCACAAAGATGGGGCCAGACTGCCCTCAGTGTTGCTAAGCAACAGGACAAGGGGCAACAGGCACAAACTGAAACATGGTACATTCCATTTAAAAGGAAAATTTCTTTGAGGTTGTCTGAGCACTGGAACACACTGACCAGAGAGGCTGCCAAGTCTCCTTTTCTAGAGGTGGTCAAAACACACCTGCATGTGATCCTGCAGAACCTGCTCTAGGTGCACCTGCTTTAGGGGGAGCTGGACTAGCTAATTTCCAAAGATCCCTTTCAAGCCCAACCATTCTGCTGTTACAAAGAAGGACACAGAGAAATATCAGAATGTCAAGATTAGTATTTTAGATTTTGATTGGTGTTAACTATACTCTCTCCTGCTCATACAGAGACACTTCTCATTTACATTTTGAAAGACTGACTGTACCTCCTTTTCACAACTGTGAATTCTTCTAGTCCACTATAAAGATTTTCATATTACCTAACAGCACAGGGCTTTACTTCAAGGTAAAGCAAATTAAATAATCAGAAGCATAAAGTCACAAGCAACTTGCAACATATTCTCTATAAGCAAATAAACATTTGGGAATTTCTTTCTATGGGTCCCTATGTCAATCTTATCAATACTGTCAGGTTGCCAGCACACACAGACAAGGTCTCATCTTTGTAAAGGGTACATGTACTTGGAACTGTAACAGAAAAAAAGAATCAGAACTGATCAACTTCTAGAGCTGATGGGAGCCCATGTCACTGTATCTGCACACACTGACTTGCAATAGAATGTTTTTCAATTAATTTCCACAACTTCCCTGTCAGTTGCAGGCCCAAGAAATAAGTGCTCAGTTGTAAGGATAGCGACTGCTCCACACATAGCCCCCACTCCCAGCCACTTCCCATATCCTCCAGTGATATAACAGCATGTCAAACTCAGCCTGCAGGTAACCTGGACTACACTGATACAAGCAGCAATTGTTTTGTCGATACTCAGCCCTTTTGAACATTACATACTCTGCTGCCAGTGTGCCTTCTCCTGTTGGACATTGGAGAATGACTACGGCTCCTTCGACGACGGTATTCTGGTGTGTACGATCTGCTTCGAGAACGTCTCCTATGGGAATGAGAATGGGATCTGGACCGCGTGTAACGTCTGTGCGAATGTCTTCTGGACCTGGATCTTCGACAAAGACAAAGCCTTTAGTCAGGTCATGCATATGGTCATACTTTACTGAACTGTAAACAGTACATTTTCTAGAGAACAAACTTTTTTTAGATGACGCCTACAATTAAAGCCATTGGGCCTCTTCTACCTTGCATATCCAAAGATTGCATGGATCTCTAATAACCTGCTTGATAGCACCATTTTTAACTCTTTGAGAGTACTTCTCACATACACTGAGGACTATACTCACGACAGTTTTCAGGAATTTCAGAGTTTAAACTTACATGAGCTTGGCTACTTATCTAACTAACAACTGTACAGTGACACAGAGACTAGATATGCCACACTGAAAGGGACTGTTTTGACTGAAAAATTGAAAAATCTGGCAGGACTTCAGTGCTTCAATATCTACAAGCAAAGACTGTCCAGGCAAGAAAATTACTCCAGACCCAAAAAACAAAACAAAACAAAAACCCAAAAAAAACCTCATACGCAAAACAGAAAATACCTGCTCTACTCCTCAAGCACTTCTTTGCAAACATCTTGCTGACAATAAGCTGTTTAAAACAGGTAATCATCTGGCTAGACATTGCAAGAAGAGAAATTGTAATATTAGCTGAACTTCGGCAAATTCAGAGCACAGCAACTCTTTCAGTTGCTCTGGTATAAAGCATATAAATAAAAAAGATGTATTACTGAACTCTCCCAAGAACTGGGAAGGAGAAACAACGTAAGACTATTCCTTTTTCCCCTCTAGTGCTACAAATGCGGTCTTCTGGTTTCTCTCTTGGTTATTAGATTTGGTAGCTCTCTCCATTTTCATCAATATGTTGGTAAAAGGGAATAAAGAAGACAGGTAGTATAAACCAGGTAATACTTATGGCACATTTAGAGAAAAAAACCCAAGACATTCTCTTCTGATCTGTGCAAGCTCCATCAGAACCAAGAGCTACAAAGCTTTATCTCCACAAATCCATACTTGGGGTAGAGAAGTACAGTGAAAGACATGTGAAGCATTGAAAAATTAATTCAAATCTCAAAACTCTCATAAATCAAGAACCTATCCACACCCAATTTAAGACATAGTTTTTGATTATATTTTTAAAGCCTCCAATGAAAGAATGTCAAGAACATTCACACATACTGTTTTTCCCGTATTTCCAACAATTAGACAGCTTACACTTCTTATCTAACCCTGATGCCTTTGCACCAGGTCTCACCTGACTTGGTTTTTTCCCCTTAAAGGAAAGGTCCACAAAAGAATTCCCCCATAAACAGTTCTGGGAGAAGGAAGCAGGAGCTCCACAGAACAGAAATGCAATTCATTCTCTCTCTTCTGGAAGAGACAAACCTACATATTTCAGTTGTGAGTTCTACATTACTACTTCTAATTATAGTATTCTCTCTATTCATACCCATTAAATAATTTCCCATCTTTGTCCACCTATATGAGCACAAACAGGCAAATTAACATATCCCTGTTAATACATTCCAAAAAGTTTATCATTTTACAACAGAGGAAAAGAAATTTCATCAACCTACTAAAATAACAGTAACATTGAGCTGACATCAATAACTTTCTGAACATACCTTGACTTTGATCTTGACCTAGAGTGCGATTCAGAATGTTTGGAAGCCCTCGACGGACTGCGAGATCCTGACCTGCTCTCTGATTTTACACGAGCAGGACTCCCAGCTGGAGATTTTGACTGGGAGCGAGACTCCTAACAAAAAAGACAGTATTAAAAATGGTATTGGTTGTGTAAATGCCTAACTCCTAACATTTAAAGTACAGTAATTCTATTATATTGATTGCTCCTGAAAAATAAATGGTTAGGCAATACCCTCCAAAACAAATTTCATTTTGCTAACCCACTGTTAATATTGTATGCTTGCCTCAAATAGGTCCCTGCTTGAACCAGATCACCAATTCGCTATTAACTAAGTAATCATGCAAATTCATCTACAACTTGATCATACAGACACTGGAACATAAACCATACATTTACTTAACCTAGGACCCATTCATTCTTCCAGATTCTTTTAATTCTACTTCACTCTTGCTTTCTACTTTTCTTCATTCTTCATTGAGTTTTTCATTTTTCATACTTCGTGTATTCTTCCCCAATTCAAACAATTCATTATAGCCTTAAAAAAATATTCAAGTGCTTCTATCTGACCAATCTTCTGTTCAATTTTTTCCCCCATTCAATTTTAATTTTCTGATCTTTAATACTTTTCATTAGCCTTCTTTTATCTTGATTTATCTTCCACATTCTTGGAAAAAACTCTTCAATTTCTTCACGAACATTAACCTTAATGGAAAAAGAACATTTAGTATATTTAAGCACGTGGGGATTATAAAACTCTGCTGGAGTTCAGATGTTATCTACCAAATTGAAAAGCCAGCAGGTAAAGTGCAAGAAACTATTTTATAAAACAACTTTTTTAAAAAATATCTTTAAAACTGTATAAGTGTCTATGTTCTAACAATAAGCTTACTGAGTTCTCAGTGTTTTACTGTATTTGCAAAGCTACCCTCCTCCCCTCTGAGATTTTTTTGGTAAGATACATAGATACACTAAAAACTAATTAGCACAAATATATTCAAGTATTAGTATCAGTGATTCCCCCCCCTAAAATAATAACTATGTGCTTCTCAGTATCGAATATCCCAAATTTTACTCCTACAGATTACTAAGACACTCAGTTCAACAGAATGGCCAAAGACTTCCACTCAAAACCTATCTATGCACATACTTACTCGCATAATACATGCACACAGGTATAAGCAA
Organism: Pseudopodoces humilis; assembly: GCF_049639895.1. Taxonomy (NCBI): domain Eukaryota; kingdom Metazoa; phylum Chordata; class Aves; order Passeriformes; family Paridae; genus Pseudopodoces; species Pseudopodoces humilis. The sequence goes on along the minus strand of NC_142200.1, from coordinate 120,097,066 downwards.
CATAAATTATTATTCTTGCTAGTTTTTCTTCCTCATTGTTATCCTGTTTTCCTTATATAATCCATATAAACTAAGATGTAGAATCATATAGTTAAAGCAATCCAATAGAAGTAAAAACAGGGAAGGGTTTTTTTCTTGCATGGTAAGGCACACAAGAGAAAAACTAGGAAAACAAGCAAACAAAGAGCAGGTTAAGATATCCTCACATTTTAAGATATCCTCACATTTTATAGTGTACAGCATTTCTAGGGAGCTTAGCTATAAAAATCCCTACAGAATAGTATGCTATATACATTTGCAACTTCACAAAATACTTAATAAAAAAAATGCATAGCAAGTTCCCCTCACAAAGACATTACATTTCATGTTTATTTGCATGATTTCTCCTCCTGACTGTCCTCAAAATTTCTTCTCTTTCTTACTCTACCTATGTCCAGATTTGCATTTTATTTTGCAGTTAAAAGTCTTCATTACTTTGTGCTGGAGTTCCTTTTCAAAGGATGCTGTTCTCCTCTTTCAAGACAGTAAATTCACCAGAAATGGAACCTGAGAGGCTCCTTACGAACAACTATTAGAGCCACACTACCATTCCCTTTTACCTCGATAAAAAGGATGAAGGATTCACAGAGAACGTCACCTACTAGGATGATAGGCCTGCCGAACTTTAACAATGAAGGCCAGATTCAAAGCTTGGCTGTGAAAGGCAGACCATGTAATCGGGTCTGCCTAACATGTTATCCTTATGAAGATGGCCATGTTCTGAGCTAACTACAGGACTTCAATGAAATAAATTATGTGCATGCCTTTAAATATTACCAATTTGTTGTTTTGACATTTGAAATCCACTGTTTATAATAAAGAAACATTTATCTTATAATCACTAACACAATTTTTTTATCACCTCGCCTCTGTCTTTGTACTGTTCAATGTTTGACAGCCTCCTAAATTCTTCTCTTTATAACTCATCCCTTGCAACAATTGCCAGTTTCTCTGGGAACTATTTGTATTTCTCTCCCTAGTAAAAATCATCAGTAATAAAGAAAAACATTCAACGTGACATGAGATTTAGAAAACACCTGTAAAAAGACAAAGAATTCACCCTCCTCAGACACTCTTCCTTCATAAGGATACTGCATTGTCCATACTTTTTACATCTGAAGGATCAATTCCTGAACAAGAATTCTGGAAACTTGAACAAAGGCAACCCCCCCACCCTCCCGATCCTGCAAAATCTGGAAGTATTGGGAGATGCCAAAAATACCATGGACCAAATTGCTCCCATACAATGTTGAAGTCAGTTTAGTTCTTAGTTATTCAAGTGAAGCATCTTACAATACCACCCACAGAGCCTTTAATAATACCAGCTAAGACACCGAATCTGTATAAAGTTGACAAAAGCAAATATAATATAATTTAATATGGGTTAAGTCCTTTTGGAAATATCTGTTTAAGACCTTTAGGGGCAGTATTCACAAACATACAACTTGAAAACTGCAGTGATAGAGGGGACCATGTAAATTCTTAGAGATTTCAAACTTCCTCAACCAAGTAACTGTAGATGTGAACTGCAGCTGAAGAGAGATTACCTGATAGCAGTTGCACATTGGCATTGGCAAGCAAGTATATCTCATCTTCTGATGCAGCATAGTTCACCCAGTTACAACTCCTACAATGCTTCCTTCTAAAGGAGACTAAGGGAATCACAATAACCTGCAAAAGTTTAAGGACTTAAGGATGATGCTGAAAAAGTACCTAGTAGTATTTGTATCAGCAAGACTACAGGCAGGGATTAAGGGATTCAAGGAGATACAAGGGGAGACTTCAAAGAATTTTTCTCCTCTACTTCCCACTGTAATTAAACAATTAGCGAGCTGTATATTAGTCCACACCATAGACCAACGCAATCGTTCTTCATGAATTATTTATATCCATTCTGCAATATGTATGACAGAAGTACTCAACATTCTTAGTGTATCATCTCTAATGTAAGAAACCAGACAACTCTACTACCCCAAAGCACTAAAATACCTCAATTTTGTACCGGTCTTAAAGGAATGTATGCATTCTCAGCTGTTCTTACCACAAAAACTAAATATTGTGTGGAAGAGGAAAGACTAAAATTGCACTTTGGATCCTCAGAACTTTTTTATCTTCCTGTTTTAAAGATCCCCAGACATTTACGGGCCAGAGACTAGACTCAGCTTAAACTCAGCTCCTCATCCCACCAGCTTCCAACTAAACAGTACCTATCTTAATGCCTTGGGCTTCATTATGCAGCTGTCCAGTCACTACTTTCATCTTTACAAACTTGTAGGCAGATAATTCACTATCCCCATTTCAAACTATCTATATTTGCTGTCACTAGAGCCTGCAGGAAAAGAAACAGAGCTTTGTAATATTCTTCAGATCAAACTTCCCTTTCACAACAAATCCTGCATCTGCCAATAATACTTTTGCCAGCAAACACCTCTCCCCAAAACACCCACCCACCCACATAAAAAACATACACCCTTCCCTCCCCAAACAAATACCAAAAAAACCCAACTCAATTGTAACAGTGTGCTTCTTCAGAGTCAGATGTAGTGGTTTCCTCAAAACACACCAGGAAAGGGAACTAATGATTCACCAAGAATTGCAACTTAGATACAAAATCATAGACAAAACACAAAATCTATGGTTTCAGCTTACTGATTCTCTGGATAAAATGCACAGCTAGAAGCATTTAAAGAGAGCACCGATGAGTATTTTTTATCCTTGTTACCTTCTTTCTTCCCAGGAAGAGTTACAAACCAAAGTGATATGGAAAAGATCTCTCCTCCTCTCCCATTACTCCACAATCATACACACCCAGACAGTGAACAACTATCAACAATGTTAATGATCCATTTGAGCCAGGCATCAGTCAGTCCATGTATTTCATCCAAACTGTTTAACTGATCCAAAAGTTCCATCTAACACTTAAATTCCTTGAATTTTTTCAAAAGAAATCCTATTTTCCAATGTAATTACTATTTTAAAAGCATTTAAAACACTTTTATGCAGAGGAGAACTCAGATGTCTTGAAGAGGTATTCTTTCTATTTTCCACCCATCAAGAGAATGTATGATAAAGAACATGGAGGGGGAACCACAACAAAACAAACTGACCAACCAACCAACATTCCCATCAAACCAACCCCCTGTTTTTCAGACTGCTCTTCTGTCCTGAACTTGTCATGCCTTTACCTAACTCTCACCTTACAATTTCAGAGTATGACTGAAAGGCTATCAAAATTTAAAGTGAGATGCTAACTGAAAAATAACAATGTAAATTTAAATTAAGCTTTCTATAGCAAAGCAAGGGAAATGAAAAAATACCCAAACCATTAAAGCACACAGAAATTTCAGGTGAAATTAATTTGATCTGGGGTGAAAAAAAGGACAGGATAAATGGTCTTGCAAGACCATTTCCAAAAATCCTGTTAAAAACTTGTACCCAAACTAAAAAAAAAAACCAAACAAACAACCAAACAAAAATGAAGTCAAACTGTATTAAAAAGGGACAGAAAAATATAAGCAGTCAAAAAAGAAACATGAATTTAGCAGCAGCCCACATTTGCTGGATAAAACTGTTAAGCTACTGACATCTCACTTATGAGGACAAGATCACACTTTGGCAGCAATCTACCAACTTTCCTTGAAACTCACAAGAGAAGTTAAATCCTTTTTGCTTAATACAGTGTTCCATCCCTATACTAAAAATAAAATGAATCCCTTAATTAGCTACTCTTCTATAAATGTTACAATAGTACACATAATAAGCTGTTGTATAAAAAGTATTGCATAAATTGTTACCTTGAAGACATGGGTATTTTAAAAGCTACTAACACAAGCAAACTATGTATTCCTCAATGATTCCCCCTTATGAAAACAAAGAAAAAAAAGAAGCTTCAACAATAAACTATTTGGAATTACAAGTTAATCTTCTCACTGAAGGAAGGGTTCTGTAGTCATTCCTCTGTCACACATGGAAGACAGTAAAGAGAATTTGTGTTCAAAAGGAGCAGTCCTCCCAGCTGACAAGGTCCAGAACAACGCAGAATATATTAAGTTTGATTAAAGCAACAAAAAATAAAAATTGGACTTCCAGAAAAACTTCCACACTGGTCATTAAACACTGCAGGGTGATCACAGCACCCTCCGAGTGAGTGCAGAATCCCTGAGCATTAGCAGTCCATTGTGCTTGTGTTTGAAAAGGTGTGGGAAGCAACATTCCTTCTTTTCTGTAGAGGTGGCAGACTGCCACTGCCAGAGAGATGGAAGAGCTAAGCAAGCCCGACCCTGACACTGCTGGGGTTTTTATTGCCAAAGAAATCAATTTAAAGTTCATCAGTTAGGTAATTCCATACTTGTTTAAGTATTTTGCATCCAAACTTCATGAAGCAAATATAAGGCACTTGCACAGCTAAACTAACCCAAAACCAACTTGTGTACCTATGAAATATACATATTTCCTTCAACAAGATGGGCCTCGTGCAAAATCCATTTGAAAATCCATTTATTGAAATGTTTCATTAGATTATGCTATTTATGTCACTAAGATCCTGCATAGTGCAGGATCATTTAGAATGAAAATAACAAATATAGAGTTGTAAAATGGAATTTTGCCTTTGTTCTGATAAAAGTTTTTGCCTATTTAGACAAAACAACATATTAATACTGGTGGAAAACGACAAAACTGTTAAGATTGCAGAAATAAAATGTTACCAGAAGCTCAAAAAGAAAAAAAAAACCCGTCAAAGTATCAAGTTGAGCTACTGAAGTGCAGGTCTGTTCAGACTCCCTTTTGTCCATTGCTCTGGGAAACATCTAAAGTTGCACCACAGACTGAACACCAAACAAACAATAGCCTATAAAAATAAGAAAAAATATGAAAGGAAGTAAGTGTTTCCTGATATCTGACAGAAATAAAAGATAAAAAAGGCCTCATTTGTCTAATCTGCTCACAAAAATCTTTCAATGATGACAAAATACTTGATGTTTGCAAAACCAAGTTGCTAGATAAGAAGCACAATTTAATATATTTTTTATTCTTAATGTCTATAAACTTAGCTCTAGCATATCCACTATATTTTTAATTCTTCTGTCAATTTCTTTCCATTAAATCATCATGCTTGAGGAGGGGGCTTTCTTCTGTTCAATCAGCCACATTCTTAATAGAGAGCTTGCTTAAGTTGAAACAAAATGATACAAAAACAGAGCAGACAGATATTGATTACTCCGAGCATATTCTATTAACATTTGCTTTTAAAAAAAAGTGCAAAGCAATGAGCTGAAGAAAGAAAGGCCCTACAGTGATTTTATGCAATACTTTAGAAATTGAAGTTTCTGAAAGTGCAAGCTAAGCTATTTCATTGGGAAGTTATTTCCATAATTATTAATTTCCTGTTCAGATTAGTTAACATGATTTTAAAATCATAAATCAGAGACAAAGCACACACAGTATCTTACTGTTGATAAAATTAGCATTTTAAAAAATGATGCTCATCCTCAACTTTCGCTGAAGCGCTTTTAGGACAATAAGCATCTACACAAATATAAAAGGCCTTAAACTAAAAACTCCCTTACTCCTTTAGCATTCAGTTTTTAAAAGCACATCACACTAATTAGCACTTAAACTGAGAGGGGGTGGAAGAATTGAAAGGGTACTCAGAATTGTTGTTTGTGCCAAATTCCACAAAAACAGGTTCTTTACAAACTTTCTTCCAGATTCTGCAGTTCTTTCTCCCAGTGAAAACTTCTGCTTTACTTTCAGTGCTCCATGCCGGGATGTAGCAAACATCAGGACATTCAGTGCGTGATAGAGTCCTATCCATCTGGGAATAGCAGATTGAACACTACAGCCTCAAAATTACATGTACTTAATTTTATGTTTGTGTGCACTTTCATTTGAAAATGAAATATAAAACATTAGTCTGAAATATAATTTCTTATTTCGAAAAATTTAGTACCATCACAACAAAGCAGTATTACTGAAGATGGAAAGAAAAAAAAAAAAAAGGCTTACAAATGTTCTTCAGTAGAACTACAAAATCCTCAACTAGAAATCTATGAAGTACCTGCCATTATGCTCAGTTATGCCATATCGATTGAAAAATTTCAGTGCAGGGAGCAAAAACAAAAGTAGTTTTCCAAATGAAGACTCAACAGAGTCAGCAGTTCTTTCCAACAGGTAAATATTCCATCACAAAAAAAAAGGAACAACTGATAAGCCGAAGTCAGAGAAACTGGTACTGCAGGACTTTTCAGACTTCAGGTACTCTCAAAACATTTTACTTCTACCTTTGGCAGGCGGTAGTGTGCAGAAATACTGAAAGTACAGAGCTGTAACAGCTTTGTAACATAAACAACAGATCCATCAAAGATCCCAATACCAATGTTCTGACAATCAACCTAATTTCTTTCCTAGCAATTACCCACATGCTGAATACAGACAATAAAATAATCCTTAATATAAATCTTGACTGTAAAATGGAAGATTAACATTATCCTATAAAAAGAGAAAAAAAAACCAAAAACCAAGCATTCTCATTGCTTAAGTTTCTGAAACTTAGTTGTTTCCCCTGCAGAGATCTGTTTATTTACCCCAGTATTGCTTAGCTACGCAACCACCTTTTGTCCAAGCAATCAACACAAGAGCAGGTTTTGTTTACCTCACTCAAAGAAGCAGCAGCAGTTATTGCATAGGTAGGTAAAGAACTTGCAGCCTATGAATTTGTTTTTTAATCACCACAAAAATGGCAACAATAGTCATGTAAAATAAATTTTTGGAAGGTAATGCCATTATTTCAAGATTTTATTGCTTGTTTCCCCAGACAGTAACTACATATGTACTGCAAAGCTGCTGTCACTAGATCATCAGAGAGAGCCACCAAGAGGATGCTCAGGTGTTCCTCTAAAGAATCTCTTAAAAGCACAAACAAAAAGAAAACCTCTGCAAATTAAAAAAAAAAAAAAAAGAAAAAGTAAATTGCGATGGAGGAGCACACATTTCGTTCCTGTTTCAAGCAGCTACCAATTATTGCTTGCCTTGATCATTACTAACAAAACCCAAAACAAAAACAAAACCACAAAAACACTGAAAATGGAAGGGACCTGTCACACGTGTACATGAAAACCCGCAGCCATCAGACGGAATACACAGGCCTAACGAGGTTACAAAGCCACAGCAGCTCGTTCGAAGCCTTCAGCTGCACGATCGATGACTTTCAATGGTTTAATAACGACGGCCGGACCTCCCCAGTGGCCGGAGGAGGCCCGGCCCGCGGCAGCTCCTGAGCCGGGAGAGACCGCGCACCTCGCACAAAAGGACGCGGGGTCCCTCCTCTTTCGGGCGGGAGGAGGCCCCGGCGGCCCGGCCACGGCCGGGGAAGCGGGAACGGGCAAGACAGGGACCTCCGGGCCCGGCGGCAACAAGGCGGCTCGGGACCGCGGGAAGAAAGCAGAGCAGCGGGGAGGAACACCGGGGCTACGGCAGCGCCGTTTGCACAGGATCAGCCTGCGCTGGCTGGGCGGGGGCCGAGCCGCAGCACCGGGACCCGGCGCCCGCACCCCACCGGGCCGATGGGAGCGGGGAGCGTGAGGGAGAGACGCGGGCAGCGGAGAGGGACGCGGGCCGTCACCCACGGCCCAAGCAAGCCTCGGGCACCTGAAGGAGCCATTTTAGAGCCAAGCTGCACTGCCCCCACCCCCGCTAGGCCCGAGGACGCCAAGTGCCGCCACCCACCGCCCCCCGGTCCGATGCCCCTCTCGACACGGCCCGCACAGGGGAGGCCACTCACCCTCCCCTCGAAGTTGTTCTCCTCCACGTCGCTCATATCGGCAGAGTCCTGGCCACGGGGCTGGGGCGAACGGGGGACGCTAGTCCCGATTAGCAGCAGCAACACCCACGGCCACTGTTATCGCCGCCGTTACCGCTATTGCCGCTATTACCGGCACCACCACCGCCACCTCCCGCCCGCGCCTCCCGCACCGCCGCAAAATGGCGCCGCCGCGGCCGCTCCGTCTGCGCCCGGCACCGCGCTCGGGGCGGGGCCGCGCCCGCCCCTCACAAAGGAGGCGACGAAGGCTGCGGGGAGACCCGCCGCGCATGCGCGCCGCCGCCGCCCCGGGAGCGCGCCCGGGCCGCAGCGGGAACGAGCGCGCTGCTCCCCGGCCCGGCCCCGCCCCGCCAGGTGTGGGGGTGCTGTTGCTGCTGCTGCGAAATTGGAATATGTAAACAAATATCCTTTGAAAGGATGTTTTTTGATGTCTGATATTTGTGAGCTTTCAACCTAATCAGTAAGAAGGGAGATTTGATCCCTAAAAGAGACAGCTGAGAAGCAAGCACTAAGTGATGTCCAGGCGTTAAAAAGACAAGTTAGCCGTCGATAGAATTGCCTTGTGAAGGTTCAGAGCTGGACACGTTTCAGTGATATCCCACCTAGGGGGAGGTTAACAAAGCTTGGGAAGAAGGATGTACCGCTGATAGTAGACACAATGAATGCAGAATTCATGGGCCACAAGGACATTTGGCAGAACTCCCACGATAAGGAAAAAAAATATTAAAGACAACTTGGCGACTGTGCTGAAGCAGCTCTGACTGGGTAAAAGGTAATTCCGGCAGGGGGAGATCTGTGACCGACTCACGGACCACCGACTCAAGAAACCCACCGACTCAAAAGAAGAGAAAGACTAAGCATGCAGGCTAGTTAGCCAGAGAAGTGAGATAATAATTAACCAATAGAATATAGAAAACTAATTAAGAGAACGAGTTAACTTGTAGCCAGTGAACATTGGCGCCTTTGTTTGCTAAAATGTATAAACAATTTCGGGAGTCATGGTGAAGGCTTTGTGGATTTCCTACCGGGCGCCCCTTTGTGCGCAGAGCTGTCAATAAATCAAGTACCTCGACTCTGTGTGTGTGGAGTGGCCTTTTGCACACTGGCTGAAAGGAACTTATTTCTGGACAGCCCCATACCCCTCCTGCCACTCCACGCACAAAGGCCTCCTCCCGTCTCCTACGAGGACTGCTCTTGAATGTGTTTATGCAATCATATGAATTTGTATGGGTCTGTGTTTTGTTATGGCAAGAGGATATTTAATATGCAGCACTGGAGGGCTGCTTTTATTGTACACACATGGAGGCAAAGTCACAGGATCCGGTCTTGTGAGCTTCTACGAAACGCCTAAATTTTGTCTTTATGAGAATTGCATTTGAGCCATGATTTTGCTGAAAGCTTTATCCTTTCTGCTCAGTCACCACAGAAAGATTTCCCCGATCCTGGATCCTGTGCAGTTTTGGTGCTTCCTCCTCTAGCAATGCACCAATAGCTGTAGCAGCTGGTATCTTGCAGGCATTTCAGACCAGGTATGTAGTTCCTTAAGTCAGAAAATTTCCCAAGATGAGGAAACAGCTAAACTTGCTCTGTCAGTGCAGGAAAGCACTGGGTTCACAACAGGTGGTTTGTCCCAGTGGAGACGTCACAGGAGCACTGGTAGCCAGTGGTCACCACAGCTTGAGCTTCTAACAGAGCCTTGACATACACTCTTCTTTACAGGAATAGTTCTGTTTCTTCCTACCTGGACCATAAATGATGTTATTTTGTGCTTCTGTTGTAAAGGGAATGCTGGAACTGTACGTCAGCCCTTGCTCTTTTTCCTTGGTGATTCAGAAGGAACTAATTGACTAACGAGTAAATTACCTTGCAGTGGTAAAGAAGGCGGTATTGAGGAAAAGTCTTCCTTGTCATCTAGGTCTGCAAAATATTTAATTTTGTGTAAAAGTTTCTTGCAGGTTACTTAAAAAGTTTCAGTCAATTCTTTAGTCAGTTCCTGTTTAATTACAATTAAATTTTCATTCCTAGGAGGCTGGCCTGAGATTTAGCCTCTGCTGATGTCTCACTTTCCAAAACCAATTCTGAATCCATGTCATAATCTGCCTTTTATAGCAGCTCTACTCTGTTCAGCTCTGGTAGATGGATTTGTTCATCTCCCTTTTCAAATGTAACTTTATTAGTAAAGTACTTATTCTGCAAGATCACATACTGTTCTGGCATATTCTGATCCTGTTGCCTATATTCTAACTACGGGAACAAAAAGGAATGAGCATGAAGGACATGCTTAAATTCTGAGATGAAAATACTAATCAGTCTTCTACCATAGAATGGATCACAGGAAAAAATGGAGTATGTAGGACCCACTGAAAATACATAATGGTTGCACTAAAAAAAACTACCAAAACAAAACCAAGCAGGGGAGGGAGGGAAAGGTCAGGAGAATAAAGGACAGGAATACACTTTTTGTTAACATGTACATGTATGAGATCTAGCTATAGGTCACATTGCGATTTCAATTCCTGAAAGTTAGACTAGGTCTGATGCACACATTCAAGACATTTGCATTATTCCAGCAGAATTTTTTCATTTCTGTGATCCTAAAATGTTCTGGCAATTAAATGTAAAATGAAAATGGAAGTTGCTGATAAAAATACCTATTTTTCAAAAATCTAATCAATTTTACATTTTGAACTGGAAACTACAAGCTGCCTTCACCATTTTTTCCATAACTTACCTGCCTTCATTGTTCTCCGCGATGACTTCACTGTAGTTTCCTGGACCATAAAGACAATAATTATTTTATTATATTTCAGTTTACACTAGTTAATTACTAAGACTACAAGGTTTATCTGGGTCTTTGGGAGTGTCTCTCCTAAATGGAAGATGATTTTAACACAGAAAACATCTAGACATGGCCTAAAGGATACACTAACATGACATAAGTACATGTTTTCAAGCATGCCTTATAGAGGTTTCTCAAGAAATATTAATACAGTAGTTTAATACAGTGTTAGCTTTAATGCAGTAGTAAGTAAGAGTATTCAAAAATTTTGGGAAAAAATGTATTTCTGGGGGAAAGATAGGCCCATATCAGGTCCATTCCCTAAAATGAAAGGGTATAAACCACTGGTAAAGGATCAGGAAGAGGGAAAAATAGTAGTGGCAGTAAGGCAAGTACAAAGTTGAATGTATTCTTATCTGCATATACAGATTATAGGATTAACTGGTTAAGTGAGGAGGTAGAAGCTATGCTAATCACAGAGCATATTGATTAGTGTGCTGTTCTCTAGCCATTACCACTAAGCAGTTTAAATATATTAGGAGAGGAAATTCATAGTACATATTTGAAAAGGACAGAGCAATAGCTGTGCAAATTAAATTTGAAAGGTCTACAGATGATTGGCAGGAGAGGAATGAAATAATGTTGCAGCAACAATCTAATTCTGGTTTTTGATTATTTGTTTGGTTTTTTTTGACAAATAATACAGAACACTGCAACATACCTGCAGTCCTAGGCTTTTATCTGCCCTTGAAATTATACCAAGAATATTGTTACCCACAAATATAAGGACTATATAAATCCTTTTATGGTTTGATTTTCATATGTCACTGAAGAGAAACATGGTGCTTGATACTATTTTGTCATGAAGTTTTTTACCACACATCTCAGATTCATCATCTAGCACCTGCCAACAGTTTTGTCTGTATACTTAGGTCTGGGTCATTAACCACTCTGATGTATCAATATTCCTTTTTGTAGAACAGCATAGCACTTAAATGACGATTTGTCCTGCATCTGACCTGTGCAGAATATGAAGGTTGAAAAGCAGGGAGAAGCCAGATGGCCTCTGATGTGTGCTGGAAGGGAGACACATGCTGAAGGGATTGAGATAAGGTGACCAACAGGTACTTCTGAATGCTATCAAGTCCGCAGCTGTTGAACGTGTTCTTTACTTTGCCCTTATGTTCACCTTTCCTTAACTGATACTAACTTACTTCCTTCAAACAGCGCCTTGCAGGAAGAGCCTGGGGTGCCTCTCTAGCACAGTGCTGCATTCACTATGAATTTTATTTAGGCAATCATCACGGGTGCGGGGCGGGGAGGAAGGTTAATAACACCTCATCTACAAACAATCAGAGAATTGTTAGGGTTGGTTTGAAGGGACCTCTGGAGATCCCCTAGTCCAACCCCCAGCCAAGGCAGGGTCACCTTGAGCAGGTGACACAGGAACGAGTCCAACTGGGTTTTGAATGTCTCCAGAGGGGGAGACCCCATGACCTCCCTGGGCAGCCTGTTCCAGTGCTCTGCCATCCTCAACACGAAGAATTTCTTCCTCATGTTGAGGTGGAACTTCTTGTGTTTTAGTTCACGGCCTTCGCTCGCCATCCCGTCTCGGGGCACCACCAAAAAGTCTGGCACAATCCTCTTGGCACTCGCCTTTGAGATATTTAAATGCACCGATGAGACCCTCGTCTCAGTCTTTTCTGGACTAAACATGCCCAGTCCCGTCCCGCTGCCCAGAGCACAGACGAGGTCGAATTCCTCGCAGAGACGCGGGGCGCGGCGCCCGTCCCCTCACGCCGCTGCCGCAACTCCCTCCCGCCGCTGGGGGGCGCTCGCGGCGCCGGCCGGGCGGGGGGCGCGCGCTGCGGCGGGGGCGGGGCTTCGGGTGCGCGGCGCGGGCGGAAGCGGCGCGCGGGCGCGGGCAGGGAGGAGGCGGCGGCGGAGGCGGCAGCGAGCGCAGGTAGCGCGGGGCGGCCGGCGGGGGGCGCTGCGCGGGGGGCGCCCCCGCCCCGGCAGAGCCTCAGAGCCGCGCCCTCGGCCGGGGCGGCGGGAGCGTGGGGGGAGGCCCGTCCATCCGTCCATCCACCCGCTCGTCCGTCCGTGCCGTGTTTTCACGGGGGAACGGCTGGGGGTGGCGCACGCTCGGGCGGGACCGGGATGGCGCAGGGCGGCTGCGGCTCTCCCGCACACGCGGGTCCGCACCGCGCCTGAGCGGCCGCGTTGGTCCGCCCCTCCTTCGGGAGTTGCGGGACAGGCTCGTCTTCCTTCGGGCTTCCTTGCCGGCTGGTCCCCGTACCTGCGCGGCTGTCGAGGCGGCTGCGGCGCTGTCACTGCGGGCCCCGCCGAGGCGCGGTGAGTTGTGCTGGGCTTCCTGCGGCCGCGATCTGTGTCCCAGGGCTGTGATGCAGTGTCCTTGGGTGGCGAGGAAGCGCTGGAGCAAACGAGGGTGTTCTGGTTTCCTTCACCTCTAGCGGTGGTCTTCCAGTCTTAAGCTGTGCCTGCAGTGACTCTGCAAGATCGATGCCTTCTGCTGTAAGGATATAACTTCCAAATAGGCGCAGCATAATTACAGTGATGTGATGGAACTTACAGGAAGGAAAAAAAATAAATTCATATTCAGGCAAATAGGCAGGATCCCTAACAATGTCAGATTAAGTGATCTTCCGGCACTAACAGGTCTGCATAAAAAAACCCGAAACAAACGGGTTTAATTTCACTGAAATTGGTCTCTTTAGTACTATTGAAGAAATAGGAAAAAGTAATACTGAATGATGTCTGCAAGATTTGAAACATTCAGTTTTAGGAGATTATAATGTATGGAATTTCCTGACAGCAAGTGTTGCAGAATAACATTTCCTTCTTACAATACAATAAAATGGCTTTTATCTGTAACATCTGATGATGTTTTGACTGCACTTACCTTAGATTAATTTTATTTTGGTGAATATATATAACGTACTATTATCTCTACCTTATTTTGGTAGCTTTGTTCATCATTCATTATTAATAAACTCTCTCTTAAGTTCCCTAACCTAACATGGTAGTATCCTGTAAATTCTCTTTTATGTCTCTTGTCATCTAAAACATACTGACAGCGAAAGTGGAGTGTAATTTCTGTGTTTGTGTGCCACAAAACAAGCAGAGAAAATTTTTGTTCTATGCTGTGACATGATGTGGGGTTTTCTTAGAACAGTTCAGATTGGGTTAACTAGTTATTTTTGGTTACTGTTTTGCCCCCTCAGTGCAACCTGGGCCGGACAAATGTGTTTTTCATTGTGAAAAGCGATCTTTGTAGGAATTGCAACCTCTTTTATTTTAAGAGAACTTTCAGAATATGAACATGATGTACATCCTAGTGTGCATGTGATTTGTCCTAACTGTAATGTAGTGTTAATTTTGGAGCAAATGTAATGAATTGCTGTTTTACTGTCATGAGAATATCAGAGAAAGGAGACAATATGAAGATATATTAGATTGTGAGTAGCATCTTCTGGTAGTGTCTCAAGCAGTGTGGTTGCAGTTTTAGATCAAATAGAGAAATTTATTGTTATCTTTGTTCCTCTTTTGACTTTATGCACATGTGTATATGCACATGTAATATAAATGTAAACATGTAAATTTAATAGGTACCTGAGAGCTCCAGAGAATTAAGTAATTATGCTGGAATTCCTTTGGTCTGTTTCCTGAAGTTTTTTACAGTTGGAAATAAAGGTACTTCCTTTCCTCCCTCCCCCTCCCGTTTCCCTTTTTCTTTTTAAAGCTTTTGTAGTATCTGCTTTTAGAGACTCCTTTTGGCTGTTACCTCCTTGAAGGAGGCATTGGTATCAGCTAATCACAGATTGTGATGTATCTTGGGGATTGGATGTCATTTAGCTGCTAAAAGTAAGATATTTCCCCTGGAGTTCATGATCACTTGTACGTTTTCTGAGAATAGTAAAGGGGACTAGTTCTTGCATCTTGCCTAAACTGTAAGTAGGATAAATGCATGCTGTCAGCTAAAATTGTCAGCTGTGTAGTCAATGTATCTGAAGACTAGTAAGTGTCAAAAATAGCCATTTTTGAGTAGCTGTCAAAAATTGCTGAGATGAATCTGTTTTTCCTGGTACAAGTTTACTGCTAAAATATATTTTATATGCTATTTGTGTTTTGTGTTTTTTAACTACCTCTTTTGCCTGTGATTGATAATTTGTATCATTTTATGAGCTGGGTTTTCTCAATTGAGCATTATTAATAACAGCCTCTTACATTTTCTTCTATGATTTTCAAAAAAACTTTACAAAAAAATAGGTATATTAGCATTTGCCTATGTAATTTAGGAGATTAATTTTGGATTTCTCAGAACTGAATGGGTACTTTGCCCATGTAAAATAGGGCCTGAAGTAGTGGCCTAGACAAGGGAAGGTAAAACTTATTCTAACGAAATTGGTTTCTTCAGTAATACTAAAGAAACAGGAGGCTACCGTGATATAAATAATCCAGTTAAATTTCTGGGTGCCTTTTCCTCAATGTTAAGAATAAAGTATTTTGCAGTGCACACCACTGGGGTGTTACAGTTAACTAGTGTCTGTCATAATCCATTATTATGCTACATTGAGCTGACAAGTCAATCTAGAAATAAGACTGTAGAAGAAAAGATGTAGAAAAAGATCACTTGTCTTTAATATTTCCTCCAGTGTTACTTTTCTCAAATCTTCACTTGGGTTAGCCTACCGGGAAGGAGCATGAATACAAAGCCTCATCTGTATTGCAGTTTTGCCACAGAAACATAATTTTGTTGGACAAATTCATACTCAGATTGAATTGTACAGGTTTCTTGAAAGAAAACCAGACAAGTTAAATTCTTCCTCTCTCCCCAGTGGAACAAGTCCTTTTTTTTTTTTTGCCGTTCTACAGGAACAGTGCTTGTGTGGTGCACTGTGTATACATGTGTGGCAATTTCTCCCCCACTGCAGCTGTCACTCTGTTAGTTATCTGTGCCCTCCCCTCTTAATTCTCTTTAAACACCTGCCTTCCTTTAAGGTCTCTTTAAAATGTTAAGTGAAAGTCCCTCTCATAACAGTAACTTACGTGCATCATGCCGTAGGCTTGGCTCTCTGTAAAACTAGTCAAAATTAGCTAAACATTATCATCTCAGGAGGAAGTTTTGGAGTCTCAGGGGCTTTGGAAAGAGTGATACAAAGACAGCTGTGAAATTTCCCAAGGGAGTACTATGGGGGTACTTGTCATAGCCTGCAATTAATAAATTGTGGCAGTGTTACTGGGAAATGAGAAGCCAAGAAAGTGCCTTGTGCTCAGTCATAAGTGACTTATCAAGGAGCAAGGATACTACAGTGACCTGATTGGTGGCAATAAAGCATGAAGAGAGAAAAGTATCCCAGGAAAAATGAAGCTGAGATTTTTTATTTTTTTTTTAATATTTCTTCACTATTATTATTTTTAAGAATCTGATACAGAGATAGATGTAGAAATGTTTTGGGGCCCAGATGGACCTAGTGGGAGGAGGGGAGGTTCAGCAGGTGTAACATACTGTCGTTATTGATATACTGTCCTAATTGATATCTGCTTGCTTTAATTTTCTTCACAAGCCTTGCCAAGCCATTTCCCCTCTCAAACTATTGAATCTTGGCTGACTGCCCATAGGCAGGGAACAAAGAATTTCTGTTTTGAAATGGTTGGTTTATTTTAAAAGCATTCACTGGCACTAGTAGGCAAAATAAAGGGGAAGGTTTTGGAAAAAAAATAGATACTCTTCGGTACTTGAAGAGGCTTCTTAGACACAATGCAAAATTAAAATAATTATTGGTAGAAAGTGTAAAATAAAAATGATTAAAATAGGAATGCACACATTTAAATAGAAACAGCTCTTCAATATTTCTTTAGTACTGACAAAAGGTAGTCTAGTGTTTGGGCTCTCAGATAATTTTATACCAGAGCCACTGTAAGCTTGCTGTGTGGGTTTTCAAGTCTAAAGCAGTATGTTTGTGCTCTCAACTCGAAGTTCATCCACAAGACAAATTGGTGCTGTTCTTAGAAGCCTGTAGGAGGTAAAACCGTTCCTGGTTTAAGATATGTCTGAGGTAGTCCCAGCAGCTCGTCAGCAGCAACACTGTGTCTGCTTGATGAGCTGTGAATTTTGTTGGCCATATATCCTTTGGCTGACAGGAACTGTTGGGAATGCATAAGATTTTCTTCTTTCTTTGTAGAAGAATAGGTATTTTTGGTAGTTACACCTTTTTGCTATTCCCTTAAACCTCATGTTTCTTTCACTTGGAATATCCATTGAAGGTGTTCCCCAAAAGGCAGCTAGCAATAAGGCAAAAAGATTTTTTTTTCAGTGTGCCAAGGTAATTGCAGGTCTTGGGCATGTAGAATCAGGGAATGAAGGAACACATGCTGTAGGAGAAGGTATAAAGATAGATGTCCTGGAAAAGACACAGAAGCAGACTCCTTTGGCAGCATGCTCTGAAAGTGGTACAGAACTGCTAAAACCCAGAACTGCTGCAGCCCAGCAGCCTTTGTAGTCATAGTGTAGCCCTTTTTTTGTCCAGAAGTATACTTTCTTACCTGTTCTTAAGATAGCAGCATGTTTTATAGTACTGTTATTTTCACTTGAGTCTAGCAGCTGTTAATATAAACAGTCTGTACTTATCTGTGATGCAGTCTGGAAAGACCCTTGAGTTTCATCAGCACATTTTGGTGGGCTCTGTTTTGTCAGGCATTGCTGAGGTTTTGTCAGTAGACTATCCTCTTTTCCCTCTATGCTGTGATGCTTTTCTGTTGACCAGATTTTACAGCAGCAGTAGTAGGAATACTTGAGGTGCTAAGAGTAAATCTTATCAAAAGGCAGCTGAATGTGTATGGGAACTGGCATTGCTGTTAATGGTTGGTTCTGAGTGGAATATCCTGCTCTTTCATGGCGCTGTACAGCTGTCTGAGTGAGCCTGATTAATGAACCTGGGAGCCAAAGTACAGTGTTGGTCTGCAGCAGTCACCAGTATGGATGTTAGTTATAGATGTTAGTATAGTTATAGATGCTAGGACAGTAGTTTCATTGGCATCTTCTCAGGAGCTTGTGTACTCATAAAAATATGAGGAATGTGGGTCTTCCTTATGCACCAGTTTTAATCAGGGCTCTGTGTAAACCCTTCACTTCTTTGGGCACCTGTTGGTCAGCTGCACCTCATGCAGATTTTTCACCTACAGCCAAACCAACAGCCATCTAAGACTGCAAATTACCCAAACACAAACATAATTTTTGGCATTCCAAAAAGTCTCAGCATGTGAGCTTCTGGGCTTCTAGCTTATTTTATTGTCTCAGTCTTCTAAAATTAATTGGATAATGAATATGTTCTCTGCTGTTTTGATATGTGTCAGTCATTTTTTAGACTCCCCATTTTCATTGTTTCGCAGAAAGGACTGAGGGTTTTCCAAATAACATAGAACCACCCTGTCTGCTTTCAGAATGGTCAACACGATTGAATAGTGAGCTGAATGATGCTCAGAGTTTTCTGTAGAAAAATTAGGAAACAAAATTCTTTGGAGGCCACAGAGGTAAATGGGCCAGAGGGTGCACTCTGCAAATAGATGCAAAAAAAGGGAAAGTAATAGAATGGAGCTTGATGCTACTGTGGAAATTTTTTTCCTGGTGTTCTGTAATGCCCAGTGATTCTTGTCTTCCTGGAATGTTTGTTGGCTATTGCAATGAAGTATCACTCTGCATTTTCAAAGACAGTTTCTTGTTTACTGATACAGTACCCTCTCTGTACTGAGGGATGTTTGTTGCCATGAATTTAATAGTAATTTCTTGTACAGATGTAATTTTAGTATGGTAATTTTAAATTGTTAATAATTTAATAATATTTTTGTGCTCCCACTGAGATGGTAATAAATTCCAATTTTGTACTGTACAATTATTTTATAGCAATTATTAATGTCAGCTTTTATTTGTACTGTCCTGATTTCTGTCTGCTGGCTGTTCTATTACAAGATTTTTTTCCACTTCCCCTTTAATTGGAAGCACGCTTCTGTGACTGTATATGGCTCTTCTTTTTTAAGCTCTGTCTTGATAAATCACTTCTTTTTATGCAGTTAATATCTGGTTGCAAAGCCAGACCTGCTCTTGAATGCATGGTGTCATGTTGTTCTTGATCATAAATGAGTTTGTTAGAGACCTGTGTAGGTCTTCAGAACATCACTGAGGCACTACTGCCTTAATATTTGAGATTCTGTCTTTCAAAACATGTGACCAAATAGGTGGCTTTATTGGACTGTATGTTAACAATATTCTTTTCACTGCATTTTTCTTGGCTTTATTCTTAGAAATATTTTTGATCTTTGAATGAAATGGGTTTCTCTCAGGCTTTGGTTTCCTGTATGCTTTGCATCTGCAAACTGCTTATTAATAGCTACCAAAAATACCTTATGGACCTGCTGCTTTCTTTTTCTCTTACAAATAATTGCTGTCATCTATCCTGTACATTTTTCAAAACTAGAAGGTACACAAATCATCTCTACAGGACAGGTTTAAATTAGCCCTACAACCATTTCTAGTGGTTTAGGAAGGCTGGAGTCTCTTGGGCAGGCTAGAAAAATTATGATTAATATGTGCTGGTCTTTCATGAGCTGATTGACTGGCAGAAGTGGCAGTGCTGTAAAGTGCATTAAGCTTTTAAGGATTTAGGTATGCCTTGTTTTTCTGATAACCTGAGGTTGTTTCAGAGCACGTGTAAGGCATTCCTTTGCATTATAAACAATTTAATTTTTGTGTTGTATGTTAATACAATCTCTTGGTTTTTCTGGGAATGGGTAAAGCAGAATCTGAGGAAGACTGCAAAAAAATTCAAGAAGGATGTTTTGTAAGTATGGGCTAGTTTCCATGGAGAAGGGTCAGTATTCAAACTGAAGTCTGATATTACTTAAGTAAGTTAACTTTCCTTTGTTATGGAACATATAATGCATTTTCTGTAGCTCTTTTGCCTTTGCTCCTTTTGTTTCATGCAGTCAATAATATAATTTATATATGACTGATTCTGAAATACAGGATAGAGACATTATTTTGTTTTGGAGTGGATGAGTGCCTTAGTTCATTGTTTTTCTTGCCAGATGGTTGTCAGTGTTGTGGTACCACTGGATAAAGTTGTAGCCGCATTGGTAGGTTTTGGCAGTACTTTTTGACAATCAGCAGTGGCAACAGTGAAGAAAACCAAGCTCTTTATATGTCTGTGGAAGGCAAACCTAGTGTCAGATCTTCATTCAGGAATTGGTTGTTGCTCCAAGTTCTTATGTTGTTCCTGGCTTGTAACTTTTACAATAATTTAAATATGCATGCTGATTTAAAGTACTACGCTGATTTAAAATACTTCGGAAAACTGGCACTTGAATTGGTTACTTTAGGCTGCTTATTGAAAGGGTTATCTGGAAGACATTCTCTTTTTCATGGATTCTTGGATTGCCATTTTGTCTGAAGTCTACTCAGGAGTTTTGTTTGATTTGGGTTTGTTTTGTGGAATATTTTGTTTTGTTTTGGGTTTGCTGGCTTGGGGTTTTGTTTCTTTTCTTTCCCTCCTCAGATTTTCAAATTTTGTTCTGGTTGTACTCTTTCATCTTCACAGTTGTCTTGCTTGTCTCAGTCTCCATGTTTGGAGATGGTAGGAATTGCAGCAAGGTGTAGCTGTGACACATTGTTTTTTCCTGTTGCTCTCTGCACTGCTTTGCCTTTGCCACAGAAGTCCCTCAGCTGCATTTGGGAGAGTGGTATGCTAGCATTTCTATCCAGGATAAATCTGTGAAGAAGGAAGTCTCAGCTTCTTTTTTTTCCTGCTCAGGGACGATTTCCAGCTCAGCATATTGTGTGCTTTGAGAGAATGAGGGAGAATAAAGATCATGAGAGGCAGTGTACCTTCTTTAATATGTGCTGTTATCTTATGGGATACTACCTCTAAATTACTGAAAACAAAGGTCCGTTCTGAGTCCAAGTTTTGTTGAAATGATAATGTTCTTGTAGAGAACTGCTGACCCCTCAGGGCAATGAGAGGTACAAGAATATTCCAATCCATCCATTTTACTGTGCTACTTCCTTCCTAACATGTATGCTTGCTGCTCTGGGACTCTTTTTTTCCCTACTTCCAAATTATGTGGGTATAAGCTTCCTTTTTTTTTTCTTTTTTTAAGCCCCAAGGGTCTTGCAGGGTGTGTCATATGAGTCACTAGGAGTGCATGCAATTCAGGGGGAAAGAAGAGATCAAATCTCCAGACCTTTGAGATTATGCTGGAATTCATGAAGAGGGAATGGCCTTTAAAAGTTTGTAGGAAAAGTGACAAGTACGAATAGTTGCCTTCATTTTGGTATACCTTGCTCCCAATTCCTTTGCCTCGTGTCAGTATGTGGGTGTTATGCAATTTCCCAGCAGGTTAAGTCCTTGATTTCCATTAGTTCCAGTAGTCAGCATGTGCCCTGTGAATCAGATATACATGGTGATGGCCCATTCTGCAATTCCTGCTGCTGTCTGGCAGTTTATTCAATCTCTTCCACTTGGCTAGACCCCTTATCCTGGCTTGTGGTCTTATTTACAGTGTGATGGCAGAGTTACTTCTATTCCAAATGACTGTAGTGATACTGTCTAAATGCTTCAGGATGAGGTATGGCTGGAGCTCTATGGAGAGCTGAACTAAATTTAAGTTTTGTAAGAGCTATCTGTTCTTTTCAGTCTTTTTTTTTTTAATAGAAGAAGTAGAGACTTGTGGGAATGGGGTTTGAAATTTATGGTCTCTTCTTGAGAGATACTGTTTGGTCTTCTGAGCCATCACATGAATACTCTTCTCCTGGATCTCATAATGTTTTACATCATATTTGATACTGTTCAGAGATTATGTAGATGCATATTGATGTGTGTACAGTTTATGATTTAAAGTCTGAGTTCAGAGCCATGGATTTGGCACAGAGCTAGGAAGAAGAGGTTTTTGTTAGTGCATGTTTGGGGAAGATCTGTTTCAGGAAATCTTAAACCACACAGATATTCGTGCTGTGGAGTGTAAGTTTTTACTGTTTTCCCTCTTATTTTATGTACTTAAGACAAATTAATATCTTAAAACAGTTTTTTGGGGGATAAGCACATTCCTTGAACAAAGTACATCCGACTGCATTTACAGTGGGAGTTGAAATTACTGCATGCTGTCTGTCTGTCCTTGTGCAGGGCCATACCCCCCAGTGCAGGGTGAGCTGTTCCTCACTCAGTGACTTGGGATTGCCACTTGCATTAGTGCAGCCAGCAGTAAGGGTTTGTGTACTGGCAGTGGCTGCCATAGGGCATTAGACACTCAACTGGTTGTTACTTTACGGCAGCTTTGGTGTCCGAGTCCTAATGTCGCCCCTGCCTTGGGTTAATAATTTTCAGAATAATTTAGATATGCATGTTGCTTTTACAGCACTTAAAACATTTGCCACTTGAATCAGGCATGCTGGCTTGCCTGTTGAGGGGATTATCTGAAGAGTGAAGGTGAAGGGTAAGTGACAAGCAGGGCTCGGCGCCCTGCTGGCCATGCCTCTTGTGTTGGCAGCAGACAGCGGGGTGTTGGCATAAGGCCGACGGAACTGGCCAGTGGAGGGGATGAAAAATGCCATGGAGGCAGAGTTAGATTTAGATGAGAGCTCAGCAGCACGAGAAACTCGGTCTCAGTGTTCTGATACAAACCCAAGGTGTAAGTGCCAATACAGAAAGTCTAGTGAGGAACTCTATTGCTTGTGTAATTTCAGTCTAAAAAATGCTTGTGTGAGTTGGTATGTGGGGAAGAACTGGGAATAGTGAGGATAAATGTAACTATTGTATAAAATGAGTAGCTTTATCTGGATGATGTTAAATAATTGAAATTCTCTTTTCAGAAAATATTGAATAATTGGAGTAGTGTCAGAGATTGATGAAAAATGAGAAATATGAGGTATACACATGGAAAGAGTCTAAAAATGTGGGATCTGTTTGACAGTTAACAATTAGTAAGAGAATGATGCCTATGTAAATATATGTGCATGTACATATATGATGAATCTGGAATGTCTGTTGTCACTGTCTTATAACACAAGAAGAGATGCTGAGTGAGAGTCTTACCAAACTTTCTTTTAAAAGTATGTTGAAGTGATATTGGGCATTCAAATGCATGCATTCATAATAAAATGGAGAGTAATTCCATGGTCTCCCATAACAAGTGCTTGAAGGTAGGTTTGAAAATGTTTTAAAAGCATGTAGCTTGAAGCCTTCAGCTGCAACTACTCCACAGGTAAATGAAGATATCTTCACTTTTTGTTTATATCTTTCTTTTTTTCCCAGTACAGAGATCCCTGAAGATGTGTGGCTCAAACTGCTTCAAACTGTCTGAACATTTGTTATTTAACTGCTGAAGCTTTCCTACCATTTTCTTTCCTCCTGAAGCCTTAATCCTGTTGAAGGATCAGAATTGGGTACTATGGTAAGACATTTCTTAAAGTTGGAGTAAAATGGTGAAGTGCAATGTGCCAATTTATTTTGGTTGTATCTCTTTATTCAATAGTAAGACACCAAAACAAATAAAAAACCTTAATGGTATACAGAGCCAGGAGAGGAAACTAGCTTGCTAGCTAGCTTTGAGCTAGCTAACCAACCAAGAAACATCATTCCATGTGTTGTCTGTTCACACTTGCACTGTACTTTAAAATTAAGAATGAAAAGTAAATAATTTTACAAGAACTTAAGTGTAGATGTATGTGAATAACTCATCACAGTGTTGTACAGAAACGTTATACAGGTCTCTTCTAGGCACTGCATTTTCTTTCAAATGCATATGTGTTTAATGTCAGTTTAAATTCAAGTATTTAAAATACTTAAGGTGCTTTGTGGAAGCACAGAAGTTCTGATTTTTGGAGAATAAAAATCGGTAAAAATAGGAAGAAGAAACCCTGTAAATAACAGGTGACAAGGAAATATAACTGAACCTCTAAGCAGATAACAAAACTTGTTTTCTAGATGATGCAATAATGTATTTGGAAACTGATATTTGTTCTTAATCTCAATAACTAGCAGTTTTGAATAACCAAGTGGTACTTTACAAATTTCAGGAATCAAGACCAGCTAAAACATGAGAAGATATACTCAAGATGATCCAGCCAGAAGATTTTTCACTTCATAAAAATATTATTTTTGTTTAATATGTAATATAATTTGACAAAGCAAAATTCAGTTACTTTTCTTGAAATTAGGACGTGTCTGTGGCCTTCATCAGAAATGTTTCTAACATTTTCAAGGAAGAATATGTCCCAGAAACTGAGTATGTTTTTACTAGTCTTTGGAATCATTTGGGGTTTGATGTTGCTACGCTACACATTTCAGTATCCAAGACGCCAAAGTAGTGCTGAGTTGCGTGGACAGATATTAGATCTCAGTAAAAGATATGTCAAAGCACTGGCAGAAGAAAATAAAAACCTAATGAATGGTGGTGGTGGAGCCTCTATGTCAGGATATGGTAAGAGGAAGAAAGCCATACTTGTTACTTGAATATATCCTTTTTCTGAAAACTAAAGTTAATTTTTTTTTTTTAAGTAGTATATGCTCTTCAGCAGAAAAAAAACAAACCTCTGTATAAATTGATTTGATTTTAGTTTATTCTAAGAAGTTGAAGATTAAGATGAGTTGCAATATCAAGCTTCAGATCTCTTCAAGTACATGAATACAGTTACTTACAGAAGTAACAGCACATTTGTCCTCCTTTGAATCTTCAGCTATTGAGGAATAAGCATGTGCTTGACACAGGGACAAAGTTTTATATTAAGTCACGTCAACATTCCTGATTCTTCTAGTACCTCATTGCTAACTTCTTGCTTTTATTTCTTCAATTTTCTTCTTCTTAAAAAAGCAACGACAAACCAACATATTGAGTTTGCAGTCTGGAGACTGCAAAGCAATTAGGAATTTGGCAGAATCTCCCCTTGTTTTAGAAGCAGCCATAAGAGATAAGGTCCCTTGTCTTGCGAGCTGTAATGCTTGGTGCATCATATCTCTGATTTGCCTGTCTTGCGAATATGTACCTGACTTGATGAATAGGTTGCCAGTGTTTACTGTCTTCTGAAATACTGAAAAGATAATTAAAAATGTTTATTTTAAAAAATAGTATCTCAAAAGATGTGTAGTAATGAACTTTGATCCCCTTAAGATTTCCTTAATGGATCTGCCTGTTATAGGATGCCCTTTATAGGCATTTGGTGAGAGTGCAAGTAGCAAAAACGTGCCTGAAGTCTTTTTGCTGCTGCTAAGGAAGGAGGAAGCAAGTCTGTGATGAGTTGACTAAGATGTGAAGGAGCAACCCAGGAGGAGTAGGACAGCAAAAAGTGTTAAAAACTTTAATCCTTTCATTCTCAAAATTAATTTTTATGACAGTAGGAGACTGCCTTCTCTTTTCTTCCCCGTTTTCTCCTCCTACCTTTTTCTTTTTTGTCATCAAGGACTTCCTTTATTTATTTATTTATATTTATATTATTTATATATATTTATATTATTTATTTATTTATAATTTATTTATAAATTAAGTTTCTCTGTCATTTAAAAAAACCCAAAAAATCCTTGTGTACTGCAGCTTTCTCCTCTCTATAAATCTTACAGTGTATTTCCAAATGAGACTTGTCTTCTGCAGTTTTGTCCGAAGTTTAATATAAATCATCTCTTGATCTGCCTGCTGATCATTAGAATTAAAACTTGACAATTCCCTCCCTCAGACTGTTGAGCACAAAATGATACTACAGAGTACGTCCCACCCTCTGTTATTGACAGCAGACCCTGCTCTGACTTGAATTGTTAAGCATTTTTTTTTTTTTTATTTTTTCGAAGTTAACATTACTTACTAAAAAAAACTAGTTAATTTTAGAGAGAGGTACTTCTTTGTTTGAAATTTAATTTGCTACTAATTTTTAATTTTACCTGTTTTACTCCTATTTTTTCACTTTGATGCCTGTAATTCTTCTCCCCAGTCTTTCTGCTTTGTTCAGAACAGATTAGAGTGCAGTGGTAGAGACAGAGTTTGTAGATGTCTTCATGTGTAGGGGGAATCTAACAGCTTGAAAAACCTGGTAACTTTGTTAATGCTTTTCAAATCTGAAATAAGATGGTGATTGGCAACAGTGTGAATCGTTTTTTGTTGAAAGATGTTACTGTTTTTTTTTCCAGAACATGGTAATTTTTTTACCATCTTTCCTCTTATTTTTCATTCAATGAAGATGTAGATAGATTTTTTTTTTTACCCTTGCTTTATAGCTTACAAAAGAACCAATAAGGTACCTTCTAATAACAGCTTTTCTATGGGCTAGAACTGTCATTTAGGGGAAAGCCATTAACTACCTTTTTTTATGCTGGAAAGTATTTAGATATAATCTCTTGCATCCGAGGCTAAAACATGACATAGCTAAGTATTTTGATGCTGTTGTCTGGATGAAATTTGAAATAATACCTTTGAATAGCCACTTGTAATGTTCCAACTAGTGGTTTTGGTCTCACACTCTAATATTTAATTGACTGCCTTCACAGTTCCCTGTTATGGTGCTATCTCCCTTCCCTAAAATAACAAAGAAATGTTATTAAAGAAAAATCAAGCAGCTGTTTCATTCTGTACTTCTAGACCAATCTGCACTCCTTTCCAAAAAGTGTGTTAAGGGAGGATAGCAAGTTTTAAGATGTGTGAATACATTGAAGTGGCAGTTCTTTTCCACACAGAGTAAATAACAGGCTGTAATTTGTTTTTTCCATTATCTTCAGCTGATCTTAAGAGAACAATTGCTGTTCTTCTGGATGACATCTTGCAACGCCTGGTGAAATTGGAAAACAAGGTTGATTACATCGTTGTGAATGGCTCAGCAACAAATAACACTAATGGAACTAACCATCAGGTGCCAGTGACTTCAAATAAACGTGTAAAGCCAGCAAACAACATTAGATAGCAAACAGGGCCACTTTGTGTTGCTACATCATTGATGGATAATATTTAAGATAAGCTTTTTGTCTCTGGTTAGGGCAAAGCAGTAGTTGACTCTAAAACAAGCGTAAACTATTGTATTCTACAATGTGCTTGGATCTATGTAGGCCTAACATGTGCTTAGGTTCTCAAAGCATTATTTCATTGCCTTTGAGCAGTGCTTCTGAAGTGATCTTTGTTGTCTCTAAAGATATTTTGATATGAATTGATGTAGTAGGTCATTGGATAATTACAATACGTGGAAAGCAACAGGAAACTTATAGGTAGGTTTCTAAATATATTTATTTAAGTATGACTATAACATATCTTTTGGATAGGTGAGCAGTATTGTAGCTTATTCATTTTTTGTGATCTGCATTAGGCCAAGGTGACTGAGGAAAATGTGTTGCTAAACAGATGCTAGAAGATGTGTACACTTAAAATATTTTCTTACTTATTTACTAAAACGATATTAAATTGAGGATAGCAATGGTGATAATATTTTAAAATTGTGACCCAAAGAATGTCTTTATTTGCACTATCTGTCAGAATAGTTAAAGAGAATTTACTGTATATTTAAGAAAATTTATTATAATAGGAAAACATTCTAGGTAGTAACACTGTCCAGGTTTATCTTTATGCCAGAGATGGGGCAGTTAGATTATCAGAAGCAAATCATCATCTGTGATATCTTAGATGATTATTTCTTAAAAAGATATTTAAGTATATGTATTTTGTAATTGCAGATAAAATTATTTAAGTGATGGAAATAAGTTTTGGATATGTGAATACGGTTTATTTTTATTCATTGCTGTTTGTTATTAACATTTTAATGCCTTGCAGTTTGTGTTTGGAAAAGCACACCATCTCCCTGAATTGCTTTCTTGATCAGAAGAAAAGCAATGAAGGGAATCAAGGCATCTCTGCATTTAACAGAAGTATATGTACTAAGGGTATCTAATCATGGCATATTTGAGAGCTAAGGTAATGTTTGCCTTATGTCTAAGTCAGCCTTACAGCAAAGTGAATTGCATGCAGTGTGGGTGCACTGTATCTCAAATGTTACTGAAATCATATTGAAGTGCCACTGAACCTGTTTTTTAAACTGTACTGAATGTTTGAGGGGCACAGAATGTTCAGGGACTTTTGCCAAAAGTGTCCTGTAAGTGAACTTTTGGGGATGAGTAAAACCAGAGGCGCTGGGTGATATACCAGGCAAAGTTATGTGATTTTTTTCCTTTCTTCTGTTTCCCTGCTGATAATCTTGATGGTTATAAAGGAAAATACAATTGCAATCTTAGTTAGTACTTCTTTAGTATCCAGATGATTTTTTTTTGTCACATTGTGTGTAAACATGTACTCACTTCAATGCAGAAAGAGAAAAATAAATTTTTAATTGCACTTGTAAATGTTCCTGGGTTTTTTTTGGTTGGTTGGTTGGTTTTTGGTTTTCTTGGGTTTTTTTGTAATTAAATGGTCTTGTCATTCTTGCTACACGTGCTCTATCAGTTTCTGGATTGGAAAATTGTACATCTCTGAGTTTTAGTAGTACTCTTTCTGTTATTCTTCCTTCTTAGTCACTGAGTTCTTCTGCTCTTGAAATTCTAATGCCCTGAAACTTTCCTCAGGTGAGAGGTGAGGGGAGAAAATAAATGAAAATAAAAGAACTGATTTAGATATTTAATGGTGGAGACTTCACTGTTTAACCTAAGAGTAAAGAAGATACATGCAGAACTTCTTTTGAACCTGCAGATTGACAATGTGGAAGATAGAAAGATAGACAGACAGATAGATAGATAGACAGACAGATTTTTATATCCATCTGGTTTATTTCCTAGATACTTGATTGTTACAAACCAAAACCTTTGTGCTATGAACACACAGTTCTTTTCTGAGTGGCAAAACTAAACTTAAGGTGTGCAGACTAAGGTAAAAAAGGGTAAAGGAGGGATCAAGGGAGGGTCTCAGCTGACTTCCCTATTAACAACAGTAGTAGGAAAACATTTGCATGTTCTAGCCTGCAGCCTCCCATATAGGACATGTGAGAGGTGTGGCAGCCCTACAAAGGTAGGAGGTTGTGTAAAGAACCCAAGGGCTTGTGAAGAAAAGCAAGAGAAAGCCTGCAACTTAGCCCAGGTCCAAAACGCTTGACAGTATCACAGGATTTGATTGTATTGCCAAGCATATTCTTTCTTTCTGAGGAATATTTAAGTAGTATTTCTGCTGCGCTGCAGTTTTTATGATGTAACTGTATTCTCATTTCAGATGACATCATGAAGCCCCCCAAAGTGACCTCAAATGAGTTTTGTGTATATGGAATCTCCTTATGGTTGGTTCTTAGACTGGTTGGGGTTTGAGGTATTACTTCCTTTTCTTTCTTCTCCTTCTGTTCTTTGGTAGGCAGGAGGACATATAACCTCTGTTATATAAAAAACTGCTGATTTGGGGGATGGAGGTGTGTTTTGGTTTCGTTCTTGAAATCTTTTGGTAAATTAGGGGACATTAATTTTCTCAGCTGTAATTTGCCTCATGAGTGTTTAACAGCTGATTTCACTAGGTAATTGACAGTACTTCTGTGCCACTGATTGATTGCTTAATGTAGGTAGCAAAAAAATGTTCAAGATCCACTTCCAAACAAAAGTTCTAATGAAGGAAAATAGAAAGAGAAGAGTATATATTGATTGCTGTCTAAATAGAAAGAAACAGCAGCAGTCTCAGTACAAGCCCTTGAGTTCTACAACTAAATACCTGGCAGGCAAAAACTTGGGGAAACTGTCTTTTTTTCTCTCATCCTTTTGGTTGCTTTTCTCATCTAAATAAATAGTTTGGAATCTCTGCATAGTAATCTTAACGTAATGAAGATATTGAAGCATTTTCTCACAATGGTATGTGAAATAGAAGTGCTGAGTGGTTCCACATTAAAGAACTTTTGGGATAAATGGATGGACAGATGGACAGACACTCCTCTGAAACACTCTGAGACAGCTCTTAACAAGCAGCCTATACACTGTTAAGGTCACAGAAGTTTACTGATACATTTTAAATGAAATAATTTTAAAAATACAGAAACATAGCCCAGGATGTACAGGTTCATGTGCTTAGTGTGGTGAAACATCAGTTGTCTGATGTTGCATAATATTGCAATATAATATTGGCACCCAGTATTATGCATCACATATTTCACAGCTGTCTGCTTTCCCCAAGCAATTTCTAAATCCTGGGTTTTCAATAACACAGTCATTTTAAGAAGCTCACTAGATAGATTTGAATTCTAATTAAAAGCATTTGCTAATGCAGAGGTTTCCAAACCATGTCATGTTTGTGATGTGTGCAAGTTGCTTTAGCAACCAAGCACCTCCTGTACAGGTACATGTTCTGAGGTGTCACAGCCTTTGTTTATGGGAATGCAGAAGCAGAGTAAAATTGGGAACCTCTATCAAGAAGTTATTTAGAGAAACGATTGCATAAAATTAAACATCCCCGTTTATTACGTTTTCTTGAAAACCTTTTAATTCCTAAAAATACACTGACTAATGGAATGAGCTGAATGTCTAAAACATTCTTATGTAAAATAGATGTATTTTGAAAGGTGATCTATAATGTCAATTAACAATCCAAATATGACCCTCCTTACATAATGATTGTGCTCTTTCATAATTTTGTACTTTACAAAACAAGGAGTCTGCTGTCTTTGGGGTTCAGTTTAGTGTATCTGATAGCATGCCATCTTCAAAGGTAAGTGTGCAATGGGGGACTTTCCTTTGTAGCAGCCAAAAAAGTGAATTAGACTTCTGCTGTTTTTCATGTGGAAAAGACTGGTACTGAATGGGTATTTCACTGATTTCAGTTTGAAGAAAGAAGGAATGACATACATAGGCATTTGAAAATATCCTTTAGGTTATTAAAATGAAGCCAAATTAAAAAAAAATTAACATTACTTACTGTTGGAATGCCTGAAATAGAAGCCTCTCTGAGTCCCTCAGAGAGAGAAAGGAATGCAGGGATTGAATTGGAGCCTTAGAGAAACTGAAATATATCAAGCCACAGACATGAAGTAGGAGTGTAAGTTTTAGTTTTAAGTAAGTAGAAATATATCTTAAGTGCCTTAAGAGACTGTTAGCTAGTAAAAAGCCCTAAAGCCTAGTTTAAAGTTTAGTAGTGTTACCTTTTACAAAACCAACTTAGCTCCAGACATAACAAAAACATAGTAGAACATTGCTTGCATTTCTAGATAGAACAGGTAGAACTATTTGCATAAACAGATAAAACTATATACATAGATTTTGGGTAACAACTGGTGCTACTTTCACACATTAGAATTAAACTCAGATTGGTGTAGGAAGAATGTGTTAGAATCGTGTTTTTAGCTGATTGGATGATTTATGAATAAAATCTCCCTGTATTGGGGTGAAAAAAACCCACATGAAGAAAGAAGGGAAAAAGAAGCTGCTGCTGTTTGGAACATTGGGACTCTATGCCAGAAAGCTTTTAGCACAGACTTTTAATACTCCGAACTCTTCACCTTCGAGACTGATGTATTCATGCAATAAACAACTTTACAACAACCAACAACTGCTATTGCCTCTACTCAACAACATACATTAATGGAATCACATCTCTTAAGCACCAGTGGTGTCATGTGCTGCTGAATTATCTCTGAGTGATCTTAATTACTACAAGTTTCCCAACTGTGTTTGTCAGTACCTCCAGCAAAAACCTTTCATTATTAATTGATCCTTGCTTGCACATGAGCTTCCATAGTCCCTGTGGCATTCATCAACTTACTTTGTCAGTTGGTGTCTAATTGGGTTCTGATTCTCTGATAGCAAAACTGAAGAAAAACATGTTAACATTTTTAATTGCTGTAAACTAGGTTTAATAATACACAAAGTAATTTTTATTGTAGCATAGTACGTGGTCATGGTTAGAAGTTTATAAAACGGTACTTGCATTTAAGTGTATCGGGATATTGGTAACACATGTGGAGGGAGGAAACAATTTGGCAGAAACTGCTTCTGTTATGCTTTATGCCACTTAAATTCTTCTCATTTTCAGAAGAGCTAATCGGATAGTCATTGACCAGATCCATAGAAATACAATGACTGACTACTGCTTCAAAAGGTTGGCTTGAGGTCTAAAATATAAAACCAGGTTTTTCCTAAATTAATTGTTTTTGCATTAGGGAAGTGGCTATCCTCGATTTATAGATGTTTCACTAAGAATAATTTTAAGCACTTGTCAAACTTGTAAGGGTTTTAAAAAATTTAAAGGGTCACACATTTTATTGTTAACAGAGGGTGTTGAGGGAGACTGTCAACACCCTGTGAAGCATTAAGCTGTTGCCTTTGATGTGTAGGCAGCACCTTAGGTCTCAAAGAGCTGTACTGTAAGTATGTGTCCATATGTTCAACCCACTTTGATGTGTTCAGAGATCTTGGGCCAGCAGTATCCGTATGCTACATCACAACTAGAGGAAGTAAAACATGCCATCTGGATTCCTGTTCCTTTTACTTACCTTGTGTCATAGTTTCTTTACGGTAGCAGAAAGCCTTCTTTTTTTTCTTCCCCGCTATTCAAAATTATTTGGTAGTTTACTAAAACCAAAAAATTGTTTTGAGCAGTCGTTAATGAATTTTATTTTGGATGTTTATTGGCAATCTCCTAGAAGGGATAAGAGACAGGAATGGGTTTTCTAAATTCAAAATGTGTTCCAATACTCATGCTATGACAGTAAAAAGGGAGTGCTTGAGATACCTTTATTAGATAAGAACTCAATTTCTGAGTTACAAAGTATCTTTTTATATATGTTCCCAAGTAAGTCTATTGATCCAGATTTGGATCCAAGCAGATCTTGAGGTGGAGGGGTCTTATTAGCCCTGGGTGCTAATAGACTGGACACTCTGTATTGCAAAACACTTGCTGTAGTTAAATGCAAGGAAAAAAAATCATGATTTTTTTTAATGGGAAGTAGTTCATAGGACAGATGCCTCACAAAAAAATGACTTGATTTCCTACTCTCAATAAGTTCTCACTGGCTGTTCATGCATAAACACTGACACGAGTGACATACAGACTAACGTTTGTACCCCTATTAAGAAACCTGGCTCTTCTCTCTAGACCCAAACTTGTATTTCAGGGGACTATTTTTAACAAAGATCTTGCATAGATGAGGCACATCAACCCATGACACAGGAGATCTGCTCATTCTGTGTGAACCAGGCTTGCCAGAGCTCTTCCTCCTCCCCACACCTCCCCCCTTTATTGGCAGTGCTGGGATCTCTGGCACCAGCAAAATGTGCATACAGATGAGGTATCTGAGAGATCTTCAGTTTTGTGCAGCTCCTGTGGAGCAGTGTCTTGCTCAGTATATTCAAACTCTCTGTCTGCAGACCTTCTAATCATGGTTTCAAGATCCCCTTTCCCCCATTTGTTTTTTTTTCGAGGTTTTCGTCACAGGAGGAATTTTCTCCTCCCTGACTTTTCCCATACAATCCTGCTTTTTTTTCTGTGATTTTATTTTCTTCCACTAGGTTACTTGAAAATGTGAGGCAGTGAGGACTTGCTCCCATCTCTTTCCTGCCTTTGAGGGTGACCTGTTTGTGTTCAGAACTCAGTGTGACAGAATGTGTCAGTGTTGCAGTGCTGTTTGCTCTGCTGGAATTTCTTATACATGTGGCATAGCCACAGGACAAATGCCCAGACCATATGCCCTATCATCTTATTTGGATACTGCTGGGAAACCTGAGAGTGTCCCTGTTGTTTCATCTCTCTCTGGGGTATGTTTTGGCAAACCATTGCCTTGGTACTGACATTCCTCTTCACCTTCTGCTGCATTGCTGGTGACTTGCCCAGTTCAAAACTATGTGGAGATTTTCCTGAATTGCTGTATCTTTTATTTCCAGGGAAGTATCATTGTATGGTGTGGGAAAAACCTTCCCTCTTGGATCTCAATTTGACAGTCTGAAGGCTCACAGCTTATGCCAGCAGGCAGAGCACAATTTAAATACCAATTTCCTAAAGCTCTGATAAGGAAAACGTGCTATATTTTTTCTTCACATATTTGGTCACTTTATGGTCAGTCTGTTTGTATCAAGGGGAAGCAGTCGATTTACACAGATAGTGCAGTGTCAGAAATAGCAGCCTGTGGTGGATTTACTAAAAATGCATTGAAGGAATTGTTCCAATGTGGTTACATTGATTGTAGCATATGGAGATGACTTGGGACCTGCAGGTTGCCAGTCTCAGAACCATTTTTGGTTAGAAATGTTTCCCAAAGTTGGCTTCCTGTAGTCCTCAACTATGAGCAAAAGGTATTTTCTAATGGAACATATATTTTATTTTGTAAAGGAAGAGGAGTCAGTGACCAACCAAAAATACCCCTCACCTACCCACCAGAAAAGTGGTGGTCGAAGCAGCAGCAGCAGCAGCAGAGGGCAATGTGGCTACAGAGCAGGCACTGGAAGGTCTTGGGTGCTGTGCTGTGTGGCTGGTGGCACCCAAGACCGTGGGTGCCCTTCTGGGTGGCACTTGTGGGTGTGTGTGTGTGGCGGTGCCCTGGCACTGCTGCTGGGAGCGTGTCCATCCCAAGGGGCACAGGGAGTGACTGCCTTCCCACAGCGTGCGCACACCACACGTGTCCTGTCCCTGATATCGAGCCCCTCAAGATCTGAGTCAAACTTTGCAAGTTTTTTAGTTGTTCATCAGTAGCCACAGCTGGGCAATTATGGTTGAACAATTGCACTGAGAATTGCATTGTATGGTTGGTTATTTTTTTGTTTTAAGGAGAAGAGAAGACAATTCCAAGATGAATGGACTGTTTGGATGAAAGCCACCACGACTGAAGCCAGCAGAACTGAGCAGTAACTGGTGGAAAAGGTAATTCCAGCTGTGGGCCATCGAGACCACGTACTCAAAACAGACCCCAGGCTCAAATGGGCAGAACCGTACCTATGTACTAATTAGCATGACAAGTGAGAGGTATGACTAGCAAATAGGGGGCTGAATACTAATTAGTAGAAAAACTGTGCAATTTGTAGCCAACGAACGCCGATGCCTTCGTAAAATGTAATAAATACCGCAAAGTTCTGATGACTTAGCCTTTTGTGGGCTACCACCTAGCTCGCTGCTTTGCGCAAGCTAGAATAAACCCGAGAAGAGTAAAGACTAGAATAAAGCCTCTCCCCGGTGTGTGACTCGTCGCCCGGTAACGAGCGGCGGGGACAGCGCCCGGCGCGGGGCTGGCCGTGCCCCGGCCGCCGCGCACACCTCCCGGAGCCGCCCGTTCCCCCGCCTGTCCCCGCTGTCCCCCGCCTCTGCCCCGCCTGCCTCCTGCAGCCTGCCGCAGCCTCCCGGAGCCTCCCGCCTGCGCTCTCCGTGCGCGGGCGGCGCCGGGGCCCGGCCGGCCGGCAGCGCGCTGCCGCGGGCATGGAGCGGCTGCGGGCGGACGCGCGGGCCCTGCAGGAGTCCGCGGAGTACCGGCGGTGAGCGCGCAGCGGCGGCGCGCTGGGGTCGCTGGGGCGGGGGACGGGCGTTTCCAGCCGTGTCGCAGCCCCTGTAGCCGGCCCGCTGCCCGGGATTCTTTCGGGAGGGGTGCTCGCCTCCGGCCCTGCTGAATTGGCCGCTTCGGGGTCTGTGCTGAGCGACACGCAGCGCCCGCCGCTCCCTGGAGCGGTCGGAGGTGCCGTGGCTGGAGCGCCCTGGTGAGGACGCGTTGCAATGCTTGGCTGTCAGCGGTGGAGTCACGCATCGTCCCTCTCACCCCGGCCAGCCCGGCAGAGGAGATATGCTGTGGGAGGCCATCTGGTCTACCAGTGGCATCCCTGCCCACGGCAGGGGCTCTGGAATTAGGTGGTCTTTAAAGTCCCGCCCAATCCATACCATTATTTGATAATCTGCCAGCCGTACTGCTCTTTCAGAGCACACGACTTCTGTGCATCACGAGTTCCAAGTTTTGCGTTGTATAAATCCCCTACACTGCTGCGTGTCTTCACTAATCTTGTCAGCGGTCCTCTCGAAAGGCTGAATATACACGCAGTCGTTGTGCTGAGATGAGATCTTAATTTAGTTTAGGAAAACCTTGAGTAAAACACTAGAGAAAGGCACAGTGGTGTTCCTTACGTAAGATGTGCAGTGATTCAGTGGGTGTTGGCTGGGTCGACATGCAAGTGATAGCGTTGTGTTGGCATGTTATTCTGCTGCTGTACAGTGCTGGCAGTGCACAAATCCACAGAATATTTGACAGAGTCACTCTTTCAGCATGTTTTAGCATAAGCAATAAAGAATAACTGAAATATTTACAGACATTAATGAAATCACTTTCAGCACAGGTAAGTGCTGCAGTTAAGTCTCAATTGTATTTTCCATATTTTTTTTATTGTCCTTAGTTGTTTCCATAAATGCAGAATTTGGAAGCTGCTCCAGAGTTATAGCTACTCAATGACCTTGAACTTGAGCACAGTGATTGCTTAAACAAATGGGCCTGTCTGGACTGAGGGATACAGCTCCCACCAACTTCAGCTACAGAAACTAGCATAGCCTTCTTGCAAATCAGAAGGCAACTTGGATGTGTTGTTTGTTACTTTGATGGCAGTGGGGTTACCTGCTTGCAGATGAATACTCGGACTAGACTAAAATTAATCTCCTGATACAAATTTGCACTACACTTGGGTGTAGATGGGTGAAGTGACTTGCCAGAGGTCAGTCAAGAAGTCTGAGGCAAAGCTGACTGGTTACATGACCCTTGATGCTCATAACTTTTTTTTTTTCCAAAAGAACCCCTGGTAGTTTGCTGTATTAATTTTTTTCTGCTTTCTTAGAACTGGTTTCCAGTCCATCAGATTAAATTTTTTAAAAGAGCATTATTCAAACAATATTCTCTAAAAATCAGCTATAGTTCTGTTAAATTATTAGAAGAGCAATATGAAATACAAGATTTGTTTTGCATTTACAGGAAAAGTTCTGTTATATATTATTTGAAAAAAAGAAATCTGCAGAAACCTACTTTTATTGTCTTCATTTTCTTATGGCTTTTTTTATGCCATGCATGCAGAATTGTAGGTGATGATGATGGAGGAAAGCTCTTTACGCCAGAGGAATATGAGGAGTACAAAAGAAAAGTATTACCAGCTCGGCTACAGAACAGGTTGTATGTGAGCTGGAGATCACCAGCTGGCATGGACTGTAAGCTTGTGGGACCAGAGACACTGTGCTTTTGCACTCACCGGTGGGTACCTTCCCTTCTTTTACCCTTTAGTATTTTTAAAAATCAGAAAAATGTGAAATATTCCCAGAAGCACAGAAGCAAGTTTATTTAAGATTTAAGGGTTGAGGAAATTACATTTTAAATAGTAAGAACTGTTTGTAAATTCAAATGTCAATATATTTTTGAGACCAAAATGATTTTGTAGTCTCAATAAATTCAGCTGCAAGGCATGAGTTAACTTAGATCAGATTGATTCTGGTAGTGCTCTCAAAATGAGACATAAGGATATGTGATATTTATGTAACGAATAGATGCAAAACCACCTGCTATTACATATTTAATTGCAAATTAACAATTAAGAGTAAATAATACAATTAAAGCTACTTCAAAATAAAATTTATGAGGTAAATGATAAGCCTTTCAAGTAGTTTTCTGATAAATGCTAATACTAAAGTAATAAAAGTTATTGCTTTTCCTGTTTTAGGTATAAACAACACAAAACAGACTATGAGGTGCTTCCCAAAGAGCGCCCTATCTGTGTGCCTTGCAGAGTGAAGGGTTGCCCGTGCCAGTCCTACCACTTTGTCCCCCTGAACGGCACCCAGCCCATCCGCTGCCGCTGCAAGCACTTCGCTGACCAGCACAGCCCAGCACCTGGGTTTCCCTGCAACTCCTGTAAGTTACTGCTGGGCTTGCAGCGCTCTTTGCCAGGAAACTCAACAGGAGCAGCGTGTGAGGGGGCTGTGCTCTGCCCAGGGTATTGGGTGTGTGCTGCTCTAGTCACCAATGTGTGTTTTCATCCTTGAGAAAGGATTAAAAGGTGATGAAGAAGACATCACCTTTTGCACAGGAGGGTTTAGAACAACATCCTTCGTTTCCCCAGGTCTCGTAAAGAGTTTAAATCTCCGAATGCTTCAGATAGGTGGTCAGGTGCTTATGAAGACAGATACCTGGAGATAGACAGTAAGAAAGCACCCTGTTTGCAGTTTGTCACTTCCAGCTGCATGCACATGCCTTTTCTACCTGAACTTGGTAGTTTGAGGCAGAGAAGTGTTGATCTCCATTCCTCTATTGCCTTGTTGACTATAACATTACTATATTTTTATGTCTTTTCTCAACTCAGCAGGAAGTAGTATACTGTTCCCAAATAATTCTATTGCTAGCACTTTAACAAAGTGGCTCATGACCATAGAGATTGTGGGTCCAGAAATTCAAATGGGAATGGAGTTTCAGCAAGATCTTAAAGAATGGATTAAGAGGAATCTTTTTGCTACAGTTGTTTGAGGTTAATGTTATGAAACAACAGCAATTATTAACCACAGGAATAAACAATGCATGAAGATGTTTTAGTTTGAAACCCCAAATTATGTAAGATGAAGGTTTTCTTTTTTCTGGAGTTCTGTACTGTTATTAAATTTCATTCCTGGAATGTCTCTATTTTGTACAGAAAAAAATTAAACAAAAAAAACCCAGTAAACAACAACAACAACAACAAAAAACCCCAGCTGTTATCCCACAGAATAAACCAAAAATATCTATATGACAGCCTTTCAGAATTTGCACTAAGTAATGTGAAAATCTTAAGTTGTTTATCTGGATAATTCAGGCTGAATGCATAGAACAGGCTGTTTCCAATATTAATATATATAATGTTTTTTGCTTAGCGTTTCTCAAAAAATAGCAGACACTTCTGAGGGCTCTACAGATTTCAAAGTGAAGTTACAAGAATTGCTTCTATTTTGGACTTGTTGTTTTAATGTAATGGTATTACTCTTGTGCCATGTTGATAAATCTAATGTGACAGATAAGTTATTACTGAAAAACTTAACTGCTTTTTGCTCTGTATATATTGCATATACTGTATTCTGTGTCCAAACACAGAGTTCTGTTACTGAGGAGTGCCCAAAATAATATGAAAAAGCCTTTAACATTATCAAGAAATGGGATCAACATATTACAAAAGACTTAAAGAAATCTTTCATGGTGCTCTACAAAATGAACTGTGAGCTGGAAGCAGGGTATTTTGTATAATGAAACATTTGCAACATAACTTCCTCAATTTCTTGGTCACATCATTGCTCTAGAGGGGTTTTGATGACAGTTTTAGATGTAGGTAGGGCATACAGGTCACTTAATTCTTTCTGAATGTCATATAACATTTGTATAACTATTTCAATTACATCCTGTGGCAGTGTAAGCTTAAAAAAACCCTGAAAGTCAGTCTAATGATACTCCTGTATAGAACCCATTTTGTTGATTCCACAGTCTCTATTTGCTACTGAGAAAATTTTGCTCATTTTAAAAGACATTTAAGTTATAATTTGTGTAATAAATTATGATATTAAGTTTCTTAGCCCTGCAACACTGATATAGCCCTGCTAAACACCTTTGGAGGGAATGATGCCAAAATGATGGCAGGTTGTCAGCTTTACCCAGTGTCAGAACATCTTTTCTTTTTATTCGTTGTAAGTGGATGGAGGGGCATCTTGTTAATGGCAATGAACACAAGTTGCAACATAGGAAATACAGTCAGATATCAGAAATTTCTGGTCCAGCATTGGTCCAGGCTGCTCAGAGAGGTGGAATCTCCATCCTCAGAGGTACTTGGAACTTAGCTCAGTAAGATCCTCTGACTAATGATCTAATCCCAAGAGTGGTCCTTTCTCTTTTATACAGCCTTTTCATGCACCTGGATGCTTAAATCCCATCACCATCTCACTCATTTATTTGTTTCTCAGGTTCCAAGTGTTCAGGCTTTCATAGCTGCTTTACCTGTGCATGTGGGCAGCCAGCATATGCTCACGAAACTGTTGTGGAAACGAAAGAGGAGCGCTTAGCCCAAGGAAAGCCTGTGGGGCAGGATGTTCCTTACGCTGCCATGGGAGGACTGACTGGTTTTAGTTCGCTAGCAGAAGGCTACATGAGGCTTGATGACAGTGGAATAGGTATGTGCAGCTGACCTGAGATGAAATTTTAATTCTCCACCTAAGTTTTGAAAAGTGGAGTTTCGAAGTTGGAAGGCAAATTGGATTAATAGGAGTAGAGCTACAGAAAGACTGTTCCTTTACAGCTGTCCTCAGGTGTTAAGGGATCACATTGTCCTGCTCCCTGTAGTGAGCTGATAAAAAACTCTTTTTTAACAATTCTGGTGTTCAACCCAGTTGCTTCTGCTTGAAATGCAGCATATCCTTTAGAGAGAACCTGTAAGTTCTAATACTTCCTGTAACCTGGTATTTCCATGTTCTATTTATGTTAGTCCTTTAGCCTAGTACTGCCCAGGTATTTCTTGGTTATATATTTACAGCATTTTTGTTTCCAAACTCAAAGGTTAATAGCTGTTCAGAATAAAAAAAAGAGGTAATTGGTAGACCTTTTTAATGGATACGTCAGTTGGTCTTGATAATTTTTCTGCTCCTTGATTTTGTGTAATTTAATAATGCACATGTTTCATCTATATTGTTTTATCTATTATTTTTACTTTTATTTATTTATTATTATAATAATTTAATTTTTCAATTTAAAAAAGGTGTTTAAAATTTTATAATTTTTATTATTATTTTTTATTTTATCTATTATTGACACATACCCATAATTTATTTTTTAAATTCTGATCTGGATTCCTGGATTTGTCTGAAGTTTAGAAACTAAAACATTACTGTGGTAATTGAAAAAACAAAGCTTTCAATCCTTTTGAAGCCATCCTTGTAATGCTTTTGTTAACTCCAGTTTATGGGGTCTGTGCTGAGAGTTGTAGGTATGAATCTGTAACCTTGTTTTGACCCCAGGGTATGTATTAGGACTGTATCTTCTGGAGTTAATTATTATTTTCATTCAACTTCTTTTCTGACAGGTGCTCCTTCTGCTGAACTTTTAGAAGCCCCCATTACTAGCATGGATCATCCATTTCTAAAAGCATTTCAGGGGCCTTCGAGTTCCGCTCAAACCATGCCACAGATAGCAGGTGATGTATAAGTAGGATAATATTGTTATACAAAAATAATTTTATATAAAATTAATGGATTTTATTAATGAATTGAAGGATGCTCAAGGCATTAAAATGAATATTGAAGCCTTGCTGTGTGGTTAGTATAACATTTATGTAATTCACATCTTTGAATAACTAAGTGCTTGCTGGTTTTGCTTGCAATGTTTTTTTTTTTACCTTAAATTAGTTTTTTTCTTAGTGCTTCTTAGTGTTGCCCATCAATGGTGTCATGTATTCATTGGACCAGTTTTTAAAATTCTTAATTTCTCCTAGAAACTGGTCATATCTGAATGGGTTGTGCATATTCAGCACAATCCTGTGAAACTGCCTTCTGCCAGAAAGCTTTTTCTACATGGGATTGTGGATCACTTACACTTATTTTATGTCCCTTATTTAGTACAAAATATTTAGCAATTACTGTAACTTGAACTCCTTTAAAACAATTTAGGTGCAAGCCTAGACCCAAAAGGTTTCTCTTTGGTCACAAATGCTGGGTTTTGTACTTGCCTAAAAAGGTGAGGTGCCATTTTAAATGGCTTTTGCCAAATGTAAAATATAACTAATAGAATAGCAGGTATCATTAATAAAAAGGGGGTTT
Source organism: Pseudopodoces humilis (assembly GCF_049639895.1). Classification (NCBI taxonomy): domain Eukaryota; kingdom Metazoa; phylum Chordata; class Aves; order Passeriformes; family Paridae; genus Pseudopodoces; species Pseudopodoces humilis. The sequence goes on along the minus strand of NC_142200.1, from coordinate 120,055,679 downwards.
TCTTTTTTGCTTGTGTTTTGTTTTTCAGGTAGTTCAAGAGGCACAGGGCAAGTTTCTCATGGAAAACAATCAGAAGCCGATGACATGGCTTACTTTGAAAAACGCTATCAAGAACGGGCAAGTTACTACATTTATTGCTTAATTTAAATACACTTTCACAAGAGGATGTTTAAAACCCATACATGTATGATTTAAATGGCATGTAAATGCATTATATAATTCCTTATCAATTCCTGAGAAAGGTAGCTTCTTAACATAAATTTTAAAATGCAGTTATGAGCTACTATGGGATTTCGGCGGTCAGTCGTGTGTGGGATGGCATTTACCTTAATCAGGCAGGTTTTAATTGAGGTAACTCTCTATTACAGAAAACCAAAACATTTTATTCTGTGGCAAAAAGAAACAACAATGCAGAGTCACAGGAACTCCCTTGTGACATTTAGGGCTGTGTGTTTGCTACTTCACTTATAAAATTTTCTATTTTTTTTTTTTAATGACTCTGTGTAAGTTTGGCTAAATTTGGTCTTTCTTAGATAATCTGTATCACTCACTTAGAGGTGCCTTCTCTACTGCACTGTCTTTAATTTAAATACCCTGTGTTATAGGTTATTCCCATGTTTAAATACCTATTATTTCCTCACATTAGTCCCTTAGCTTCACCATCTCAGCTGAAGTATGTCTCAACTGTTTATGAATTCTTTTGTAAGGCAATGTTACATACTTTTAAAATCTAAACTGTTTCACTATTTTGCTTGCTGGCTTGAAACAAGATGTTTGTTAAGGAGAAAGCTGTTCTAGCTTTGTGAAATTCAAAATAATTTTCTTTGTTTTGAAAATCATCACAAAATATGGACAGATGTTACAAATATTACATTGCTTCACAGAAAATATCAAATTCAAATTTCTCTATTTCTTCTCCCACCCCCAAGATTTTATTTTCTCTGCAAAAGTTAGTAGGAATTTTAGATAAAAACCTCAAGCCTCCAAAGGGGGAAAAGTGTTTTAAAATACATTTTTGTGTAGACCAACAACATTTACTTAGCAGTGTGTTCATTTGCAGAGATCCCAATGAGTCTTGTTTCCTTTTAATACTATTTTATGACAGGAAAAAGCATGTAAATTCTTTTTTCTTACATTTTTAATGGCAGCATACGTGTTAGATGGGATGCAAAAGTCTCTGCATCCCTTTTATATAATTGTTGTAAACATGATTTCATTCACAAGTGTAACAGTACTTGAGAAAAATTGTAGCTTCTAAAAACTAGAGATACATTTGTTTGGATTAATAGTCTTACTACAAAATGACAGAGTGAAATGTGTGTGTGTTGATAAGTTTTAGCACACTGCAAGAGGAAAAAATCTTACAGGAGGAAGTCATGGCCTTGTGGGTCAGCAGGGAGAAGGTTTAGCACCATTCCTGTGTGGTTTTATGTCTGCTGGTTCATCCAGCTGGCTCTGTGAGCCATCTGCAATAAAACTGCTCCACCTTTCATTGACATCGAGATAAACACGAGAGCATTTGTGAGGCACACTGGCCTTGAGGGGTACTTAAATACCTAGATTGCCATTATCAGAGATAAGGCAGCCTGGTTTCAACAGGGGAGGAGCTGCAGTGCTATGGAAATGCTCCTTTGTCTTGCTGGGGTGGGATAATAATGTTGTGTACCTTTCTCCACTGCATGCATCTCCCTGGTAAATTTGTGACTGGATGTAGAAGTTTAATATTGTGTTGTTAGCCGATTTGCTAATCAATGTTTGAACCACTGCTAGTGTCTTTTTTTGTTACAGCTGAAAATGGAGAAAGCTGCTAAACGGGGAGAGAGGAATCCAGTGCCGTCAAAGAAGCCGTGACATTAATGAATAAATATTTATTATTTGGCACATTGCTCATTATTGCGTTGAATATTTTTCTCTGTGCCTACCCACATACCTCTATTTATTCATTCATTCGTTTACTGTTTTGTTCCTTTGCTGAAATTAATTTTTAATTATCTCATTGTAATAAAATTGGTTCTTTAATCAGTATGTTTCTAATCTCCAGAACTGTTACAAAGATATTTCTTTGAGAATGAAGAAGTATATTTAGAGAGCTGCAGCTCTGAGGGTTTAAGGTCTGAGAGAATAACCTTGTATTTAAATATTAGGTTGTAGGAGGGCAAAGAAAAGACATGTCTTATTTTTAGACTTTTATGTTACATTTTCTTTATTTGTGGAGTCCTTTAAACTCATCTTGGTTATGGATTTTATGTGGTGAGGTTTGTTCTGTTAATATTGACATTTTAATATTTTCTTTAAATCTTTTTTCTCTTTTTGTTGATTTCATCACCTCGACATAAAATTCAATTATACCCTTCTTCTCTCACACTTCTGTAGGCTCTGTTTTTCCCATCATATAATTTTTTTTTTTTAAATAAGACATTTTGTACACTTGCAAACCGATTTCCACGCTTATGAGCTACTTGAAGGGATCTTGCTTGTGTACTTTATCCCAGATTTCTCTGGTGATACTATTCTCCCAATTCTGTTTGTCTGTTACTGTCCATAACAATTATTACACTAAACTTCTGAAAACCTTAAGTGGAAATGGATATGTTATTTATAGCATATAAAGAAATGATTGCATGCTCTTCGGTACAAACTTATTTATCCAAGAGATTCCTCATGTCTGAACACAGACTGAATCACCTCAGGGAGATGTGCTTTTGTATTCTTTGTCCATATTCAGAGCTGTGGCAACATGTGTTGTATTTAAAGGTAGTGGACAGGAAAATATAAAATTTAGTGCATGTGTGGTGGTTTAATTCTGCCAAGCAGCACAGCAAGAACTTGGTACAGAATAACTGGCAGAGAGTGCAGCTTAGGAGGCAAAATCAGAGTCTGAGTTAACTGATTCTGCTTTGAGAACTGAGAGGTGAAAGTCAGTTTGTTCTTACAAATACCTGAAGGTGTCTCTTGGGCTGGAGGCTTTACAGCAGGTGTGTGTACTGAGACTTTACAGCAAGAACTGGGAGAAGCCTACAAAGCTTTGTTTCCCATCGGAAAAAATGCCTCCACGTGCCTGATGGGAAAAGGAGAAGAGGTGAGTCTGAGGGCATTTACTGCAGGGCAACTTGGATTTTGTTCAGATATCACCTGTGGTGTGAAGGCTCAGTTTTAAGAGAGCTTTTTACCTTTAACTCTGACTTATATTGCCATTTCTACAGGTGCCAATCAGAGAGGATAATCCGTTACTTAAATTTAATTGCATGATACATCAAGGTGTCTAATTAATGTTTTGAAAGTACCTTTACTGTTCAGTTCTACAGTTACATGCTGCTTTAGCCTAACAAGTGAAAATCCTAATTTGAGCTCCCTCTTCTGGCCCCGGCAAGCAATCCATTCTACACATCCTCTGCTTGGTCTTGAAAATAAATGGGGTTTTCACAGTGTAATATCAAGAAACAAATACAAATAACATTCATGAAGAATAGTAAAAAAATACAGAAAAAAATATTTCTATTTTTCAAAGAGATTGTTACAAGATTAGTAGTGGAAGTTTACTCTAGTTTCCTGCTTATCCCTGTTACTATGCCCATGGAGGAATGAAGTTCCGGAAATCTGTGTGTGTGTTGCAGAAGTGAGATTTCTCACAGCAAAATATTGTTAAAGAGAGAAGTTCTAACAGTTACAAAAACTTTTATTTTGTGTTCCTTTTGATACTGAGAACATACCTTTTAGGATATAATGTATTGTTTCACATTTTGAGTTGACATTATTTGTCTACTTTAAATGCTAGCTCTGCCAAATTCAGTCCTACTAAACTATACTTTGATTATTGCAAACTGGTTTTATTAAAGTAATTAAAAAAATATTCTGTACTTTAACTTATTTACTGTTTTCACTCTAAGGATATAAAAAAGTTACTACATTTATTTACTGATATTTCTTTTTTAGTTAGAAAACAGGTTGGATGATAAAAATATCAATGACATTAAATACTGCTTAGGAGTTCTGACTGCTTTCACTCATGTTGATGATGTCCAAGGAAAAGAAACTTGCCTTCCTTGCTAGAATGCATATTTTTGACTTCTTAGTATTTGCATATACCTTTTTTTCTGAAATGTGATTGGTATCTATACATAAAAAAGCCATATACAATACATCTCATAACACTGTTGGTTGTGAAAACTGGACAATGATACAATATCTTAAACGGAATTTGAATTTATCCTGAAAACCCAGTGATCGGTTTGCAGGATCAATATTGCAACCTCCAATTCTACTGAAAAATTTCTTTATACATCTGCTAGAAAAGAGTATTTTTTTTTTTAAATTATAAAAGCAGAGAGCGAATGCTAGTACGTGTGCCATTAGCAGGGTCTGTTAAATAAAGATCTCGGTTTAACAGGTACTTGCTGCTGGTTTGTTTTCCTGAGAGCAGCCATGAACTTTGAACAAAATATCGTGGGACAGGTAAGTTACCAATTCATCTGTGTGATTTATTGGGTGGGTGTGTATCTCTCATTCAGCTGGAAGCATGAACTGTTTCTGACCCTAATCCAAGGAACCAGGGAAAAGGCTTTGTTCTCATGCACACGAGCATTCTAAGCTGTTCAAGGCTAATTGTATAGGCCCTGGGCAGTGCTTAAACATGACTTATTTTTAAAATAGCTGGCTTTCAAATCAGTATTTTGCCAACATTATAACGTTCCTAGAGTGTACAACAGCATTTTCCTTGCTAGTTTTGATCATCCTGTGGAGAGGCTGAGATGTTCCTTGGCTGTTTATGATTGTGGGCTCTGGTCAGTGATCCCAAGTGGAGCGCAAGGAGCTCCTCCCCGTTCTGTGTGTTTCTGATACTAAATATAAAACACGTCTGTCCGCCTCAGGTTCGGGAGCGAGGGGAATGCCATGTGTGAATTCACAGCCAGTAATGGCATCCGTGCAGCTCCTTTGTCAGGTTGTCAGTGTCTTTGCAGCATGCTGTGCATATTAAATGGCTGGCACGTCTCGTGACTGTTCGTCCCCCAGCCTCTCTAGTAGTTCATAGCCATGTGGCCTAAGAAAAGAGACAACTCTGCAAGTAGTGATAGTATTTGTTCTTAGCACAAATATAATTGAAAAAAACAACAAAGGTTTTCCAGTCTAAAAGACCTCGCACAGGTGTACCTGTTATGGAGGTTTTTTTGTAACTAAATATACTATTTTTGTCTATAAGCCTACACCTGCTTTGGAACCTTTAGCATCTCTCTTCTGGCAGAAGGAATCATTACTTGCTTTACAGTGTTTTTAGCTCTGATTTCACATTCACTGTACCTGTCTGACATGGCAGGGCACTGACCCCATGGGCTCCTTTAGTTACCTCCCTAGGGAAGGTCCCAGGTTCAGCCATTAACATGTCACCTGTGTGATGCTGTGTCACAGACAGAATGGGAGCCTCACACAAAGCTTATTAGTTGAGTCATGTGCTGCAGAGAAAACCCCCTTGCTTTCTGAACTCCTCAGAGTGGAGTCTACGTGTGGCTGGATCCGCTCTTAGCCCCAGACTTAATCAACAGTTTATGTCTAAAGGATTATCCAAGTGTAATTGAACCTTTGTACAACTTTGTCCTGCAGAATTAAGGATGGCAAACCAGATATATTTATATAAAATATTTAATTTGTTATGATTATGATTAGACTAAAATAGTTTAATCAGACTAAAATATTTTAATCAGAATTATTTACTCCACAGGTAGAAGCTACAACTATTGGTAAAGGCTAATTCTCTGATTTTAAGCAATATTAAAGCAATTATGGGAAAGCTAGCAAAACAAATTCAGAACCAAAATCAAGTAGAGATTGATGTTACTGACTCCTACCAAAGATTGTAGGCAAATCTCTTTTGCTCAGCCTTGAGGAATAACCTTGAGGGGCACCCCCAAGCCAAGGGAATATCTCCACAGACACCCCAAGAAGGGGGATGTCAGAAGACCCTGCCATTAAAGACTGGGACTGCTCACTCAGATGTCTGCAGGCCAGCTGTGTCAGTTCAGCAGCTTTAGACAAGTTATCAGCAGTATCACTTTTTCCTTCTTTTATCAGGCACTTTACCAGGCCAGCTACATCTTCACCTCACTCTCAGGATGTTTAATTTTGGAGCTGATGAGTCGGTCTGCTTTCAGCATTATTCAACATCAAAAGCAGCACAGATAGCTTTGCAAATAGGGCGTTGTTCAAGTTGGTTTACCCCATTCTAGGCAGAGTATCCTGTTATATACCAGCTGAGAACTTTCAAAACTATTTGATTCTAACTGAGGTGTTTAATCTTATCCTCTCTCTCCTAGCAAGTTTCTGTAGAAGTATGGGCAGAATATAGCATTTCATTTTGGAAAAAGAAAAATAGTCTAATGCAGTTTCTGAATTTCAAGTACTGTTGTTCTCTTTCATACTGCAATCAGTTATTCTTTTCTGTAATATCAAAAAGAATTGTTCATCAAATGAATACATGATGAGTGAGAATCTTTTGCATAAATAAGTTTGTACCTGTGTTTTCAGGAATATTTGGTAGGCCAAAAAATAAATAAATTGAGGGCTAAAATATTTGGTGTTAAAGAATAATATAGGAGTCAGTTGGAGTCCCACTGGGAGTGTATCTCCTGCCCTAAAAACATAAATTTTTACGTAGGTGGGCAGGAGGATATTGGAAGGGGGGAGTGAGAAAAAGTAAAAATACCCAAACAATGAATAGTTTTCCTTAATATGAGGGTTGCAGCAGGGAGAGGGGAAAATCCAGAAGGAGTACCACAGGTTGCCTTTCCTCTTTGGTCTGCTGGCTGATTGGTGTGTGCATATTGGTCAGAATCTGTGCAGCTTTGAGCCAGCTGGAGGAGGCAATGCTGCTTGTTGTGTCACCAGAAGGAATTTGGGGAGGTGGACCAAACTTTGCTCATTCTGTTTATGGAATAACTTCTTCTAATAAAGGGGTTTTTAGATTTAATAATCATAGGTAATTCTCCTTTGGGTTCTTATTCTGGCATTGAGACACAGTCAGAGTGTTTTATTTAATATCTTAAGGTACAGAGTGTAGGAGTGTGGCTCTAAGGTTATCAAAATATTCAGCTGCACAGGTGTTTTCTTTCCAGCTCTGAACTCTGGATCTTTTCCTTTGAATTACAAGTAAAATGTTGTCTACCAAAAGCCATATTTCTGGAGCTAACCTTGTTTTACAAGGGTTCAGATACTAAGTTATAAGTGGAGAAAAGATGCTTCTCTCAGCCAACCCAAACCCCAAGTCTTTCATGTAAAGGGAATGAGGGGTACCCCAGAGCTGCTGTCTCCTTTGATTAAGGAGAGAAAGAATGGATACCATGTACATGTTAGTATTTGTGAGGAAGGATTGAAAAGTAAGATCTGCATACTTTTAACTGGTAATTAAACTGTTAAAAATGTTCATTGCAAATTATTTCTCTGAGGTACATTACCTGTCCTGATCCAATTCATTAATTCTTGGAAGAACATGAGGCCAGGCTTACAAATGCACCTAAGACTGAAAGCTTAAGGTGGGGCATTACTTGTCTCAACATCAGTGAGACTGTTTTGATATCATTTTTGGCTTTTATAAGCCATCAAGCATCTATGAAAAATGATAGGTGATACTTGTATGCTCTCTCCACACTTTGAATGTCAGGAGATGTAATGACTTCTTGAAAACAAGTTGTGTGTTGACTGAAACTTGTCTTTGGACTAATGATGTTTCTGTCAAACCTGCCTTTAGAAAAGTAGGTAATTTGTGTATGTATGTATGGAGTTTGTTTTTTACCTGGATATAAAAGCTTTAATTCTATGCAACCACTTTTTAAGGTACTTGCTTGATCTTCAAATTGGTTGTGGGTTATATTCTCTTAAGTTCTCTTTAAGGACTGTTGGCTCTCCTAAAGAAAATGCTTATTTTGTGTGAGCAAGTCTTGCTGCTCTTCACACTTCAGTAAAATGATGGAATTCTTTGAGGTTTCTTTAACACTCAGGAAATGAGTGAATGGTGAATTCTCTTTCTTCGTCCAGTATACATTATGGACTTCCTCTAACAGGAGTGCAATGCTTTTTTAAGAGAAGTGGTTCTTTGCTCCATCTCAAGAAGTGAGAAAGATCTTTTAAACACCTGTAATGAATGTGCTGAACTCCTGAGAAGGCAAGTTCTATGAGAAGCATAGAAAGGATTATGTCAGCTTTTGGTTTTGTGTGTGAGCTATTGGTGGTTTTGCCTATTACAAACTAATTAAAAAGTGTGTCTGAATTTTTTGTGTAAGTAAATGACTTTCTACATTCTTCTTGGGAAAGGAAGAAAACAAACCCTGCATGTTTATTTTGTGACTGGCCTGTTCTTTTGTCATGTGTATTAAGATGTCACTGTCAATAAAATGCTGTAGCAACACCTTAAGAGAAAAGCCATGTGAGGCTGCTGTGTAACGTGTTGGTGTTTTTCAAGTCACAAAATTTACTTTGATCTATTGTTTTTAGAGGATTATGTTTTTGAAGCATTAACATATATTTTAATGAGAGATAAGATATCAAATGCATTACTTTTTTCCCCATAATTCTGTTGGGATAGTTGCAGAAAAGTGTAAAGATAAGATCTGTATTCCATTCCACAAATACCAGTTTGATGTATGCTTATATTTTCATAGTGGCATTCTTGAGAGGTTTTTTTTCCTAATCTCCAAATTCCTAATTTCCTTCATTTCCAAATTTATGGTGGCTGTTCTTCCGAAGACAGATGTTGGTACAGCAAGAGATCAACAGCGAATAGGTAGGAACTGTTTTATTAAAGTTTTTAATTGTATGTCAGTTCTACATACAAAATTATAGTAATAAATGAATCTTTCTCTTTTTGAAACCTGCTACGTGAATGCATTTTAAAACAGTGAATAATGTGGGGCATACATTCAAATGACCTGTATTTTAAAAAAATTGCAATGAAAAGACTGGCAAACATGACATATTTGCAAAGTGCTGTTTGTATCTCTTGATAAAGGCATTCATGAGCAACAGTTAATGTTGGTAAGTAATGTAATTTAATTTCAAAACTTCTCTCTGATGAAAATGGTAGGCTTTGTGTGACATGTTAGCTCTGATGGAAATGACCTGAAAGAGCTGCTAATCAGCATTAGAGAACTGATACAGAAGGCTAGTCGTTCCTATTTAAAATGTTAATGTCTAGACAGGCTGTTTGGCATGGAAATATGAGATTATATTGCTTGTCTTGTATATTGCTTCTTAATTGTAGCCTTTAGAGAGAAAAGTTGCCAGCAGAGATCTATTCTGTTACTTAAAGTTTTGTCACTAAACTTTTAGACAGATGCCAGTGTAAGAGTTTTGTCTCAGTTCCTTCCTCTGAAGGGCATCTGTCCTTAGTATGGAAGATTCCGACCCCTGCAGCATTCTTATATTCTAGGAGTTGTCAGTGCACAGTTCTGTAGGAGGTTTGCATAATCTCCACTGATTTGTATGTTTTCTTAGGCTGTATCAGGTGAATGTGGAAAAACTCAAATTCTGAATAGACCAAACATGTTTAAAATTCCACCAAACTTGCAATGTCCAAGCATTGATGAGAAGTACAGGCTCTGGGCACTGCAGATACCAGCTGGTCTGAACTTAAACATGTGTGACTAGGTGAGTAACAAATTTTAAAGCGTTTAGATGATAGGACGTGTAACAGATGCTTGCAAATATCAGCACAGTGTTCCCTGGAGGAATCTGTTTAACTGAAAGCAGGGCAGGCTGGGAAGGACTGTCTGATCTTTTGCCATGAACATACTCTAGAAATTAAATGGTTTTGTCATAAAAATGGTTCAGGTTGTGCTGGGGAAGTGATTTTTAGAGTATGATTTGCCTCAGGTCTATTTCTGTCTGACCCAAGTTCTTAAATACCTCCCTTGGTCACAGAACCTGTGATCAATTCACTTGCACCTGTGAGCTGCTTGAGTGCCTGGGTGCTGTACAAACTTTTGGTCAAAAGAGAGAACAGCAGGTGGGAGTTTCCCCTAGCCAGCACTGAGCATGAAAGGCTCAGGAGCTGATGGCAACAGGACTTAAAAAAGCTTTGAGCTCTTCTGAGGTACACCTGTGACTCATGGACAAGTTCTGCCAATACCAGTCTCCCACTCTGGGACCTTTCACAGCCCTAATAGCGTGTCTCTTCAGGGAAGGGACCTGGCACTGCCCATGCTGCACCAGCCCCTGGCTTGGGAGCAGAGGCTGCCAGGCTGGGAGCTCCTGTCCAGCTTGCCTTGTCTATCCATCTATCATATAGAAGAGGCTCCAAGAGCCTTTGTGCATGGCCTCCCTCTGGTCCTATTGACATCGCCAAATGTGATTACTTAAAACAGATGAAAATCTGTTGTCAGTTCCCTGGAGTTTTGTGTTGTCTTATTTTTTCTATATTTTTTAAATTATATTTTAAATTATTTTAAAGAGTTTGTATTGCTTGAGCTACCTTTTTATTGCTTTCTCTGTGTAGCTTTCCAGACCCTATACCATCCACTCTTGGTTTTCAGCAAAACTAGTTTGTTTTCAGAAGTGGACAGGAAATAAGAGGAAAACCCTGTTAATAAAAGATTAATTTCTTCCAGAGATCCTGCAAAGGTCTCGAGTGCATTCCCTAGTCTTTCAAATTATTTTTTTTCTTTGATATTATGATGAAGCTGTTATCTGCCAATTCTGGCCTTTCCCAATTTCTAAATGAATAGTTTCAGTAAACACTCTGACTGAGTAGATGCCAGCTCAGAATTTTACTGGAAACCATATATTTGGCCCAAAGTAAGACAGTGGAATGTCATAGGGCACTTGGTATAAGTGATCTGATCAGCTTAGTTGCTGCAATGGGAGTATATGAAAAGATGGGAGTGAGTATCTAAAATATAAATTTTGATTCCTGTCTTTTCAGCAGCAGGTAGTACTGGTACTCAATAGAAAGAAAATACATGTGAGTATGTGTGCATGCTGTGGTGGTGGGAATTAGGACATTACTCTGTAAAAAACTGTTCATTAGTAGTGTTGTAGCAAAGTAGTGTTGCTGGTTGGAGAGCTTGTTCTTCCTCGTTTGTCTCCCAGAGACAGATTGTTCTTATGTATCTTAATGCAAGATTTTGAAGAGGGAAGGGGTAGCAGCTTGTAGGTAGAGGAGAAGATACCAAAAAGCTTTGTTGAAGGTGAAGGTTGCAGGATATTAGGCCTCTAAGCAGATTTTGCAGTGATGCTTGCTTTAGCATCCGTGTAATTTCCACAGTCTTGTCCTCGAGGCTCTCTGTAGCTATCCCCTCTTTATTTATCTCTATTAAAAACTCACTGAACACAAATACGGATTGCAAAAGCATGCTTGCCTACCAGGACAGACATATTATGTTGATTTAGTTGTGTGGGAATGTAACAAAGTGTGCTTATATGAAATAAAGCCAGCTATCACAGTTTGAAGCAAGCTGTTAGGGGATAACGGTTTCTCTGCAACTTGTAATTACATTGACAAGAGGTGCTGCTAAGTTGGCAGATACAGCTGTTGTCAGAAGTCTTTTTAAAGAGACTTGTCCTGCTGTTGCTAGGATTGCCATGGCAACAGGCTGCTGAGGAAAATGCTTGTGGGTGGGAAAAAAATGGTACTTGGCATTCAGAAAGTTGAGATGGTGTAAGGAGTATAACGTTCTCCAAAAAAACTTGTTTAGGATTTGCTAATGTTCCATAATGTGAGCTTTTGGAACATGTTAATGAATCACCTGAGGGCACAGCCTTCCACATACCAGCACAGTATCCAATCCTGATTTAAAGTCAGATCATTTAGGCAAGTCTGTGCTGTTAACAAATACTAATTTGAAAAGAGGTGCTCTTCAAAATAGTCAAAATTTATAGCAAAATGCCTCATACCGAATTATTTTGATACTCTGATCTGCCCTTTTTTTTTGAGTTACAGTTGTGAATCTGATTTTTTGAAAAGGAAGAGGTTTTTTTGTTTTTTTTGGCACACAGTGTAGAGATACTTTTATGTACCAAGCTGCCCTGACTGGCCTGAGCAGGAAGCAGCCAGCAGATTCTCTGTTCCATTTCTGTATGTTTTGCACATCACAGGCATTTTTGGGGGAGCATGCCTGAGAAGGAAACAAGCTGGGATGTAACCAAGGCCACGCAGGTGAGGATGGAGTTGGTGCTGGGGTGTAGTGGAGCTTTGGTAGTGTGCAGCACCATTACAGTACTCAGAGATAGACTGCTTCACATCACTCTTTTTTTGTTACAGAAACAACTTTTAGGGAAGAGATTCCAAACACCAACCATAATGAGCTTTGGCTTATTTAGTAGATGGGAGATCTGAGCTACAATGGACTTTGACTATCTCAGGTCTTTCATTACAAGTGTGTATTGTAAGGTATAAGTGTATTGTGAGATGGATTTTGGATGAAAAGGAGTTTTGAGTTAGTGACTGGGAAAACACAATGAGTTTTCTGTAATTTTTTTTTTCCTCCCAGCCTAGAGGGAAAAAAAGATATCTGTGTGTTTGGCTAAAAGCTCCTAAGCATCATAGCAGTTGTGGGATTTTAGAATATTTCCTTAACTGGTGCCTTCTAAAAAGGATGGTTTTTTTTTCTTCCTGACATTGTCTGAGAAGCACAGTATTTCTTAATAGTTACTGATATGGTTAAAAAGGCTGTGAATGGTTTAAGTGTGATAAACAGCAGAAATATGAAGGGATTGTGTGTAAAGATGCTGCATTTGCATGAATTCAGAAAAATGTTGTATGAACAATAGACATGAACGGAAAATCTGCCACTGTAGAAATGCCTTTGATACCCCCAAACCTGAACTAGCTTACAGCTGTTTCTTTTTCTTGCAGACTAAAATTAGTCATAACCAGCTTTGCTATTTGCTTAACTTTTCCTAGAAATCTGTTTCTACATAAACCAAACTGTAATTGTGTGGGTTGTCAGTCCACTGAAGAAACAATGTTTGTGCACTTCTATGCAAACTAAATTTCCACAGAACACAGCTAAGAAAAAAATATTTGAATGTAAGTAAATCGAACATACAGTCTGATGATTTTTTAAAAAGACTGTTTTCTATGAATTTTGATTACTATTTTGTGTTGAATTCCTAAGTGAGAAAATATTTGCTCACTGCTAAAAAAACTATGGTAGGCAATGATTTATTTGAGAAGGGTGATTTGTGGTGTTGGTGCCTTTAAGGGATACTTTAAAAAATTGCCATCAGAAGATTATGGATGCACATCTGAAAATACAGAATTATTTAAATCCTTCTTTTTTATTTTTTGTTTTGTTTCTTTGTTGGCATTCTTGGTTTTGTTTTTTGTTTTGTTATCATATAAGTGAGTCTGAGAGGGTAACAAAATTTAAAGACTTTTTCAATACCTAAAGAGGACTTTATAAGAACATTTCTGTGGAATGAGAGCAAGAGTTTTTAAATTTAGGTTGCCCCTTGAGGGATATAGCCTGGTGTGATGTTTGGGCTTTTTTTTTGGGTCAAGAATATTCCTTATTTTGTTTTAATAATATTTCTTGTAGGAAGGTCAGGCTGGCTGCACGCAGAGTGAGTTTTGCTGCACCACTTTGAGGTGTGGCAGTGATGGGCATGAGGAGTTTAATGAGGCCCTGGACTTCATCTCCCTGAACTACTGGGTTGGAATTTTTAGCCAGGGAATTAAAAAATTCCATGCTTTCTGGAGACCTGCTAGCAATTGGGGAGTAGCTGGAGAAATGCAGCACTGAAATGAGAGGAAGGAAATTAACCATTAATCTTTTCAAAACTATTAAAGAGAATAAAATTATTCTCATTGGTTTGTATGTCTTTCTAGGCATTTTGTTAGTGTTTTGAGGAGGGCTAGCTCTGTGTGTGTTTATCTCAAGTTTTCAAAAGTCTAAACTGTGGTCTGTGTGTTAGTAACACTGGCTGGCTGTTATGACTCTTGATGAATCTCTCCCTGGCTTTGTTGAAACACTGCTCCAAAAATCATAAATAATTCATAGGGAAGGAAGCATCTAAGAAAATTGCTGAAAGCTTTGAACAAACCCTACATACTTCTGTTATAATAAAAGCATGAAGTTTGGCTGCTAGGGTGAAAGCATCGAAAAAAGCTAGGTATGATTTTTTCCTAAAACAGGACTATTAATCATTGCCTTGCTTATCTCTTGAAGCCATGCCTGCTTCTTGTTTCCCAGAAGTTTAATTTTCTTAATTTTGTAAGAAAAATGTAGTGTTGCATGCATGGAAAGGAGAGTATTTCCCAAAAGCATGTCTGGGACCTGTGGGTTTTTTTGGCAGCTCGTTTTGGAATTTGCATTATCTGTCTCTTGGTGTTTATCAGATTACTTCGATTCCTTTCTGCCCTTTTAATAGAAGAGCTTTCACTTCCATTTCCAGGGAAAATGCCAATTAGTAAATGCACCTAGTTGCTAGAAGTGACTGGGTAGTCAGAGTTCCTTGGGTGTTTGCATTGCTGTGAGAGGTGTATTTCTTTGGGCAGCCCAAATTACTTTTCTAGTTTTAAAAAAAGAGACAAAAGTGCAGTGGGAAGAGACTTGAAATAGAAGTGGCCATCAGCTCCTTTAAGGAGGAAAGTGTATATTGGTACACGTGTGTGTGAAAGTTGAGTTAAAAAACTACCAAGAGAGGAAATAAGATAAAAGGGAAATTAGGAGCAGGAGGGAATTGCCACATGTAGCCTGGTCAATACTGAGGTATAATGAATGTATTTTTGGTCCTTCCACATTCCTTAAAAAACCCAAACAAACAATAAGTGATTTAACAGTTGAATGAGACAAATTGTTGCTGCTACCTTTTGAAAGAAACTAAGTTATTAACATGGCAGGTGTTATCTGAAAATCTGTATGTTCAAGGGGCATGAATAGAGTTAATTTTTAAACTACTTGAGTTGTGGGGAAAAGAAATCCTGGTAAAATGTTATTTCCTCCTTACAACTTAGGCATCACAAATAAGAACATTTGTTTTGGGGAGAAGTTGTCACAAGCCATAAAGGTGGTTTGTCTCACTGTTATGTATTCCTTGGAAAATTGCAGAAGATTTGGATGGAGGATGACTTAACTCAATAAAGGATTAATTTATGCAGAAATTTGGTATTTTGGAATTATTTTTTTCTTAGAAACCAGAATTTAACAGCTATTGACATACTATTTTAGTTTTATACATAGCTGGAGAGCATCAGCAAAGCATGGAAACATCTGTCCTTCACTAGGTAACACGAAAGGCTTTGCCACCTTTGCCACAACTGATGTACTGGAGGAGTTTTATTTTTTGTGTGTATTAAACCTAGACTTTTTGACACCCTTGCTTTTAAAGAAATGCAAGGAAATCAGAGCAGGACAACTAAAAGGTTTCTGTTCTGTAATAGTTAAAAACCGCTTCAGTGCCTTCTCCAAAAGCAGAATGTCACCACCCAGGGTGGGCTCCCCTTCTGTGGGGAGGCGCAGGGGGAGCGGTGGTGCGGGAGGATGGATTTGGACAGGGGGAAGCTGCCATCTAGTGCAGCTTCTCTGGAGCCACAGACCTGGGAAAGCGCCTGCGTGTGCGCTAAGGATGCGGCTGTGCTGCTTTCGGGAGCGGGGCAGGTCCCTGCTCTGTGGCAGGCGCCTGGAATGGCAGGGAAGAGGTGGTGGGATGGTGGCTGTGCACCTGGGACAGCGACAGCAAACACGTTGTGGCTATTTTCAAGTATAACCTAAACCACTTTACATGTGTTTGCTTAAGAAGCTTTCCGTTTTATACTGAATTTTATGGCTTGCGGACTAGAAAAATGATGAGCTACAAGGAGAACCCAAGTAAATTCTGATTTTGTTGCTTGTGGAGGGACAACATCTAGAGCATGACATGCATTTGATTGCTGTTGGAGAAATGATTTTGTTTGCTAAATCCCAATTTCAATGTTTAAACATGATAACATTAAGGTGTTAATGAACAGGTGCATTTTTAGTGTTGCATCCTGAATGGGGGAGTAGTGTGTAGAAGAATAGCTAGGTTGTGAGACAGGGCTGTTTAGGGATTGACTTTCACAAACTTTGCTGATCCCATGTGAAATAGTAGCAGTTGCAGCTTTCAGGGGATCACAGGGGTGGTTGAACTCAGTGGGGTCCATGAACCGTGTTAAACAGCAGTCCACAAGTAAAGCAAAGCTGTCTTGGAACTTGTTTTCATCCCATTGTCCAGTTTGGCTTTGATTCCAGTCTGGTTTGGATTTGATTTGGAGATAAAGGGAAAGAAAACTATTAATGTGGATCAGAGTTGGAACAAATGCAGATTCAGTGGTATGACTGGGGAGTCTCAAAGGCATTAATTTGGCAGAGGAGATAGTTTCTTTGGTGCAATTCTAATGACAGTGTGTGTGAGGTGCTTCGGGTTTTTGCTTTTGTTTTTCTTTTTTTTGTGTTCCCAACCCCAACAAGTAGCATTCTTCCATGATAAACATCATGAAAAAGGGCTTTAGTTCTTGAAGACTACTTGAGTGATGTACTAAATTGTTGAAATATTATACAACCTGGACACTGATACCTGTTTCAATTGTGAATAACTAACAGAGAAGTTGTGTCTGCATGATGCATTGTGTCTTACACTGCCAAAATACTTGAAATGCTGCTGAAATGAGCTTACAGTACTTTGATGCTTCTGGTAGCTCCACATATATTTGTGTAGCCTTCTTATTTTGTGTTGACAATGCATGGCCTCATGTGTGGCTTGAAAAGTATTTTTATTCAAGAACACCACAGCCCCCACCCCATCTCCTCACCCATTCTGACATTATTCCTGGTTGCCTAAGCTAAGGTGCAAATGAATGATGACATGAATCTTCAGACTTTTCAAGAATACGCCATTATAAAAAAAATAAAAATCCTGCTATCCGAAGTGGAGAAGTTTTCATAGCAGTCTCACAAATATTCTAAATGGGGAACAATGGAGAAGAGAGGAGTTCTGCTGAATGTCAGGTATCTCCCGGAATGTCTGAGTACTGCAAAGGGTATGCAAGGGGTAATGAGTGTGCAAGTGTAGAACTCCCTGCAGAATTAATGCAGTTTTCAAGATGACTGGGTAGCAGCTGGAAGCAGGCTATCCTCAGACTCTTGTGGAATTTGTCCTAAGTATTTTGAGATCTTTGGTAGGTGAAGGATACAGAACACGAATTTTGCTCGAGTAACTACACAAACGTTGCATCGTTTAACGATGCATGGGGTAACACGATGCATCAGCTTTGCATCACTATAGAGTTGTGGAGCCACAAAATTTGTGGCAGTGTAGTGACTTGACTTATTATTTTGCTGAGAGTAATTCTTAAGGATCTATTTTCTGTGTTGTACCATTCCACAGAATCTTGGCTATGGTATTTTCAAACAGAAGAAATGTCCAAGATGCACACAGTTAAAAGGTGTGGTTAGTATTCTGCCTGTCATACCCACTTAAATTTTACTGAGTGTAGGTAGGCAAGAAAATATTTTTGATAGTGCAACCAAGTGTGATGATGTCACTGATTTTTGTTTCCAGCTCAGTTAAAATGAAGTTCAAATTCGTTGTACAGGAAGCCCAGCAAACTCAAACAGATGGATGAGATAGCTGGCTATTAAACTGAAGCAGACTGTTTGATTCTGCTTAATCTGTCAACCTAACTGTCAAAATTGGCTTTACTGAGTTAAATCTTGCTGTTCAGTTGCCTAAGCAATGTGTTTTTCCTTCAAGATCCCCGAAGTGCTGGTGCCCTCTCTCACTGTCACAAGCCACACTTGTTTTGAAGCTCTTGGAGCTGAACATCTTGTCTTGCCTTGGGGAAACCTGGTGCACGTCAAACAGCTATCACAGGTGTGAGTAAACCAAGTAAAGTCTGAGTGCAGAGTAAATGGCATTATTTCAGTTGTCATTGCCTGTGCTTTCTTAGTTAGTTTATGATGGTTTAATTGTGTCTCTCCTGGATACTGTCCCAAAAACAAAGATGAGTGACTGGAACATTTGTTCTTATTAAAGTATTTGTATAACATATGTCTTGGAAACATAAGGAGATAATCAGTGGACTGGGATATCACTGGGACATGATGTGTATGAAAATAACAAAGACAGTTCTTCTGGAGTGGAAAGGCTTAAAAATAATTTCAAAACTAATAAAACTTGATGTAAATTCTGTGTCCAAAGAGGGATGTAGTGGGGCTGACCACTTTACCAGCTCTCCCATGAAACGTTGCTGAGAGGATGACAGCTTTACAGTTAAAATAAGAAAGATAATTAGAAGCTCCTTTGATTGCAGCTCAAGTAGGTACTCATAGTAATAGGGTGTAATATACATACTGACTTTTCAGACACTGTAGCTTGTTTTATGTGGATGTGTCTGCTAATTTGTGATTTTAATTTTGAAAAGTATTGGAGATTGTAATGTACATATTCAGTGTTTTTGGTGGGAAGAATAAAAAAATATTCATGCTAATGTTTGAAAAAGGGGAAATATTCAATTGCTCATTAAAATAAAAAAGTGGGGGAGGGTGGGATAATTTGAACCATTGAAAGATGCAAGTTGATGCCAGAGCAAGATTTAGCTATTCCATATACTGCAAAGTAGTAGCTTGCACTAAAGGGAGCCAAAACCTGCTCTTGTGGACTTTCTTAAGCATTGCTATAGTTATCAGAAACAAGATGAGAAGCTGGCTTGGAAGGTGATGTGACTGAGCCTGGTGGTTGATTGTGTGGGGTGGTTTGTGTGGTTGTTTGCATAGTTTTTTTGGGTTTTTTTTTGTTTGTTATTTTTTGTTCTGGGTATTCTTTTTTAATAAACTAAATTTTGTAGTTTGAAAAGCCTGTTTTAAAGGAGTTGAATTCTACTGTTTGCTAGTGCGAAGAGCTTGCATCTTCGTAAAGCAGACTATTAAAATGCTGCCTGTGTACTTAATGCCCTGTGAAGTTATCTAATGGGCATTATCTGAGCCATGAACTGCCTCATGCACACAGGTTGGAGGGAGATTTGTCCTGTTGCTCCCAAGCCATCTGTTGAGCTCCTGGATTTTCATTTAGTCATGTATAGACTGTTAAATTTTCTCTACTGCTTGAACTGGTATTAACTGGAGTTTAGTTGCCTGGTTGAATCTTCTGTTACATTAAGTTTCTATTGCTAATGTTTTTGAAGTGATATCCTGCAGAAATCTTGTCTTGGAAAGTGTTCTTCATGAGATCGGGTCCTTATTATTTTCCACGCAGTAAATTACAGTATTTTTTTACAAAGTAACTCTTGACTTATGCAGGAAAACCAGAAGTAAGTCTGTAACAAAAGGGTGTGGTTTTGATTGCTAGAGATACTGAAAAGTGCAGGAGTGCCTATTAGATCTTCTCTGTTGTTGTTTCATATTTTTAAGTGTTGAAGGAATAAATTCTGTTCATCTTTTATAGTAGAACTTAATCCACTGGCTTTTGTTATCCAGCCCATTTATGTCTGCCTGAATTACAACAACTGTTCAATTGCTAATCTAAGCTTTTAAAGCAATGTGTGCTACAATTTGGGGATTTATTCCAACCAGTGGATCTCATTCTGCCCTTGTTTGTTACAGGTAAAAGGTTTCTAGTCAATCTTTTGTGGATACTTAAAAAATCCTGATGAAGTCCATTTCTAAGATTTCACTAGATAAACTAAATTTAGAAACACTTCTGAACCTGTGTTTTTATATACTTATTTTAACTGTATCTGCAGATACATTTATGTTGTATATTTCTTGCTAGTAGATGGTAATTTGATTGCTCATTGTCTCCCTGTGAAACTGGTATTAGTGCCTTGTTAATTCTTCTGTTGTGTCTTGTTTCCTCACACATTGCCCTCCACATCAGATTTTCCAAGAATTTGAGGTGAATCTGTGTGTGTGTGGTAGGGAAGAGAACACATGTCGGGACAGTATGATAAAGGTACTTCAGTCATTTTACTTACCTTTTTATTTTTGGAGATGAATGTAGAAGGGAATAACAAAACTTTACAGCAAGACTCTAAGGCTGTAGCTCGGTCTTCCATGTTCATATATATTTTCATATTTCTGTGGGCATGTTGGGTTGAGTCACAGTGAAAAGAACATTGCAAGCCTCCTTCTGAGTAGGGATTTTTAACTTCCTTCATCCATTTCAAAAGTTTTGTTTTTGCTGAGTCTGATAGATGCCTTGTCTGGTATGAATCCTGCCAGTCATTCAACGAAGCTTTTTGTTTTTGTTTCTAGAAAATTATCTTTAGTTTAATGACCTTTCTGCTGAGAAACATTAGGGAGTTCACAGGTCACCTAATTTTCCTGCTGGAAGGCAAGGATTTCTTTTTATTCTTGAGAATTCTTTTCCAGCATGAAATCTTTTGTAGTCTGACTTCATGGATGTTATTTTGGGTGTTTGGACATGTGGAATATACAAATTCTAAATTCTGTAATATAATCAAAAACTGGAGGACAGCTAGGACATTTTAAGTTTCCAGTGGCAGTTAAGACCCACACCGTTATCAGCAGTCATGCAGAAACTCCTCCTTTAGATGTCTGATCATGTAGTCATGTTTTTGCTCTGTGAAGCAAGGTAGTCATGTCATAGGAGCAGTGGTTAAAAAAATTTGTTTTTCACTCATTTCTCATCAGGTATGTATTGTGTTATGTATACTTCACAAGGATTAATGCTTTTTTGGTATCACTTTCTAGGTTCTTTGGGTGAGAGGTTCTGACTTGCTTTTCCTTCTTCATAGGAAGAAACAGAAGAATTGATTATCAAGTGAGATGAGGTGCAGCAGAATTTGTATTCAGCAGTGACAGAATTAATTCTGGAAGGGGATCAACCGCCCCTGTCTGAGGACTCAAGAGCATTACAGGTGAGGAAGTTGCTGTGATCAGTATTGATTTTGAAACACTGAGAACCTGTTGAGGGTGTTTGCTCAATGTGAAACATTTTATACTCGGAGACCTGGCAGCAGCAGATGAAGCTTTAGGCTACACTTCCAAGTGAAGCTGTACAGCTGACACCTGTAGTTTTTAATAGAACTTTTGATCCTGGTCTCCTAGAGGTTTTGTTTCCAGAGGGGAATTATCATCTAGATTCTGGATTTGAGCATTAACTTTTCTTTCATGGTACTGTGTTTGGTGACTGACAGGACTTCACAAAGCACAGAATATTTAGAAGTTGAGTGTTAATGAGAGAACCTACAATCAAAGTCAATGCAGTTTCCCTGCAAATTGCGGTAGTGTGTTGGTTGGTTGGATTATGTTCTTCCCAACCAGGAGTCTCTTTTCCTCCCAGCCAGCCCAACAACAGAAAGTAAGGGTATAGATGGGGATATAGGCTCCATGGTGGCAATAAGAACTTTGGCAGAGGACTTTGCCAATGAAAATTTTACTGGCCTTTATTATTAGAAATAATATATTTTATTCTTTTTTACTTCAGAAATATTACTTCCCTTAATTTTGATTGCAAGTGTATGTGGAGAGGTAAAATTTTGTAGTTGGGCAGATTGTCTGTACAAATTCCAGAGATTTATTCATCCACACATATATGAGATTGCATTCTTATGAATAATCACCAAGGTTACAGTCTGCACATAAGTTTGTGTAAGGTTGGAGCAGCAGTAATGAATTGAAGCATTCAAATTTTCATGGAATTGCTTAATTTTCAATGGATTCATTTTTCAATGCCATTTAAAATAGTTTGATACACTTTTTTTTAACAGTCTGATATACAGATTGGTATCTAATATCTAATTGTAAAGACACTGGATAGGTAGCACTCTGTGGCTCCTTATTGCTGGAGGCTCTGTGAGCATCCTGCTCCTTCAGATGAAGAAATGTTTGCTGTGTTGCTTGTATGTTTTTTTCTGTTTTATATTTCGTTTCGGTATTTTTGTCTGTGTGTATGTTTAAAGGTTATGCTGTGAAAATCCACTAGGTGGTAGGCATTAAGCATCTTCTAGATAATTGTACAGCAGTGAAATTTTAAGAGTGTTTTGAAAATATTTGAAGGGGTACTGAAATACTGCTAGTAATTTGATTGTGTTGATTCAATTTTGAGTTTTAGCTTAACAGTATTGATGGTCCTCTCTCGTGATAGGAGCCGGAACCTGCTTCTGCATCCACATGCTGGTGAAATTGCCAGTGTTTTAGACTACTGTGTTTATAGTATGAAAAATAAATGGGAAGAAATAGGATGTAATTTACAGGATTCTTTCCTCGAGGAAAGATGGAATGCATGCAGATACTGTTCTGGTGTGACTAGTGCTATAATTTTTGTAAACAGAGTGTGATATTGGATATGAAACTGTTACTGATCACTTTTCTCTGCTCTGTTACCCACTTTGGACTGCTGTTAAATGGGCTGATTTTTTCTCTCTCCTTCAGAGTGCTCCATTTAAACCTGGCTGTTACCTTGCCCTGACATTTTCTACCCATGTGTATCCTGGTGTACTGAACCCCAGCTATTAAGAAAAAGCAAGGAAATTATGTTGTGAACTTTAATGATTTAAATAGTCTCCATAAATACAGCACAAACCTCTTCCTGGTACTTACTTATAGGGAAGCATATTTGTACAAAGCCCATGCCACTTGGCTCAGTTGGAAATTGCTGTTTAAATAGCTGATTGCATGGAATGAATGCTGCTCATTGTAGCAGCTCTTGTTATGAAAGTAGATTTATAATTTTTATAAAACACTGTTTGTTCTGGATTTTTTTTTTTGCCACTGTATTCAGTAATTATAATGTGAGGAAATTCTTATTCTTTTGGCCCTAATCTGAACTTTTGCTGTGGTGTGTCTGTAGTGCCAGTTCAGGTTGTGGCATCATCATGCATAATTCTACAAAACTGGTTAGACTCACTTCCACACCTCCACAATACCTGCAGCCCTCAGAAAGGGGAGGCCGCTGCTGTTCCAGCCTCTGGTGGTGGTGTCAGTCATTTTACTTGTTGCTCTGCTTGGTTGCTCTTACCTCTGCATTTCAAGGGTCAAAAGGCTTTACATTCAGAAGTATTCCTTGTCTGCTCACCTTGTTTCTCAGTACAAATTCACTTTGTTTTCTGAATTTGTTTCCTTGCATTTTTTTCTGAGTTTGTGCAGTTCTCCGAGGAGCATAGTAAATTGAAGCCCATTTAGCTCTTTATCCTGATGAGCATAACAAAGTCAATTGGGGAGAAGTAACAAGAATACAAATAACTTCTTATGAGCTGTTAAGCTTTTTGTGTTGTATTTTTCTTCCATGCTTTCAGTTTAAAAATTAAAGTTAATGATCTCTATGTGAGATTCTTTTCTGCATTACATTTTCTAATAAACATACTGGCACTTGATCTTATAGGAAACTGGAATGTAAAGTAAGATATACTTCACTGGGTATAGAAAGAGACTTTTGTAGTGAAAGTACTTTTACACCAGCAGATAGTACTATTTTTTTCTGTGTTAAATGAATCTTGATTTTAATAGGTCATATGTGGTCACAGAATTCATCAGATATTCCAACCTTTTTTTGTTTGATTCACTTGACACACAGGAGCTGACAGCTTCTCTGGAGATGATGTATGGTCAATATTCTGAAGCAGATGACTCAGGAGGTATTTCAACAGTTCTTTGAGTGGAAGAGTGTTAAAACAAAGAAATTAATTTGTGTTAGAAATAATATGGACACTGCAAATTCTTGCTGACTGGTTAAGTGACATCTAAAAGGTACAATGAAAAATCAATCTTTCCTGTTGGTGAAAATGATGAAATGTGACACTGTCTATCCAAGCTTGTGAGGCATAGGGACAGCTGTTTGTGACAGGGAGAGTGTGCATATGAACAATGGCTCTAAATCTCAGTGTCTCAATACAGAGCAAAAGGTAATGCATTGAGGAATAGAGTGTTAATTTTCCTTTATTCTTGGTGCAATGAGCTGGAGTTTATATAAAAGATGTCCTTTGAAAAGAAAACAGAAACGTCACTGCTTTTGTGCAAGTATGATTTTGGGTGTGCTCTTCCACCTTGGCTGTGTGACTGAAATGCTTGAATTAGGTCTTTCAAGTGGCCTTTCGATACAAAGGTTTCAGATTTTAAAAGGTTCTGTTTCTGAAGGTGCTGATGAAGGACGATGTGAAGAGCAGCTGATCTGACCAGATGTGATGTAGGTACAAGCTGCAGACAAGTATATGATAGATTCTCTTTCTCATTGAAATACTGAGTGTGGAGGATTTATACAAATAAAGTGCACACCATTCTGCAATAGCATTCTGAAGCTCTGTCTCAGTCTGAGTTATGGGAGGTTTGGAGCAATGAAATGGGGTCCAGGTTATTTGTCTTGGAAGGAGGTAGATGGTGCAAGTGGATTACTATTCATTGAGTTCTGCTTGTAGAGGAAGCGCAAAGTAGGTAGGTATCTTTGAGACTTTCCTACCCCTGTGCTTAATATCTTTTTTTTTCTCAATTTAGGACTCAGTCTTCCTGGAAAGATGGTCAGCTGCTCCTTCTCTGCTCCTGCAGGCCCAGCTTCCTCAATCTCCTTGTGACTTGCTTGTAAATATTCTGTTTGTGTCAGCACAACCTCCCTGCCTGTGTGAGTTGGACATAATCACAAGGGTTGTGCCCTCTCACAGGGAGTAAGTTTTCTGCTCTTGCATTTCATTGTACCCAGAGCATTTACTGTAGCCAGATGCAGCAGTTTAGACTTGGTGCATGCCATGGAGAGTGTAATGTTAATGAATATAATTACTTACAGCTGTTTATAATCATGTTGGTTATTAGAGGGGGCAAACAAAAATGCAGGTGGTTTTCTGTAATTGCAATTCAGAGTGGTACTCTGCATGTAGAAGCGTGGCTAAAGTTTGTTAGCGTAGTAACAACTTTGGTTTACCTATTTCAAATCTGAACTCTTCTGCAAAAGCTTCGTAGGTACAGGAAATGTACAGAAATTTGGTATGGGATTGGTAGAGCACAAGTTGGTAGATAAAGGAAGAAATTTTCATTTATCCTTCTATGTCACTTCAACTTTTGGTATGCAGTTTTTCTATTGCAATTTAACTTCTACCTCCTTTAAAAAAGGGTGAGCAATTGTGTAGAGGAAATGCTTCTTTGAAGTGTTTCCCTTGTCTGTATTTTAAATACATTCTCCTCTCCCTCTTTTTCTGAATCCAAATTCATCTACTGCAGCATCTATGAGAATCTATACCATAGGAAATGTATAGATTTGTGTCAGTGACAGACATGGAAAATTTCAGAGCTTGTATGACTCCTTTCCAGTACATATCTCCAGGCTTTTGGGGGCAGCAGTGTTTGAACTCACTTTTCAAGGTTTTATTTTTTTTCGTTCCTTTAAGCTTAAGACAATAAAACATTTTCACAATATTTAGTGGAATACACAAGTTTGATAGGTAAATGAACAAGGTGGAGTTTGCAGGTTTCTCTTATGACTGTGTATCTTTCCTGTTAAATACAGGACCATATTTCTATTTTAGTTCTGGCTGCCAATGTAATATCTCTTCTTTTGCAGATATGAGCAACAAAATTTTACTAAACAATACTAATTATAATTATAAGCTGATCTTACTGACTTTTTTCTGTCCCTTTCTGCAATTTATATATTGAAATTATTTCTGATTTTTATGAAAATACTTATGGTTTTCTGGTAAAATCTTTAACCTCATGCCACGCTTGATAAACTATGAAATAGATCCCAGGATGTGTCTTCATCTCAGGCAGTACCATATAGGAATTGAAATCTTGTGTACTGCTGTGTGGGCAGCACGTGTTGATTTTTAACATGAAACTCAGTAGGAGAGGGATTTTGATTCTTCTACTGTTCCATGTTTTGATAAAATGCAAAATGAGATTAGGAAAATAAAACTCAATCAAGGGAATAATTAACTTTATTTTTGCCTGGTGAATCTCAAAGCTGTTAGTTCTAGAAATTGTTATATTACTCAAGTGTGAGGTGAGATCTGACACGAATCCTGATTATATTTCCAGTAGGTCTAACTCTTTGCATTTCTTACTTGTTTTTGCTGATTGCTAACTTCTTATTTTCAATTGCAAGGCTCGTTGCTTGGGTAAGTTTGGGGTTTTTTTCCTATCTGCTCTTTGAAGTATTGTAACCTGATGCTATAAACATCTTCAGATTCAGAGGAAGTGGTTTGCAGTGGGGATGAAATTCTTGAGTTGGCTTAACCAAAAAATATTGGGAAAACTGGATCTTCCCTCTCTACATCCTGAGAAGCTTTCTTTGAGCTTTACTGAGTTTTTGTGCGTGTGCTGAAAATACAGGTGAAAATTCTGTTTGAAATAATGGGGTTGCCTCTCTGGATCCATGTGTATGTGTAAATTTACTCTTTCCAGTCTGAAGAGATTAATAGTTTTTCATCACTTTCGTTTTGCATGGGGCAAGTGTTCTTGCCTTACCAATACTCTTTTTCTGTGCTGGTGTTAGTCTTTTTCTCAGTTATTTGCATTTTCCAATAAGCATTTCCTGCATTCTCTTTTGCTCACTCTGAGGTACTTGCATTGTCTTTGCAATGAGTCCCTGCTGTGCCAGAGAGTGGCCATTTCAGTCAATAGCGCATCCATCCTTTGATGTAGCATCATACTAACAAAAACCCAGGAGTTTAGCTTGTGA
Source organism: Pseudopodoces humilis (assembly GCF_049639895.1). NCBI lineage: Eukaryota > Metazoa > Chordata > Aves > Passeriformes > Paridae > Pseudopodoces > Pseudopodoces humilis. The sequence continues at coordinate 120,029,114 of NC_142200.1, read as the reverse complement.
CTGTGCTTTAGATAGAGCCAGTGACTCTCACTGCCTGTGTGCTTTACTATTCCATGTATATTTAACTGTGCTAGCCTTAAAAAAACCTCTTTAGTAGCACGTGGAATATGAAATTTCTTCATGACTTCTGCATAGAAGTACCAGGCAGTTTTATTTTGTTGAAACTCTTGGATGAACTCTTGGACTTGCTAACTTCCCTTTTTGAATCTCTATAAGAAGAGAGAGAAAAATCTGATAAAACAATTTTTTTATTAACAATGGAATTTCTCAGTCAAGGTTTCACATCTTAAAGGTTGGTGTGCATAAATGAGGAATGAATGACTCTCAATCTTTACTCCCTCACTCTAGCCCAGGATGCATGATGAAGCACAGAAGGAAGTAACTATGAGTACTTACAATAAATCTATATATAAAGTTCACCAGGAGCAAAGTGTATTCACTGTCATGCAAAATAGATACTTGGCCAGTTTTGGGATGAGCTTATGCCTTATTAATTTCTAACCTTTTCTGATACAATTTCTTTTTGATAAATGTCCCTTCATCTTTTTAGAAGAAAATTCTGGGAGTATATTGGTGATGACAGGTTGGTTGGGTTAAAGCTTCAGAATCCCAGTGGTACATTGCCTTAGTCAATGCTTCATTTCATACATTTAAATTCAAAGATACTTTCTTAAAAAGTAAAACATTGGAAGCTGGAATCTCTAGATTTGTGACAAATCAGTAATACGTAGCTTAAGGGGATTGAGCTTTAAGGAGAATGTTGGTTCTTCAGAAGATTCTTAATGTAATTAAAATGAAACACAATAGAAATCATCTTCTGTGGGGAAGGACCTTGAAAAGCTGAATTCAAATAGGCTCCAGGCTGTTTCTTTAACTCATTTGAATAAAGCATTAAAATAGGAAGATTTAACAATTTCTGATTTTTTTTCTTCTCCTCCTAGTTCAAAAAAACAGGCAGAGGAATTGTTGAACAGAAGTCATGTTATTCACTACTTATTATCTGTTAAGAAAACTGTGAAAAGCTTAAAGGTCCAGTTAAAGTGGAAGCTGTTTGATAAGAACAAATTTTATAGCGTTGGAAGTTTGTCTGTTGTTGTTCGGATGGGTTAAGAAACATTAATTTTGTCTATTCCAAATAAGAGGTAACTATGTAGAACAGTTTGTGTTTTCTGAATTCAATTTTGCCTTTAAATATGAAAGTTTTACAGGCCCCTGAGACTGAGCTTGAATGGTTTAAAAAACAAAAAAGCTCCACTAACCAACCATCAAGTGAAAAAAGTACATGTACTTTTTTGTTTCAGTCTCCAGCCATGACATGTGCTGTTAACTAATTCCCTCTGGTGACAGGTGCTGTCCACAGCACGAGCAGCTTTGCCCAATTCTTTCTACTGTGCTGGTTACTTTTAACTTTGTTGATAACGTGTGTATCTTCTCCTTGGTGACAGAAGCCAACATCTGTTCCAGTTTTCAGGGTTCCCCACTATCCCTCAGAGAGCTTTAAAGAAGCTGAATACTACTTCAGCTTCACTGCTGTTGGTTTATTGTTTATTAATTATTCTAATGATGTGCTTAAGGAAAAAAAGAACCTGCACATTTACCTCTGAGCATTGTAAAGGGGCAGAAAGCTCTCAAGAGGGATTTAAAATGAGATGCACTAAGGAAAGCTATTGGGAAAAGGATTCTTGAGTAATGAGGTGACATGAAGAAAATGCCTGCCTACTGGAGAAAAAAGTGAATGAATTACGGAACCTGGTGTTGCTAGTGGATTAATGACATTGCTGTTACTTTTATATGTGACTGGCTAATTAAAATAATTTAAAAAAAAAAGAAGTTTTTTGTCTTAGGAAACAAGTAGGCAAAAGGCTAGAACATTTGGCTTGTCTCATAAATAAAGGGAGCACCTTTCTCAGTGATTAGGTTTTCAGAGGTTCTCTTGGGTTTCCAGGAAGGAGACTGAGTAAAATATGCATTTGAGAATACATTTAACTCAAGAACTGTTATATGGAAGTAGTAGACTACTGTTGCTTGGAATAATAGCAGAATGAGCATTATACACAGACTTTGCTATTCCTAATGCAGTCCGATGATTACAGTGATTTTGAAATGACATAAAAAACTTCTCTTTCACTTAACATAAAAATCAATTCCAACTGTCATAGACAGGGAATTGTACTGCCTGTTGACAGCTGAGTTTTCTGAAAAGTCATTCGAGGTACAGATAGTGTAATTGTGAAAAGTACAAGAGCTGAGGAAGACTTGCAGGTGTTGGCTGTGCTGGAATGAGCAGCTCATGTGACAGCACAGGGAAGTCTCACCCGTGGGTCACACAGCCTGGATCAGGTTTGTGCTTTCTCTCTAAGGGTGTCAGTACCACTCAGTGCTCCTTCTTTCTGCCTGCTCACAAAAAGATGGAGCTGGCAACTGGTCTGTTACCAAGGGCTCCTGCCAATCTGCAAACTTGTCTCCTCCAGTCCAGCCACAGCTGGTGCTGGTTGCCATCAAGGAAGGGGGTAGAAACTCAGGGCCTGGCTTTTATTTTGACAGTTGATGGTCCCAAAATATGTTGTAAACCAGAAGGGGGGAAGCAATTAGTAATAGGGAAAAAGCAGGAAAGCAGAGAAGGAAAAATAGGCAACCTGGCAGAACTAAATTCTTCAAAACAGTGCTGTATTTGCAGAATGTAACAGAATGTATTTTTGTATTTGTAATTTTTTTTTTTTTTAAATTTGAGACATTTTGCAGTTTGTATTCTTTTCCACCTTATGAGCTTTAATAGTTTCTTAGTGTATGGTATGCCAGGAAGGAGAAAGCAGTTTACTTTCCTGCATTAGGTGGTGTGTCAGCATCGCCTCCACCTCCTTGTTGTCTTCTGGCACTGTATTGCTGCCTCCTCAGCTCGGTAAAGCTCCCAAATTTGAAAAGCCACAAGCTAGTGCTCATGTTCCCATACAGTGATTTTGCATGAGCTTCAGGAATATGGATGGGTCTTTGTGGGAAATACTGGCACTTCCATCATCTCCACAGGGATGGCTTCAGTGAAGTCTCCTGTGCTGCTGCATTTTAAGAACAATTCCTAACAGAGATGTGAATTGGAAGTTGATGGGTAACCACCATTGGTTACCTGTGCTGAGAAGGTGAAGATGATTCATATAAAAGTCACTCTTCATTTTGTTTTATTCCCCATTTAGAGAGCAATTGCTTAAAATCAAGTAATTTTTCTATTTGGATGAATGAGTGATGAAATAGATTGTAAAAAGTGTAGCTTGATATCATAGATGTTTATAAATTATTAACATGGTAGGATGTAGTTAGAACACTTTTGCTACCGTTATTTAGATCTTGCTTTGTTCTAGAGGGTTTTTCACAAAGAAACGAGGACAAAAGAAAATGTAAAAAAAACCCAACAACATCAAAAGAACAAAACAAAGAAACAAAGAAACCCCTTCAAACAAAAAAAAACAAAAAAACCCCAACCCCCCATAACAAAACAAAACAAAAAAACCCAACAAAAACAAACAAACAAAAAACCAGAAAAAACACCCCAAAATACCCCCAAAAAAAACCCTCCAAACAAAACAACAGAAAAAAAACCCACTAAAACCCAAAAGGAACACATTTTTACAAATGACTGATTCTTCTTGAAGAGAATAGCTGGGGTGCAGCAAGATAAGCATTTGGGGACTTCATCCAGGTTTGCCAGGTGAATTTCAGATTGCTCCACACCTAACTAATGTTCAGCTCAGACTTGGTGTTGCATTGATCATTTGATGGAAAATTCTTAGTATTGTGTTCAGAAGTTGCCAGTTTCATGTTGGGCATCTGAAATTGTGTTCTCCCTCATTTCATAGCAGTGTCACTTCAAAAATGGAGACAGTGATTTTTCGAATTCTCTGCTGATCTGTGTCCCAAGAGCCCAGCACTGACCAAACACCTTTTGCTCTCTATGTAATCTCTCAGGACTGAGGCATTTTCAGCTTAATCTGCAGGCAGTGTCTGAAAAATGCTGTACTCATGCACACTTCCAGGCAATAGTGAAGACTGGGGGGATTTTACTTGGTTTATGAGTCCAAAATTCACATTTGTCAGTGTGCTTACGCCTCAGCATTTCTTTAACATACAACTTGGACAGGGACTTTCAGTCATATTTTTAAAAGTCTATTTCTTTTGACTTCTTAGAGTTTCTTCTGGCATTACTTTTTTTTTTCCTTTTGTTTCTGTGTAAGGGAAACTTGAGCCCCTTGCCTGTTTTACCCTACTGTAAAATTAGAAAAAAATCTTTCCTTGCCATTTTTCATATCAATCCATTTTCATTTGGAACCTGGTGAATTGCCTTGACTGATGTTTGGTTTTGTTAAACTAAAGGGGGAAACCCACCAGTGTTATGTGTTATATATCTTTTCATTTTCAACTTTGCATTCAAAACTAGGAATCTGGCATAAAAAGAAGATGAAACACATGAGGTAGATGTCGTCGTGGTAAGCCAATTGTCAGATGAGGAAGGTAAGGCTGTTCTTATATAGAGGTAGTTGGGTGGATTTTAAAAAGAAATATTTCATTTGAAGTGCTGGGATGAAAAAAATGTCCTTAATTGACTATTTGCGTAATTCTGGATAGCCTGCACGAATATAAATTGAGAAGGTAGAAAGCCCCAGAGTTTTCTTAATATTTAACTCAGATCTCAGAAGGAACAACTTATAATTGAATGATACTGTGTTGTAGACTTGGAGAATAAGCCATGGAGATTCAGCCTCAAAGGAGGTATTTGTATTAGAAACCTATTTTTTTTTCTGAAGTCAGGAGGTTGGCTTTTTTCATCTGTCTTACTACACAATGACTGCACCGTGTTTGAGCATTATTAAACCAGCCAAATTAAATTTTAATAATGTAAATGCAGTTGAAAAAATGTACTGTGCCCTTTATTCTTTAAGTTTCTTTTTTGTGCAGCAAGTTTTCCTATGACTCTGAAACTAACCTACACGTGTAAGTGAACCCTGCATGATACAAATTGTTGTCAATGTTTTCATTCTTTCTACTCTCAACTGTTATTCTTTGCCTGCCTTATGACAGCAACTGGTGTCTCCTTGAACTCTATTTGCAGACCCTTTTTTGAAGCTTGTCCTTGCCCAGGGTCCTAGTGACTGAGAATAAGAAGCAGATCTGTGCACCTTCATGCTTCACAATTTGGTTTTCCAACTTTGAAGTCCATCTTCACTAATTTACCTTTCTCTTGGATGCTAATCATTAGCACATTATTTTATAGACTCATATCTGGGCATTCTTTACCTGACTGCTTGTCTTTCCTCAGGTTCATTTTCTCATGCAACTATTTTCTAAAATCTTTCAATCTTCTGGCCAGGAGTTAAGACCAAATAAAAAAATTCCTCTTTCTTAGCTATACTTGTGTATTTTTTTGCCAGCTTTAAAGAGATGATTGTTTAAGCATAGAGTTAAATTACAATTGTATTCATTATGAGCTCGATGTATCTTGTTTGCTGTGTTTAGGTTAAGGAAATGCCACGATCCAGTACCAGGCCAACACAGCTGTAGTGGCTGCAGTGTTCCGGCAGGGTAGCTTATGTATCACTGCATATCACTTATACAGTACAGTAAATAATCTTGTTTTATTACATACTTTCTCTACAGTATGTCTTTCAATAACTTCACTTTGACTATTTTCTGCAATGGTGAAAGCACTACTGATAATGCATAGGACTGTCTAACAAATCCTTCTGCAAAATTATTTCCAATGGGACACTACCATGGAAAACAGAAGAATAAAACATGCAGCGTTTGAGCAGGGAGGTTATCCTGTAAAGAGTATATCTTATTGCTCATTATAATTGATGGATTTTTTATTAAAAATTAAATTAATCTCATGAAACACAATACTATAGGAAAGAAGATTCAGTATTTCATGACTGAACATTAGGGCCAGCTAGGGGGCTTTAAACATATTTCACAAAACTTGTACAGAACCATCTGCCCAGAGCAGCATTCAGGATTGCTCATAATAATCCTTAGATACTAAAACCCTCTAAATTTTTCTCATGGAAAGGAAAACATTTACTTCAAGGATGTAGAAAAGATTGCTTGGAACATTAAAGCTGGTTGCTTCACTTCTGCTTTTCATAAAATTTCTGCCATGATAATGTTCTATAAATAAGGTCTGAAGTACACAAATCAAAATTTTAATGGCCAGTTTCAGGGAATTATACTTCTGTGTTCTTCTGTCACAGGTACCTTCTGAAGTGGAAGGAGCTGCTCTTACCTCACGAATCATTAATGAATTTAGCTGGTATTGTTTTTAGCAGGGATTAAAATATTTAAAGCTATTAATAAGAGCAAATTTCTTTGACATTTTTTTTTACCTGATGAAAAGAAATATTTGATTTTGACTTTGTAAGGTGATGCAATCCTAATCAGCACAGTGCTGCTGGCGGTGGTTAAAGATTCATTCTGGATGTGTGTGCACGCCTGTGCCCCAAGCACTTGAGTTCACCAGAAAGCAATCTGTGCTGCTTGCAGAGCACAGAAATACAGATGAGAGTTTTACTAAGAACTGTAATACTAATAAATATCTTTCAGCTGTTTCTTGGGGAGTCTTTTAGACCTCTGGCTGTTAATCCTCGTCCCAGTTCTTGGGGAAAATCTATTTTGCTTTAAAGTGCTTTATCTATAATCAGCTTATTCTGAATTAATCTCCATGCCCATCTGCAGGCTCCTGACAGACTGGTAATTTCCCTTCCATCTCAATCTCAATCAAAGCAAATCAGAGGAATTGCACACTTGTAACTAGTAAGATTTTTGTTGTTTTCAGCAAATGTAAAATTGCCACAGGAAAACAATGTAAGGCTTCAAAACAGGAATATTAATGTTAGGTAAATCTGTAGCCAGAGCAATGTTTAGCAGTAAGATCTTGCTGCCACTCATTTAGCCATACCAAGATTCAATGTTCAGTATGTTTCAACATCCAGTTTTATGTATTAAAAAAAAATAAAAAACCAAGTAAGATCAAACACAATGAAATGGAGTAAACACAATGAAATGTTGTTCTACAGCCGTATTCCTTGTAGAATCAATTTTCAGTTTCCTTTGAGAAGGGGATATTTGTTGTTGACGGACATTTGACAGTATCTTGAAATGCAAATAAGCAAGTACAAAGCTTTTCAAGCTCTTCAAATGCTCAGATTTTCTTCACTTTACTTTTAAGAGTGTAGTCATGGTTCGCTCCTGCATTTCTTTGCGTGTGTTTGGATCCTCTTTTCTAGGGATTTTCCTCTGAGTATTTAAAATGTTTTATAAATATTGAACAATCTGTTATGCCTGCAAGATCCACAGCCTTCAGATCTCATCTTTTAACCCAGATTTCAGGTTACTTGGGAAGTGACTAATTCTCTGGAGTCACTCTGGTAATAAGTGAAAGAGTTGGAAATGGCTTGTTTTCTGTCTTCAAGTTTTTGACTACTTGTGTACAATCCCTTACATCCCATATCCTTCTCTCTGGGTGAAATAAGGATAGGTAAGAGATGTACAGTTATCTTGTATTTTGCTGTTAATATTGACCCAGGTCAGAGGAGTTCTTGCCTTGGAGTGTGTGAACAAGCAAGACTTCCTGTGTAAAAATTCTGTGCCTGTTGAGTTTTGGTAATCTAGATTTCTAGATCAGCATTTGAGATTGTCTTTCTTATAGTCCCCTTACCCAAATCCAGTGTGTGCTGCTCCTCCTCAACAGCTGATGTTCATGCATCTGTATAGAGCTGAGGATTTATGTTTTATGTATGGAATCTAGTGCTGTTAATGTGCTAAGTGTTTAGGAATGTAATCCCTTCTGATAAACCCAAAGAGCCTAAGTGTAAGTGATGGTTTAATAGCAAAATAGCTGCTGTTGATTGATTAAGAGTCCATTACTTTGTGTTTTTCTCCCCATTTGCTCCTGTAGAGAGATAAAACAATATGACAAAAGTTAAAAGATAAAGTTATAGAAGGAACCTGTTTCATTTGTTCTCAGTAGAAAAACCAACTTGGGTATTTGTGTAATTTCTAGTAGTTTGGTGAATTCATATTTCAAAATTTCAAAACCTCACATTCTTCTGGCTGGCACTGGGTTGACAGACCTGGTGCTGAACATTTGCTTAAATTTTGTTGCTAATGAGCACTGTGATGCTGAGTGTTGCTGTCCATTGGGAATGCTATGGTACTACATCTTTTGAAGGCTTTAGGCCCTAAGAATTTAAAAGATGTATTCATCAAATGCTTGGTTGTTATTTGTAATCAAGTTTGTTTTGCTTCCTGATGAAATCCTTCTCCCTCTGTTTGCAGGATGATAAAGTTAAATCTCTTCTCCTGAATTTGTTCTGCTGTAGCAGACTGATGCCTGAGCAGGTGCTGAGGAACGATTGCTTCCTCACAATTGATGTGATTCCAGTTTCACTGCAACGAGGTGAAGAGTATGAGCTGCATAAAAAACAAAATTCTGAGACAACAAAGTGAAAAAAAAAGTGACCAACCAAGGAGAATGGAGCAAATCCTTCTCAACAGATGAAGACTTTACCATCCGGTATTTGAGACTTCTGTTTTGAAATCATTGACCTGATCTGAAATATCAAAGTATAGAAAAGTATTTGGTAGGTGCACTCATTTTTTTGAAATTCTACAGTCTTCACTGTGTTTTCTTTTTATCTAATTAAGTATTTGGTGTTATAAGTGTGATTTTAATGATTATTTTCTTGGTTTGTCAGCCTTTTTCTTTTAGTCATATGTAGGCTTTAAATTTAGAGAGACCAGTCTTGTTAGATGCCAGAGATCTTTAAGATGAGGTTTTAGGAGTTGGTTTTTAATTGAGTTTTCTATCCTTCTTCATGCTCTAAATCCAAATAACATATTCCTCTTAAAGATGTACTAGGGCATTACTTTTTTGCTGAAGATTTATTTTTATTGCATAGACCAGTTGTTTCTACAGTAACTGCCGTCAGGATTTAAGTCAAGACCCCAGTATGCTGCTCTGAAAACTGGTAAAAGAAATGGTGAGCACCCTTCCTCTTTTCTTTTTGCCTTTGAAAAACGCAATTGACCTTTTAGAGAGCAGCCATTCTTCCAGTTGCTCCTTTGCTGTGCTGCTGACAACCAAAATATTCTCTACACACCTTTGCAAAATGGTTTTTTTTCCTGCAGTGGCTATGAGGGTGTGATTTTCATGAATGGGCTTGTTTGCCTGCAACACTTGGCTGTTGATATTTCTATTGAAAAAGTTCTGTCAGCTCTTTATCTTTACAGGAAATTGTTGTTTATGAAGGTTTCCTTTCTTCTCAGAGAGGAGCAGGTCGGTGTGCAGTGTTGCTGTAGCAGTATGTTTAGCCTCTGGGTGTTGCTCTTGGACAGCGCTGTTGTCAGACAGCAGACTGCTATCTTGCAGAAGAGTTACTGAAGCTGCTTGTTGTTGGATGAAGAATGTCAAAATGCAGTATGTAATAGGCATGCAGCAGCACCAGGGAAATTGGGGAACCCTTAGGTACAATAATATAGTCAACAGTGGATAGAAGATACCCTTGGCAGGCTCATGTTTGATATTATTCTTGGTTTTCTGTCCTTAAACCAAAATTAGATTTTTTTTAATGTGGAATAGCATGTAAGATGCTCATCCTCTTTTCATTATAATTTGCTGATTTTTTGATTTCTGTGAAGTGTACATAACCAAAGACAGTAAAATATAAAAAGTATTTTTATGACATAAAAAGTATTTTTATGTAGAATTTTTGGTTAATGTGATAAATATTTTCATTACAGAAACTGCAGAAGAATAATGCCTCATCAATGAATATAAACATTTAATAAGTTTTGTGGAATGTTTTCAAAATACTGATTGCACTCTTTCATTATTAACTAAAATTTTAATAATTTCACTATCAGAATTCTAATTTCAATGAATGTTAAACACAGAAGAGAGGTTAGACTAACCTGATTGTTTGTATTGTGCTGTGTAGCAAATGTTAGAATAAATATTTGCCTGGTTTTCCTGATCCGGTGTCCATGCAAACTAAAGTGTACTTAAATCCTCAAATTTTTAACCTCCTTGGTTTTCTGAAGCCAGAAGTCTTCATGTATGCTTGATGAAAGAAAAATAAATTGCAGATTATTCAAAATTCCTTCACTAGTTGTAAGTATTTGGAAACCTTTTGTTATGTATCAGCCTTTTCTATTTGAATTAAACGTTGATTAAAGTTTTAGTGTCAGCAGTTCTGTTTGTTTCTATGCTGACATTTTCTATGGTAATTTTGTAGCTCTGGATTTCTTTTTCCTTTCTTATTTGCCAGAGGCCTTAAGAAAATAGGTTGGATCAGGGTCGTGTTGCACAGCTCTCCTGCCAAAGCTGAGTACTAATCTATGGTAATGGACTGCCTGCTGTGTGGTTTGAGACATCTCTTTCAGCTTCAGCTCTGGTCAGCTCTGGAGACTCCTGCTCTTCTGCTCCTTTTATTCTTCGTGCCTACCTTAACATCCATAATAACACTGCTACATCTTTCCAAGTGGTTTGCTGCTCACTTCACCAGTATTTAATACACATGCCTGTGTAGTTTTGAGAAGGGTTGGGGTGGGTATCTTGTACTTCAAAATTAGATTTCTGCTAGTTAAGAGTCCTTCTAACTAACACTCACTGGTATTTTAACAGTTTTTTCCTGCAAGTATGTATAGCCTGCAGGTTATAGGTTAAATTTTATTCCTTCATAGGTAACTCCCTCAACAGCTCCCCCTAAATGGGCAAAGATTGATTTCATCTGCAGTCACTTAATTTCCCCAATTTGCAAAGAAACTGACATGAATTTATCCTGATTTCAAATCAGGAGTTTGATAGCTTGCAAGTTGATGGCTTTCTAGACTGTGATGAATGTTTGAGAGCCTGATCTTCATTCACATAATTTAAAACTGGTGAAAACTTTCCTCAGATTTCTGGGTGTGTGCTGACAGGCTCTAGGATACTGTGTCGTGCCATAGTTCCTGCAGCAGTTGTCTTGGACTGTGTGTTTTTCACAGCAGACACACCATGGCTAGATAAACAATTTTCAGATTGTCCTGAATCTGCTGTTACCGCAAGTGGTGATGGCACACGGGATCAAGAGTTGGAGTCGGGTTTTGGCAGTTTTAGGTTCAGGGAGTGCAATACATCAAGACCACACCACATAGAAGCCCGAGTTAAAATGCTGAATTGGACTTTTTGTAAATATATTTTAGTATGTTATGTACGTTTAACATCTGTGTTAATGCTGTAAGTTAGGTTACCAACAGGTGGAGAGAAAAAAGAACTGCTCTGCTGTGTGAAGATGTGATGTTGGTTTGTATTTGTCACCTCATGTGTTGCCAGTAGCTATTTAGCTGCCTGAGGCCTGTGGGAGAGACCCCCTTCCACTTCCTGTACTGCAGAGATGGGGAAGCTTGCCAAAACTCTCTGACATGCCTTTCTTCTCTTGCGAACTTTCAGCTGCTGAACTTTCCTGCAACCTTACCAACTGGTAACATGGTCAAGCAGACCAGATCTGTTCTGTCTCATCTTGGCAGTCTCAGTGTGGACCAGAAGTTTCTGGTATTCTGAATATGGTATTGTGAGTTTAATCTGTCATCTTAGCAGCCCTCTGGCTTCTTTCTGACCTCCTTTTCCAACCCCATAGCCCAGTGTTTCAGCAAAGCCAAGAGCTGCACCACCTGGCATTGTTACAGTGGATACTGACGGATGTGTCAGCTCTGGAGAAACAGTCCTTGTTTGAAGTCAAAGATGATGAATGAGGACCTTGGGGCTTTGAGATGCAAGATGATATTCCTTCGGATGCCTCAGCAGCAGGTTTTGCCCTTATCAGGTATGCCTTGGGTTTTTCTCCCAAATGTGGCCTACAATGCCTGCGCTGTAAAAGTGCATGTTACAGCCTTGAGTGCATGCAGTTAGCTGCAAGAGCTGAGGGAACACCTACAGCCTCTTCTCCATCACTTACTGAGCCCCCATGCGCTGCTGCAGCTTTACTTTCTATCCAAATTCTTGAGAACTTTTCTTCTGTTCTCTCACTACTCTGGCAATAAAGTTTCTCTGTTGCTCTCAAAGACAGTCTTTTGTGGTGTTACCAGAACCTGAAGATCTGTGAAATGCAAGTTTTTAATAATGTTGCCTGATGTACCCTGGAGCAGGTTAAGTTATTGCCCTGCCAAAGCAGCAGTAGAGTAGACACAAGGACAATTCTTCAAGGAGAATAAGAGTTATGTATCTAGTAGACAGTTTCCAGTGTCTTGAAGCTCTGTAGAAGGATTTTTAAATGATAATTAACACACTTCAAATTTTTATGCTGTGTTTGCATGAACTGTGGTAAATTGCAAGCTGTGCAAGTCCTACCAGCTGAAACCCTGAATAAACACACAAGAAGCCTTGTGCAGCGTAAAAGTCACATGCAGAGTGAATCTGTATAGCCAGCACAGCTCGGAGGATTTCTTTGTGTGCAAGCCTTTCAGTTTCCAGGATTGATTTCATCTCCCTCAGGAGAGAAACTGTGAGAATTATTTTGCAGCAAGTAGAGGGAAGATGGTTTGGTCCAACTACTGTGATGAAAGCTGGGTTCAAAGAAAAAGCCTCTAGATGAGGAGATGCAGGTAAAGGCTGATGGAAGTAGAAGTGGTGCTATTTTAAAAACTTTTTTTTTTTCTCATAGAACTTTGTTTAAAGTTGAAATCTGCTGTTGGGATATGCAACTCTGTCCCACAGCAACTTTTTTTCCTTATAATTTAAGATAATTTTCAAAATGGTGATTCTACAAAAGCAAAGCTAAGCCCTCCTCGAGGGCTGGTTCTGACTGGCAAGCACAGTTAAGACCACAGTTTCCATCATATCACATGAAAGAAAGAAATGTTTCAAAGTTGTTCTGGATGGACAACAATATGTTTTCACTAATACCGTTTTCCTAATACTTTTTTAAAATTAACTTTGTTAATCAGAGCCTGACTTTATTGTATTACAGTGACATAACTTCAAAGCTGCTACATTCTTGAGATATCTTTTGCTGTTGTGGCTTTCTAGTTCAGTCACTATGACTCGACAGACTTTGTATTTCCATATTCCTTATGTTGCCCCTTAGAATGTTGCTACTGTAGACAGAATGGTTTGGTGCTAGTGTTCTCTTGGAGACATTGTTATTTATTTCATGGTGCCATTTGCAAGTAACGTGACTGCTAATGTGCATAAACTGTGAGGCTGAACATTTGGATACTTTACAGTGATTTGCCTTTTCCCCTACAACTTAATTATAAACTTCCAGCCATGTCTGCACGTGTACTGCAGATTTTCCCACTGTTTTACTAGGGAAGAGCTATTCTTCAAATATAGGATCAAAAATCTCACTCTTATTTATAGTCTGTTCCTACTAGCTGCAGACAGAAATGATGTGAGGAATTTGGGGAGATACTGGATACCAATGACTTGGTTTTTGAATGCCTCTTTTTCCTTCCTGGGTATTTTTGTTTCTGTGAAAGTGTCTCTTAAAAAAGACAGGTTTTGCTAGGAAGCTTAATAAATATGCACAGGAACTTGCTCTAAGTAGTTCATCTGAGGCGTACTTGATAGCGCCTGTACCTACCACCCATACACTCTTCCAAACACAAGTGGTAGGATTAGCTCCTGCTGCTTCTAACTCTAACAGAAGTTACAGTTTCGGTCCCTTGCAAGAGCACAGTGTCAAGAAACAACCTGTTATTGCTGTTAGGTGAGCCAAAATGCTAATCTGTTTTATTGAATACTCAGTGTATTGAAAATTTCCTAGTCCAGAGTGTGCTGACAGGCTGGCAAGTTGTGTTAATATCTTAATACCTCAGGGCATTTATAAAGTTAATCTTTTGACATTTTTATTTGCTTTTTGGCTCAACATCACGATTAATTTTTTATCTTTAAAAAGTTTGGTTTATGACTGTCGTTTAATTGATGATAACTACAAAATATACTAGCTGCAAAGCAATAAATAAAAGAAATGCAAGTAGTATAATTTGGAACATGGTAATCTTAGTAGCCTGAGTCATGAATTTCGTCATCTGCTGCAGTTAGTATAATTTTATGATTCATAAATCTATTCATTTCTTTTTTTAGTGTGTCATCAGATAAACAGCTCAACAGTAAGGTGGCAGAATTGTCTTGTCTCACCCCGGTTGTAGGAGAGAAAGCAGGTCTGATTGTCCCTATGTATACATAGTAAATCTGTCCCTCTGACCTCTTAAATCTGCAAAAAAGCTTCCTGTGCCTCAGTGTTTCACTGGCTCATTAAGGTATTTAGATTATCAAATGACCACTACCTCAAACTAAAATTTATAGTTTGCTCAAATTGTTTAGAAATGCATTTAGAAATAAATTGTTCATTTGCTGAAGGAGACCTTCCACTATGGATCAGCGCACAGACACTTGCAGAGTGATCCTGGGCTGACTTAAGCAGGAAGCAATCAGCACTTGCTTAATGTTAAGTCAATGTTACTACAGAAGTACTGTCAGGCCCTCAAATAGTTGATGGTTCTAATTTAATTACAGAAAATATGCTTTTCCCATTAGTCTCTGTAGATTCACTTACAATTTAAAATCCTCAAGTGGTGTGATTTGTTTTGGAATGTCCCCTCTTTCTAGGTGCCACACCAGCTGCAGTACTTGACCTGCCACCTACTAAACTTGAAGTTTGGAAAGCCCTATAGAAAGGATCAATCTTTAGACAGATAGGTAGGTAGAGACACATTATTAAGTCAGAACTTGCCTTACTTTGTGAGAATGAATTTGCTCTACTAATGTTGCTTTTCAGGAACCAGTGCTGAGAAGAATTTATATGGGCATATAAATATATGACCAACATCTTTGAATCCATCATTCACTGTAAAATCAGCGTCCTCAGTTCACAGAATCACAGAATGGATGAAGTTGGAAGGGACCACAGTGGGTCATCTGGTCCAACCTCCCTGCTCAAGCAGGGCCTTCCTAGGGCACCAGGCACAGAATTGTGTCTCCAGTGAGGGAGCCAACTCTGGGCAACCTGCTCCACTGCTCAGTCACCTGTACAGTAAACAAGTTCTTCATATTCAGGTGTAACCTCCTTTGTATTGCATTGCCTCTTGTCCTATTTTTCAGCATTGCTGAGAAGAGCCTGGCTCCATCCTCTTGCCATGCTCCTTTCAGATACTGATAGACATTGATATATAAATAAGCTTATGCTCAGGTAAATGCCATACAAGCTTAAAGTGCTGGGGCATTGGCTCATGGCATTGTCTTGGCCAATTAATGATAATATGACATGAAGAGGCAGCACTTTTCACTGACCCAAAGCCTGGGTTTTAAAAAGGATTGCCAGGGTCCCTCTCTGCCATGTGTCTGCCCATTTTAAGGACAGCTGAAACTATCCTGCACTGGCATGCATACAGGTATGCATTTTGGTATTTGCATTTAAATTCCTCTGTGACTGCTGTTTTCTGATTTTCATTTAATTCACCTACATCTCTGCTCTGTGGGCCTCTGTGAAAAGTGGTTCAATTGTGCCATTGGAAAAGATATGTTAATTCTGGAAGGACCCATGAACTATCAGCCACTGTATAATATCTCCACATTTTTTCATTGTTTTTACAAATCTTAGTATGATAACACACTTCAATTTGCATAAGTTTCTGTGCAAGATTATGTCACTTCTAAAGACCATATAAAATTATGTATTTTGACCATACACTGCTCATGTTAGTAGCCTAAAAACCAGGCTAAATTAGTTTTTTCAAGTTGAATGCCAAACAACTGAAGCATAAAGAATTGGAGAAGACAAAATTTTTTAAGAGTTAAAACATGTCCAGTGACTTTGATACTACGATCTCTCATTCCAGTAAAATAACAAAGAAACTCTTTTTGGCCAAGGTACCTTTTCTAGATTTCACCATCAGTCATCAAGGAAGAATAAAAACTCACCAGAGATGTAGAGTCTAATATTAATAATATCAAAAATAATAGCAATGACAATAATAACAAAGTCAAATGTCTACAGACTTAGATCTGTGGACTAGAAAAAAGGCTTGGATAAAGAGAAGGTTTAATTCTTCAAAGAGGCAGAAACCTAGAACAGAGCTGAACAAAATGGAGGTGTTGTTCCTGTCCCTTTGGGGATAAATGAATTGAATTTTACAGCAAAGGAAGTTAAAGTTAGATATGGCTTCAAACTGAAAGAGAGTAGGTTTAGATCAGATATTAGGAAGAAATTGTTTACTCTGAGGGTGGAAGAGGTTACCCAGAGAAGTTGTGGATGCCCCATCCCTGGAAGTGTTCAAGGCCAGGTTGGATGGGGCTCTCAGCAACCTGGTCTAGTGAAAGCCAGCAGGGGTTGGAACTGGATGATCTTTAAGGTCCTTTCCAAAGCAAATCACCATATGACTCCATGACATTAGCAGGAAAAACCCCATTCTAATTCAGCATAATTAAGCTCTGGAATGTATGGGTTTGTAGTGAGATAAGGTGTCTATCTGTCAGACTGACATAGGTATGTATAGTTACTGTTGAGTGGGGGCTGGGCTGGATAACTATTTTTCTGTTCTACTTGGCTCTATCTTTTGAAATGTATTTTAATGTATCACTTTACCTTGAGCCATCACTATTAGGTAGGTTAGTTTCAGAAAGAAAAAAATGCGTGAACTTGAATTATCTTGAAGCAAGTAAATTAAAAAGAGGAAACCTGTGTCATAAACTCTCTGTTGCAGATGGTAGGGAACAGAGACCTGGGTTAACTGTGTGCAATTGAGATGTGTCAGCCCAAGGAAGCTTAAAAAGCGGCTGACATTTTTCCTTTATTGGAAGCTGCACACGAGTTGTTTTCTACCAAAGGCAACCTGACATTTGCAGAAAACCTGCAGCACTCAAATTAATAGGTTCTACTTGCAAGGATGACTTCAACAAAGGCTTTCTCCATTATAAAGTCTTGTTCAGAACATCTCTAAATCAGTTTTAAAAGTTTTTAGTCTATTTTATGCAAAGGCCTGCTGTCCATAGCTGGTTGTCAAATCCATTGCTGCAAGCAACAACCCTCTTTTGTGGCCAGAATGTTACAGGTAGATGATTTGTAATATACTGAGCTTTGTTTGGATCCAGGGCTGAAAATACCCACAAGTGCTTCATCCTGTTGGGCAACATTCTATTTAGAGTATGCTGCCTATATGTTTTTCACAGGGGAAGACTTGCCAGATAACAGACTACCCTCCGGTAAATTGTCATGGGCTGGGCAGGAAACTGTATTTACATCAGTATTTGTATGGGACCCAACTGCCTCCCAAATATCTGCTGTAAATGGGACTGACTTTGTCCCTTGAGACTCTTACAGGCTGTTTTGATGTCACTTCTTTTTTTACAAACAGTACCTGACTACAGAAATAGTGTATTTTTCTATATAGGTCATTATTTGCTGTTGACTTCCCTTTACTGTGCTTATTTGGCATATCTGCTGCAGAGGTACTTATGTTATTCCAGTCACAGCTGCCTTCATACAGAGAAATAAGCAGCAGAAGGAGGGGAACTTCTGAGAAATACACCTCCTGCTTTTGTTCAGCTGTTCCTGGTAGGAGTAACACTACTAATAATACACAAGTATGATGCAAGCTGACTTGTTTTTTAAAGGGAGCAAAGTGTTCCAGACCATTAGCTCATACTGTATTTTTGCTATTAGCCTCTTTCTCAGGAAAACTGAAGATCAGAGGCTGAGGGGGAATCCTGAACCAGGAGAAAGTAAGGAACAGCAGGAGATTGTCTAGTCCTGTCTCCTGTCCAAAGCAGGATCAACTACAGCAGGCTGCTGTGTACCACGTTGGGTGGTAAATATCTCCAGAGATGCAGAACTCAAATGTCTCCATCTGAGAGACAGTTCCATTATTTGATCAGCCTGACAATAAAAAAACCTCAGCTTTTCTTATGTTTAAATGGAATGTCTTGTATTTCAGTTTGTGCCCTTTGTGTCCTTTCACTTAGAGTTTTCTTCACTTTGTTTTACACTCTCTTATCTGATATTTATACACTTTGATAAGATCACCCCTGAGCCTTCCAGTTTTCAGGCTGTGAGCTCTCCACCTCTCTGGGTGTGGCAAATTCCCCACACCCCCTGTCCATGTAGCATCGTCATGAATTTTTGTTCCACTTTCTCCAGCATGTACATGTCCATTTTTGTAGCTGTGAGCCCAGAACTGCACCTCGTGGTCCAGAGGACTCACCAGTGCTGAGTAAAAGGGAAGGATCACCTCTCTCGACCTGCTGGTGATTGGCACAGGCAGGTGCTTCCCCTCTGCCTCAGTAAAGGGAAATTCCTCCTGAGATTTCTTGGAGGGGGTGTTTGAACGGGTTGCTGTGCACCTGCAAGCTGAGCAGGTGTGTAGGTAATTTATATGTGTTTGTGATCTTGGTGACTGATGGGAGAAAGTTTGAATCTGAGAATACTTGGTGTAGTTTAACTGAAAGGAAAGCCTTTGTCACTTGAATGACAAAGGACTGCTGAGGTGATCAGCTCTGTTGCAGGCACATTCAGCAGCTAATTAGGGGATCATAATGTTTGGGGGGCAGTTTTCTGAAACAGGAAAACCTCAAGCAAGCTCAAGGTCCCACCAGGAGCTGGCAGCTTATGCTGGCAAGTCAGGGAGGGGAACGGGAGTAGGAATGGCCACCCCATTCCAGAAGGGGCAGCCCTGGGGAGGACCAGGACGCCAGAAGCTTCCTATTTTATCATGAGCTGGCTCTTTGTGCTTCATCTTTGCGTCCAAGATGTTAACAGGGCCATAAATTCATCCTAGGAGGTAGTGCAAAGTGGGAAGTGTGCTCTCCAGTTGTGACCACTGACAGACAAAGCAGAGTGTTCTTTACTTTCTGCTCTTTACTTTCTGCAGTCTCAGGCCTTGTGGCTGGTGTGTGAGATGATAAACCAGTCTTGATGTTCTCATTCTCTTCCACATGTCATCAATGATGCAGATGCTTTCCATGGCAATCTTTTGCTGGGACTAATCATTATGGGTTGGAAGGCCAACCTTAGAAGTGCTTTTGATGTTGATAATCAGACTTGTAGGCTGAAATTGCTTTGAAAGGAATAAAGGAATAAGAGCTGACTCCTGTTAAAGCAGCTGTCCTTGAAAAGAAACCATCTGAATTTCTGTATGAGTCTCTTGGCTAAGAGTGTGCTTCAGGTGCCTGATACTTATTAACCTTCCTTCTATGAAAAATATAGGTATTTTGATTCCAATATCTTACTTTTTATTTTAAAAAATACTCTTTTTTATGGTCAATCAAACTCAGTGGCAAACCAATCATCTCATGACACTTTAATTGTTCTCCTTTCATTATGAAAATAAAGAACTCTGTGCAAAATCTCCTGCTATAAGGAAGGGCACATACATGTAATTATAGGATGCTTTTGGTGTTTTTTTTTAAAAAAAAGGAAATTAAATGACTAATACATTTTGCTGGTGGAACTGACAGCTGTAACAAACCTGCATCTCTCATCAGCTGTAAGCTTTTATCCCTGCCTTGTACTAATGAATAAATCATCTTATTACATAAAATTACATTCTAATTGCTCCCGTGTCAGTCTATTTCAAGTTAGACCTAGGCAGTAAGGTTCCCTTGGTGCCTGGGTTTTCCCCTTCTACTTGATTGCTGAGCAGTCACATTTACAATGCCTAGGAATGGTGTTGGAGAAGAAAAAACAGGAGGAGGCGGGAGCCAAAGGGAAAGAAGGACAAGAGAGGATATAAAATGGACAAGGAATGATGTAGGAGACATGGGAAAACCTGAAAGAGCTGTTGAATGGAAGAGCCAAATGAAAAATACTTAGAAAAGCTAGTGGGATGTGAGTGGGAAGAGAGGGAAGATGAGTCAAAACTACGGCAAACCTTTTTGTGTTACACCTTGCGTGGAGCAGCTCGTGGGAGTTCCTGGTGTTGGCTAAACAGCCACGGCCATTTGAGTGACAGGAGCCTTTCCTAAAGCTCTGACAAATTGTTATTGTCTAAGTTCTCCTTTTCTTCTTAACTTAAAATGTTACCTGGAAAATATTAATTAGTCACTTAATACTGCAGAGTGAAGGGATGTATCCCCCCCACCTCTCCCCATCTTCAAGTGAAATGATTGATTCTCAGATAAGAGAAAAAGGCAATTTCAGTAGGCTTTCTGTAGTAGAGAAAGTGTTTCCAAATTAATTGTAACTAAATGACTTGGAACTCATCCTTCAACTACCAAAGATGGCATCAACTCTCATATATCGATTTTGTTTAGGCTGATTAGAAAAAGGACCAAGTGCAAGTAAGACTCCCTTGAACAAAAACAAGTGCACCCATGTAGAAATCATGCAACTTTAATTAATTAGGCTTAATAAGTGGTTTAATTGAAACTTCCTCTTGTAGATAATGCATTTGGAAATAATGGTGAAGCTCCTAAATTACTGATGTAATTATTTGCAAAATGAAAAAAAGTGGGACTTCTTGTTGCTCTTCTAAGATGTGCTAAAACGACATATAGAATTTCTGCTTTTGTTTCTTTTCATAATGTAAGATTATCTTGCCTATCCCTTTTTTTTATGAATGACTAGAGTACTAGTAGGATCATACATTATAAATGAATGATTAACTGAAGCTGGGCAATTCTTAGTTCTAGGATTGTTGACAATTCTCTTTTGTAGGTTGTCTGATAAAATAAATTTATCTTAAAATCCTGGCAAATAGAAGAAGAGCTGTCAATGCTAAACATGCACAACCCTATTTCCTACATGATATTTCTGGGTTGTTTTGGAGTAAAGATGTAACATTTTTGACATACCTAATTTTTTTTTAACAAAAGTTCTAAACAAAAAGAAGACTTACATCAAGCAAAACAAACCATTTATTCTGCCTTTCCAGTACATAAAAAAAAAGAAAGGGAGATCATAGCCCTTGGGTTTTTTGTTTGCTGAGTCCCTGCCTTAGAAGACCCATATTATTGTAATGTGTTCCGAGAAAGGGTCCCTTTGTAGAGGCTTCACAAGGAGTGTGCGGGATCCTTGTTTTTATTTCAGGTTTGAGTATGGAAACAAACAGGTAATCATTTGGTTTTGTTAGGAAAAAAATAAATAGGGAGTTCTGTGTCTTTACAGCACTGTGAGGCAAGAATAACCCAAACAGATGAATAGAGGTAATTCCAATCCTTGATTACTTTTCCTGTATGAATGCAGGCAAACATTTAGTGTAGACCTAAAGGCAAAGGTTTGTTACAATTCCAAACTCAAATGTTGTATCATGTTTTTCCCTTCAGTTTAATTGCCACCATGGACATTATATTGAGGGAGCATTGCGATTTCTGGGTGTTGCTATTAAGGTTTGCTTTTGATTAAGAGTCTTTCAGATAAAGTGGTTTTTATTTTTGCTTCTATTCCCCTTTGCCAGTTTTCTCCCTCCTGGTACTTGAGGTACCTCCTGCTGCCCATTGCCACGATGTGTTTAACTTTTCCAGGTGACAGCTGCTTGGTATCTCTTCTGAAGCTGGGAGATTTCCAGGGAGAGGTCAAAACTCTTCACTTATGAGAACATTTAATGTCACTATCCATCCAGATTCTGGCTGCTGTGTGCAGCTGGAGTTAAGAACTCATACACACTGACTTCACACATGTGTGAAGATAAACTCTTGGAGTTTAAGCAGCAGAGGGACTTCACAAATGGGCATTAATTACCATGGGAAATGCAGCTGCTACCCTGAAATGGTGCTGGTAAGAAGTCCTGTTAAAAAATGAGGACAGAGGGGTAGGCTGTGATGTTACAGTGTGCTGATTCAGACCTGTTATTTGGGGTCTTTGGCCAAAACCATCTGAGCAACATGTAACTGATCAGCAAAGAATATTCAAAACCTTTAAAAGGAGGAGAAATAAATATTTGGATTGATAATGGCTGGAAAGAGAGATTAAAGACAGAGAAATGAGTTGTGAAAGAAGAATATGCACAGAAGAGCGAGAGCGAGTTAAATTAGTAAGAAAGGCTGGATGGCCAGTGTAGATCTGTTTGGATTCCCATGCAGGCAATACCTAAGGAACTGAGCTAAATGAGAGAAGAGCATTTGTGGTAGACTGTAAGAAAAAACTGTAGAGGCTGTTTTGCAGGAATTCAGATGGTCAAATGTGAGGTGGTGGGTTTGGATGACTGTGGTGCTGAAGAAACCTCTCTGAGCAGGATGACTTCTCCAGGTTCTGAAAGAGGGGGCAGCAGGCACTGGTCATGCAGTGGTAGAATCAGCAGAGAGAGGATGCTGAAGGTCTGCAGATCATGAACATCACATGAAGCACCATAAAAATAGGAGTGGAGATATACAAATGTGGGCAAAGGGAGAAGTGCTACAAAGGCTGTAAAATTAATCTTTGGAATATTAGGCTTATTTCTGTACAATATGTAATGAGAACCATGTCTGAACTCTACACGTGCAAGAACAAGACTGCTGGAATGTTTCCCTGTTGTGGTCAAGTTTTCCATATGAAAGGAAGCTGAACTGAATGCAGAATATAGGGAAGAAGAGAAATCTCTTTACTATAAGGCTATAAGGCATGTGTGTGAAGACAGACCAGTGAACTCCATCTTTATGGTGCTTGTCAGTAAATGGTGCTTGCTATGACTTCAGGAGAACAGGATTTGTTCCCAGGTGTGGAAGGAGCAACTACTTTGCAATAGAATCAAATATAATTTTTATTTTCCAAGGAAAATAATACAAAAAATATTTCCCCAAGAGCCTTCTATCTTTCATGTTTTTGCCAGTTTCTTGAAGTGGGTAAATCTTATATGGCAGAAGGAGCTGATTCACACATCATCCATAAATAAGGAAGTCTGCTTTGCTGAACTTGTAGCACAAGGTTAGGTCTGCCATCCGCAAAGGATGTCTGAGGTGTTTGAGATTTACTTGCTGTGTTCATTAGTAACCTCCAGGCTTTGGGATTTTTTGTGGTTGTCCTGTGTACTGGATTGAAGGTCAGATCTGAGTGAGAGCCCTTATTGATTTCAAAAGCACTAAGTAGAGATTGTAAGGTTTTTTTACCCTCTGTACTAATGCTTTTCCTATTGTCAGTCAATGAAAGGACATGTCCAGGCTGCAGTGTGAGCAGACCTAATCTTGGGCTGTCTCAGCAGGACTGAGTCAACACAGAGCTGAAAGCAACATTGAGACTTTGGTCATTATTGAACAGAAGGTGGCTTGAGGTGTATGGAAGCTGCTGCCATGATAACATAAATGAGGGGAAAAACCAGGCCTAAGCAGTTAATGAAAAGGCAAAGAAGTAGTAATGGGAGCAGAGATGAATTGGTAAGACTTTGTTTAAACACCTCCAAGAAACAAGCTGCTGGGTCCAGTGTCAGTGGGGTGTGAATTAAGTAGACTGAGTAGGAAGTTAATAACCGAGGAGACCGGTGTTGCTGAGAAGAGCTTAGTGTGCTCTTTGTCTTACGATTCATTGGAAGGACCACAGGATTACTTTCTCTGGAGATGTTTTTTCTTAGAAAAGGAACTGTAAAGCTCTATGAATGTCAGATCAGGTACACTAACAGTTGCTGTTGTTAAGTAAAGGGTAATGTGTAGTCAGATCACCAGAGAGTTCTGCTAATACAATAAGCCAAAACAAGCAGCTTAATTAATGGTCTGTGCATTTTAGTTACTTATATTGAATGCTCTATTAAATATAAAATTTGCAAATCTCTTTTTGTTAAGAGTCCCCAGCTCATTAAATGTGCAATACCCCAGGAGATGTTTTTTGTCCAGGTCACCTGCGTAACAGACTGGCACACAGAGAAAATGCTGTTACAGAGCAGCAGCTGCTGGGGTGTGAGTGAAGTGTGTCCTTTACAGCCTCCTGGGAGAAAACAGTCTACTGTTGAAATCAGAATTTGGGGTGGGAAACTAACAAATGAGGATTAAAATGTTTTTTGGGGGCAGTGCTGTACGGGATAGTTACAGAGCTTACGGATGTGGTTAGTTTTGCTGTTTGTTTCACTTTCTTTGGATGCTGTGATTGTCATGTTCAATTTTCCAAAGCTGTAGCCATACAGTCTGTGTGTCAAAATTGAGCATATAATTATGATGCAGTACTTCATTGTTTTACAATCTCATGTTTTTCTGATTGCTCTCTGCCCTCTGCTGCTGCTTCATGGATTTTCATATTCTCTGTTGTTGGCCTGTGAAGACAAGTACATGCAAAGACAGGAACCTACACCAGCAACAGTGTTTTTTGTGTATAATTTCATCACCCCAGACAGCACTGGCATCACACTGCTTTAGAGGCTCTGCACATGTGATGGCTTTTGTGTGTCACTGGGGCCAGTGAGAACCAGCCCATCATCCTGCACAGGCAGAAAGAAGTGGTCTGGGCAAGAGGAGACCCCAAGAGCATCGTGAGCCCCCTGACCATTATGCAGCTAGCTAGGGCCCATCTCAAACAAGCAGCAGCAATATCCTTTGGCTGTGTGCCCACATGGCACATGCTGGCCTGCATCCTGCTGCTAGCTCATGAACGTGGTCTTTGATGCCCTTTTACAGTCTCTGGTGCTTGAGGGTGCTGGAGTGTGAAAGTGAAGGACAGATGGGATGGATGCTCAGAGCAGTGGGGTAAGTGAGGATGGGGTGAGATAGGAGTGAGACAGCTGAGGGAGGAGAGGCATGTAGATAGGGAGAAGGATGGCAGATATATGTCATTCATTGTCTTCCTTTCAGGTTTTCCTGATTCTCCCTTGCTGAGTCTTAGAAGGGCAGTGTAGCTTTAGTTTATTTCACGAACTTAAAAAAAAATAAAAAAAATCAGGGATGAGGCAAAATAATGGAGCTGAATTTGCATTGGGACCTGGAATCCCCCCCATCGATTGATGGAGATAGATACGTGTTGTGAGGTCAGCCATGTCACCTAGAGAAGTCCCATGACTGATGTACTGCTCTTTCTGAAAATGCATTTTTGTTTATAAAGCCAAATTGAAATCAAGGCTCTCCTTTCCCCTTCTGTTCCTGTCCTTGGACAGGACAGTGTTTTGCAGGTGGGCATGTCTGTCCTTCATAACCATTATTTGTATATGTGCCCTGACAACCATTATAGCACTTTCTTCTTTCTTTTTTTAGTAAAACTGAGTTAGCTGTATTTCATCTCATCCTGGCACTTTTGAGACTTGGTACTCTCATACATCTTGCTGTGACCCCTGTCTTTTTTTTGTTTCGCATTTGTTCATTTTTTTTCCACCTTAGTAACCTACTCACATGTTGACATAGCATCCAAGCAAGTGTGCCCTACTGGTCCCCAGTAAGAGGCAGTGTAATTAATTTCAAAGACCTTCGACTGAAAGAAACCTTTGCCTCCCTCTGAACAAGGAGAGCTGTTCAATTATACTGGAAAGCTGCATGTGGGCTCAGGCAGAGAGACACCCCCTCACACCCCCCTCCCAGTGCTTCTGAAGGACTGCTATATTGTCATCTGACAGAGTCACTCATTTCCAGATAATTGGCTTTTTAAAGGGCATCTACAGGACCCAAATAACTCCTGGCATACTGTTTATACCATTGGCCTGCCAGGTTAGCAAAGGTTAGACTTAATTGCCTCATTTATGGCTAATGCATTCCAGTTATTCTGTTGCTTTTTCTCCGAGGATAATTGCTCAGACCTGTATTTTTGTTTCTGAAATCTTGATGAATAAAAACAAAGGTCCTGCTTTGTGAATTGAGATGTTGCTTTTATTGGGAGAGACAGAGGTCACGTAAAATTCTTACGTTTAGGAAGTGACCACATCCGTGGGTGAGAGGCTGTCCGAGCGAGCCTTGCTCAGCCCTTTGACAGCTCAGATTTCCCGCTGTGCTCCATCGTCAAACCTTTTTGTGTGGTGCAGCTTATTGCAACAGAAAGCAGCTTCCAGGCAAATTGTGTCCAGCACAGCTCTTCTCAGTCCTGCCCACGGAGCACAAGCCCTGTGGGTACAGAGGTGGCGTAAGGGACGCTCTGCAAGCGCAGCTCTCCTCATCACAGCCTGTGCCTGAACATCCCTACACGGATGAAGGCTGGTGCTGATACAAGAGGAGACACAGAGCACCTTCTGGGATAGTCTGGGCTGTAAACACAGCACTGCTCTTGTGTGCTCTGCAGGATTAATCCTGATGTTTCTACAAACACATTTTGTATGCGTCCTGTCTGTCTCCAGAAATTTTACTGGCGAGGATGGAGCAAACTTCTGGTATTTCACTTTCCTGGCAGTAGTCACTGTCCTTTCCAGCCCCACGTGATGTTTCTCTTTTGTTAGGAGTAAAGCAAGAGCAGCAGACTCCAGCGCTTCAGTTGCAGTTTTGTAAAGCCAACACTCTACACACAGTTGTGGGTTTTGTTTATTTTTTGGTCAGGGTAGTTCTGGCAGCAGGTTTTGAGTGAGCAGCTCTTAGAAAACAATGTCATGGCATTCAGGAGGAGACCACTCTAGCTTTCAGTACTTCTGAAGTATTACTCAGAGGTTATTGAGGGCCAAAAAATGATAGCCAGGAGAAGAGCCTTCTGTGTCTGGCATCCCAGGGCACCTGAAGCTGTCAGCATGGGGATGAGGTGTAGGTTAGGTGTCCACTCATCATGGGCTTCACGTGCTCAGAGCTCTGCCTGCAACTTCACACCACTGACAGAGACACCAAGTTGTCATATTTGGCATCCTTCATAGCTTGGTTTATAAGGCTTCCCTGGATTAATTTCCATCTGATGAAATCACATCCTTTACATAAAGAGCTGGTCTTGATTGACAGCCTTCCTCATAAAAATGCCTCCAATGTTCTTGTACACATGGTGAGAGAGCATCATAAATTTGCTGTAAACGCTTTAAAAGGTGAGAAAGCTGAGTGTCAGCTGCTGCTCAGCCTTGCCAAGTATGTGCATAAGGAGGGGAGCACTGGGTCTGAAGATTAGCAGTTGGCTTGTAGTAGTGAGGAGCCTGGTTCAGGGGATAACCATCACAATACATTTTGGGAGTGTGTGTGTTGCACAAGATTAAAAGTGAAAGTAATTAAGGAGACCATTGTTGAAGGCAGGGTTCAATGTCTATAAAATGTGTATTGTACTTCTGACAGAAGTGATTAATTTAGTGCTGGAACTTCTGGTGTGCACATCTTCAGAGAAGTGTATTTCTGTTCTTGGGAATAAATCCCTGAGGAAGGCTCTCAGAAGTTCAGCTGTGGACACTGGCAGTATATAGAAAGGAAGGAGAGATGAATGAACAAAGACTGATCACAAATGTTAGTGAACATTTGATTTCATTTGCAGAAATTTTTAAGAATGTTGCTTACTCCATTGGGCCAACTCTATGCTGTTTCTTTCAAATCACCTGCCTTCCTGAGGAGAGAATAACAAACCTCATAAGCAATTGGTTATTTTTGCTGTAAAAGTGAAAGTGGTTGGACCACTCTTTAAGCGTGTAGTTGTCAGCCTCAGCATGAAGATTTTTTTGTTCATAATGTTGGAATAGGAATTTTGTGCTTCTGGGAAAGAAATGTGAAGCTGACTACAAGTGGTTGTTTAAAAGGGTGCTCCTCTTTTACACACTTAAGAGATGGTTTAAAGCAGTAAAATAGATTATGCTTTTATTCTTGTTTTATGGAACTAGCAAAGAACTTTTCAGTGTAGTTTGTCCTGGAGGTTTTGATCTAATGTGAGATAACAACCAGACTTTTAAAATGGCTTTTGGTTCTGCTGTGAATGAGGGAAAATTCTAATCCCGATCTTGGGATGGCTGGTTAAAGGCGACGTGTGAAGTCAGGAGTTAATGCTTCCCTCAGGGTGTGCCTTAGTGGTCAACCTTTGCCCAGCCTGTTTGCTCCCACTGTGATGCTCAGCCCTGGCCTCCAGCAGACCTGTGGAGCCGCCTGTTTTCAGACAGCTGAAATAAACCCTGAAGGTCAGAGATGTGCTCTCCCAAGGGTACTATCCCAGCAAGTCTGAGCACACATCAGCAAAGGCCACAAAAGGAAAACGCCAATTCAATAAAACCATGTTGCTAGCGGGACCTCCGTAATTAAACACCTGCATGCAGTGATTGCAGGACTAATTACTACAGTCAGAGCAGCCTCTCAAATGCAGTCGTTTTCAATCAGTGCCTCATCCTTAGCAGATGTTTAGAAGAAAACAGCTCAAAATCTCACCTTCACCCACCTCTGGCTTTGTGCTGATGAAACTTTTAGCTTGTTTTTATCTTGCTCTTCATCTCCTGCTCTCCAACGCCTAATCTCAGAAACGTTGTTTGACTTTGAATTCCAAAACCTTCATATTGAGGATTAAATGAAAGCCATGGAGATCCTAAAATTGTATACAGTGTTTATCTTGTTCTTGCTGAGCCAAAAACTGTGAAGCTTACACTGCTAGAGATTTGAAAATGGAGAAGACAGAAGTACAAGTGCTATAACTTCTAGCCAGGTAGTAAAGGAAAAATATTTAGAAGCAAATGTTACATTTCTGTGTTATTCTTGAGATCATGTCTCTGGATTCAATGCTCATACAAGTCAATGATCAAGCATTGTGCATCTTTGGTTCCCATCAGGCTGTATGACACTGGAAAAATATATTTTCTGTGTTTCTGCAAACACTGATCAATACAGGGTTGCTCTGGAGAGGACTGGAAAGATTTGATTCTGTATACTTCCTTTTAGATCACCTGCCACATGGGTGCTCTCCAGAGCATGACCAGTACTGATTATCCAGTTTTCCTTGGTCTTAAAGTAGTTAGAGACCTTCTCAGTTTTGAAAGAGAAACAGCAGCTCTGTTTGAATTTGCTGTAGGAAGACCACTGCTAAACAAAATTATGCTGAGAATAAAGCAGAAAAGCCCAGGGACGTTACTTGAGGGGAAGAAATGAAAAGTAGGGCAAAGCAAAGAACAGAGACTTTGGGAAACTTGTGCAGTCGTACTTCATTTAGATTTTCTTGAGAGAAATTGTCTACAGCTAGAAAATAGAGAGAGCCTTTTTTTTTTGTTCATTTGAATATTACCAGATCTAAACTCTAGTTTGCTTGTGGAGACACAAACAGGTTATTTTTCCCCGAATATTTTCATACTTCTGAGAAATGGCTAGTCTTCAGAAGTACAGAATTCTGTGGTCAGACTTTAGTTCCAGTACTACAAAGGGGCTCAAAGTGATTAGAATAATAATTGATTTCTAGCTGCAACATTTTAATATTTAAATCACAGACCAATAATTATTTATTTTTATTTCATTTCTCAGACCAATAATTATTTATTTTTATTTCATTCCACAGTGTTGCCTGAAATGCTTCCAAATGTTGCTTAATACTGAAAACCAGAGTGAAATTAAGCTCCCTATGTGGTATTTTTATATGGCTAAGAAAATTCTCTCATAAATGTGTCTAATTCTCTAATATACAGAGCAGTGCTTGCAACAATCTGTTCCATCTCAATCTTGTTCTTCAGATTTAGAGGTTTTTCTTTGCTATGGTGTAGAATATATGATCACATCAAGATGAGGGCCTTTCCTATCTAGTAGATGCTATATATAACAGTAGCATTTGCCAAGTTTCACCTGAGGAAGCACTGATGCCTGCAAAAGACTCACTGGAGCTCAGTGTTCCTTGTGACAGTACAAGGGGATTTATTCCAGGTATGAATGATAAATGTACTTTGCAGAATAAGGCATCTGTGTGTAGTGTGGGATTACACATTTGTGGTGCCTCTACCTTGTACACTTCAGGACCATTTAAATATATGAAAATTAAAATTTGCATGTTCTTTACTGAAGCGCCAATAAATTTGCATTTTTTCAAAAAGACATTTCCTCTCCTTTCTGACACTGCAGATTCACCAGCTCAGTCTCTGTTTCTGCTGTCTGCAAGTCTGGATTTCTCCCAGTTACCCAGCAGGTTTTTTAAACCAGCAAGGACATTCTTTCCAAATAACTCCATTCTTCGTTCTAACTCATTTCTCTCTTAGAATGCTTTATACAGTAATGCCTTGTGCTTTGCCAGGGCTTCCATTGCCTCACAAGTGGCAGATTTCAGAAATGAGAGCTCAATCTGGTGTGTACCAAAAGGCCTGAAGCAGGTGTTGGCAGTCAGCTGGTGCAGAAACTGGAAGTGTGGAGCTGCCTCTTTCATCCTGCTGATGTACTGAGTGACCCCCACGAGAACAGACCGAGGTCTGCACGACCTGGCTGCCTCCTGTGGACCCGCTGCAGGACACAGCTGAGCCCCTCAGCCTGACTGCTGGTGCCTCGGGGAAAATGAGCTCAAGCTTTAGCA
Source organism: Pseudopodoces humilis (assembly GCF_049639895.1). Classification (NCBI taxonomy): domain Eukaryota; kingdom Metazoa; phylum Chordata; class Aves; order Passeriformes; family Paridae; genus Pseudopodoces; species Pseudopodoces humilis. The sequence continues at coordinate 119,998,866 of NC_142200.1, read as the reverse complement.
GCACAATGTTCCTTTATGACCGCTGCTAAGAAAGATCATTTTATGAATTCAAATTTAAAGTGAACTAAGTTTAGGCTGTTCATTTTTAGTGAAAAACGTAAGATTTGATACATTGGCAGAAAATACTGGGCAGGCAGAAGAGGAGGGAAAAAAGGTGAGAAACAACTAGGTTCAAAAACAAGGCTGGAGGAGAAGGTGCTCCAGGTGCCAGAACAGATACCACAGCCCAGTGAGACACCATCCCAGAGCAGACTTTCTTGACAAGGACTTTAGGCAATGGAAAGCCATGCCAGAGCAGGGGGAAAATGTCAGGAGGAGGGAGTAGCAGATAGAAATTACTGTGTACCGATCATAATTGTCCATCCTCATCTACACCCAAACCTCCTGGTGCTGGTAGAGGAGGCAGGAGAGAAGGAAGGAGGCTGGTTGTGGGAAAGGCAGGGGAAGGAAAGGTATTGTTTCAGCATTTGTCTTTTTGTTTCCTGCCACCCTAAGCGGTAGGCAACAAATTAAGTTAATTTTCACCAAGCTGAGCTCATAACAGGAAGCAATCTCCCTGTTTTTATCACACTCCACAAACTTTTTATTTCTGTTCTTGTTATTTACTCCCCTGTTAAATAAGTTAGCTAAATAAATAGTTAAAAAATTAGTTAAATAAAATAGTTAAATAAGACAGGGACAAGCAAAGAGGTGTCATCTCAGGGAGAGAATCTCAGGGAGAGAATTGGGAGGGAGTTTGGCTGATTATCAAAGCTGGCCCACCACACTTGTTCATGAAGACTGATCTCCCCTTCAGTTCTGGAAAGCCTGGAGTTTCAATGCAGCTCATAGGCCAAAGGACATTACCTAGGGAAACCCATAAGGTTGCTACTACTCTACTCTGTGACCATACTACAGCTGTTTTCAGCATAAGTTCCTCCCATAGTGATGCAAAGGCTGATTTTGCAGTTATATTTGTAGGAAAAAGTTTTTTTTGGTGTCTTTTGAGGTATTAGGACCACAGAGGCAATGAAAATTCTGATTCAGGTGATACAGTGCCTTGATGGAGAAGTATTTATGAAGATGTGGACTGGGCCTGTGTCCTGCCCTTGTGGTCCAGTTTTACAAAGAAGATGGGTGATGAGGTGGTTGCAATGTTTGATTGGTGCAATTTGGGGGTGGGCCAAGAGAAGAGGAGGACTCTTCAAGTAGACTTCCAGTGTACATCCAATTGATTTTCTGAAAGATGTAAGGTTTCTTAATTTATAGTTCATTTTAAAACCCATGTATGTGTATAGACAGACACTTTATTTATTCACACGATGTACATAGTTAACAGAAAGGGCCAACAGCCACTGTGTCACAGAATATAACATAAAAACTGTAAATCTACACAGCCCTTGGAAAGTGAGGAAGAGTCTCAACAGGAATTTATGGTCTTTGAAGCAGAAATTGTTTGTCTATCACTGGTGTTTCATAGCAGCCCAGACTTACTTACAGACTATACAGTAATAATCTTCCTGACTGGACATAAAAATCCATGAGCAACTTTAGTAAATGTTAAAGTTGCTGCTAGAGCAGTATCTTTGTACTGCTGTCCTCACAAATTAATATAGGTAGCTTTAGTAGCATAGTGTTTCATTATGATCACTGCTAAGAAAAAGATAATTTTATGGAGTCAAATTTAAAATTGACTAAGTTTAGGCTGTTCATTTTTAGTGAAAAATATAAGATTTGATACATTGGGGAGATTGTATTCTGCTTGCAATTAGGTAGCTTTTTAGTCTAGAGTTTATAAATTGTACAGATTATTTATTACAGATGCCATTATTTAACATCTATTATTCTAATTGTCTCTTTTTGGTGATTTTGCCTGTTTCAGTTGCCAAATTTGAACAGTGACATGCAGAAATATTTTTCTCCAAAGGCACAACCAATCTTGTTCAATTGTTCAGACTTTTGTCCCCCAAACGGCACTAACAGTCTTTCCTCAGGATTTATCACTGCAGAATGCCAAATAAAGCGAGTTAATAAACTATCTGGTATTGCATAATTCATATTCTCCTATATTATATTGCTTGTTTAATACTAATCTGTTCTCGTTCTTGTCTTTTTTAATTCATGTGTCCCTACCTGCAGTCATACCTCAGAGAAATACAAAAAGGTTTAGTCATGTAGAGTTTAGCGAAATTAAGTGCCTAAGTTTTGAAGGGTAATTTTCAGACATTTCCAAGACTCCTTTGGGACCCAAATGATGAGTGTGTTTGTGGGCTATAGAATTTCCATCATATCTGTCAGTCACTATGTCTGCAAGACAGCAGCTGGTACCTAAAAGTTATTCTGGAAATGGTAGTTGTTGACACTCTTGCCCAAACAATTGGGTAAAAGAGGGTCAGTGACACCCTGTCCTCATGTATGTGGAGCTGGTTGGTGGTTATGAAGTTCATCCATGGGAAAGGAGAGACCTGGCATGAGATAGCCAGCCCTTTCCTTCTCATCATCTTGCTCAAGTAATGCTGCAATGGGAATGGCTCTTCCCATCTCTGCAAAAACACTGCTGGTTTCTTTCACTCATGAGAACAAGCACAGCTCTGGTCCAACAGTGTGGCTTCTGACAAAATGTGGCTAAACATCTTTCTCCCCCATAACCTCTGCAAAACTCCAGTAGCTTTAAGAGAGTAGGTGTGTGGGTTTGAATCCTCTCTGATGCCAGGTGTGCACAAGTCCTGCCTGCAGATGCTCAAGCAGAGATATTGCCAAACAAAGAGTGGGGCCTGGTGCTGCTCCCAGGCAATGTCTTAAATGGCTTCTTCTCTGCTCTAGAAATAATCTTTTGTAATCTAGAGCACCTGTAGATCCCAAACTGATACAGGTATTTATAGGTATATAAGGTACAGGTATTTATATACAGGTATTTAAGCCATGAGAAAGACTGGGCCTGAAGAGAGAGTTTTATTGTTGTGTAGTTTATATGTGACACACAAATGCTCTGACTGGTGTTCTGAAGGTAATTTTGTTCTGGCAGCCTTTTTTTCTGTAATTCAGAACTACAGACCCCTCTGCAGGTGGCTGAGAGGAGGTTGCACATCACAGAATCACTGAGTGATTGAGGTTGTGAGGGAGATGACCTCTGGAGATTATCTGGTCCCACTTAAGCAGGTCCAAACGCAGGCAGTTGCTCCAGACCACGTTAAGATGGATTTTGAATATCTCCAGAAAGGGGGATGCCACAGCCTTCCTCACTTGCAACTCTTTCTTTCCATGGACAGTGATAGAGCAGACTACAGCAAAAATGGCAATATCTGCAAAGAGCTGATCATCTGTGAGGAAGAACACATTTCCTACCAAGGCTGAGACCTGACAAAGAAGCCACAGGGTAAATTTGGTGGAGAAATGGATGAGAGAGATAAATCTTGTCTGCCTGCATTAAGGTTCCCAATCCAGAAAGATGCTTGATACACCTGATTCCCACTGACATGCAACTTGAATGAACATAAAGTTGCATCATCATCTTTGAGAGCCAGGTCCCAGATTGCTTGCATATGTTTTGTGTCAAGTTGTACATTTGGGTAAAATCTGGTAAAAAATAGGATCAAAAGAGCTAGTTATTCACTTTTCCTACTAAAGTGTGGCAATGATTAACAGCTATAGAATGTTTTACTCCTTTCTAGAAATTGTTTCTGCTCTCTTTGCCTTGATTCATTCTGAAGGACCTACTTGCATTTTAAACTGTGAAAGGCCAGAGAGCAGATGCTGTCAGCTCTGAAGGCTGTTGTTATTGCATATGAATGTACTTTGAAAAACTTGTGGTTGCTGTTAGCCTCAAACCACTGGGTTTTGTTTGGTTTTGGATTTTTTTCCCCCCTGACATTTTCAATAAATCTATTTGTACTTTTTTTTTTCTTGTATTTTAGGTTTGCATGGCAGCTGGTTTGATGTATGTTTAATAGTTTCTCTCCCTCCCAGCAAGGGCCTAGTGACAGCTCCTGTCTAGGATTTAGTTGTTTGGAAATGCTATTGGTATATAAGATATTGACAACTATCAAAAATCCCCTGTAGAGCTAAATCTGTATGCTCTGTACCCTAGGATAATGCTCTTGGTCCACTTGTGGACAAACAAGTGTAGATCACAAGCTGTGGTAATTGATGGTTATAAATGACAGCATCAAGAAAATGGATCCCTTCAGATGCAGACTCTGATATACAGATGTGTTTGTGATTTACTGCTTTCCCAAATGCTGGGAGAAAGAGATGCTCAAAAAGAATCAAGGTTCCTTGCTTTTTTACCACAAGTATGCTATATGCTAGCTTTAAAAATATCGCCCTCTTCCATTGTTAAAACAAGCTATATGTCTTGTCTGCTTTAGCAAAAATGAACTAAGTTGTTTGGCTTAAGTGATGGTGGCACTTAATACTCTTCAGCAAATGAAAATAAATCTCATGCTGATAGCTGACTGCTTGATGACTCAAGAGAAATCTTGTTTATTGGACCATAACACAAAACTTTGAAGAAACAAAAAATACAGAGTTGTGGCTTACCATAACCCACTCTCAGTGATTCATCAGGAGAGCTGGGATTTAGTGACTTTCATGTCAGAAATCAAATAAGAGGTAAACCCTCCCTTACTGGGTAGCTGGCAACTTCACGCCCTGTTTTACAAAACTGTTTTAAATTCCAGTTTATCTCCTCTAAAACATGTTAAGCCTGAATCATTAATTTTTAAAACTCACTTGTCAACTCTTGCTTTGTTCTATTTTCAAATGGAAAAACAGTTCAAGCTTTGATAATTGTTCTCTGATTATTTTTATTTTCTGAAATTAGAAAGTGTATTTTTTTCCTCTGGCTTTTTGTTTGAATTATCTGCTATGTCTACCCTGCCAACCTCACCATGTGGAGATCTTAAAGCCCTGAAATGTGATAAAAATATAAACTTCATTTGCATATTCTCTTATCTATTGCTTTCACATAAGTATCAAAACAATACTTATTCCCACCAGGACTCCAAAATGATACTTATATGGGACCAACTTACAAAGTGCCTATATTCCTATAGTGTCTGTTTCTTAGACCTTTCCCTCCTTGGAGTGAACTTCCTCCCATTTAACACACCTCCAGAGTTGTTCCCTGAGCACTGAGAAAGACCTTTGAGGAAACAGTTTTGTGAATAATCTGTGGTTTAGATGTGACTGTCCCTCATTTTGTATTTGTTGTAAGTGACTCTGTTGTGAGATGGCCAACCTGTGCAGAGCCAGATGGTTGAAGTATCTGTGATTCAAACCACAGTTTTCTTCCAAATTCTGCTATTTGTCTTCTGTCTGTACATTTAGGTTTTTTTTAAAAAAATTGTCTGCTAACCAGAAGGGACCCCTAGTACTCAGGCAGAATCTCAAGACATCTCAGATTGGAAGACAATAATCTTTAGTTAATGAGCTGATGACAAATGGATAGTCTCATGATGATAAATGCAACTCAGACACAAATTTCTTGTCTCCTGATGTTAATATCACACACTTGTATTTGGTAACTTGCGCTGAATATCCCATTTATATCAAACCAGGTAAACCAGACAAGGTAGACTGTGAAAGTGTCAGGAAAAATAATTCATTACATTGTATGTGGTTCTAAGAGAAATGTTCTCAAGAGAAGCCATACCAAAAGGAAAGGAGGATTTGTGCTTTGGTGTAGTCTGAGAAGTTTTACAAAGGTGATTTATTTAAAATACTAATCTACAGGGATCTTGGTAATATTGATTACCATCACTATGGATGGGGCATAGAGCAGCAAAGATTGAACAGGAATTCTTAAGGAGATAGGCAGGTGGAAGATTGAACTCTGAACCCACTTCCCTTGGTAGGGCTCCTGGCTGTTCCAGAAACACACATTGTAAAGCCAAAGATGTAACAAACTGATGTCCCTGGGAGATGGGGCCTCATGAGTAATGCAGGGATTGATTTCAGGATGCAGTTTGCTGACAGATCTAAATCCATGCCATCTCTGAACCAACCACTGCTGCCCTTTGTCTGCTGCCTTTGTGTGCTCCTTTCCTTCTACCAGCACTGACTTACAGGCAACTGTGCAGTGACCTGAATCTGTTTTCAGTCAGCAACCTTGCTTTTCAGGGTTAATTTTCAATTGTGCATCAGCTTGTGAGTCTGGGCAGACAGATGTTTGTGTGACCCCAGCCTCTGGCACAGGACATGAACAAGTGGCTGGGGACAGCTCTACCCCTTCTGATGAGAATGTGGCTTTAGATAATCCAGCTGTGAAAGTGCACCAGGAGTGGATAGGCAGATGTGCTGGACTGAGGAGCTTGACAGGTAATGGACATGTTTGTTTGGATCTGCTTTGTAAACTTTGGCAGCCGTGCTCATCATGACAACTCTTGCCTTGTGTGGGAGAGAGGGAACAGATAGTACAACTCAAAATAGCCCTTACATATTAAGACTATAAGCAGTATTTACACCCATCTGAACCCTCCTCCTATACTGCTGGAAAGCTTTTTTTCTCTCAGTGAGCACTTCTATGTAGTGCTTTTGAACAGTTTTTGCTGTTGTCAGGGGTGGAAATCCAAGACCTGGGCCACTCTAATAACAACTTTAAGTTAAAATTATTATGAGTGAATTTAAGCAAGTCATGATTAAGCTTTGATTAGTTTCCTTGTGTGATATTTTTAGCAAGCTCTTGTACTTAGCATTTTGGCTTTCTTCTTAACTTATGACTTAAAGAGAAGAAGTTGCATCTGTAAGTATTGGAATGTTTCCACTGTTGTTCGCTTCTCTACCAAACCTCACTGAAGCTGATGCTGTTAAAGTTAAGGCTTTTTTTTGCTTCTCTGTCTTGAAGTCTAAATGCCATTTTCTGGGAAATGTCTCATCATCAGACCTTTGAAACAGAAGCATTTTCTTAACATCTTTTTTCTGTCTCTCCATGTGTGCACACATGGCCAAGTGGGGTAGTTTGCATGGCTGTGCATTCTTCATTAAAAAACAAGTGATGATGGGTTTGAAGTGTTTTGCAAATGGGCTTCATGCATTATTAACCTTGCTTTAGTGACAGTTGCTTAGTGCTAGAAGCAGCCATGAGGGTGTTAGGGAGTAGGATGTTTGACTCCAATGTACCGAGTTGTTTATGTTGAACACCCAGGGAAATGAGTAAGGGAAAAGTAACTGTAACTGCCTCTGCTGGGACTTTACCCTAAGATAAAGGGCAAACTCACATTTAAATTTGATTTTTCCATGTGTTCTTATGTTCCCTTCATTTCAACACGTGGCTGTGTCTGGAGCAGGCCCAAGACTGCAGTTTGAGGTTCTGCAGAGGAGATGGTGTGTGGAAGGGTGAATGGGCCACAGCAGTGTCTGCCTTGTTAAACAGGAGGTGGCCAGAAGGCTTTCGTGTGGTCTTGTATACACCCAAGCAGATTTACATGAAACTAGGTGGCCAGTCATCAGGGCTAAAATACTTACATTTAGATCATTCTTGTATGCCTGACTTTCAGGTATAAATCCAGAAGTTTCTTTCAGTAAAAAGTTTTTTCTCCCAGTAAGTGTTATAAATGTCTTCATCTCTTCTATCCACTAAAAAAATAAAAAAAAGAAAACGAAATGAAGATTTGTTTAAAATTAAACAATTCATGAATTTGAAGAATCTGGAAACTGCATATCTTAGTTTCCTTTTTTTTTATAAGTATTTAGGATCCTTCAGCTGAGCTTAGTATTTTGAATTTAAAAATAACTGAAATTGAAGGGTAAAAGGGAAAAAATGCTCAGGTTTGAAATGCTGCGTATGCCATGATTTGAACAATGCAGTGGTAATGCTTGTCATTATAACTTTTTATACTACAAAAACAAGCAGTCTTGAATTGGTCTGTGAAGACTGCAAATGAACCAAAAGAGGTCCTTCCTTACACACCATCTGGCCAACAGTGGCAATCACTGTTAAAGAAGGCTTTATTTGCAAAGGCTTATCTATGCCAAAACATAGAAAAAGTAAAAGAAGAAAAATCCTTTGCCTGCTAAGCAGTAGATCATATTTTTGTTTGAGGATGTGCCCAAACTTCAGGCTGTTTGAAGCAGGGAAGTGGCACTGGGGAAGGTATCCTGACATACTTGCCCCTTTCTTGTTCTGTATCAGAGGCATCTGCTGCTCGTTGCTGTGGGTGTCTGGATGTGAAGTAGACAGCTCCTCTGTCACATTCAGAGGGACTGCTCTTATTAAATATAGCTGCTCCAACAAGAGGTTACAAACCTAGCTAACATTGCTCATACGCTGCAGGCTTTAAGAAGCAACAACTCCCAAAACGTGTCCTCCCTCAGAAGCTGTTTGATAGAAGAAATAAACAATTTTTCTGTGGGTGTTTGTAATGCTGCTGTGACTGGTAGAATTTGTTACTGGCTGTCCTTGTCCTGCAAATACTTCTGCAGTTGAAGTTTTGTCAGAAAAATTTCTATCAGCTGAGGATCAGACACTTTATAGGATGCAGTATCACTCCCCTGCAGCATTGCTAGTTTTGGTTTCCCTTTTTAAGGTTAAGGATGAAATACAAATGTGGGAGTAGTTGTGGGTGGGAGATAAAACATTGAAAAAACAAAAAGTTGAGGGAAGTCTTTGCACTGAAGAGACAAGACTGTGATGAGGGCAGGATGGGACTGAGAGTTTCTGGCTTTTTAGATCAATAGGAGAGTTTGTTCCAGAACACAGACTAACAACAACAAAACTGTCAAATTTGAAGTTGTGTTTGCTTTATAAAGTGGCAGAAAACAGCTGAAAGGCAAAAGAACTGCATTCATAGAGGAAGGCTCATTATGGAAAGGAAATAAAAGATTAAGTAAGCCACTGCTGATTCTCATTGCTTTGGATGATTCAAAATCCAAGATCTCCACAGTTTGTATGCGTTAATCTTGCTCTCCCCTTTCCTTCATGCCTCTTAAGATCAGAATTGAACGTACTAGGCAAAGATTTTATTTAGATTCCTCCTGAGACTGAAATGTGTTGACAAGCTGTATGTGTCAAGGATACTTACATATGCTGTTGCCTAATAATACCACCAGCTCAGAAACACCACAAGGCTTCTTTGTAAGGCTTGCAGCTCACATAGAAGACTTGAATGACACTGCTCACTGCAAAATTGTTGGCATCTCTTCTCAAGGGTGACTAGCTTCCTGTGCTACAGCCAAACCTGAACCACAGCACATATTTCCAAAATAATTTACAGGGAGATTTGGGTATTTATTCTTGTATTTAAGAGACTGAACATTTTTTCTTTTTCTTTTTGTATATTTGCTTTTCTCTTTATGCTTTTTTTTCTTTAAAGTAGGATGGTATTTTTATAAAAGACATGCTGGCTCTGCAAAGTTTGTTCTGTTTTGTTTCTTTTTTTTTCAGTTTAGAACTACTGTGCAACAAGGGACCAGAAGCCCAGCCAGAATCATTGTCACCAAAGCAGCCTGAAGTGAAGGATGTAGACTCCAATAGATAAATTCACTGCTTTTCAGTCTGCACACTGGCTTGTGCTTGCCAATTACATGAGTGGAAGTAAGGGAAAACAACTTTCCCTTGACTTTTTTGGAAGTCAAGACTGATAGGTGCAATTTGTAACAAAACGCATTATCCCTTAATTGCTAGCAGCATGGAAAAGGCTTGAATTAGTGAGGAAAGGGATTCTTTAAAAGTCTTTTGACCTCAGACCTTTAAGTTGTTCTGTGGGCACCAGGGCCCTCACTGCACAAAGCTTTGCAGGGCTGGGGCCTTCCTTTTACACCCCCTGCAGCAATGTTTTCTTTTTAGTTCTGTGAGATATGTGAAACCCCATCCTATGGCCAAAGAGATCCAGTATTTCTGTGGGTTCCTGCCCCTGCCAATGGCTGTTGGAAGCAGTGATGGAATATCCCTGCTTCAAAGAGCTTGGGGTACTGGTGGTGCTGGCAGGCCAGCAATCCCTTGGCCTTTCTAGGGCATTAGGCCAGGTGCTGGTTTTGGGGCACTGCCAAAAGCCTTTTCACAAAATCACAGGATCATTTAGGTTGGAAAAGACCTCTGATATAATCACATCCAATTATTGGATGGAGACTGATCATCTCCTTGTCAACTGGACTGTGGTATTGCGTCCATACACACCGGTTTAGAAAAATCCTAGTATGGCTGCAGCTTGAGATCAAGAAGGACTTGATGCATGTGTCTCATCATCAAAAAGGGACTGACATAAGGAAAAGCAATCTTTAAATGAGCAAATAATAATTTATTTTGTCAAATTATTAATCAATTTATAACAATATTATGTAACATCAAGATATATATTTTGCCTTGAGGAAAACAAACATTAAATGATCTCTGACTGCAGCTGTGTTTTGATGTCCCTTTTTCATTTATTTCACTCTGCTGTTCAATAATTTAAAAGACAAAACCAGAAAGACTTTGAATAAACGCACTCAACATGGTAAATCTGCCCTGTTTGCTCCTCAGGCAAGCAAACTGAATTTTATAGCATCACAAGCAAACTGAATTTTATAGTTGCAGTAGCAGGATTTTGAAGCAGAGTGGATAGAAGGGAGGAAGGGCTCATCCTCACTGCCTGCTTTGCCTGCCCCAGCACAGGTACTGAAGCTCATCCATGGGCTGAGAGGAATTGGCTCAATCCCTCCCAGGCTCCAGGGAAATCTTGTCTTCTCTAGCATCCTACCAAGTCTGACTTTGTCTTTTTAACATCATCAATAAGAAAGTGGTGATGAAAATTCCAGGCAAGATTAAATCCTTGTGATGTGCAAAGGAAAAAAAGACATGAGCAAACTCACCACAGAAAGTCTTTTCCAAATATATATTTTGACATCAGGATCCTGTCTGTTTTACCTGAAATTATATTAACCATTATTAATCTGAAATAGCTTTTTTCCCCAGGGTTATCAAATCATGAGGGTTTGGGTGTGCTAGTTTGTGTTGAGAAGATGAGTAATTAGAATGATCTAACTCTTCTGCCACTGATTACATACCTGGTGGGTTTTATCTTTCTGTGAGGTTTTTGACAGGATTAAATCTATTAAAACCCTTTTGGTACCCTAGTTGCCTAGTTGCATGATTAATTTCATCTCATTGGTATCTGATTATCAGTAAGACAGAGGGAGGAACTGGCATATCAACAGTACTCCAAAATTTCTTTACTTTTTTGGGTTTGAAAAAGAAATGAGTTAAATTACTTCCCTAGGAACGGCAAATATAGCTCTCAAATTGCATTCCCTATATGCTAAATTGTGTTCAAAGCCTAGCTTTACAAAATCAAGGGGAAAAACCAGGTTATTTTATGAATGTAACGTTAACAAAAAGGATGGGAAACATGTTGGGCAGATGAGGAGTAGCTGTTACACTTCCCTCCTTTCCTATAAAAGAAAGGAAGCTATTTCTCTCTATTTATTTTACCATATAATCAGCCTTTATACATTTTTGTTAACTGTAATGAGTTTGAGACGTCAGTAGGAGTTTATTACATTTATAGCAGTCAGTGCCTTTTCCCCCATTTGCTTGTTTGAAGATGGCTTCTTTGTAGAACATCTCACCTGTCTGAAATTCTTTAAATAAATGTAATATAGGCAATTCAAGACATAGCTGATAATGGATGTTAGATAATATCTTGGATACTGCAGTATAAATTGTGAGATGACTATATTCTGTCATGATGAATATTAGATAATAATACCTTGTCCCTATAAGAATAACTTATTATTCAGAATGATCTTATGAGCTCTCTGGGAAATAACTTAGTAGAAACCATAAACTATTTGGATTTTGCTGAATATTCTAATCACACTTGCATCATTCTTAATTATGAAGTTGAGGGACTGCCAAGAAAGAGACAGAGGCAGCATGTAACAGGCTTCCCATTAACTCTGTACTGTTGGAGGGCTGGCACTGTGAGTGCCCTTGTGTTGTAAGCTGGCTTTGACGTTTTGTGTTCCCAGTGTTCTCCTCAGCACAGCTCTTCCACATCTCCCAGGTTGTCTCTGCCCAGCTGTAGGTTTATCCCTTAAGAAGGTCCTCCTCATGTATTTGCTGCTTAAGGTGAGTCAGCAAAGCTGCTGGCCTGAGCTAGGCAGCAGGACTCAGGTGTCCCCACGGGATGGGTTAAAAATATTCTGTCAGAACCAGCTCTGGCTGCAAGCTGTGGTGTTTCCTGGCGGCTATGGCACTCTGCTCTTTCCTCTGGAGGGGGTCTAACCAACACTACTTTATTTCCCCATGGAATATCTTGGCTCTCATGAGTGTCTGGAGTGTTAATTTGACGAGGGTATGCTGGTAGAGTAGGAGCACTGGGCACCCAAACTCAGGGTCTTGAGAAGAGTTTATAAATCTGTGAGACAGGTCCTTTAGATCTGAAATGTTCCAGCTCTAGATTGGAAGGTGAACATTTTTCATAGGAGAAAAGAATCTTACCATTTAGGTTGCTGGTTTTGACCCAGATTATGGAATGATTACACAGATAAACCCCAATACTACTGATTGTTTTTGCAAGGGTCTCTGGAGAAACATATTCCTTAAAGGTGCTGCTTTTCTAAGCATGAGTAATGTGTTGTCTGGAGAGACAGTGAAATACAAAAGGCATCCCACTCTGTGTTTTGTCCTTGGTGGCTCAGAGGGTTAGCACAGAAGATGGTGTACTGGGAAGGACAAGGGAATATGTGCAAAAAGAGAGAGTGATGCGAGTCTGCAAGTTTAGAGGTTCCAGATCATCACATTTTTGTATTTTATGGTGGGATGTGTTCAGGGACAACATGATGTACGTTACTAAAGGAGTGGGTTTTTACCTTGGACAAAAACAAGAGCCTCCCAGCAATGTTCATATGGGTTGCGTAGACGCATTGTGAAATCTCCTCCGCTCCAATAGAGCTGTTTGTACTACATGAGCCACAAAACAATCAGGAGGGCTCTAGCTGCTTTTATAGCAAAGCAGGGTAAGAGGTTTACTGAGTAGTAAACAAGTATATTATGAGAGACAGTAAGTGGTGCAGAATTCTCAGTGGTATAGAGTAAATGATGAGAGGCATTTGTAGGAAGAAAGCATTCAGGGTGTAGATTTTAGGGCTCTGGCTGCAGACAACCAATTTAGTGATACAAACCACAAGCCATGACCACAAATTCCATTCTGAATTTACCTTCCACATACTCATGGGTATGGGGAGATACGTATTTATGTATCCCAAAGGAGTCCCACAGGACTGCTTTCACTGTGGATATCAACTTTTGCCATTAGCTTTCAGCCTCTTTGCTGAAATTTCAGGGATCTGGTTTTGGAGGTTTACATCAGCTCCAGAGAATTTTTGTTCTTAAAGTCCATATGGTGAGAGAAAACCTCTCCAAAGTATTTTAGAGCCAGGGCTCAAACCTATTCCAGCAGTGCAGACCTGTCAGATTTTGTTCCAGGAACAGTTTCTGCTTAAAAGCCTATCTGGTCTGCATTGTCCTAAATTAGCTTGTTTGGTACATGTGGAATTTGGAATATACAATAATGCCAAATTTTACAACACAGAATTTTTTAAAGGTGGGAGAAGCACAATAAAACTTCACCTCCTTAATAAAGCCTGAGCTCATGTTAGTTCCCTTTTGGCAAACTAAGCAACACATTCTTGAGGAAAAATGTCAAAACCAGTATTTTAAGCTTAGGCAAAAAATTAAAGCAAGAGTAAATGTTACAGAGTACAAGAGTAAATATTATACTTTTTTATGAGCTCACAAAAACATGAAACTCCCTGTGTGGAGATAATTTTTTTGGTGATAGCTCTAGAGGGAAATTTCTTGCTGGCCTTTTCTTGCTGGATTTTCAAATAAATAGCAGTCCACACAATAGTGTTTGGCTGAAGAGAGCATGAGAAAAGTACCTTGGAGAAGTGGAGAAGGAGAAAATGAAAGAAATCTTGGCAATATTTTCTTCATGTTCAGATCACTTAGAATGACATCCCAAAAAGCACTCTCAAAAAAAAACTTCAGGGAAGAGTGTATTTTTTAAATACTGAAGTTTTTAGGACTTGCTATGTGGTTATGTATATACAGCACTGTAGTTATGTGTATGTGCTTGCACGTGTGTTAGGGTGCAGGTGTATCTCTGGCTTTGAAATATCTGCCTGTGGCAAAGCTGAACTTTTACTCCCAGAGCTTTCTAAAAAGCTGTTTCTAAAAGTCCTTGATTAAACAGGGGAATCTGTAGGGCAAGATGACTTGGTAGGAAATTGATAAAGGACTGCTGAGCTCTAGAAAATAATACTTTTGAAAAGAAAAGGCAATGATATATATATACATATAGTGGACGCAAGACTCATGGAAAATTTTGGGAAATTAATTGCTATTGCAGTACCAGAGGAATAATATTTATGTTCTTTCATTTAATTCAGCTCTAGTTTTCCAGTGGCTCTGAGTCTGTGAAAAGATACAAGTGAGGCCATAGTCTGGGTCTTAAGAGCCGGCTGAAGAACCTCCCACACTGTGATGGGGACAGGCCATATCACACTGGTTTTTCCTAAGTCTTGATCCCTGTAATTCTGGTTCAGCTGTCTTAGGTGATATCCATGGTGAACCAGAGCGCCTCAAACCCTGTAGTGGTCTCCCTCAGCTGGGAGATGGTTGATATTTGGAGATTGATGAGAAAGGACAATTAGCTACCTGGTGCTAGTGGCCATCCACCACACAGCTACAGTAGCTCCAGAACACCTCACATGGTATTTTTATAGGAACAGGCAAATGTAGTCAGTCAGAGTCACCAGACTGTTGATGCTTTAATGGGGATATGAGAGGTTTTTAGGTCTTAAGGAGACATGAGTATTTGTTGGTTGTTGGAAAGATATTTATTGTATAAAAACATCAGTCTCAAAGGCAAAGGTTTCAGAGAGTTAAAGCTCTTGCTAAAAGCTTTTGGCATAAAGTTCCAATGTTCTGGGTAGCAGCTTCTTGGTGTGGAGTCCTGTTGTCTTGGGCCACAGAAGCTGTTGCAGTTGTTTTTCTTCTTGGTGATGACAGTGCTGCTGTTCTTCTTCTTTGGATGTGTGTGTGTGTCTGTATGTCTGTGTGTCTGTGTGTGTCTGAGAGAGATCCCCAATACAGGGGATTAAATTAATAAATTATCTAATTAGCTAAAAACGTTATTTTAAAGCAAAACTTTTTACACTAATCTAAGCTTAATTCTAATACACAAAGCAGTGTTCTTTTTACTTAAATCTTGTGTATGGGCTATTATCTGTTTATGTGAATAATTCTATTTGTTCTATCTAGAAATGTAAGCTATGTTTCCATTATGTCTAGAGCTAAGTTGAATCTGTGAAGGGTATCACTTTAAACTGGGTAATAAGGTTTTTCACTAGCTAACACAGACAATTAAGGCATTAAAGCTATATTAAAACTTATTTAAAACTAAAACTTACACTCTTTATAGCTTAATGTATTTTAATTCTTTTCTCTCTCTGAGGGACTCAGAGAGGCTTTTATTTTGGATTCCAAGACCAGATCATGGGCAAAGCTGAGAAATGCTGGCTGCCTGATGGAGCTCCAGGCCACTAAATGCCAAAAAATATGTGTGAGGAAAAAAAATCCACAGGGAACCTAGACAATTATGGGCTGTAATTACTAGAAATTATACTAAAAATCTTTCTTCAAACACCAATTCTGTGCATTTCAGTGGTCAGAAAGGCAAATAAGCTGTTAGAAATTAATTTAGAAGGAAGGTGAGAACTGAAGAGGAAACGTCTTTTTGCCACTGTATAAGCACATGGTGCCCTCACATCTTGAATATTACCTTATCTAAAAAGAAAGCTGAACTAGGGGACTGCACCAAAAAAAGGGAAACAGGAATGACCTAGCACACAGAATAGCTTCTTCTGAGTTTCTTCTTCTGAGTCTTCTTGACTTCAGCTTGTAAAGAGACTAAGGTAGAAATGAGAAAAATCTATGGAATAGCAAAGGGGTGGAGAGGCAAGTGATTACTTGTTGCTTCTCAAAGAGCATGGAACCTTGTAGGAAAGTCCTGTGGTACTGACTGTAGAAAGTGGGAAACACACGTTCAGGAAGAACCAGGACACATACAGAGTATTCTCACATTCTTTTGGTGTCTGTTGACTGCCAAAGAGAAGATACAGGCATAAACAGGCTTCTTATCTGACATGGTGTAGCTGTCTTTATATCAAACCATGAATCCAACTACATCTGTGTTCAGTGTGAATATTAAGAGTTCAGACACAGGGATGGGTCAAACAATTCAGAAATTATGGCAAAATGGATAGCTTCATCTCATACATGATTAATTTTAGGTTATTTGGGCTTCAAATATACCCTTTAATGTGAATTTTGTTATATCCATGGAATAATTCACATCAGCTTTATCTGTGGGATAAGTGTTGCATCAGCTTTACAGCCAGTTTTCTCAGGATAGCTGCACACATCTAAGGGCTAAGGACTTTGTTTTGGCAGTGTGCTGATGACCCCACAAGGTTGGACCTTGAGTTTGATTCTTCTTCCCAAGACATCATTTACACAGGCTGGGCTTTGCTGCTGGTGTGTTTCGTGATTTGGCCAGGGGAGTAGGTGTACCTGCAGTAACACTGGCACTAATAGCCCCTGTGATTAAACCCAGGAGAGCTGGTTGATTTTTCAAGGATCACCTCCATGTTTAAGAGTGGTCCATCCTGACAAGCAGAAAATAAAGGAAAGGTGGAAATCAGCACAAGTGAACAAGCAGCTTGTAGAAAATACGTTGGGAGTCCTGAAAAGGGCAAAAAAGACACTGAAAGGATTGGAACATTTGACATGAGAAGAGACTGAGAGAGCTGGAACTGTTCAGCCTGAAGAACAGAAGACTCAGAGCAGGGGAATCTCATCAATGTGTACAAATACCTAAAGGAAGAGTGCAAAAAGATGAAGCCAGGCTCTTCTCATTCTTATGTTGTGACAGGACAAAAACAATGGGCACAAATTGAAATACAACAAATCCACTGAACTTCCACCCAAACATAAGAAAATCTTTTTTTACTGTAAATGTGGTCAATGCTTGAACAAGTCTCCCAGAGAAGCTGAGATTGTCAGAGAGATTCAAAGCCTGAGCCACAGTTCTGTGTATCCTGCTGGAGCCAACGATGCTTTGAGAAGGAGGGTGGTTTAGATGACCAACCCCTTCTGCCTTGGAGATGTTGGTTAAAAAGTCAGTGTTGGAGTGCAGTCATGTTGCAGCTCTCTGGCAGCAAATCTAATGGAAAGCTTTGGGGGAAAGCTTTTTCAAAGGGCATTATATGCAGATGTGTTCATACATGCAAAAATGTAGTGGATGGATATCTCATGTATAATTTTCTAAGTTCCTGGAGTTCTGTCTCTTTACCTGCAGTAATTCCTCTATGCAACAGTGATGTGCCTGCACAGCTGTGCTGTCATCCACTTTAATATGTCTTTGTGTGTTGTACTGGAACGTGTTAATGAAGGTGCCTGACATCCTGCTCCTACTATTCCCTGGAAGCCTATGCCTAATCGTAACTTTGAACTTTTAGTCCTAATAAAATACAGCATTTACTGCTGTATTTTGATGCATTGTGATGTAAAATCTTTGTTAAAGAGAAGGTGCCAAAGCAGTTTTACAGAAAATGGCTCCATTCAGCCTCCTGTAAAGGTCTTGATTAAAACTGGCTAATGATAGAAAAGTAAAATTTTTTGCTTTTGTGTGATAAATTTCTGTTTATTGAGTCAATACATTAATGTGGATTTTGCACAGGATTTTTGTCCAGAGATTTTGTAAATCAATTTTCAATGATAATGACAAATAGAGGCTCCAGGGAATGCTTCAGCTGGTGGGTAGAAAAGGAAGAATGCTCTGACACCAGGTCAGCAGATTTCTTTATGGGTGTTAGCAGCAAAAGAAGAAAAAGTGTTGCTCAGACTGCTAGTTTATCTTGACATAAGATAAATGCTCCACAATTTTCTAATTCATATTTCTGTCGTTTAGAGATAAGAAAATTAATTTTTGAGAGTTCAGTGATGGAATGAAGATCAAATTTACCATATTCTATGAGCCAAAGTTCAATTCATCCCTGTCAAAATATTTAATCAGTATATGGTTAAGGAATGGAAAACTCAAAGGTTTCAGACCTTTACAATCAAGCAAGGACAAAAGTTAGACTCTGCCTCACCCAGCACTTTCTTCTGAAACAAAAACTGCTGTGATGTGGAGCTGGAAGTAGTGGGGGATATTTCTGAGCCTGGGGGGAAGGATATGGATGGTACGAATGCAATGAATTGCAACAGCTGAGAAAGGCAGTGATAGGTAAGTGTTTTATGGGCACTGATGTATTTGTTTGCTGTGTTTTTCCTTTAATCTATGTTCTTGGAAAAGTAGCTGAAATCAAGCTGTGTGTCAGAGGCATGATGCCCTCTTGTTAAAGAGAATCAGATTCCTAGCCTGAAGTGCTATTCCTCTCAAGGATGTTCTCTCTCACAGGAATGCATGCAAACAGGGAGCAATCTCAGGAGAGTAACTGTACCTGTCCTTAATCCAACAGAGGAAGTCTTTCTCCTCTAGAAGTTTCTGGAAAATAAAGGTGTAGAAGAAAAAAAGAATAGAGAAAACTTAATTTCCCTCTAAAGCTTTAGAACTGTGAAATGGGTTGAATATATAGAATGTGTTTAAAAAATAAACACGTAAAAAACCCCAAACCCTAAACTTTTCTTTTGATTGCATATGTATCTTGGTGGTAAGAATGCTTTAGCACAACTGGGAGAAAATACTGCTGGAAGAAGCTGTGGGATTTTACTTGAATGGACACAGATCTCTCATATGTACATTCAGAAATATAAATCCTACCTGGTTTCTTCGGAAATTAGATCTGGACTATGATCTTCAGGGAGAACTGTGACCTCTTGGGACCACTTAGGCTCCACTGAAGCTTTACTGTGATTTTTATTGTACGCTAAAATGATGTGGCCAAAGGATCAGGGGAGATTAACCTGGAAAATGCCCACAAGCTGTTGTGGAATAAAATTACATACGCTGAAGCTGAAGAACAAATCTGTTGGCTGAAATGTGCTGATTTGCATAAAACATTGTAATTTCTAAGAAAATTTACAGAGCAATCTCTTTTTATTCTGTGCTGCATAATAGCTTCTCATTTTTATTCAAGTCTTGAAAATTTGGAACAAAAGGGATATGCTGAAAAATAGTATGACAAGGCAAGTTCCCTTGACAGTTAAAGTAGGAATTGACTTGGGACACAGGGTCTTTATTTTTTTTATATTTTTTGGTTTTTGAGGAGAAGAAGAAGACTATCTCTACATAAATATTTATGTAAAACAGATAGCTACAAATAATATAACTATCTTGTAAAAAAAAACCAAACACCGCCCTTCCCCCCCAAATATGTTTTGTCTTTTAAAAAAGGGAAATTAAAAGCACTTGAAGCACAGTTAGGGCATTTAATTAAATAAATCCAAATTTAGGAGATTTAAATGCATTCTGCTTCTTCTGAAACCCTATAGAGCAGATAATCAGTTTGTATATCCCACTTTCAAAACTTTAATTAAACTCATCAAATGAGAGAGAATATGGTATGCTTGCTCTGGGTGAGAGGTGAATTGTTTAATGAGTTCCTTGTGATTTTTAGGGCAGTTATGGATGAAGCTGTATTGCAAAAGTCTTTTTCAAAATAATAATTTATAGTTTTTTGCACAGAGAACATGAAGGAAATGAGAAAAAATGAGGGGAAAAAAAGTTTTTGCTGGAGAAAAGCCATGAGGCTGAGCTAAGCCAGAAGATCAAGGAGAGAAGTGTGATGCAAGAGCTTCATCATAGGATTGCTGGTTACAATTACTTTATTGCTATTTAAATACAAACCAATCCCCCAAACAGGGTGCAGAATGAAATTGGAATGCTTTGTCTCTATAAGAAATCAAGGAACAGAGAAATAGGAACTTTAATTCCATCTGTTAAAATTCAGTAACTACTCAGAACCTTCACTGTAGCTTGCTGTGGTGCCTGGTGGGCCATGGCAGCTGACCAAGGAGTGGTGGTCACTCACTAATGTGAGATGTGCTCTCTGGGCTTTCATGCTCCTTGCAGGCTATTGATGTTACAAAGATGTGTTATCTTGGTTTGTACAAATCTTGGTCGTGGTTTTTTAACAGTCACAGTGGTGGAAATGAACTTTTGATTTATCTTCCTTTCCTTTCCTTTCCACAGGTATATATCTGTGTTACTTCCTGCCTTCTCTGATAATTTTACCTTGTTATATTTCAGGGTCATTCTTCTGAGTCCCTCCCATCACTACAAGAGGTGTCACAAGTCAGAGGTGATGGACCTGTACTATTTACTGTGCTTCCAGCTTCTTGTTTTTAAGGCTGTTAATCTCATTTTCTGTTTACTTTCCAGTCCACGCAACCACGAAATAGCAATTTAATTTCTTTCTTAGTTCCATATTGATTTAGGCTCCAAGTTTCAACTGATTTGTGTAAAAAAGTAGCAAAATCTTGCACACCTAATTCATCAATTATAGTATACATTGGAGGCAACAAGCCTGCATACCATAGGGGAATATAAATATTAAACCATAAATGCAAGTAGTCATCCAGTGAACAGTGGATGCAGTGGAAAGACTTGATTTCTTTCTTTGTTCATTAGATAAAAACCTATGTTGGCCACGTGAACCATTTTGTTAAGAGACAAGCAAATGGAAATATTGTGAATGTAGCATTGTTAGGTGCATCTGAGAAGTGCAGAAATAATCTCTGATGACCTGAATTTCGTGAGATGAAAGACTGAAAATGGAGAAAGATATTTAATATATATTTTTAGAGGAAGGAGGAAAACAGGAAGGAAATATACTGAGACAGGAGGATGAATCCATGGATCTGATTTTCTTATGGATACAGGAGAGAAATCCTCACTGGATTATTTTTTTAGCTAATGAACCAGTGAACAGTCACTGGAACATCCGTCCCAAATGATGGAATGGAGTTGATAGCTTCAGGAGGAAGGCCAGGGTGTTTAGCAGCCTGGCATGGTCCCACACACACTTCTCTCTGGGTGTCTGCAGAGGAAAGCAGTCAGAGCAGATGAGCCTGTTCCGACAGGGCTACAGCCAGAGCAGGATTTAGCTCCTCGAGGACAGTGTGACTTTTCACCCCTGCTCAATAAAACCCATAACAAATTGTTTTCATTAAAACTACCCTGAATACAGGGTATGTTCTTAGGAATAGCAATAGAGGCCTGTGAGAACGGACTGCAAATAATTTAAAAGAGAACAGAACTACTGAAAAGTAACTCTAAATTCCCTGATTTTGTTATTGGTTTAGGTTTTTTGTTCCAAATCTAGTATTTGTAAATGCCACTCCCAAGTATTACAACCCACTGCTTGGGGGTTGAATCTTATTTCTCAGCTTTCTACTGCATACTTTTAAACTTCCAGCAAAGTTGGTTTTGCTAGTATGCTGTTTGACTAAAATGCAACAGTGGATACGTAAAAGATATAAATATAAATGCATATGTAAAAAAAAAAGGGGGATATGTGTGTATGGGTGTACATATATGCAAAATTTACGATATAGGTAAAAGACAGAAGTCTCTCCATACTGGAGGAGCTGTGGAGTATGGAGTAATCAAAGTGTGAAAATATGGAAATTTATGGTCTTGATATCATAACTAGTCATAGAGTTACCTTGCTTGTGTATCCTAGTAAATCACTGTTGGTAGTGATCACCAGAGAGGGAAAGAAGCTGAATATTCTGGTCGAAGCAAACTCTAATTCCTAACTATTTTATTTAGAATCCAGATGTACATGTGAGAGACAAGACCTGGGAACAGAAGACAAAATGTGTTCCCTTATGCACTAATCCCATGGCTGTTTCCTTTTCCCACTCCTGAGAAAATCTCCCATCAAGAATTGAGGTCATACTGTTCCATCCTGTCCAGGTATACTTCTCTTCCCTAACTCCTCCTCAGGCCTGCAGGCTGGAAGCATTGCTCCCTTTGGGGTGAGTGTTCCCAGGGCTCCGAATCCCCATGTAACACTGGCAGGCAGTGGTGGCACTGATAGGTTTTGGGGTAAAACTTGGTGCTCTGTTCAAATTCCCTCTTGTTTATATTTAGAAGTGCTGAGAGGATGGTGAGTGCCACAGGGACATTAAAATGCCTTCCACAAGGCTTCGTTTGCCCACGGGCAGTGCGGTGAGAAACAGACATTCCCTGAGAGCAACTGGGAGCAATCTCCAGTCAGCATCATCTCCAGCTGAAGTTAGCCTTTCTGAGAAAGAAATTAGTCATTTATGTTCCCTAAGGCTTTGCTTGAACTGCCAAAAATCTCTCTTGCAGTAAGTTGAAGGCATACCAGTGCCTCCAGTGTGTTAGTGCCCCCTTGGATGACGAAAAGCCCTTCGTGTCCAGGTGAATCAGTGCATCCACTGAGTGGCCCAGAGCTGTGGGTTTGGGCACAGAGACCATCAGCTGGGTTTTTTTTGCAAGCTGCAGAGCTTATGTGGGGTCCTGGCTGAGCACCTGGAGAGCCAGTCAGTACTGATATCCACCTTGCTCTGACCACAGAGACATCAGGACCTACCCTAGGTGGTTCAGAGCTGTTTTTATGCCTGCAGGTAAACAGCAGTGCCATGTTCTGACTGCACTGAAGTTGTACTTTATTAGTGTGGCTGATAATGGATATATTTAGACTGTTCACATGGAGTCAAACTAAACCCTTTTTGGATTTGGATTTTCTGTTTTTAACTATTGTTCTATTCAAGCTTTAATTTAAAAAAAAAAAAAAAAAAAGAAAGCAAAAGATGTGTGGTCCATTCTGACCAAAAACTGATGTTTTTTCTTTAAGGAGAGCTTAATAAATCTACTTCTTTTATGTATGTACATTAATCTGATGTCAGGTATTTCCAGCCCTCCTATCTTCAGTTGGAGCTGAATGCAAACAACAAACCAGGGCTTTCCCCCTGCTTTTCAAGATGTGTGGTAAGGGCATTGAGAACAGGACAGTGTTTGAGATATTCCATAAAGAGCAAAATACAGACTTTTTTTTTTTTTTACTTTATAACAAAACTACTAAGTAACAAGCTGAGTGAAATGGTGCAGTTAGTGCTGATCAGCAAATGCTTCTTAAAGGTCAGGAAATGTCATCTTATTCTTCTCCATTGTCAATCACAAGGGCTGGGTCGCTGCTCTGCACGTGTGAGAGAAAGATAGGCTCATTTTGGGGGAAAAAATCCTGAAGACTTTGCTTTTCTTTTTGCGGAGATCATCACCCATGCATGTGTTTCAGCTAATATTGCTGGAAGCTGGGGTGACTATAAATGTAAATTGCTGAAGGTCAAAATCTTGATGTTCTAGGAAGCCCTTGGCAATTATTTGGCCAAAACCCATTGCAAAGGTCTCAGGTTGGTGTTGTCTTCGTGAGCATTACTGTACTACAGTGCCACCAAATCCTCATTTAAATTCAGTCTTAAATGAAAAGAGAAAGAGTTTAATTATGGCATCTCAGTGCAGAGGAGCATTAATTAATTTTTAAGTGTGTTGGGTGTAATAGGATAATTGCAGGAGAGGGCTCTGCGGGGTCGGGCATGATGGATATGCGCTGTCAGGGAGCGTGGCGCAGCATTTGGGAGTAAGAAGACCTCAGAAAGCTTCTTTAGGAGTGATCAATGCTCTTGTGATTTTTGCTGGAGACTTGATGTGCACTGGAGCCAGCCCTCGTGCCTGGGCAGGCTGGTGCTGGCGGCTGAATGTGCTCCTCCTCACAAGCCTCTTGCAAAGCTTGTGCTGTTGTTTACATCCCCTTGGTGTAAACCTTGGCACAGGTACAGCATTTTCTCATTCTCAGGAGTGCAGTGGCCAGAGGCAGATAGGAAGATTTGCTGTAAAATAAGGGGGTTAACACCAGCTCTACCTTTGCAGATGCTGAAGGGGGAAGTTTGCCCCACTGGTAGATGCTGTGGAATAATCTTCCTAGAGGGGAAGTTGCCTTCTAATTCATCATAATTGCTCCTTGGCTTACTAACTGAAATACTTACAAAATTTATTTTTCAAACTCTCATCTATATTTTAATGCTACAAATATTACTTAGTGGCTTCTGTTTTTCTGTGAAAATGTTGCCTTTGGTGAATCCTTTAAGGATACTTAACCTTTATGGTATCTTTGGGCAGCATCTTTCCCAAGATAATCACATGGGAAACATTTTGCCACTTACTTAGAATACATTTATTTTCATTAGTTTAATTCTATATCCTGATGTTTATGTTTTCAGTGAGGGAGAAGGGCTAAATTCATGGCATTTGCTGTTTTCACGCTTCTCTTTTCTATCCTCTCAATAATTATTATTTAATATTTTTAATGTCTCCAACTTTTTGTTTTAGGCTTTCTGTGCTCCTAAATGTTTGCTTTTACTTACAGGATAGATTATCTTCTGACAGCATTTTTTGTGAGATGACAGGGCCATAGAGAAACACAGTTTTCTAAGGCAACAAAGTCTTCAGCAAAGTTTTATGTGTTAATTACTGTATTCTTAATTCTTGGCTACCTTTTTTTTTGTTGTTGTTGCCATTGTCTGTTTCCCTTACATTTTTACTAAGCTTTCTCAGTCACCTCCTGGCCATGTCCTTTAGCAAGTACATCTACATATCACATCAGAACAGAGTGCTGGGTAATGGAGATCTAGCCACATCATTGTGACTGAACTCCATATTTCTATAAAAAAATAAATTTAACTACACTCTGCAGCTTCTGAGCTTTACAATAATGCAACTGGTGTCAGATCCTTAATAAGAAGTCGAAAAATCAGTTATTTAACCAGATTGCACTGGACTAAAAGAAGAGGAGACAGAAGAAAATTAAGTTTAAGACTAGAACAGGCCTTCAATGAATCTGCAGCATGGTGATACTAGGGGGAGTTTTAATTTTTCATTTCTTTTTTTCTTTTGCTATATGGTTGTTTGCTGATTCTATCTATGAAAAGCAATGAGAAAAAGAGCACAAGGCGCTGAATTGTACTGCTAATTCTATGTTTATTTCTGATTAAATTGCTTTCCTGTCCTTTGATTTATGAGGAAGGGGAAGCATAAATGAATGACTAAAGGATTCAGCTGCAAAAGTCCCTTTAATTTCTCTGGCTGCTATCTCATTGAACACTGCAACAGTCTTTAAACATCCTTACTGGTGCCCACAGCATGTTGAATAAGATAGAAAATGTTGTCTGGTTCAGTTCTGAAGAGCGTGCAGTCCAAGTGAGACAACAGAAGAGTGATACTGTGAGAAAAAAATATTGTTTAAATTTATTGTTTTCAGTGATTAACAGTGTTGTTTATTCCCTTTTTGTCAGACTTCTCAGAGGAGAGAGTTGTTGTTGGGCATATGCACAATGGCTGAATAGTAGAGGGAAAGTGGATAGAAAAAAATCAGTGGAAATCCTGACCCCATTGCTGATGCCATTATTCAGTGGCTGTCACATGATGGCAGTGCTGTGACCTCACAGGGTTATAAATCAGGAGACTTGAGCAGGCTTCTGCTGCGTACTACCATGCATCTTTAAACCAGTCATTTAATGTTTCTGTGCCAGCCATCTGGTGATATTTCTGCTTCCCTAACTCAGTGGTGAGTTTGCTAAACTGCTGTGAGATGCTCAGGTAATAAATGATATGGGGAATATGAAGCAGTACAAGCAAGTGGGAATAATTCTGGGTGATGTTAATGTGTTTTAGTTGTAGAACGTGAGGTTTCATTTGTATGGCAAAACAGCCCCTTCTGCCTCTTTCAATAAGCAAAGGGCAAAACACACGAAGAATATGGTGACAAAGGAACAAATCTCAGTTGAAAAGGCAGATGGTGCTCACTGTGGATGGAGTGCTGGATGTCTTGGATGGCTGTCCCCCTGCTGATGTTGGGAAGCCACAGCACTGCTCACATGTCGAGGTTGTGAACTCACCAGGAGAGGTCTCTCCTTATTGTCCTGTAAGGAAAGCCTTGGCTCATTTTGGATGCTGTTGCATTAAACATGCATAACTGTGGTGCTACATGTGCAAATCAGTTGAGCACTGGACTCTCCCAGGTTGAAGGAATGGAAAAGCTTTCTGGGATTCTTGGGTGCAGTCCACGAATGCTCTCAGTGGCCATATCACAGGAGGCTTTGAGAAGTGTCTCATTTTGCAGTCGGTGAGGATGTTTGCCCCTATGACTCCCACTGCAGAGACTACTGCAGAATTACACCCTCTTGATGGAGCTGTTTAGCTTTTAGACACTAAATTTAGGAAGCTTAATACTCCACTCTTGTGTTCAAATAGAGCACATCTCAGTTCAGGACACTCTGTAAGAATAATACTCTTTCCAAATTAGCTTTTGAAGTAATTTTCTCAATCTTTTTTCATATCTTTCTCTTTCTCTCTCTCTCTCTCTCTCTATTTTAAAGTATTATATTTATTTTAGTACTCAAGGCTGCTGCCTGCTTTCATTTCATTTTGCTTTGGCTCCTTTTCTTAGTGACGATGAGACAAAAGTACATATTGTATTTAGGCCTTGCCCATTAGTCCTGTTTATTTACTTGCTGATGAATTCTGCTGACATTTCCCCCTCGAGAAAACTTGTCCATGCTGCTGCAAGACAGATGGTTCACTTATGAGCATTACCTGCCTTGGTGTGTCCACAGGGCCAATTCTCTGCATCTGGAGAAGACAGAAATGAAATTAAATGAAATCACAAAAGAAAGCCAGGAGGAGAAAATAGGAGAAGTAGATGTATTTTGTGCCATCACATTTCTGCATCTGTTTGTGTGGCAGAGCCCAAAAGTTGACATTCTAAGAAATGCTTTTCCAAGACCCCTGCTAGAGATTGCTTCCTTTGCCCCATGTGCATCTTTTTTTCTGGTTGTGGCAATTAAAAAAAAATGGATCAGCAAGCTGTGCTGTTTAATGTTTCACTTTTCCTGGTGAGGCCACCCTTCATGGTTTCAATGTAAAGTGCAATGTAATATTCTTGTGGTCTTGTGGATCAGCTCTCTTTCTTCTGTGCTGTGTAATTTGACTGGGGAAAGCTGTGTTTTTACAACTACTAGTTACAGACCATGTCTAAGAAATTATAGTGTCAGAAGCCATTAGCCAATAAAGAATGGATATTTTTGAGGCTTGTTTTGCTTATTTTTTAACTAGTTCCATCTAGAATACTGGTGAAAGTGTTATTTAACACTTAATTTCTTGCTAGAAATAGAAGCTTTTTATAAATTGCCTTTAATCTCTGAACTTTGTTAAACTAAGGCAACCTGGTGAGCCCACTGCTGTCTACAAATGTAGAAGGCCAAACAAATTGCTTTTCAATCATTACAACTGGGCATTTCTTACATTTAGATCCATGTCAGGGGATGTAGTTGGGACTGTCACACACCTGGATATTTCTGCCTTTTCTGCTGTGCTCAGAGCAGAGGTTGTGGGAGGGGGTCAGAGGCAGCAGATGGGCTCACAGCAACAGTGCAGCACTTTACTATTTTAATATTAAGCACTTAATTTTTAGTGCCTCTAAAAGGTGCCATTAATTTCTTAATGTTCACTCTTAAATAACACTCATCAGCTATTTACATTATTTCACTTCACCCAGAAGTTATCTGGTGAGCTGTGTGTAAGCTGTGTCTGTGGGATGGACACTGCCCTGGGTTTGCAGGACAGGAGCAAAGCAATTGCAGAGCTTGCCTGGATTTAGGCAAGAAACCCAGGGCAAAGTGAGGACTTTCTGACCTGTGCTCTTGGCTGGGTGCTCTGGCTTGTATTGTTGGCCATTTTTTCCCTGATTGGGTCGGGCTGAGTTAATGTTTATGTTTATTCTACTGTCGTACAACTAAATTCACTCATTTGAAAACTTTCATCATGAGCCAAGCTATTGTCGTATTTCAGCTTTTGAAATTTAGCTGTTTTTGCTGTACTCTTAATAACTGCAAGGAAAACGGAGAGTCTTTGCATTTTCCTTGTGGAAACAGTGGCTCAGTTTGCTGGAGGGAATATTCATCATGAAATCAGATGTTTCTAATTGCTCCTTGTTTCAGGAGTTGCTATTGAACACTGAAAAATCATCCTTAATGCATGAGTAAGCCTGATGAACAGATAGATTTAAAAAACATTGACTCAAAATAAATTTCTCTTGGAAGCAGAATAATTGTTGACTAATTCTCGTGGGAGAGATATATGAATTTCTTGCAGGCTTTTTTGAACAATAGGACTTGAAAGAGGCTCAGTGAAAAGCAAGAAAGGTGCCCCTAATCTTGTAACACAGTGTTGTTGATTGCCTTTTGTCATTAGGGCATCTTCCTTGTTTTAACAAAATTTCATACAGTCCTCAGGAGAGAGGTACCTTCCAAGAAATGCCTGGAAGCTAAAAATAATTGTCCCAGTGTCATAGGCCAGAGTGTATATAACCCATAAATCCTCAACAGACATAGCTCCTAAGGCTTTTTCTTCAGAAATAAAAGGAAAACAAATGTTCTAAGGCAAAGTAATAGGTAACTTGAAATAAGGGATAAGAGGAAATTAGTATTTGTGAGTAAAGATTTGTTGCACATGAAGGTGAGGTTCTGCAAGGGAGAGACAGCTCTTTAACTACTGGTGAGAGGCAATGTCTGTGTGTTTCCATCTCAGTGCCCCCCTGAGATAAGGTGGAGGGAGCACCCAGGAGCAGTCTCCAAGGCAGTTCCTCCTCCTGTGGCTGCTGGTTCCTGCCCAGCGACTGCCAAAACACCTCAACTCACCAGGTTTTGTAAAACCCTGGGAAGCAAGGGGATAGGACTTGGGAAATGAAGGGAGGGCAGAGGGCTCAAAAGTAAGGCAGTATTTTGATCCTGACATGTAAGACTGTCATTTAGAACATGATCTAGGAATTTTGGGTGTCTCCAGTCCTAGTTGCTCAGCCTGAAATGCTTTACTGGCACCCAAAATTATTGGATGTTTGAAAATTTTCCACATCCCTGTTGTCCTGAAGTGATGGAGTCAGTGATGATCTGCCAAGGAGAGCATGGAAACACTGGGAGCATGGAAGCCTTGGCTGCATGGAACCTCACCATGTGGGGAGTTCTCACTGCAGGACAGTGGGGACTCACATGGATTTGGGGTCTGGGGATTCCTGGGCTGGAGCTGTGTAAGGCCATTGGTTAATAACCATGGCCCCTGATTAGTGAAGTGCACAGATCACTCCCAGCTTCCTTTTAGATTAAAAGAAAAAAAAAAAAAAAAAAAAAAAAAATCTAATTAAACCCTGCCTTTAATGTCATTTGATCATTTGATTTCGAAACCAAACCTGACCTATTTCTGATGTGCATTTTTCATTAATGCTGCATTGTAAAATGTTATTTAAACAACCTTTTTTTTGCCCAACTAATCCGTTTCTCTTATTATCTTAATGGGAACATACAGGCAGCATAAATATATAAGTTAAAATTACCTTGAATTTCTCTCTGCCCCCTCTCTTTACTAAATCCAGCTAAAAACATGAGACTAAGCCTGTTATAACTCTGTTACAACCCTTTATGCTCTGTGCCAAAACCATCTGTGGGTTAGAAGATAATGAACTTTATTCCTATTAAGAATATTAAACATATTTTTTCTCATAAGCTGCAGCTAACATCTATCTTGTATCTGCCTAACTAATTTCCTTTGATGTCTTAGATTTAAACCAAAGGTTTTGTAAATGAGAGCTTTCAGGAGTTGGTTATGCAGACCTTAGCAGCCAGCCCCAGCAGTCAATGAGAGACAAACTGTATCTCTAAAAGGGACTGTCGTCATCCTGAGAAATATGAAGAGACGTAAGCAATGTGAAAACAACCCAGCAAAAAAAGCTCCAAACACTTTTCATGTTTAAAGCAGCCTTTAGAGATAGAGATGTCTTCCTTTGCTCTTTTCTTTTTCATGCAGAGTCAGATTTTTGGGTCTAAAATCAATTTTTAATTTCTGAAGTGCTGTTTCTGTTCCTGTGCCCGTATATGGGAAAAAACATTGTCAATAGAAAATGTTTGAAAGGGGACACATGACAAATAACCTGCTGTGAAGACAGAGAGGGCTGGTCTGCTTCGGATTTGCAATTAAACTTCACCAATAAATAAGCATTTTGTCTTGCTTCTGTGGCCATCTAACAAGACAGTTTGCATGATTTTGGAACTTCTTTATGAGGGAAAAATACCAGAGGGGTGATTAAAATGAGATCATGATAACAATGTTCAGGCATTTGTGATACAGGGTATTTAAGGGGTTTTTATTTACCAGAGTTGCCCCAGCCTTCTCCTGGATGCAACAGATCATGTGTTTGGAGGAACTTGCTGCAAAAAAATTTATCTGAGTGTACCTGCATCTCCTATAGAGTGTGACAAACATTCAGTACCACAGATTTCTTTGAAACTGTTGTTACTCAGCCTCATAACAAATTGATATAATTTAGATGTATCCTGTTTGTGCAGTTTCTTCTGAAATATTTTTATGTGCTCAATTTTTAAACAGAAATATTGGAGCATCTGAGGTCCAAAAAAAACCCTTAAGAAGTTTTATGGAAACCTAGGGGGACCCAAGGATGTGATTGTTCCAGTGAATTTTTGGTCATAGTTTAGTTTATGACAGTTAGTTGTCCCAGAATGAAAATTTATTTATTCATATGTTGTGAACTGTCCCAGCTACAGGCTGAAGCCTGTGTGATGCCTTTCCTAAAAGCTGCTGTTATAGTCCTCTCAGATTTAAACCAAAGTGTTTGTAATGAGGGGCCTTGGTGAGTTAGTTATGAAGACCTTAGCAGCCAGTCCCAGCAGTTCTGGGCTCCAAACCCAGGATAAGTAATGATGCCATATCCAGCATGTGTGAATAGCTCACAAGGGACAGGGTGTCTTGCAGCTTGTGGCAGATCTTTTATATTAACTCTGGCTTTTGAGGCAGACTCTGCAACTGGTGCACTCCCAGGTGACTGTAAATTCTGCTGATAAATTTGAGCATCTCTGTGACCCAGTGGTAGTGCTGTGGTTGTTGTCTCCCCTGGCAGGAGCCAGCTCTGCGTCCGTCCCACAGTGCAAGAGCTAATGTTTTACGATGAACCATCAGGAGTTAATGGAGCTTCCTGCAGTTACAAGCAGGCTCAAAGGATTAAGTTGTTCTTCTCACTTTGACCTCTCTGGATGGTTTAGTAGGACATCATCATAATTTTGTGTCCTCTTTTATCCTTTATGCTGGCTCCAAAATTTCCTCTTCATGGATCTGTTTCACAGGTCACAGCAATTTGCACATGATCTACAGCAGAGAAGGTGGGGAAAGGGAGGCACAGAGAAAGCCACAGGTAAAAACCTCACGCTTAGACCAACAGATTCTGAAATGCATGTATTTTTTTTGTGGATCCTGTATCATAAAATATCTTCTAGTTTCTGTCACAGTTTTTGTCTCAGCAGAACAGTTTCAGATGTTGAAGGCCTGGTCCTTCCTGCTTTCTCTGCTCACTCCCAAAGTGAAGGTTTCCTTAAGGTGAAGTAAGTTCTTATTGCTTTGCTAATGAATTTCCTCAAGCTCCATGTGAGCTGGCACCTCTTGTGGAAATAGCCCTGTACAATTACAGAGTTGAATTTCATGTACTCCATCTTTTCAGTGCCCATTTCTCAGTGAGGCTGTGGTTATATGATGAGAAGACATAACACCATGTTACCCATATCCTTGGATTTTTTTGTTAGTATTCCCATTGCTGCTCTTCTTTCCCACATGTGAGAGTTAGGAACCAGTGCAAAAGGTTTCTGAATGCTGTAGTGAGCACAGTACTTGGTCCAAGAGTGTTTGATGCTGACAATCTGACCACCTGGCCATCAGCACTCCTTTCTTAATTCTTAGGTTTCATGCCCTCTGCTCATCTGTCTGGACTTGGGGCACCATAAGTGATGAACTGTGGAGTGCAGGAGGTGGTGGATGCTCCTCTTGTCATGCTATGAAGACAGCTGGGCATTGAGAGGTTCTCTTTTCTTATTCCTTCATTCACTGGGGGCTATGTGAGACCAAATAGTTTGTCAAGAGGAGAATACACACAGGCACAGTTATGCCAATGCAGAGTTTGCCTCACAGGTCACCATATCCATAGTCATGCTTCCTAATGAACTTCCCTTGTGGTGTTATGCATGTAATTTAATGGGAAAATCCTAATCCTAGCCATAAATTTCCCTGTAGTCACTGAGTACCCCAGCATGTGCCTGGTGTTAACACCACTTAGAGCATCCAGGGATGGGGATCCCAAGGAGCCTCTGGAATACTGTGGGCCTCCCATGGCACTGCTGGTCCTGCCCCAGCTGAGAGAGGATGGAGTCAGAGAAGCTGTGTGACACAATCCATCTCTTGAGCCTGCCTTCCTCCCGAGCCACTGGCACCACTGATTCCTCCTTGTGTACCTCCCATGATGTGGATTCACCTCCTTGCTTGGGAACTGCAGGTCTCAAACAAAAGAGGACAAAGTTAAACCTTGATTCTTGTCAAAACCTGTGTCCAAGTTTCCTGTACCTCAGTCTAGCTTCATCTGCTCCTTCAGCAGACTCCCTGCATCTCTTAGGATATTTCCTTTGGATATTTTGAAATTGAGCTCAAAGGTCTGCCTGTACTGTTAAATTGCATGTTTTTAAAGTTTTCTACTCTCCAGCCTGGAGATTACCATGTAATGAATGTTGTGGTCCAAGAATTCTAAGAAAAAATTGACTTTTACATTACTTTTTACAATATTTATCCATAAATAAATATTTATGCAACAGTGCTAGTCTCCTTAATTCAGCTTTAAAGTATCTAAAATTTTAATTTCCATACCTATTCCTTCATGCAGAGTATCAAGTTATGTAGAAAACAGTTCAAACAAATCTCTCAGTGTGTTGTCAGTGTGATGGGGTCACCCTAAACCAACTAATGTTTATGAACAAAATATGGTGGGGGCACTAGGTTGTGTCTATTCAATCTTAAGCATCTAAATCCAATTTTGCCATCTGTTGTGTCATGTTTAGCTTTTAAATTAAACTCTCAGGAAAAACAATGTTACAAATGCAGTAAGGTGATTACAAAATTATTGTTTCCCAAGATTCATGATTTATAACATTTTAATGCTGTTTTCTGCAGGTCATAATGGAAGAAGCCAAGCAGAGAATAAGAGATGTGTAGAATGAGTTCAACAGGCATGTTAATTAAGAGAGCTCAAGGATCATGGGGAAGGACACAATTGTTTCCCTTACTGGAATTTGACACTTTAATGTCCAGTCACCATAAATTGGAGCAGGCTTGTCTGAAATGAGGGTGGAACAGGGAAATGCCAGAGATTTGCAGCAGAGGTACTCGTTATTATTAGCTTCCCACAGCACCCTGCAGGCAGGTTTAATTGGAGCTTTGTGTTTTAATTGAGAGTGCAAGGGAGATGTTACCAAAAGACTCCTCCAGAGAACACTCCTGTCCCAGGGTAAGGTGTAGCAAGCAGTAGAGGCTTGCCTCTGAAAGTGGTTGAACTTCTGAAGTATTTTAATTGTTGGATATATTCTATAATTTTCACTTTCTCCCATAGCCAGTGCAAGAATGAGAGAGAATATCCCAGGAATCTTAAATCTTTCCCAATAAACACAATACCTGCATTTCTCAGGAGTGTCTGTAGTATAAGGCATAATAAGCAAAATTAGATATGAATATCAAGGGCTTGCCATTTGCCAGCTTAATCTTTGCTGTTTATGCTGATGTATTTCTAGTCTTTGAAGAATGAGGCTACAGAAAAATTTTATTTATGGGTATTTCTCTGATCCAGGTCATACAGCTGTGGTTATATGCTGCCTATTGCAACTTGTCTTTATACACTTTCAGTGAAGGTATCTCAAAAATAAGAAGACGTTTTACTGACCAGCCAGTTTTTCAGAGCATGGGCAATATACTTCAATAGCAAATATTCTTTCTTTGCCAAAGCAATGACATATACTGATGGTGTGCAACATCTTAATGTATTTTTATTATTGTGTGTTTGACATTTATCCTTCTTCATCCAAAGAAATTCTGTTGCATCCAATACCATACATCAAGATGCAGAGGAGAAAGAGCTTGCAAAAGTGACTGTGAAAAGGACAGCAATTATTTGAATTTAATTTTCTTCAGGGACCTTGTATCTCAGTGCCATATATTGTAGCTGAATGTTCACTTCCTTTTATAAGTTTGCAATGGGTATTCTGGGCAACTTCTAGAAGGGCAAACCTTCTAAAAAAGAAAAAATAGGACCTAAACCAAACCCAGACAATGGAGTTTAGAACCGTCATACAAAAAAGCCAAAAAACCCAAAAATATCCCTAAATCTTGGGAGGACAGGTCAGTATTATGGTATGATCTGTCCCTGCTATAAGTAGGACAGGAATTTGAATTATACTAATTGATGTTAAAGCAAAGGGAACCCCTGCATCCTGTAAGGTGGAGTCTTGAATAATTCCAAAGATTAATCTGACAACCTGGAAAGCTATTTAGTATGGGAAAAAAAAATACTTTAGTATAATAATTACTAATGGATTGTGTTGGTTTCAAAGCAGGTGACAAGACTATTTCAATCTGGCCTCATCCCTGTGACTTAACTATTAGCAGTGAAATGTTGGTTGTTTCAGAATGAGCCCTGGAGGTGGAAGAGGCCAAATGCATCTAAAACAATACAGTGGAGACTTCTCTGACTCAGTTCAAGACATCCATATGTTTGTTTTTTTTTCCATTGGAGTTACACAGAAATCCTAGCCAGTTTGCTGCCCAACTTACATTGTACTTGTAGAAACTTCCAGTCTCCAAATTTTGCAGCATATTTTCATGGGCAGATTGTGAACTTCATTAGTCCTGGACAGCTTTTCAAATGAAAAAGTAGTACCAGCAGTAGTACCAGCTGGTATTGAGATGCATAGTCATGTTGTGTGTTGTTGCATGTCATCCTGAGATGATAACAGAGGGTTGGTTCCACTGACCATGTCACCACCAACCATCCATCCATTCACCCTTTTTGCCTTGGACTGGACCTTGTAATCAGCTGATTTTACACAAGAAACGTGCCAGAAGGATGTGGCCAAGGATAAGAGGTTGAAAGGTGGGAATGCTTCCTCTGATGGGAAGCCACTTGCTTGCTTTGTGTCAGTGTAACATCAAATCAAGAACTGAATCTTCAGTGTGTGTAAAAGGAAGTTCAGCCTAATTATTAGAAAATGCTGATAATCGTCTTTAAATACCACCTTTGTCATCCAAGACATGGCCTAGGAAGATGTCAATACTTTCCATCTTGCATTTGAGCAAAGGTATTGCACAAAGCCAAAATTCAGATAAAATGTCAGTTTTTCAGTAGGGCTGAAATCGGACAAGCCCAGTAAAAATTTCTCTTCCCTTTATCTGGTGCAGCACAAGAAAAAAGAACAGGGCAACCTGCCAGAGATGTGTAAGGTATTCACACATTCCTTTACTCCATGGCACTTTGGGGGCATAGAGAACGTCCTCTACATAACTGTGAGCTGGCAAATATGATCCACTGTATCACCACACTGCCTGAAATTTTACAGTCTTCCTAGACAATCTCTTCTGACACTTATCCATTCTTCCTATTAGAAGGTTTCTCCCAATAGTAACATACTGCCTCTGCTTGCATTTCATGTTCATTGCTCTCTCTCGTCTAAGCAGTTCCGAGGTATTTGCGGTATTCCTCTTCCACAGCATTCATTCACTTACTTGAAAGCTGTTGTCTCCCTTCAGTCTTCCCTAAACTCAGCACTGCATGCTGTAGTCTTTTTCTAGGGTTCTTTAATCCCCTGTCCAAAGCTATTCCAGGCTCTCTCATGGCTCTTGTTTTGCTCTCAGGATCTTGTTCTGCCCCGTAACTTGTGCCAATGACCAAAACACTGATTCTGTGGAGTCAGTTCATAATCTCTGCAATGGTCATAAATGACTTGACTAAGACCTATACAACCTACTGTCCTCAAAGCTATTTGCTTGGACTTAAGTGTTTTTTCTTGCTTTCAGGATGTGCTACAGAGCAGTTTCCTTCAAAGGTTACATTTGCATTATCAGCAAAGAATATGGAAAACTGCACAATTTTGGTTGATTACAAACTACATATTCTCAAACCAGCACTGTAATTCTAATTGCTTCTTTCTGGGCTCTTCCATAAACTTTACCAGCTAATTTGCACAACCATGTTCAGCTGTGAGAAGCTATGGCTCAGTCAGAGGCTGCAACAGCTTCCTCTTTTCTTTGTCTGGAGCATCTGTTATGATAGAATAGTAAACAATTTCTTTTCCTGAATAATTCCGAATAATTCATCCAGTATAATTCATTCCAAGGAAATCTTGGATAGCACACACATGCCTTTTGTTCTTCTGTAACTTCCTAGTATTAAGAATATGTCTAATTGTTGTATGTGATGCTAAGTGGAATGTCTTGGACAAATGGAACTGGAGCCTGTCAATGATGGAAAGGAGTGTCCAACCTTATGTGATGCTAAGAACAAAGGAACATCCAACATTCAAAACAAAGTGTTCTCAGAAACACACATTTAACTTTGTTTTAAATTCAGCTTTCAGTGAAAAAAAATGGGGTAAAAGACAGAATTTTTTTCCCTTTGTACAAGGATAATCAAACCTGAAAGAAACAATTTGGTGGGGTGAGGACCATCAATGGTTTTGTTACTGTTAGCCAGAGAAGGAAAGCTGTTGTCTTTGGACTCACACCTGACAGCATGCTTGAACATATGCAACTTACTGCAAATTATTTTCAACATTAAAGCACTGTTCTATGAAGAACTCTTCACCCTAGTTCTTTGTCAGAGTCAATTTCTCCTCTGCTTCCACAGGAAATAGTACTGTTTCAAACAGAGAGGGAAGAAGTTACTCCAAAGAGCTGGACAATGACAGGGGTTTGCAAAGCAGCTTTTTGGGATAGAGGCTGATAATTTACAGCTAACTCACTGGTAGAGTTCTGTCTTGAAATGAAAGCAGATCTACAATAAAGTGAAAGAGATTCAGGAGTACCTTGTAGGCCAGTTCTGAGAGGATTCTGATGCTCATATGAGTACTAATGAATGTAAAATCAGGAAAAAAACACCTGTGATTTTTGTTCCTAGCACTAGGATAAATCCTAATGCTTCCTATGAAGGAACTCAAAGATTTGCAGAACCTGAGATAGAGAAGACTAGTCAGAATTTACTTCTGAGCTGACCACGAAAGGAAAGCTTGGTTTTCTTCATACCAAGTAGCACATTTGGATTTTTCATGTGGTTCAGTGCTGCTCTTCACAGCTAGATGACCAGCACTGAGCTGCTCTGCTGGTTTAACAACTATCCCAAATGACAGATATTTACAGCACGCAGGAGGCTCTCAGCAGAGCTCCAGTGCGCTTCCTGCCCTGTCCTGAGTCTGCTGCCACCCAACAAGACCGTGCTGGGGTGGTCATTATATCTCAATTGGACATCCTCAGCAAGAGTAAAAGAACTGGGCTACATGCAAAAGCAGTTCAGATTTCCAACAGGTGAGAATGAGCAAAGCTTCAACAGCCTGTACTAAAGCTGATGCCTTGTATTCCTGTAATTCAAGAGAGCGTTAATGATCATGTATCATTATTTTGAGGAGTGTATAGTGTTATTTAGGTAGAATTTACAAAAGGATATGAGGAATCCTATAGACCTAACCAGGACTGAGTGATTTGGGCATCACAATGACATTTAAAGTTTATGGTAGATGAAGATTAATTTTGGATAAACATAGGACAAATCTATGATCTGAACTACCCATGTGAATGATAGGATCTAAATGGTAACAATGCAAGAAAAAAGACCAAAACATAAAACTGTGGACAGCAATTCAAAAGAAAAAACAGTCATAAAATAACATCCAATCTTAAATCTGAATAAGAAATTGGCTAGAAAAAAGTGTTTTTAAGTTCCTTAGGAACTAAAGTGATAAATAAAGGTCTAAACAATGAAAATATGTCCCTTAAAAATGAGCATTACTGGCAGCCATATTTAACAGCTCAAGTCCCATCTGCTCACTGGGCTGAAGGCTGTACTGAATTAATGTCACAGGAATCCTCTGAATTTCCTGGGGTCAATTAAGGATGTACTCCTTACAAGTGAGACTGAGCCTTGGGACCATTGTGGCATCTGCTATCAAGAGAGCAAGAAGCAGCTCAGCTGGACCATTGTTCTGTGCTGCCATGATTCCAGATACTGGGAAGACCTGGGTGAAGTATTTTCTCTGCCTTTAGTGGGCACTGCTCAGCTGAGGTGCTGCAACTGCTGCTGTCATTTTCTGTGTGTGGTGGTGGGCTCAAAAACCCCCTGGAAGGTGGTGGTGATTTGCTCTTCACTCAAACTGTTCTGCAGGTGAGGACAGCTGTGGAAAGGTGTTGGCACTCTGTAGAAAGGGGTTTCTGCAAAAATGTGGAGTATAGGGCACTGCTCTTACCTGGGCTTCAAAATCCCTTCAAAAACCTGGCACTGCTGTCAGGTTCCTTGAGAAGTTGCTTTGTATGGATGGCTCAGGCTGTGCATGCAAAGATGGGAAGCACCTAGCACAATGGGACTCTGTTGAGGGCAGGGTCTCTGCATGCTGGGGTGATACAAGTGATAATGCTTTGCTTTTGCTCAGCTTCTACAGGCTGCAGCAATAATCCTGATATTTTAATAAAAACCCCACAATCTTAAATTAAACCTGAACTCATCACTTAAAGAGCAGCACAGGATCTTTGTTTTTGGAAGCTCTGTTTCTGTCTCTGTTTCTGTCTCTGACAGACAAATGGTTGACATGATGCTAAAGATCTCAAGACAGGGAGTGTGATCAATTTTCTGTACTCAGTTTACTTTGATGAGAAATTAAGCTGAAAGTACTATTGCATTGGTAATGGAGATTTGGAAAGAATTTCTGTGCTGTCTCATTTCTACGGATACTTGCTTTGAATGACCCTTCCTTTGGGGTTGGAATAAACATTCTTCAAAGGTCCTTTTCAACCCAGGCAGCTCT
Source organism: Pseudopodoces humilis (assembly GCF_049639895.1). Taxonomy (NCBI): domain Eukaryota; kingdom Metazoa; phylum Chordata; class Aves; order Passeriformes; family Paridae; genus Pseudopodoces; species Pseudopodoces humilis. Next base: position 119,959,940 of record NC_142200.1, on the reverse strand, counting down.
GTGATTCTGTGATTCATTAACAGTTCATGTGGAAATGAATGACTGTGTACTGGGAGGTTTCTGTCCCTCTTGACATCCTGTTCTTGCTTCACAAACCTTAAGTGAGATCTGTATGTGTATTAGGACTCATGAGCTGCAGTCGGACAGAAATGAAATGTTCCTCTTTATTTTGCCCCAGGGAGAACTTGCAGGTTACTTCTCCACCTTCAGACATGTTTTTTCATGTCAAGGCAAGATTGAGTGTTTTCTGGGAGAAAAAATCAGATGTTGCCTTTGCAGGGGCTGCTTATATGAACCAATGTCACCAGTGCAGTGAGAGGTTGTTTTCTCCATGTAATACAGGAGAGAATTTATTGAGAGAGTTGAAAAGACTGCTAAAATGAGAAAGTATCCTACCTACATTCTTATAAGATGATGTCTCTATTCTATCCAAATAGGATGCATATTTCAAGACAGGTTCAGAGTCCTTTTTTTGTGAAGTACTTCCAAAAAAATTACACTTCAAAATTAGGTGTCGTTCCTTGTGCATGTGTCAAATGTACCCCTTCTAACCCAATAAGTTTGAAAATTCATTCAAACTTTAATTATTTTGAACAACCATAGCCACCTCTTTCATCTGGAAATACAACACATTTTTACAAAATAAATATACAAAGAGAATGGTTTGCATTTTTTTATTAATGGCTGTAGTTACATCAGAACACAGCAACATGCCAAAATAAAACAGTAGCAAAGTTTGTAGGGGTTTGTAGGGTTTTTTTCGGTTTATGTCTGGTGAGATTGTAATTGATCAAATTTAGCACTCAAACAGTCAGAGATGCCAGATTACTTAACTTTAAAAAAAAGGCTTACAGAGTCTGGAAAAAATCTTAAAATTACTTTTCTGTTTTTACTGTCATGTATGTTTTTTTAAAAAATGCAAGTCTCTTCCTGTTTCACTGATAGATTTAGTGGCAGTATGAACACTTAGTGAGAATTTCTTGGCAATCCAATTTACCTCATATTTAGGAATATTTTTTTGCAATCTTGTCTACTGAAGCCAGCATTGGTTTATGCTAACAATACCTACTTGAATATTTACTGTTTTGCACGTGGGGCAAAGTGTGCTCCTGATGATCCTATGCTGCAGCTTTGGGTTGTGATCACATGGCAGCTGCCTGCTGTGGGACATATGAGAAGCAATTTTTTTCTGGGCCACTGTTGCAAACCTTGCAGGTTTTTTGACTGACTATGACAGAAGTCTGTAAGGGAAACAACATTACCCTACCTTGGATTAGTTTTGCCAGAGTGAGTCTCTCTGGGGCCTAGCAATGGGGAGAAAGCACAGTTTATTTTGGGGGACGCTGATTGGTGTTTGGGAAGACAGTTTAAAATTAAAATTGTGAGGTTTATATAATTCTTATTTTTGCTGATGTTGTTAATAACTCCTCTCTGCAGGTAAATTGTTGAATTCTTAGGGAATTTTTCATGAGAAAGGACTGGCAGACTGGACCTGAATTATCATCTGTAGAAAGGGAAATATGTATAAATATATAGGAAATATGACAAATATTTCTTATTTGTCACCTGGCATGGCTCTGCCTGTGAGATATGTACACTGCAAAATTAATCACGCTGATCCTGTAACACATGGCTCCAGACGTACTTTACTGAGTTTGTAGCTTACTGGAAAATCCACGTGTGCCAAAGAAAACACTAAATCTGAATGCTTGATCTAAGAACCACTGGCTCCTTCTGTGTTGACAGCAAGCATCATAAGATTTTGTGTTTAAAGACAGAAACAGTGAATATAAAGCCTTGGCCAATGGTATCCTGGCCTGTATCAGGAATGGTGTGGCCAGCAGGAGTAAGTGATTCTTCCCCTGTACCTGGCGCTGGTGAGGCAGCACCTCGGGTGCTGTGTCCAGTTCTGGACAGCCTCAGTTTAGGATGTTTAGCTGCTGGAATGTGTCCAGAGAAGGGCAACAAGGTTGGGGAAGGGTCTGGAACACAGACCCTGTGAAGAGTGGCTGAAGGAGCTGGGCTTGTTCTGCCTGGAGATGAGCAGGCTCAAGGGGTGACCTTATCACTCTCCACAACTCCCTGAAAGGAGGTTGGAGCCGTGTGGGGGTTGGCCTATTTTCCAGGCAACCAGTGATAGGAGGAGAGGACACAGTCTTAAGCTGCACCAGGAGAGGTTGTGGTTGGACATCAGGAAGAATTTCTTCACAGAAAGAGTGACTGGGCTGCCCAGGGAGGTGGTGGAGTCACCATCCCTGAAGGTGTTTAAGGAAAGACTGGACTGGCTCTCAGTGCCATGGTCTAGTTGGCACAGTGGTGTCTGCTCCTAGGCTGAACTCAGTAACCTCAGAGGTCTTTTCCAAACTAATTGATTCTGTGAATATACATGATGTTATATAGAGAAATATAAATAATGTAAATATGAAATGTTTTCTCCAAATATTCTATTGTATTTTTAATCAAAGCTTCACGGAGTTATTCAAACAGGAGTGTTTTAGCCCTTCACTAGGATAAGAAGATGATTTTTTCAGGACATTATGAAAATTTTCCTTCAAACACACTTAAATCTTCAAATGGAAAGTTTCATCCATTATCTCACCTTGCAAATGGCTAAGTCGTACAACTTGTTGATCTTTTTTGTCCTCATTTTTTGTTTTTTAAAAGTAGTAGTTACATACTGGAACTTACAAAATGCTGACCACTGTATTCCCCATCAAGCAAACCTCTTAATGTTAATCATGCTCAGAAAAAAAGCTGCCAGATTGAAGCTAAATATCTGCACATCCTCTGTATTTCTCCAGCTGGGCACTTTTTTCCTTCCTGTGAAATGATGGATGTACTTCTGTGACACTGAGCTTGAGCTGGGGAGATTCAAATTCCAGTTTGATATGCTACAGCCTCATTTAATCATGGCTTTATTTTAAAAAATGGTGATAATAATTACTTTGTCTTTTTGATTAGTTCAGAATCTTGGGATGACATTTATTTCTTAGCTATATAAGACCATTAAGACTTTCCTTTCAGATCTTATGGCATGCTGTAAATGACAGCAATCACTTATGGGGCAGAGGTTTAACCCCTGGGCTGACTTTGATTAGGACTTCTATTACCCAGCTTTGGTATAGAAATGTCTTTGGGGGACTTCTGTTGCCAGCTCTTTGCACAGCAAACAGTATTGATGCTTCAGACAGGATTTTATTCAAAGTCTTGTACTTCCAGATATGTAAAAATAGGGATTGCCTTTACACACTTTCATTCTCAGGAAGCAATGCTTTAGACCTTTTAAAAGATGGATTCATAAAACGAGCATTCATTACATCTACACTTCAAAGTGCTACTTTCCAGCATTTGTTTCACTGCAAATGTAACTCACTTTTTCTCTACCTTTTTTAGTAATTGTTATAATTGTAAGGTATAATTTATCTTTTTTTTTTTTGCAATTTTGTATATTATCTCTCTATAAACCTACCCATGGGAGCTCCATGTTTCCCTTTTCTCATTTGTTTCATTAAACATTAAATCAATGAACTTTAAGCAAGCCAAGGTTAGTAATGTGGCATTAAGCATTAATCCATTAAACACCCAGGCTGTAAATCTACTATGTACGTCTTTTGAAGAGGTTATAATATGTCATACAATTAATTATCTGGAACTTGAATACACTTAATTTCTATGAACTGCAAAATGGAACTATTAGTTGAAAACATTATACTTCCATTATGAGCAGAAATGCAACAGATTTTAAGGTCTAAAACCCTTTTAGCAATCTCTGATGTAGCTTGCCTACACAGCACCTTCTGTGAAACGTTTGGCTTGTAAAGACAAGCTGGCCTCAACTGTTCTGATAACAGTGATTTACACCTGCTGGGTGGCCTCTCTGTCTGTCAGCATACCTACATATGAGCTAGTCTGTTCTTCCCAGGCTCTTCACAAGCTCTGCTTCCTTTCCCAGTACAAGAGGCACAAGTCTGATTAGCATCATGTAAAGCAATGTACCGCTAAGCTGATGACAGATGAGTGAAGGCTGGAAGGCAGAACTGAACTCTCCGTTGGTTGCCATTTCTGGAGGCGTTTCTTTTGTAAGCACAAGGCAGGGGTAAGAGCTCAAAAGGCATGTCTTTGCTGTGCTAGCACACCTGGCAGCAGGTATACTAGGACATAAAAAAAAAATCCCAAAGTGTATTTATATAAATAACTCTGGGCTAATTTGAGGAGCTCAGTTTAATTTTCCATCTGTGAGATGCTGATGCTGCAGCATGCTCCAGTTGCATGGGTTAACATTGGTCATGCTTCAGCTCTTGTCCTTTTGGTGCTGGACACGGAGTTGTCCTTAATGTGACTGAACAAAACTGGGGAAAACAGAGCCTAGAAGTAGAGATTCATCTTGGCTAGCTCACAAAGCTAGTCACAAAGCTCTGCAGTATCCCTGAGAGGGAAGGCCTTAAAGCTTTTTGGGTAATATGTAAAAAATATATTTATAGATAACCATTAGAAAAGATAGGACAAAGCTTGCAGGAGATACTGTCGTTTTAGAAGAACCCCACATGTTCTGCTTGGCTGTTTGTCTGTTCATGGTTCATTCACAGAAATAGTTAGAGGTATATATAATATATAAAATACACATACACCTAAATGTATAAGAGGGAAAGGTTATTAAAATTATAAAATAATTTACATTAAAATTCACAAAGAAATACTGTTGCAGATGAAAAGTGAAAGGATTCTTCATTCTTGCTAGGTTTTTCTGTCATATGTATAGTCCCTGTAAATGCTCTACAGAAAAAAAATGCATTATTTTGTTTTGATGCTAGTACAGCCTCTGTGAAAGGGTTTTGCAAAACCGAAAAAATAATTTCAATGTGTTGTTAACGTGCTTTTTTGTTTATCCCAGATTTGCTCTTATTTAAGTTTTCAGTAAATTCCCCCCCCCTTTTTTTTGTCGAAGGAAATGTCCATAAATTATTTGAAAACAACATAATGAAGGGCAGTGATGCCTGTGACACCTCTCACATAAACACCCAGCTGTTCTGTTGTCTTTTCTTGCTATCATCTGTCACCAGATGATAACAGAATAATTCTGTTAATAATATCTGGAGATAATTTAATTAATCGGAGTAGGAGGGGGGATTGTTACTTTCCCATGGTCCTTTTTTGTGGCAGAAATTGCAAGGGGCAGCTAATACAATACATCTTTTATGGTCTTAATGATGTGGGCTTTTCTTTGCCATAGGTAATTAAAATTCATGAGGTAGGGGGTTAGGAGATGTTAGAAGAAGGTTCCCATGCAGAAATGTTGCTTACTGCAATATAGTAGAGCAGCAAGTCTTTAAAACTTACTGCTCTATTTGGCCACTTAATAGTAACCTTCAAATAGAAGTGCAGAGGGCTGAAAGCAGCCTTATTTTAAAACAGAAGCATCCCTTAAAAGAAACTTATCCTAAATAGTTATAATTATCAATAATAATAATTAACTTTGATACATCATTATGCATCTATAAAAGCCTCATGCTGACCATGCTGTGAAGTCTTTTTAAAATAATGTGCAGTGTGAGCTCTTTTGATTTTCCCAAACCTTCAGGATTTTCCCCTAAACAATGAAGATTTTAATAACATGAAGTATAGTGAGTATTGAAAAATCCACTGTGTCTTGCCCATGTTCTAAAAAGGTGTATTTACTAAACTGGGGTTAAACACCTCTTAGTCCCCTTCAGTTCTGATATGTTTAGCATTGTGGCAGATGATGCAGTTAACAAGGATGAACCAGATGGAAAATAGTCATTAGCAGTTTAGCGCAACATCATAACCTTTCTCTTCACTGCATATGTGGGGTAAAAAATTGTCCATTGCCCCTCTGAACAGCCATCACTTGATGTGACTGGTTTCACATGTTTCCAAAACAGAGGAGCCTACTTACTGTAATTTCAATTTCTAGCACTAAAACTGCAGGATTTTCTCTCAGGCTCTCACTGTTTATCAGGCACCCTAAGACCAGGAGAGGATCACCCACCACTGGCTTGTTCCTCAGAAGAGATTTCTCAGTGCATCCTGCCCCAGAGCCCTGCAGTGTTCACAGCCATCACTCCAGGCGCAACCCAGGGAATTTTCTAGGCTGGGGAATCTCTGTGCTGGTGGTTTAACCTCACTGGGAAAGACAAAAAAGAACAGAGAGGATGCAATTAAATGTACCTCTGTGACGCAAAGGCATTATTGCTTAAAGTATTGATAATTAAACATCTTTCAAAATATTGAGAGATGGGAGGCATTCTAGTGTTATTCCTCATTTCCTGAGTGCCTGGACAGATTCTGTGTGCTTCTGACATGTGGCAGTGCTTACTAGCTCAGTTTGGGCTCTTACAGGTAAGCAGGTCTCTGGCTCTCTGACATGATGCTCTGGAAATCCTCAGCCATTCTCTACTTCTTTTTCCCAGGGAAACACTTTAGTCCAGAAGAATGAGAACAATTTTATGTAAGTAATGGATTTCTGCTGCTCTCTGTGCCCAGCGGCTCTTCAGAGTCGTGTAGTCAGCTGGAAGGCAATTCAGTAGGATACCTTCTGGCAAACATAGACATTTATCATATGATACAGCTGTATTTTCATTTCATTTATTTCAGGTTTTTGTTTTGTGTATTGTGAAGACCTAAGATGAATAAAGCAAGTGTCATCTGGAAGGCATATTTTAGCTTATCTAATCTTCAAACTGTCTATTTGTCAAGTGTCAAACAGCCCCAGTTCTGTGGATATTATACAGCCCCTGTTAAGTACATGTGACTATCTTAGAGGCAGTAAAGCTAAGCAGCTGGATAGATTATTTTAAAATGCTGCTAGGACAGCTGAAGATGTCCAGCTTGTCACAGCCTGGAGCAGAGCCTGTCTTGCTGCTGCTGTTTGGAGTTGTGTGGTATTGGTGGGGTGGGAGAGTTGAGGCTATGAGTGGATTTAGCCTGTTCTGACAGCAACGTTGCATGATATTCCTTTTTTCTCCCTTGTCTGGTGCAGGAAGGGCCTGACTCAGCTACCCCCTATCATTTCCAGGAGCAGCAAATACCATGGGAGGTCTCAGGTCTCCCCTTCCTCTCCCCCTTCCTTCCTGGAAGCTGCTAAATTCCCCTTAAGCCAACAGAACTCAGGAAGTACCAAGTACATGACATTTAAAGGAAAGGGGAAGTTAAGCACAGGGCAGCCTCTCTTAGCAGCATTTTACAGCAATGGGAATTGCACCAGCAGTTCCCAGGGCATTATGCAATACTAGAGCACTCTGGTATCTCTGTAAGGCACTGGGAAGTGGAGGTTGGACACTTGCTAGGGTTAGTTCAACACTGAGATTGAAGCTAGATCCCTTAAACTTTCAGCATACTTATCTAAGTTTTCCCTGTGACTATTTGCTAGTACCAAAGGCCTGGCAAATGAAAGGCATGGCAATAGTGAAGACAGTTTGCTGTGATGGAGTTAAAAGAACATGAAGTTTTAAAAGAAATAACAGCATTGCCCCTGTAGGTGAAAGCAAAAATAAACCCAAACCAGAACACACACACAAATGCATCCAACAATAGATGAGTGCCTGAAAATACCTTTTAACTCTCCCTTAAGAGATCTCTCTTATTTCTTTCTGAAGAGTAACAGATTAAAATTGATCCAGGACAACTTACTAATGATTTAATCAAACTTGCATCCATACTCTGTGTTTCTCAGCTGAACTAATTTGAATGTAAAATAGGAATCAAAGTAGTGACCATTGTGCATAGGAAAGAACAAAATGAGGTTTAATTTTATGTGCATTGCAGGTGTTTTGAGCTATGGGTTTAAGTGATCAACAGTCTATATTTGGTTCAGGGCACAATGACATATTTTAAAAGATGTGTCACAAGTCAGATTCTTCTGCTGTAATTTCTAACCTCAGTTTTAAACACTGTCAGCATCATCTAGAATTTAGAAAAAAAAGAGCAACTCATCACCATGCCAATGGAACAAAAACCGCTGTATGATTTAAATACCTATAGCTTCATCATTTACTCAGTTGTATGCTTTCAATTTACTAAGCATGAGGTTGGTGATTAAACTGGTGCATAATTATTAGCAACAGAGAGACTGTTGTCAGATCTCACAGTCTTCTGACCAGGTGCAGGCTTCTCGGATTCAGTCAGAGCCTGCCTGTCAGTTTTATGAACAATCCAGCAAAATAAGTGACTGATTTCCATCACAGAGGCAGTTTTCAGCAGATTGTCACAGTAAAACTCTGTTTCTGAATAGTGTAATGAACATTCTGATGTTTGCAAAAGCAATTTTTTATATATAGACAAGTCTGAGTGTAAAAGCATTAACAATATGATCCCAGTATCTGTTCTTTCTAGCTCCTTATCTGTATCCTTTCATTAATATCCATCTATTTCACTCTAATGTCAAAGTCAATCAAACACTTTGTGATAATACAAACAGAACTGAAGCACGGCCTGCTAAATTAATCCAATGTGATGAGGACTTCAAAAGATTAAATTTCTTTGCTCTGCTTCTTCAGCACACTTTCATGATCAAAACCTAGATGGCTGGTTTGCCAAATGTTTATCCAAATCTCAAATTTAGGCAGGATAATGTAGGCTGTGCGTTGCAAGAGCAGTGAGTTTTTGCTCCCTAGAAGGACAAACTCATTCTGGATTCATGGTGTCTTTGTGGGGCTTGAATCTCATGTCTCTGCTGGTGCCTTCAGAGATGATGGCTCATTTGCTGAGCTGGTAGATGGAGGAGTTTTACCTTGTAGAGAGTGCAGAGACTGTCTGATGCTTTCTGTCATTCCTGACAAGGGGCTGACTTACTCTCATCTCTTCTAAGAATCCACCCTCTTGTTTTTGTACTTGCTGCTGCTCCAGGAGTTTACCATTGGTGTAGGAACATGGATCAAGAGCAGGATCTCTGCAGCCAGAGGATGGCAGGGCACATCCCTGGGCTCAGGCTCTGGGCTCTTTGAGCACTTTGCCTGTGTTGCACTGGGCAGGGGGCTGCAGGAGCCAAACTCTGCAGCACTGTGCCCAAGCAGGACGCAGCATCGTGACATAGCAGCTACCCAAGTCTTGGTCTGCACCTGCTTCAGGACCTGCCAGGTCAGAGATGACAGCCTGTGCTCCAGAGAGTGGCAAACTCTCCAGTGTGGAAAACTGCACAGAGCTGAGTGACCAGACAGCTAAGAGAAGATTCAAGTAACTCTGGTAGCCTTGTATTGGACAAACCATTTTTTGAGGATGAGATTCTGTTTTCTGCAGTGTGCCTGCACTTCTGCCCCTTTATTGCTGTAATTTGCTGTGTAGTTTTGCTAAATCAACCTAAATACACAAATATAATAAGCATCCGATATAAAAATACAGGCTCTTCAGTGAGAAGAGAAACATTTTGTCAATATGCTTTTAAAGTGCTATTCTGCAGGATAAACAGTACCATGTTGGAGAAAGCAATCCATAAACACTGTTTTCCTCTTTCACCATATTGTGGTGTAAATTTGTTACTGGACTTGACATTTCTACCCCTCCTTGAAGGTTTTCATCTGCTGTGCCAGTATTGGAGATGAATAGATGCTGAAGCTTTCAAGTGCATCCTATTTGCTTGTGAAATAGAAACAACTAACCAGAAACTCATGTACAATAATTATACACTAACAAGCCTGTTTACTCTTCATCTCCTTTCAAAATATGTGCCCTGTTGCTCACAATTTTATAAACACAACAGTAAATAATTTTGAATGTTTTAAAAATAGGTCATAAAAGCAGTATAATTCCACTTAATGCATATATACAACAGTAGGAAAGAGTGAGCCATGTTCTCCATCACTGGAGGGAAGCACAGTGCTGGCAAAGATGAGTAAGACCCTACAGAAGAGCTATGTCCTACAGTTGTCTGGGGGGGAACATGTTTAGACTAAAAAAAAAATGGATTGAGCTGTAAAAACCACTTTAAATACTGATAAAATGGGAAAAAAACTGAAAAATTCTATATTTATTAAATGGATTAATGTTTTATCAACAGTGACTTAGGTTCTGATTCAAGTAATTTTAAAAGTCAAATTAGTCTAACTTTTTGCTTGAAGAACAATGTCACATTGTAATTTTTTGTGGTATTGTGTTAATCTCACAATATTTTAACTGCTAGTACTACTGGAAATTAATGTTTGCACTGAAACAAGTCTTCCTTTCCTGGTAGGAACATGAAATCTTTCCAGTAAAAGTGGTTTTGCAAAGCTGTAGCCCTTTGAAAGTTGTAAGCCCAAAAGAAATTGAATCACAAAATTAGGACTTTCATGGATCTTAAGCTGGGAGCCTGGAAATGGGTTTTGTGAAGGAATCATCATTCTAAAAGAAATGGTTTAACACCTTGTTAAGGGAAATATATCTGTCAGCTACAGTTTCTACTTCAGCTCATCAGCAACAAAAAGATTAAGTAGCAGGCTAGTCTGGAAGCATGGAGGGAATTATACCTTCTGATGTTCTCCTAAATACTCATGTTTGTAGTGCTTCACAATTTTTAGTGTAATATCCTTGCAACATCCTCCTGAAGTGGAGAAGAGCCATCACTCTCATTTTACCAATAGAAATTTGAAAACAGGGAAGCTGAACTCCTTTGATTTGGATCAAGTAGATTGTTTATGGTCACAGAGGAGCTTTGTGGTGAAATGGAGAGGGAAGGCAGGCTGTTACAATCCCCAGGCTCATGCCCAGGTAGCAGGGCCATGTTGTCTCCCTGGAAAACTGCTGGATCTGGTCTTTAGCTCTAATTCATTCATATTGCAGCCAATAATATCCATCTGTAACACAGCAGCTTCTGACCTACACTGAGAAGACAGGCTCTGAAGAAATTGAAACATTTTAAAAGCCCTGGAGGAGGTTGCCCTGGCAGATGAAGCCTTGTGTCCAGCTCATAGGTAGCTAATCCTCAATGTAACTCAGTGAAGAAGATGGAGGAGGGAGAAGTATTGGTTTATTAGAACAATAAAGTGGGTGGTCCAGTTTTATTAAGTTCTTCCTGAAACTGGAGGATGGCAACCTCAAGTCTAACTTCTCTATAAAGTCACTGGAGAGAGGTGAACCTCCAACTTGGATGGCCCCAACTACCTGGACAGGTGTGTCTACCTTTTTCTGTGGGGCCTTTCTTGATCACTGCATGGCTGATACAGGACTCCTGCAGCACAGACATCTTGGTGGCTGAGTTAAATTTCTTTCTGCATCAGTTATGATGTTGGTGCTATGTCCTTCCTTTCCAAGGGTTACTTAATACACTTAAATAAAATCTAAAAGTAGTAAACAAAATCATACCAGGTGCTTGAGGAAAAATAACCAACTCTTAACACATGATTGCCATTATTTTTATTTCAAGGTTAGCGATATAAACAGAATGTTTTGGTCATTTCTTGCCTAACAAACAGCTGCCTTCATCATAATTTCTTTCCTGGTTGTTTGAAATAAGAAATGAAGGAAAAGTGAGAAGTGGGAGGGAAAGAGTAGGTTTGCAGTTGACTTGACGAACATTTTATCCAGGCTTGTTGCAACAGGACAAGGAGCAATGGTTTTAAGCCGAAGGAGGGTTGATTTAGATGAGATACAAGGAAGAAATTTTTTACAATCAGGGTAAAAACACTGCTCAGAGAGATGATAAATGCCCCATCTCTGGAAACATTCAAGGTCAGGTTGGATGGGGCTCTGAGCAACCTGATCTAATTGAAGATGACCCTGCTTATTGCAAGGGAGGTTGGATAAGATGGCCTTTAAAGGTCCCTTCCAACACAGACCATTTTATGATTCTATGTTTTGAACAGTTTTAAAGGATGTTTTAATTTCCTCTGCTTATTTGCTCCCAGGAAGAGCTCAGACAGAAGCAATCCACTTACTTATATTCACTTGAGCCAAAATACCAGGATAATTGTACCTGATGGCAGAAGTGGTGACTTCATGTACTTTTGCAGGCACACATGCCTGCCCCAAGCCAGAATCTGCTCCTGACCTACTTCACTCAATACAAAGTTTTAAACAGATAATTAGAGAAAAACTTTGTTTCAAATATGTCCACTAGTCAAGGATAAGTTTGCCCTTTCTAGTGATATATTTTTAAAAGGTAGAGAGATACTCTTATTATCACAGGTGTATCTTTTTCACTCTTTAAGCTGAAAAAAATGGGAAAGGAAAAAGGAAAAAAAAGGAAAAAAATAAAAGATACTTTTTCCAAACAAAAAGGCTGGTGGCAGTTTTTTAAAAAGACACCATCAAGCAAACAAGAAATTCAATTCAGTTTTTATCTCTTAATGCCAGAAAGCGAGGAAGGTTCCATTTGGGTCGAATGTATGAGCTCCGTGTCTGGCACAACAAACAAATATTCAATGGATTTGTAATTTACCCTAGAAACTGACTGGTCTGATTGAAAATAATGATGTCTGACAGTGCAGGGCCAGTGTCTTGGCCTTTGTTAATGCACAGCTAACCAAGACCTACCATGCACAGATACTGGAAAACCAATTAGCTATTCTAAGAAGTATTGGCAGATAAAATGCCCTGATTAATCACATAAAATATGTGTAGTCCCTAATTTCTGTAACTCCTGTTTGAAAATGATCACTAATAGTTCTGAATGAACTCATTTAGATATCCCAGCAGGGATTTTTTGGAGCCAGATATAATTTGAATATCATTTGATATGTGAACCCTTAGGAAAGAACATAGCTGTGCATATAAGCTGATGTCAAATATATTTATGCACAAAAAATGTGTATGTGTAAGAAACAAATGAGGCTTGCTTACTCTGCTGCATATCAGAGCAAGCTGAGGATTATTAAATTACAATTGCTACATCATGCTAATTTATTTTTTATTAGCAGCTTACTAAAACATTTTACTGCTGAACGCACTATTTTCCTCCTGTATGTTTTTAATGCAGACATACTAGTATGGTAATGCAATAGTCCTTAAATCATTTAAACAACAGAGGTTTATCCAGCTTTCAGATGACTTGTTTGACAAAAATTGTACTTGCAAAAAGAATTCAGGTGCTTTTTCAGTGCATGGGTACTAAATAACAGAGTCTCTTCTTTTCCTCCACAGAATCAATAGGAAGCAAAGGAGAAATATTTCCCTGATGGGAAATCACATTCAGTGATTTCATGGCAAATATGTTTGCTTATGCAGGTAAAGGTGAGAGAGATCAAGAAGAATAGGTAGAAGAGAGGTTGAAAACTGGGTGAGATAGTTCAGGAAGATGAATACATAGTGCACATCTGGTTATGGCATTTGAAGACCCCCTTAAATAGTAATTTCCTTCAGAGAAGACACTCAACACAAGCCAACAAAAGAACTGTCCATTCTAAAGAGGGAAGATGTCTATCTGCCATTCATCCACATGCAAACACTACACATACATTTTGTCTGAGCCTTTCCTCTCAGGCACAGATCTTCCTTTCTCGAATGGGCAGGAAGGAAGAACAAATTACTGCAGCCCTTGTGAGAGTGAACTTCCCTCTTCTGCTCGTGAGTTCATGACTAGTGACTGGAGGGAAAGAGCACCTGCACTTCCCTGTTTTCTGCCTGCACTTCTTCATAGCTGCAGAAAGGGCCACCCAGAGATCAGAGGCTCTGCTTGCTGTCAGGCTTGGACCAAGCTTCACAGTCACTTTGTTCTGGTTGAAGCTTTTTGGTCCCCAACCACTTGTTTGAAGGTCAAAGTAGACAGGGGACAGCAGACAATGATGCAAAGAGCTCCCAGTGGAAACATGCAGATTAAAACCAAATGCCTGTGTTTTCTTCTTTTCTCATGCTAAGGATTTGGCCATTCATGGATGTTTCTGTTGACATTGCTGAAGCACCCCATTTCTCTCTTTTATTTGAGCTGGACCTGAAGGCATGCTGGGCTAGCATCCAGAAAACAGCTCATGAACACTCACTAAAAATATATTCTGGTACTGTTATATCCAAACACATCTGTCCAGCAGATACTGTTGCACAACAGAGTTAGCAGGCTGCCAGTTGCAACCCTGGAACCCAAGAGCTGTCACTAAGAAGCTGATTAAAAGGGTAGCATTCAGCACAGGAAGGAAAGCACATGGGGAGCCTGTGGTTTCTACCATGGCCCCCACTCAACAGGTCTCCCAGAAAGAACATGGAGACCTTTTAGGCCAGGACTGGGAGCAAACAGCTGTAACAAATGTCAACCTGTCTGTTCTTGCAGGCTGCCTTTGAAGCTCAGCCACTGAGGATACGGTGAGGGGAGCACTCAAATGTAAAGGTGAGAGTGAAAGGGGGTTCTTGCAGCACCAGGACCACAGCCTGGATACCACTGCTCCTGCTGTGTGTCTTAATGGAGTGTCACAGTACTTCACTTGGCTAAACACTGCTATAATGTAAACAGCTCTCTGTCCTGGAAAAAATGTTTTGCAAGCATAGCTGGTTTTCAAGCTTTTTCTTAAGTGGATGTACAAGCCATGAGGAAGGAAAAAAAAGCACAAGAATAATTACAAAAACGTCCACAACAAACCAAAACCAAAACAAAACAAACAAAAAAGAATGCCACCAACAAAAAAACCAAAACAAACAGAGAATCTGGGCAGGTTCATATCTGCCTCTGTTCTTGGTAATAGCTTTAAGATCTTAATGAAGTGATCGTTATTTTTGTTCAAGGAAAACATGTTCTTCGTATTTTTGCTATACAAAACAATGACAGAAAAATGTATTCGATTTTGCCTCACTCTGCCTTAACATAAAATTGCTTAGTGTTGCCTCTAATAAAACTGAAAATGAGGAACGAAAGTACAGGTTGCTCTGTGCAAGGTCTAATTTTTTTTGTGTGCATTATATTAAATATCTCTGCCCAATTTTGTGATAATAAGGCAAATAAGGAAAAAGCCTCAGTTGAAAACCCCAGCATATAATCAGCAATTACAAGTGGGTAGTGCTTCATTGTAGGGGTTTTTATGATCATTATGGATGGTAAGAGTCTTGTTTAAATATTTGAATATGATTTCCCAGAATCAGTTAGGTACCCTCTTTGTAATGACTATTGATGGAGCTGTCCATGCACTCACTACCCTGTTTTTTGAGACTGTGGCCTCTGAAATCTGCAATGTTAACTCACCATCTGCCTCTGCACAGGGCCACTTTCAGCCAAAGGTGGACAGTGGGGTTCCAGGGTGGCACCACTACAGGGAAGCTCTGTAGAGCTTCTAGAGAAGCACAGATACTTCTCCTATATCTCTGTAGGGAGATCTGCAGCTCCCCAGCCTTGGGTTTAGCAAGACACCAGAAGATTGTGACTCACTCAAAATTAACCTCATCCTAAAAATTCTGGGAGACAGTCTAACCAATTCACACTGAACTAGAATAAGGAGATTTGTATGCTGCAAGAACAGATGAATAGACGGCGTTCCCTCCCTGTTTCACGTTCATAGCTTCTAAGATTTAACAGACCGCAGAGATGATGATAGACATATTCAGCATAAAAAAGAAATGATAAAGAAATTCTCCAAAGTTTAAATGTAATAGAATTGTGATGGAGAACCATGTAGATTCTAGGAAAAGTCTCTTGTATGGAGCGCTGAAGATACTCAGAGCATTAATGAACCTCTCCAGAATACAAAGAAGCTGAACCACATCTTTGAATTACCAGTTAATACTGTGGAAATTGGTTACTTCCTTAAATATCATAGCCTTTTAAGCCCTGCCTTAAGCACTTAAAACACACTACTATTAGTAAAAAAATAATTATTTGTAAACTGATTTTTTAAAATTCTCATCTGGTAGGTAATTTATGTGCTGGATTGGGCTAGGAAAAAAATAGTTTAATTCTAACAAACGGATTAATGCTACAAAGGAAAGGGGGGAAAGGTTGTTTTGTCTTTTTCAAAGAGAAAGAGTAAAGATGTCAAAAAGGAGCTGAAAACTTTTAGTGAAATAGCTCATGCACAGGAAGGAATCATGGTTTTTCAGCAGAAATTTTACACTGTTTGATAAAAAGTGCATTGCATACATGTGTGCAATGTGAACCTCCAGGAAAGGTACAGATGTATATAAGGTGACTAAAGCAGGCTTCGCCTTTATATGATCGATACAGACTCATTGATTTTACCCTTATGCCCCTTGTCTATTTGTCTTGGCTGTACTTCTGCTTGCACCCTTCATTTGCAACACCAAACATCCTGGATTGCAGCTGAAAAGTGTCATGTGCCTGGGTGACATAAACTTCTGGGGCTCAGGACACCTCTGGCTGTAAGTTTCTGGTGCTGCTTTGGAAATGTCCTTTTTTGGGGGTATCTACCATCTGCTTTTGAATCAAATTCTGCCCTCTGAACACCAGTTCAGTGATCTATTTTCTCACATCAGCTGCTCCACTGAGTATTGCTGGGGCAAGGGGAAAGGAGACTTACACTCTGGTGGGGCTGCAAAAAAATAACCCACCAAGGAGAACCAAGGGAAAGAAGTAAAATCTATAATTGGATTGTACCCAGGCACTGAATCACTTAGCACAAAAAATGGAAGAAAAAAAATAAATCTGTGAGTTGACCGAAAAGACCCATACCTGCAATGTATTTGGGACTGGCAAACATTTCAGCTGCTCCTCATAAAATGCTTTTGTCAATGGTTTACAAGCTATGCATTTGCTTCCTGCATGATGAAACCAAACAGAGACAGGCACATGAGAAACACACAGGCATTAAGCTGTCTGAGTAAAATTCACCCTTTGTATAATTCCAGCAACATTTCTCTGTTGGATTTCAACACTCAACATTTACAGAAGAATCTGGATTGAGTTGAACTTGCATGAACCAAGCCAAATTTGTAATTACAAGGCCTGGCAAGGCATATATCTCTTTCCTGCTTACTTGGTACTTGCCATTGTTAACAGCGAGTGAGTGCCTCTGTTATTCACACGCCAGTCTCAAATCTATGGAGAATTTGGGGAGATGAGGAGCTTGATCTGAGAGAAATTGAAAACATAAGGCTCAAATTAAAGCCCTCTGCAAGTAAAGTGAAGGGTTTTAACTATCAAAATGCAGGAAGCAGTGGGTGGCAGATAGTATTTTCCCTCCATTTAATTTGACAGTTTAGAATATCACCTGTTGTTTTGTAAAGGAAATTGGTACATTTAGATTAAATCTTGAATTACATACCATGCAACACAGTCTTCTCCTTTCATTACAAACTGTTTCTGTGAGGAATTATTCCTCTTACTGCTTTTTTTTTTCTATGTTCACATGATTTCTGTGCTCACACCCTTTTTACAAACATAATTCTATACTTTTCAGTGTGAATTTTTTTTCTTTGTTTATCTTCTGCAAGTTATTCTCACAAACCCAATAGTATTTCCCCTTCCAGTTATATTCAGTTTTGCCCCATAAATATGTAGTAAGGGCAGTAGTTCCTACAGTCTGACCTGTTGTGTATTGCAGGCTGTAGGACTCACCTGAGCTGATTTGTGCTTCATGGCTGAAACACAAGCATACTGGCTTTTGAACTAAATTCAGTCTTTGTTAAAAAACTGATCTTGTCATAAGATGTGTTTTCACCACAACCAGTATTTGCATCTTACTTCCATTGTATCTCCAGCCTTAACTTTCATTTAGTTGCTTTACTTTGTCTGCTGAATTGAATAACCCATTAACAAAGTTGTATTCCCTTGTAAGTACTTACAAACTCTTCAAATTTCTTTTTAACCTTTTCTTTAATTAACTAAATAGATTAGGTTCCTGCAGTGTTCCTAGCAGATGCTTTCTCTTGTTTTTTAATCTTTCTCTGTGCTGCTACCTTGTTCCCTCTCAGTTTCCAATGTCCTTTCCAGAACACAATATTCCAGTTGTGATTGCATCAATGTTCAGTGCAAAACCAGGACCAGCTCCACATTTTTTTAAGAGATCTGGGGCTCCTTTTTTGGCCACAGAACCAAACTGAGAACACATGTTCTTTCCTAGGAGTTATGTTCCTGCTTAGATGAGATCTCATATTCATAAAGAACATTATTTCTCCAAATTGAATCCCTAGAGATGCCTTACTTCCTTTGTTTCAAAGACATATGACCACCAGCTGGTCTGATTAAAGTGGTTTTTATTTATGTCCACCTTGCCATGTGGTAAAATTTGGCTAAGCATTGAATGTTTGCTTTTATATTTCCCTTTCTATGTGTCTTTCTGTTGGCCTATGTGTATGTGGGAGAAAGTGGGCAATTTTTGATGTGTAGTCATATCATACATCATCTCTGATGCATCATAAACTGCTCTAAATCCCTCTGCATCAGCCATCCATCATCCTAATTATATATTCCTCACCCAGGCTTTGTGTTATCTACAGCTCTCATCAACAACAGCTTTATTCTTTCTTCCATGTCTCAAGCAAAAATTTGAACTGGTGTAGGACTGGGTCCCCACTGAACTTCACTGAAAGCACACATCCCTGCAGGGACATTCTGGTATGTGAGCACTTGCCAGTTTTAATCCCTTGAATGTGTTTGGTGTTGATTCATGGCATCCTTAATCAATGTTTTTTGCAATATACGGTACTGACTGCGTAAGATGTCTTGTAGAAGCCCAAATATAGTGACGCCATTAGCTCTATCAGACAATTTGTAATTTCATCAAAGAAAGATTTCAAGTTAGTTTAATGGATCTATTTGCCAGAAAACCCCACTGAGTGGTGGTAATTATACTATCTCCCTCTTATGCCTTACTAATTTGTTCCTGTATCAGCCATTCCTTCATTTCACCTGGGATTGATGGTAGTCAGTCTGAAAATCAGGAATTACCTGAGTTGTATCATTTATTCTCTCTTTATTTTTGTTTTTAATACTGGTGTGACCTTACTTTTTCTCATCTTCTTGAACTTTCCTGGCATTACAAGATTTATTGAAAAGATCAACGCTAATGGCTTACGTGTAGACTCCTTTTAGACTCTCATATATCCATTTTCAGACTTAGTGCTATAAATATGTCTAAAATCAGTAGCTCTTATTTGACGTCTTCTGATGCACTGTTGGAGTGAAAATTGCTTCATGATTTTCTTACGAAATGATCACATCATCTGATCCCTGGCCAAAGATACACCATTTACTGAATGTTTCTGCCTTTTCTGGATTACTCTTGGCAATTTTATGATTTCCAGTCCCACTGGTAGTATTCCTTTTGTTCCCTTTATGTTCAAAATATCCTTCTGACTATTGTAAACCCTATTTCTTTAAGCATTCTTTACTTCACTTACTAGCTTTCTTGTTTTAAAAGTCCTAGTTTGTAATCTCTATTCAAGTCTACATAATCAGCAGCTATTTTTTTTTTTTTGGGTGGGATTTTTTTTTTTTGTTTAAATTTTTGTTTTTCCCAAAATGACCTTTACTTTTACAACAAGCAACAATTGTTTTGTAGCTGTTGTGGTCTTGAACGTCAGTGGTCAGTCACCCATTCACATTTCTATCCCCAGTCATTTCGGCTCGTGAGGGCTGGCGACTTCCTTTAAAGTAATCCCAATGAAGAAGTGAAATAAGTGAAATAAAGTGAAATGAAAGTGAAGGAAGTTAAATAACAGCAGGAGTTCCGTAAAGACTATGAGCTTCCAAGAGGTGTGACCTGTGAGAGGCTGTTCATCAGTGACTGTTCAGACAAGATTGGCCTTAAATCTTAAGGGCCTTAAAGATCCCTTGTCTTAGGGATGAGAAAGCAGTTTAGCTGTGTTGACAAGAGCTGTGCTGGTACCTTGCCTTCATGGCTAGAGAACTGCCCTGGGTTATTGTAGTTGCAAATGAAGATTTCCTGTGTGCTTCCAACTATCTGGTTGGGTTTAGGGAGGCTTTGACATCTGCCCATGTATTGCTGTGGTGTGTACTTAAAAACAGTAAAAATCTAAAACCTGGGCATATAAACTCAATATCATCATATAAACTCATATCATCATCATGGCAATACAAAAGTAATATCATATTAATTTTTCATTGCCATGTCAGTACATCAAAAGCAAATGTGTTATTTGATTACAATGGTGAAGCTACCATAGCTGAACAGCGCTGCTGTACAATAGGGACTGGTCTGATTGTTGGTTTGACCTTTAAAAGTGGATCATTTTTTAATGTGATTTAAATTCTACTCGATAAAAAAATAATAATCTGGAAACTTCTGAGAAATGTGGAGCTTCTCTGAACAATTAAGACCATAAAAAAATACTAAACAGGTATCCAAGTAAATTCCAGAAAATCTTTGCAATGAATTTTTGTGACTGTGTCACAAATACAACTGGAGAAATCTCAGCTGACTACAAATCTCCATCAAGTCTTCTATGAAATAAATAAATGAATTGGATTATGCAGTTGAGATTTTGTTTCTTGAGAGCAATGCTTTGTTGGTTCCTTTTGGACACAATGAAGTTTGCAAATGATCACAAGTTTGGCAAGTTTTTATACAATCAGAAACATATGTACGACTGATTTAAAAGACATGGTTGCAGAAAAATACTGTGGTATTCCTAAGGTACCTTAGGAAAGTCAGATTTGTGGGTATAGTGGATGTTTTTCCCCCTCCTCAATGAAGTACATTTTTCTGCACTGATTTCTGATTGCATTTATTTGATACTTTGATCTGTGTGTACAAATGACGAGTTTTGTGCCAATGTGTTGGTTGTGAATGATTGCTGACTCTTTAGTATTGAGGTGACAATCTTCCATTACCAGGAGGCCACAAAATTGTTGGGCATGCTTGTGTAGAGTGTGGGCAGATGACAGCTTAATCACATCAACTGCTTCAAACATACATGGGCAACAAATGGGAAGGAAAGGCTCAAACCTGTATAAACAACAACAGTGCTATCTCACATCCAAACCTTTCAGGATTCAAAGGATGGGCACCCTGTATAGCAAGTCTGTGCTTTGCCAGATGCATTTTGCGGAGCAAAGGCTAAAAGCTGTACCAGTATGTTTTCCTGTGAAGCTTTGCTCGAAACTTTTTAAAACCTGAGCAGGATGAACACCTGATCTGCTGTCTTCTCTGTAGACCTTCCCCCCAGCTATCTGCAGAGTCCTGGTGCTGTGCATGTAGCAGGGCTGGCATCGTGCCACCTTTGGCTTCCAGCCTGCAGCTGGGCCCTTCATCCAACCCACTCTGATGCTTCCCAAAATTTGGTTCTCATTCGAGCATTACAGCTCATCTTTTTGTCTTTTCCTGCTTTGGGTGGAGGTTAGCATATTGCTTAAAGGGAGCCAAAAGCATTTTGGTCTGTTCCTTCTCTCATGGGAGAATGTAGAAGAAAAGACATTTCTGCAAGATCTTAAACTCAAACATAAACATGATGATTACAGAGTAGGTGACTCCATATTTTCTTACACAATCTCTCAGCAGGCAACAATTAACAGGTAAGACCACAGATAGCCCGGTAGCACCATATCACACCTCAATCATTCTATTTGTATAAATAATATCACTGCTAATTTTAATAAAATAATGCATGATCTCTATATTTTAAGATGGCATTGAGAGAGTAGGATCTCCTGGAGGATTCCCAGTTGTAATGGACTTCTGTCTTAGGTGAATTGCTCTGCAGCCTCCTATCTTATTGATTTGATGATAAGGAGTGTCTGAACCAGTCCTTAAACCAAGAGTCTACTTTGCCTCTGGATAACCAAAACTAGCAGAAGGAAATCCCATCCTGTATTACCCTAAATTTATTAAATAATCAAATTAAACAATCTATCACCCCCTTCTCCAGGCTTAGATCTGCTTTGAAAATATGCTGCAACATTGGCACTCAGAGTTTCCTGTGCCGCACGCCATGACAAGCAATAAAGCATTCAACACACACAAAATTATGAAACCATAGAGAAGAAAGTTAAGTCTCAGCTGTGTCAATGTTGCAGGACAGGAAGAAAAAGTAATTCTTACTGTGCATGGACTGTGAATTTTCTAGGAAAGAAGATGGGGGGTTTTTGAGTATAATATCCACATTTTAAGCAGATGGATGTTTTTCAGCTCCAGTACCTTGGATGTAGATTAATTCACTTCTGTACACATATCAGTATGTGGTAATATTCTGAAAATGAACACACATAGCAGGCTTTTTTAGAAGCCTTTGCTTCTGAAAGATGTCTCTCTTATATCTGCCTTTCTGATTTACTCCCTGCAGGTAAGAAGTGTGACAGTTCTCTGTGTGTGAGTGATTGGATTCTTCAGTCCTTGGCACAATCTCATCAACCTCTGATATCTCTTATGTTTCAGGCAAGTCTTTGTTGCTTCAGTTTCAGGCACAGTCACTCAGCACAATCTTACAGTATAGCCTGTCTGGGTTTCTCTCACTTTTCCTCTTATTTCCACCTTTAACAGGATTGAAGTCAAGACATATATTTAAGCAGAGAATGATTAATTCTAGTAATTCTGGCTGTCTTTAAGTCATGACAAGTTTGCCAAGTTCCTCATCTTGTGCGCATGAAAAATCACTTTCTTTCAGCGTGGAGAATTTGTTTATTTCACTTTAGATGCTTAATTCATTTGCTTTAAATGACTACCTTCTTGTAAGCTGTTCCATACTGACTTTGCTCAGCAGTAGATGTGTTGCCAGAGGTAGCATTCGGATCTCCATCCTACTAATCTGTCAAGGTTTTTATGTAGTCCTGAGGGAATGGAAAAGGGAAGAAGGTATAGGAAAACAAATGTCATTACAGTTGCAAATACTGGGTTTGCTTTGGTTTTGTTGTTTATTTGAGTATTGTTGTGTTACTGTCAAAACTCTGCACTGCACCATATGTCCTCAGGACAATTGCTCATGCCCCTCTGACCTTGTTGCAGCATTTTATAAGTCTCTTTGGCTATGTTTTCTGGAAAAGAAAAACAACAGCTTTCATTATGAGATTCCACCAGGCTTTATTTTTTCTGATTTCCAGTCATATGCTGCTGTGATTGTGAGTCAAACGCTTGCAGGGCTTTTGCTGTGAAGCTATGAAAAACACTGATTTAAATAGTAAAGCATTTATTAGTTTTACGTTTTGGGTCTGTAGCTCACAGTCAGGTACAGGGGAGCCACTTGTGCATCACCAGAAGTTCAGGCCAAGGAGAGCTGCTTTCCCCTTCCCTTCCCTGCTGGAGGGCAGGAGGTGTCACACAGACGGGTCAGCGGCTCGGTGTGGTGGCTTGGTGCCTGTGGTGTCACATCACCACGGCATGTGAAGGTACTGCCTGCCTCAGTGTGTGAATTACAGGCACCAAGTGGCTTCTGTTGGAATGGGCCTTAAAAATCACCTAGTTCCACCCCTCTGCCATGGGCAGGGGCACCTTGCGCTAGTCCAGGTTGCTCAGGGCCTGATCCAAGTGGGCCTTGATCCCACGTGGATCCTTCCAGGGATGGGAAATCTGCAACTTCTCTGGATAATCCTTGCCAGTGCCTCACCACCCCCAGAATGAAGAATTTTTTCACAATATCTAATACAAACATACCCTCTTGCACTTTCAAACCATTAAGCCCTTGTCCTGTCACCCATCTCCCTGGGATCAGTGTTGGGCTCTCCTGGTGCTGCAGCAAAGGGGACACAGGGACACAGGTAGCCACCCCAGAGTGGTAGATGGTACCAGTTGATGATTTCATTCCTGCCCTGTAATCCATAGCAGGAATGCTGTGGGACTGCTGCAGGACACTGCTGATCCTCATAGTTTGCTCTAAGATACAAAACGTCAGCTGCTGGTTAGGATGTTCCTAGACCAGTTTTATAGAAGTTGGGAAACATTTACTGGGGAAATAACATGAAATGCTTTTCCTGTTCTGACACTTTTAGAAATCAGTTTTCATATCTCATTGAGGGAAGGATAGATGCACCATTGGTTTGATCCAATAACTTTTTCATTTCTCTTATATTTTTATGTTTTTTGTACTTAGCCAGGCCCTACTATTTGGTGGGTTATTAAAAATCTGCTGAATGCTTGCTGGACTTGCAAGGATGCCTCTTGAAAGTAGTACTACTGCTGAGCTGGCAGGAGCAGGGGTTGCTTCAGTAGTAGAGTGTGTTCTATTCAACTCTGACTGCAAGGTACAGGCAGAAGTGAATAAAACTCCTGAAAGGAGCACATAGGATTCAAAAATGTGGTTACTGGTGTGATGTATAAAAAGCACAATGAGAAGCTTTTCTGAAAGTATTGCTAAGAAGACTGAAATCAGCAATGCTGTAAGGTTTGTGAGAGGACAATTTGGTGAGATTAACAGCCCCATTTCCTGTCCAAATAGGTTCAGATAAATTCATGTGACTACTGAATAATTATGCACTGCTTATCTGACTGAACTTCCAGTCCTAAAGATTCAGCATTTCTGGAAGGTTTGCTCAGCTATGGAAACCTTTAGTGGGACATTTTAACTGCAAGAGCACAGGCAACATCAGCTGATAAAATCTGACATTAGCATGTCTCTAGTACCACATAAATATTTTCTTCCTGGGGCCTCAGTTTTTAACACTTTCTCCCTGCTAGGGGATTGATCTTGTTCCCATATATGAAACAGGGACTTATTAATGAGATACTATGGAATGGTAGTTTAGGATCACTGATGCACATGGCCTTACTTTATTACAGTGAGAAAATTACATTATGCCTATTTGTAAAAATGAAGAACAGCTTTAGTTCCATGCTTGCTACAGAATGCATGTGATAAATAATGCTCTGTCCAAAGTGAAGCACACTAAATTTTGTTTTAATTGAGGCAAATATCATGCCCCTGTTTAGTGCAATTGAACGTATTGCCATTAACAAATGACTTGAATTTTCTTTCACATTTACGCTGCTTGTAGAACAATATTATCTTTTAATATGTTGCTATCTATCTTGGAGGTCTTTCCATTCTTAGTATAGGCTGAAATTTGTACAATAAATTGCTGTCTATTGAATCTTTAAGTGTCGTGACATTAAAACGGAGGTAAAATTTAACTGTCATGTTCTTTTTCATTTTTTTTCCCATCACTTCTGTACCTGACATTGATACCTGCTCAGAGCTCTGAAGCACCCATTTCCCTCTGTATGTAGTTATATAGCTCTTGATTCTTTAGCTAGGTTGTTGACTAGGAGATGCACATCTGCAAGCCCATAATACCTGGCAAAGAGAAAACGTGGATATCTAAGTGCTGCTACACCTGAGCTATGCCTGAGTCCTCCTGTTCTCTCTCCCGGGCCACATTCTTCAATTCCATTTTGTTCTTCCTGTCTTCCTCCATCAGCTTTTCTGAGTCTTACTCATTTCTTTCCACATACCCTTGCCACCCTCTTGTTCACCTTTATAGCCCATCTTAAAGCTGCTTGTGGCAAGTGCAGCTCTGCCACTTGCCAGAATGCAAATTCCTGCCTGCTTTGTGCAAGGACAGCAATACTGGGCAAGTATCCAGGCAGAGGAATCATCAACAGGTAAAATTAAAGGTGCAGGAAACCTTGAATCAGGAAACCAGCTGTAAAACACCCATTAAGATCACTGAGACCCAGGGACACTTGGTCCCCCCGGCACGCCAGAACCTATATATGTCTGTAACTTAAGGTACAGAGTTTATTTCATTAATATAAAAAATACCAGTATTTTTTGCATTGAGATTACACTGATGATTATGTTATCCAAAGTATGTTTTATCTATTATTTAAGGTTAATATATGTATTAGGGTAGAAGCTGGATGACTCTGTATGGATTTGCAGTATTTCAAAACAGAAGAGATGAATTGTTTGAAACAGGATGTTGCAGGATAACTCCAAAAATAAAAGTTTCCAAATTCAAGAAAGATATAAGGTGTGTGCTTTTCCTAAATGATGAGTTGGGGCATAGGCACATGGAGCTGAGCAATCCCTCAATACTGTTACAGAAATAGGCACTGAGGAAAGCAGGGTATTCAAAATTGTGGGCTCAGTGCTTTGGACTTCCCATATTAAATGCTGAAACAGTATGGAAAAAGTGTTCTTCTGGAGGTGCAGCGGGAGTGGTAAAGTTTAACATTTCATAAACCTTTAGGCAACTCAGGGTCCACACAAGCTGGGAGGTTCTACACAACAAATGAGTTGATGGGGTCATGGTGCTCCAGGGCAAAACATTTCTCCCCAGATCCTGCTGAACAGCCTGCAGTTGCAGGAGCTGCTGTCTCATATGGGAGGCAAAATTGATTCCTTCTCTTGCATTAGAGAGAGCTTTCCTCACTCATGCTGTGAAGCATACTGACTGTTAGTGTGGCCTGCACCTTGTCTTTTTGGGTAGTTGCTGCTCCAGACGCAGAATTTTGTAGGACTTAGCAAGTGTAATTCCTTAACCACTTCCTGTGAGAGAGCAGCTTACTCCTTGTATCTCATCACTGGGAATAGAGAAGGGATTTGTCCAGGGTTTCTGGAGATGTCAACAGGCGGCTGCCTGGGTGCTGCTCTGTGCCAAGACACAGCAGTGTGACAGTGCTGCACCGGGGAATACCGACACACAGACCAAGGAATGCGGTGATGGGGGAATGTCGTTGCCTTGTTACAGCCCACGTAAGTGTGTAGAAGCCAGACTTCAAGTTTATCTTGCTCTAGTCTGCTGCCTTTTTCCTCTTTGGACTGCCTTGAAGACTGACAGTGAGAAAAAACTGGGAGAGAAGCAACCTCAGTTATAAGTGGTGAAAGAGTTTAATGAGAGAGAGTCACCCCCAGCTCTGTGAACTGGTAGGAGACGGCTGTGTCAGAATCATGCAGAAGCTTGTGAGAGCTGTGACTGTGGCACACCTTCCCAGATGCTTCAGTCTTCAGTGCTGTCACCACTTGTCCCCCACACCCCATAAAAGCTGATAAACTGGATCAATAGAAGCTTGGGTTCAGGCGTCTTGTTGGTTGGATTCAGCATAGCAAAGGAAAAGTGATGGAGCCAGAGCACAGCTGCTCTTCAGAGCATTTGCAGTATCACAGGCATCTGGCTGTCACATCAGCTGCATCTGTTGAGCTGACGTGAGGACAACGTGAACACTGAATGTGCAGGAGTGTGCACGTGGGAGGACAGAGAGCATGGGGATGCAGTGAGGCCGCTTTGTAAGATGTGATGTCACCCTGTGCACAGATCTGCAGAAATTAGGAGCTAGAGCTGCTGGCTATGGCATGGAAGATTATTCAAAAACATTAAAATTCTTCACTCAGTGTGTGATGCAAGGCAGCCTGTAGTCTTGCTGTTAAGTTTGTGGCCAGTGACTGTGGAGTCATGAAGATTTCAAAAACCTCTTGACATTAAGCTTTCTGGAATTTTCTTTGCTTTCATGGATTGAAACAGATGTAGTCTCATGAGCTTAGCTGCATAGCACAAGAGCCATTTATTTGCTAGTTTGGATTTTTTTCTTAGATAATGTTGAGATTCTGTTTCTGGAGTGATGAAAACAATTCCTGGCTTTGCTTTTTCAAATGGAATATAGCTTTTCAGAATCTGCTGGATTATTATTAAACCAATAACTGCATATGATAATAATGACAGAAATTAATAACAGTAGTATATAAATTATATACTTTTAGAATATGTCCTGAAGCTTTTTGTCAGTATATCAAATGTTCTTACTTGGGTGTTTGCTATTTTGCCTTCCAATTAAAGTAAAAGTAAGATACTATGAGAGTAATGATTTGTCATTCCAACTGGAATTAGTCACTGGTCATCAAGATGCTAATCAAATGATATGTTTCTAAAGAATTAACCTGATTTTACTAATATGTAAGGATACTTTCCAAGTCTACCAAATGCTTTGACAAATTCTAAAGCTTTGTTTGAAATGGATTCGTGTGACCCGACTTCAGGCACTCTGGTAGTCAGGTGTCTAGCCTAGCTCAGTCACCCAGGCTGTTCCTGCAGTCAGTGGAGAAGGATGTGTTACCAGAAGATATCCCCACTCTGCCTTATCTCAGACCTCTTTTGTATGAGGGCTCAGATCACTGTCAGGGTGCCCATCTCTCCCCATGGACTCAGTTTCAGGAGACATGTAAGTCTGACAGCTAAATCAGTAGTCCCATGTTGCTAGGACAAGCTCCTTGTCCCAGAGTGAGCAATGGTTCCCCTGGGTCAGGACAGCTGCTGGAAAGGCCGCTGTGATCCCATTGCATTGGTGAGTTGTTTCCTGTGACATGGGGCTCAGGCACAGAAATGAAACACAATAAAACCACTTTAGAACAGATACTCACAAGGTAGCCCAGAACAGGGGGGCAGAGTAGGCATGGAGGGAGGTAGATTTGCAGCTCTGCTGCCAGTCCCCTGGGAAATTAAACCTCAAGATCTGTTGTGGATACCTCAGAAGTGCTCAAAATCAGGTTGGATTGGTATCTGAGCAATTTGGTTTAGTGGAAAGTGTCGCTGTCCGTGGCCCAAGGGTTTGCAACTATCTGGTCTTTAAGGTCTCTTCCAACACGAAGCATTGTGTGAGTCTCTAATTTACCCATTTATTGAGTATGATGTCTGAGCCTGTGGCACTGATTTGGTACTTTTGGTTGTCTCAAGCCGTCCTGCTTTCTCGGCTTTACAAGTGGTCCGGCAGCAGCGCTGCTACAAAGCTGAAGCTTGGGGCCCCTCCAGTGCCGCAGGTGCGGGGCCAGCTCGTTCCCGGGAGTTCCCTTTCCCGGGGAGCTGGGGCACCGGGCAGCACGGCGGCTCCACAGGTACAGACATCCAGGCCGCCACGGCCGCTCCGGGACGCTCGGGAAGGCGGCAGCTCCCGGGAGCCCGTGCCGGGGGCAGCCCGCGGGTGGGGTTCCCGGAGCGGCGGGGGCGGTGCGGGGCTGCGGCGGGGCTCGGCAGCGCCCGCCCCCTCGGTGCCGCCCGGCCCCGCCCGGCCGCGACCGCCGTGCCCCTCCCGGGGCAGGGGCAGGCGGAGCGGGGCGGGGGGGACCGGAGCCAGCGAGGCGTGATCGCCCGAGGCCCCTCCTGCCCGCCGGGGAAGCCTTAAAGCAGGCCGGCGAAGCGCGGAGCCCCGCACTCGGGAGCCCCGACGCACGGGCAGCCGAGCCCAGCCCAGCCCAGCCCAGCCCAGAGCCGCTCCGCTGCTGCCGCCGCCGTGAGTGCCGCGACGGGGCGGGAGCGGGATGGGGACGGGAATGGGCACAGCGATGGGGACGGGGGGCTCTCCGGGCCGGTCAGGGGCTGCACCGGGGCGGCCGCGCTGCTCCCGCCTTCGGGGCAGGTGCTGACGGCAGCTCTCGTCCATCCCGCCCCGCCGTGCAGATGCAGGGCACCGTGAGGCTGTGGGTGTCGGTGCTGACTTTCGCCCTGTCGCTGCTGGTCTGCCTGGGGACGCTGGCAGAGGCGTACCCCTCCAAACCGGACAGCCCCGGCGAGGACGCCCCCGCAGAGGACATGGCCAGATACTACTCGGCGCTGAGGCACTACATCAACCTCATCACCCGGCAGAGGTAGGCAGGGCGGGACGGCAGACATCTCCCTTTCCCGATCCCCGGGCGGACTTTAACCTTGGCGAGGCTCAGGGGGGGAAGGTGGGGTGCCCCCTCACACTGGGTGTCTCTCGTTGCTTACCCCAAGGACACGGAGAAAGACGTGGTGCAGATTCCTTTTTAGAGAGCAGTGCCCCGAAACCCTGAGTTACCGACGGGTCCGGAGCTGAATTTCCACCACCGAAGTTGGCAGAAGGGGCAGGGGTGTCAATGCTGCCTCTGCTGTCTCAGCCTCTTCTAGCTCTGGCCCAGACAGGAGCATGAGCAGGGCAGCGTGCACAGGGAGACCCCCCAAAAGGGAAAGAAAACTAACCTGGCAGCTGGAGAGAGCTGGACAGGGCACTAGGGACAGTTTCCCACTTCTGTTACTGCCACTGAGTCCAGTGAAGATTTTGGTGAGAAAAAGTGCCTGTTGTGGAGATGTAGTCGTCCAGGATACTGGACTGCTGGTTTGTAGGCTACTTCAAGCACCTGTGAGTGCCAAAAATCCCATTGTCCTAACAAAAACCTCTCGCATGATCGAGAACGCAAGCCCAATCTGAAAGATAAAAGAGCATGAACACAGGACTAGCTGGCTCTAAACTGGCTTTCTGGGATGACTGTGCTTGTTAATGTACAGGTAAAGGCTCAGTCTGAAAAAAAATGGCAAGTTATTATAAAAAATCATCTTTGATAAAAAAAATCATCTGTCCACTTAGGCTGTGTAATTGATAGAAATTTCTGCCAAGGTCCCAAAACAGTGTGTAACCCAGAAGAGCTTTGACATATTTATCTATTTGTTTAGTATAAAGACCAGATTAGAGATCTAAAATTAGGCTTTCATTTGTCCCTCTAGAAATCTGAAGAATTAAATTAGAAGGGTGGCTATCATGCAACTGAGAGCTTTCTCAGCAAGCCCCTTACACTGTCTGCCCCTGCCCTAAGAGCGTAAGACGGATGAAGGGGCTGATAGAAGTACAGTTCTTCAGTCCTTAACTTTTAAAGCAATGTGCACAGCTGGTTCACATGTGAGGCATGCTTCTGTGTGGCAGTCTGTGCTCAAACAACCTTTTGTCTAGATTATTGCTAAAATAATCCAATCCTCAAATTCTGCCTTTGCTGTCATTTTCTCTTGCATGTGGTGGGATCTCCAGGCAGGTGTCTCATCCATTCTTTTCTTTCTTTCATCTCCCTTTTAAATGCTGGCTCCTGTCCAAAGCCAGGTCATATTTAAAAACTAAAAAACCCGAATCCAAACCCAACCAAACAGTCCTCCCTTCTCTGTTCAGCCTCCACTTCTGGTACCCTATGTTCTTGCTTTAATTTTGACTGTGTAGCTTTTATCCTGAGTTTGAGTTGTAAGTATACAACTCAGACACTGAAATCAGTCTCATGCTTTTGTGTGGATTTGGCGTCTGAAATGAACTGAAATAGTTATTGTTTCTGGTGGATAAAGTTTAAATTTTGTTCCTTATATTTTCTTCATATTTCCTACTTACCCTTGTATTTAAAGGAACAGAGTGAATGGAAGTACAAGAAAGTTGGCAGAAAAAAGCACTACAGTGACAACTTTGTGATACACACTTAAAACTTGACTGCACAAGTTAACTAAAAAACCAAAAAGGTGTGCTCTTTCCACTGTGGTGATTTAAAAGTCCAGAGATAAAGAAATTGCCACCTCCATTTGGAAAGCTTAACTGAGCTCCTGGAGGTTTCATGTTTTGGCAGTGATGCAGTCGCTTGCAAAATGAATCAATAACTTTTGAAGCATTTTGGAGCAGTCTAAGGATGATTGGTCTATTTCAGCAGATGTGCTTAAAGTTTTCTCTCTTCTTACAGATTTTTATCTCTGCTTTTTGTGCATGGTACTGCTTGGGAGCCCTGTGACAGAGGGAAGATGAGGTCCAGGGGCTCACCTTGCTCCTTCTGTGGGTGGGTGAGCAAGCTGCACTCAGCATCTCACCGGACCTGGTGCCTGTAGCTGGTGAGGTGAAGCACTAAGAACATGTTGGCAAAGGAGGAGATGAGGAAATTGATGTTGTTTTTTTCCTTCAGGTTCATCTGCCCTTTTTTCTTTAGGTTCATCTGCCCTGCCTTATTTGTTGTTTTTGTGATTATGAATACCAGCATACCCCACCACCCCCAGCTCCTGGCTCATCTTTCTGCCTTCTGCTTCTGGTCTGACTCAAGCATTTGAGTGCCATTCCCCTCTGAGCTACTGTGACACACAGGGTCTTCACCTGAGCTCAATGAGCTTCTTCCTCCCAGACCACCCTCCTGTTCTTGTATTTAGACCTTGTCCA
This sequence comes from Pseudopodoces humilis, assembly GCF_049639895.1. Lineage (NCBI taxonomy): Eukaryota > Metazoa > Chordata > Aves > Passeriformes > Paridae > Pseudopodoces > Pseudopodoces humilis. Next base: position 119,928,294 of record NC_142200.1, on the reverse strand, counting down.
TCTGGCTGTTTGCTCCCTCTCTCCTTTGAAATTCTTTTTCAGATCCATCTCAGCTTTAGACACCAGTGCCTGTCAGCTTTAACAGCCCTTTGAGGTTACCTGAGGTAAATGGGTGCAGGTCATGAGACCTGTTTCAGGCTTCTTGTTTCTGATGAGATCACTTATGAGATTCCTTATATGCCAGGTCATTATAACCCAAAAGAGAGCCCACCATAGATGCAGACTCCTGCTCTACAGATGTTTCTTTGGATTAATTCCACCCTCATTTCCTGAACTGTTCTGTGGTCCTTGCCTCATGCCTCTCTACCACACTGTTCAGGAGGCTTTTCTCAGAGTCCATCTTTACTTGAATCATTCCTCCTCCTCCTCCTGCCACCTGTGCTCCCTCTTGCTAACAGATTATCTTCTCTCCTTGCCACTTGTAGCTTCTCCATGTATCTGTAGATCTTCTGTGCTGTAGCAAAGCAGTCAGGCCATTCCTGCTGTAAATGGCCTGAAATGGAACGGCAGGGCAGAGAGTATATTAAAGTGTGCATGACTTGGGCAGTGCTGATGCTCCCTCTTCATGTCAACACACTTCAATGGGCAAGGGAGCAGATCTCCCTTTGCTTTGGTTTCCTGATGATTTTCTGAATCAGACCCACAGATGCTTCTGAGACAACTCAGCAGGTGTTGCCAGCTTTGGACATTGATGGTATTTGAGTCCTAACACCAAGTTTTCCATAGAAAGCTTCGAGATTTTGCTGAGCCTGACATAGTGTGTCCTTATTCAGAATAAGTATGTTTATGCCTTAAATCTCTTTGACTTCAGCTGGAACTGTGGCTTATCAACATCAGCATGCCCCAAAGTAGGCCTTGATATCTCAAATGGAGTAAAAAAAACTGACCAGGTGTTTTCACCTTGTATTTCTAAGTCTTTTAAAACAGCCATGATTTTTTGATAAATGTGTATCTCAGAGCAAGGAGCAAGGCACAAAGCAGCTGGAGCAAAGATGTCTCAAGGCATCTGCATCAGGAAAAAGTGATTGACTCTGTCTGTGACCCCTATTTTGTGTCAGTAGCATGGATGTTTCCCAGGGGCAAAATGACAGGGCAGGCAGGAGACTGACACAGGAAGAATGGGTGTTCTCTGGGCAGCCCAGTTGGTTGCAGTCAGTGAACACCTTGTGTGCAGCTTTGCTGTTTGGGGTACACCAGGTGGGTACATCCAGCACAGGTAGTGGCAGGGAGTAGCCAAGACGCTGAAAGAACTCATATATCTCCCCAACATAGTGTTCCTCATTATTTGAGCGAATCTCCGCACTCTGGGTAGTTCCTACCTATTTCTTATTCAGGCAAAACTTCCTGAGAGATTAGTGGGAGTTTTGTCCAAGCGTGAGGTGCTAGAGCAAGTTTTGATTTGTTAAATCAGTTTCTTTAACATAAAAGAAAATTGGCTTCCTCCTCAGTTGAAGTCCAGGTCACATCCATACTAATCAGAGCAGGGAACTAGAAAGGAAGAAATCCCTTTGTGGTGATGGAGTGCAAGGTATTTGATTCAGTATCACGCCTGATTACGCTATTGTAATAGCATTTTACTGTGTCGGCTGGTTCTTTTCAAATACCTGCTTTCAGTCAGCTCAGATTAAGAAATTTTACTTTCTGGAATGGATGCTTTGTCTTTCTAGAGCACTTTTAATCACTAAAATGATTAAAGCAATGTAAAAATACAAAGGGTAGAAGAAAAATATTGAAAAGTAAGATATGTTTAAGGAAGTTATCAACAGTTAAAACTGTTAATTTTTTAAATGTACTTTGGGAAGGTTTTGGTTTTTGGTGGTTTTTTTTGCTGATCTAAACCACAGGAATGACTGGGGTCACTGCAGAAATATCATTATAGTTATGGATAAAATGTAAGTCCTTAACTACACCTTTGTTTTTTTCTGAAATCAGAATTTCCTTCAAGCAGCATTCACCAAAGCTACTAATGTACTTTGTGATTCAGAATGAAATTGCATACACAAGTTACACAGTGATCTTAATTCTTTCCAACCAAGGGAGCGTTTGCTCTTAGTTATCACTTTTAGGCTAACAAATCCTTGTAGTGATGAAATGCCTGTCAAGCAGGCTGCTCATTGCCACATCTATTTTCCCAGGAAAAGAGATGGAATTCTTTCCCAAGTAATGGAAGTTTCAGTACTTTTAACTGTTGGGTGATGTACTGTATTCAGGATTAACAAAACAAACAAACAAAAAGACAAAGAAGAATAGAAAGCCAGCTGCTGTGTAAATACAGGACAAAGGTAGCCCCTGATATCCTGTCTAGTTGAAGAAGAACTCTGAAAGAGCAAGTTCTTATTCTCATAGCCACATAGTCCAAGATGTTTACCTTGGGATAGCTCAGTGGTTACAAACTAATGTTCTATGTGTTGGGCAGCCCCAAATGTACTGGCTATTTTAAAAAATCTTGCAAAATTTCTGGTGAAAGATAAGTATCATCTAAACCAATGAGAAAGTTCGTGGGATGATGGAACTGGCTTTGCAGGCAAGAACGACGTGCTTGGAAGTCACATCATGCACAGCTTCTTCCCTCTTCTTCTATGCTCTCATCAGTAAGGTGCAAAGTCCTGGAATATCCAGGAGCAGCCATCAAATTGAGAAATATTCAGGGTTTCTCAATATTATAATGTAAAATAATTACAGAAAAATGTAGAAAAATACGGAAATAAAATAAGAATCAATTTAATTAATTAATTTGCTCACATGGCTAAGCCAAATTAAAATTCTTGCTGGAAAGCGGTATTTATGTCTGCTCATTTTTTCTGAAAAAAAAATCACTAATGGTTCTGTGCTCAATCTTCATTTGTAAAAAGTGACATATACAAAAATATACCTTTAAAATTTTTTTTCTCAGATACGGAAAGAGATCAAGCCCAGATACACTGATCTCAGACCTCTTGTTGAGGGAAAGCACAGAAAACATTCCTAGATCCAGGTATGTATGAAGAGCTCATTTGGATTTAACTATCTCATTTGTTAACAATAAATATGTTTCATAGGGAGAAAGCGTGCCACCAACAGCTGGTTAATCATATCCTTAAAAAAATCTTTAATTCCATATTTTTTTAAGAGCTAGCACAATCTATGAATGCAAGAAGTGCCTTATCAGGTATGATATAATCCAAACTCTTTTTGATTTTGGGAGCAGGCCATACCTTTGGTCTTGTATATACCAATTGTATTCAGAGGAAGGGGACGCACTCCCATGACACTTGCACCATTCTGGGCATTTTTACATAGAACTATATGCTGATGTTTGATGATGATTCCTTACATATTAGAGCTCTAAAGATGGCATATTGCTACTCATCTGCTGCTCACACAGGTTTAAATGTTTCCTCTAAAGATGCATAAGTGGTAAATATGCACCTACATTAACTCATACACAAATGCACAGCAGTGAGTTGTCTTTTAAAACACAGTATTTCTCATCGGTTTTGTATCTAATATTTTACAAAGGGAAAGAAGGCCTTCATATTTCCATTTGTACTTGCTAAAGTAATAGCGGTGTTTCGAACAACACCGGGGTTTCAAATGTACATAGTGTATTTATCTATTTCATCTATTTGTCTATCTATTTAGCCATAATGTAAGATACTGCAGTGCTGACTGCAGTTTACACAGCTGAAAATTAAGTATGTTGAAAAGGTAAGATGCAGGGGGTGTTTTGGTTCATGAAGGAAAATACTGGTTTTACCCACAATCTAGCATGAATGAGTTTAAGCCTTTACTGATTATCTGAAGTTTGCTGACAATACTTCTACTGCAAAAATAAATGTTTTATGCAGTTGTCTTCTCAGGAGTCTACAAGCAAGTGATCTGCAAAGGCTCAACTAGACTACTTGAGTACTTAAACATAATAGCCTGTAGCACTGAATTTAGGGCATGATCATGACACTGAAAGGTGACCCAGAATTCCCACTGCCATCCCGGGAGGTTGCCCATGAGACCTGCAGTTCTGCGCATAGGGAGGGCGTTGTCTGATGGTTTGATGACTAACCACAGCTGTGGGGATGCAATTTTCTCTGCAGATGCTTATCTGAAAAACTGCATGGAGTGCAGTGAAATGTATTAGACTATTTTGTGTTTGGTAATGACAAGGGAGAGCCCTGACATAATGGGAAATTTCCACTGTCTTGAATTTGAGGCAACACACAGGGTAGTTAGTACTCATACTCTCCAATATATCTCCCTAATAGTCTAATACTCTCTGTAATTTTCACCCCTTCATCACAAAAGTTTATGATTATTATTACTGTTTCAATAATGCTATTTATAACACACCAGGGAGCAAAGATTCATGAGCAAAATAACCAACTAGTCTGCAGTTAAGATCAAGAATTGATGAGAAGCAGATTTTTATTTCATGCCCCCTGTAACAGCACTTTAAACGGAGTATGGTATTTTTCACTCATCACTGACAGTTATGGGAGTACTGGGAGCAATGATGCCTGGTTTCCTATGGATATGTTTTCTAGGATAAAACTCTCTGTGGATTCTGAAGCCCACTCCAACTTTTTCCTCTGTGTGAGGACGCAATTAAATTTTCTTTCTATCCAGTCCTACGTTTCATGGCACATTGGGAGCTAAATACCTCTAAAATGGGTGTACCTCTTTGTGACTTGGTTGAAATTGTCTGAAGGGTGTGAAAGCTGCGGGGGAAGTTAGGAGAGGCACACAGGGTTGGACAGCTGGACACACAGCACAGCTGCCTAAACTTTCCTCCTGGAGGAAGCCAGGCTGAATGAATGAAAGGCAGGCTGCTATTAGTCCAACCTTAAATTAAGTATATGTTTTAGAAATAGTTGCACGAAAAGCTAGTTATGGAGCAGATATGCACTCAGTGAATCAGCGACAGAGAGAGATACCTCATGAGTTCTCGGGAACTGAACTTTGTAACTAAACACTGAGATAATGATAAATAACTTAATTGTATTCAGCTTGACAGGCCTGGTTTGACATTTCACTTTTGCTGACTAAAATATGCCCCAAAGGATGTTGTAGTCTGGGTGTATGTCTGACCATATGAAGAAAGTTTAGAGAGATTATTTTAGAAACTAATTACAAAATAGGAAGTTAAAGATTTAAAAAAAAAAGGGGGTGCCTTGACCTGAGTACAAGTAAGTTCTTATGACAGAAATATGTGATATGGCCTGTTTCTGATTTTGTCTGTCTTGTGGAGTGATAAGAAAATGTTTAGTACTCAGTAATAAGATGTATATCTCCTCATGCTCCCTCTTTAAAAATTAGATATCTAGTATGGAATATTTTTCTAGGTTGCCTCTACAGTCAATCAGAGGGATGGGCAACTCCAGAATGAGCTTTCCTTCCTAAAATGGGCAGGGTCTCAGTTGCCCTGTAAGGTGTCCATGTCTCTCCAGTGTCTGTGGAAGCAGATTAGACATTTAATCAAGACTTGGTGTGCTACTTTTAGATGGGAAAAATTATGGTGAATGCATTTCTCCCAGTCTTTTTCCATGTTCTCCTACTTACCTTTCCTTCTGTGTAGACAAAATATCAGTTTGCAAGCAGAGGATCTCTCAATAAAATCCTGCCTTCAGCACACCTTTCAATACATTTCAAATGCTTGATATTGAGGAGTGGAATACCACACTAATATTTTAGGATGGTGGTTTTGAATTTGGGTTTTGTTCGAAGGTGCTTACAGCATGATGTGATTTTGTTTGGCTCAGTGAGTTCTCTTTGGAAGTTGTTTACTCCTGAGTTAGAGTGAAAAATGTATCTTTAAGAAATTTTTATTTCAACATATCATAGTTCTCTAACTTAATTTCACTAAGTGCCATTTCATGGTGTAAGGCAGCTTTGTAGCTCAACTGTGTAAAACGTGGCACCAGGGTAGCAGGATGTACAGGCAAGTTCTGGCATCAAAGTACAGATTTTTGGAAATTCATAAATCATCTGTTTTTGTTGGAGTCACATATACAATCTTCAACTGCAAATATGCATATATATTTCTCATTGCTGCTATTAAGGAATGTTTTAGGCAGTTTTAACATCAAATTTTTTCAGAGGGGGCTTTAATATGTGCTTAATGTGGTTTTTTTAATTCATAATATGTGTTGCAGGTTTGAAGACCCTTCGATGTGGTGATGGGATTTTCAGCACACCTTCAAAACTTTTCCTAGTTTTCGGTTCATACTCCACATCTTGGAAGCAAATCATAGCGTCATTCCCAGTGCATGCAGCCATTGTACTGAATTCTGTAGAGTTTCTCTCCTTCACCATATTTGTATATACCTTTATTTAAATAAATTATTTGTGCATTCCAAAATGTAACATACTAAAAGAAAACAAACAACCATGTCATTGGTATGACAAAGCATTGTTTTAAACTATTAAAAGTGAATTATAACTTCCCTGTAGTGTGGACAACAATGGTGTCATAGTTATTTAAAGTAATTACTGTGCAAAGTAAGATAAAGATATCATTTATTGTGGCCTCAGACTCAGCTGAAAACTGTTTAAAATAATTGATCACAGACTGCATAACTTAGGAAAAACAGTGTTTGGAGAGATTTTTCAGAATGGTCCTCCTAAAAACTTACTTAGTGCTTACATTGACAAATGTAATAAAATTAATGCCATTTTTGAAATGCAAAGGAATAAGTCACTGCTTGATTCTGCTAACTCCTTGAAATTGGTTTGGTGTTTGGCTGTAAGCCTGAGCTAGTAATTTTAAATGAAACAGATGTAACTTCTTTGTTTTGGCAATATGCAAAATAGCAGAAAATAACATCTAAAGTAACTCATAAAACAAGACAAAGCTGCAATTATTTGTGCCAGAAAAGAGACATCTAACATTGCCTAAGGCCTTGTAAAGGAGCACAGTGATAAATCCTAATCCTTGGGCTCAAATCGGTGTCTCTCATTTGGAGTTATTAACAGTTTCTGTTTGTACCATAAGGAGATCCACAGAACGGGGACAAGGAGAACTCCCTCCAGGTTTACATTTTCTTATTTTTGGATTATATAGGTTTATTCACTAGGCTAATGGAGGTCTTAGACACATTTGAAGTTTTTACTCAAAGCAGTGTAAGAATGGCAGCATTTTCCCCTTGTTCTTAAGTGGTTCTAGTTCACAGACGTGTATCTTGCTGTATGGTCAGGACTCAGACTGGGCATGACACAGATGCTGGTCTCTGGTTCCTGATACAACACTTTTCTTTAGACACTGTGACTAAACAATGCATAATAAATACGCACATAAAGAAGTTCCAAACTGGAGAAGAATCAGTGTGAAGGTTTAATCTATTTTGATGTCCTTCCCAATTTTCAAATGCTTTCACATAGCTGTTGCCCCCAGGAGAGATGCATCAGTGGAACCAAGTTCCAGGTTTCTATAAATGCATTTGCAAAGTGTTACCAGCTTACTAGGACTGGTCAGCTTTTGTGGTCACAGTGTCTTCAGCAAAGCACAACATAGTTTTCATAAAACACTCGGGTGTCACTGGAATTGGCAAATTTAGCTTGCAGCAGCAACACATTAACTTACAGGCTTTGTGATGGTTCTATAGTGCTAGTTGTGGAATTGTGACAATTAATAACAATCTAGAGTCACAAAAATGTTTGAGGCCCCCAGGGTGTACTAGTTCAAAAACAAGCCAGTGGGAAATTCCCAGTCAGACCTACAATTTAATAGGAAAATTAAGATAAAGGCAATAGTACAGAAACACTGACTTAAACCGACAGAGTCAGAATACAACCTGACACCTTGTGATGGCAGCAGTCTGATTAAATGGTGGCTACAGTCCCATTGGAGTGATGGAAGTGGTTTTGTTGAAGTAGTGATCCTGTAGAAAGACCTGATCTTTCTCTGGAAGTCCAGTGGTGGGTATCAAGCTCTTGTCCTCTGGGAATCCAGTGTAAGTGTTCCTGTGTTGTTCCAAGCCTCAGATTATATCCAGGAAGGAATGCTTGGTTCCTCCCCCTGGGCAGGGCATCTCACAGTGGGATGATGTAATTCTTGAGTCATGCTGGGAGACCTTGATGGCCCATCAGGAGAGATAGCCCTTGGAGGGAGTTATCAGGGATGAATCATGGAAGAGGTTAAGAACACTGCCCCACCTTTTCAAACAACTTATGAGGATGGTCATAGAATGCATACTTTGGTTACAACTTTTCAGGCTAAACCATTGCCACCCACAGCAGTAGGCAATAATTTTCAGAGGGACCTCAGGATGCACCAGTTGCTGGAGTGAGCAGGTGTTCTTCAACCTCAGGCCAGGACCTGCTGCAGCAAATTACATAGAGTACTCTGCTTTGAGTAATTATTAAAATGAAAAGTGAAAGTTATTGAGGTATATGTTACAATATAGTTAATTGCTAATATTTAGTATTTCTCTATATATACTTATGACCATGTAAATTGCAGTATCAGTAATGATAAAAATGATAAATTAATCTTATGTTGCTTGTATTATCATTACAAATGTACCTCAGAGGAGAAAAAGAAAGTTCAAGAATTAGCTCATGCTAAACACTCATGCTGCGTTGTTCCACTCAATTACCTGAGTTTTCCTGAATTTGGAGAATACTCATCTTTATAGAAAAGGTATTACCTCATGAGCTCTCAAAGACAAAAGCAAGGCAAAGCACTCACACAATATTTATTTATTCACTCTGTGGTATTATTTTCTTTCTAAAATCTTCCTCTGTTCTCTGGGGCTGACACAATACTGCCATAGAATTCCAGTGTGCTTAGTTCTTAGCTTCCTTGTGTAATTCATATACCACTCTTGACAGGCCAGGACACTGAAAATATTGTGTCAGCTCTCCAAATCAGAGGATAGACTTAAAAATGAGCTGTGAAATGAAGATAAATACCAGTTTCCTTTGGCACGACTTCTACGTTTTGACTTCAGGGTTAAGATTTTCATATTTTTCTCTCTAACCATGAGTTTCTAAAACAAAGGCTGAAATTTATGTTAGATTCTGAGGAAGTGCCAGGAAAAACAAGATGTAATAACTATAAAAGTAGGTAATAATATTTTCTCCTTTATTTATTGTGGGCTTGAAATCATGAGAAATGTACATAAATAGGTTCAAACATTTAAGACTGTCCACCTTTACCTTTGGCAATTTCTGTAAAATACATCACCGTTATGCTCAACTTTGATTTAATCAAAGAGGAGATCTAGATGATCCCACCTATCTTCTCTTCCAGGATAGGAAATTCTCTCTATCTTCTCTCTCTCTGTCCCTACAAGCCTTCCCCACTGCAATGCTTTCAGCCCTGAAATTCTCTGTGCCAAAAGACCCTCCATCATGGTAGTCCAGTATGGGCAGTGCTGCCCAAACATGGCACTGTGCTGAGGTGGGATTTACCTGGTAGCTGGCAAATAAATACCAAGTTTCAGGTGCAGCATCAAGTGTTTTCCATAGTGGTTTGTGTCACCTTCTGGTGCTCCACTGGCCACTCACCTCAGTGCTTAGGGTGAGGTGCCCAGGAGCACTTGGCATATGTGGGAGGGGTATTTTTAAGCTGAACTGACCATTGCTCTGTGTTTCCCATGAGATTACATGTCTTGCCTGCCCACATGACCTTCAGGGGTGCCTGTGTAAATCCAACACCAGACCTTTGCTCCCATTGCCACCCTTGTGTTAGCCGCTAAAAGCTAACAAACATTTTAAAAAAAATTCAGCAAGATGAATCACAAAATCATAGAGTACCAGGCTGAAAGGGAACTTCAAGGATCACCTGATCAAACCTTTCTTGGCAAAAGTATGGTATAGACAAGATGGTCCAGCAGCCTGTCCAGCTGAATGTCATAAATGTGCAACACTGGGGAATCCCCCAGTTCCCTGTGGAGATTCTTCTCATTGTAAAAAATGAGTATCTGATTGTTATTGTGAAAACTTCTCCTCTTGTGTCCAATCAGAATCTCCCCAAGAATAACTTGTACCCATTATCCCTCCTTTCTTTCTTGTGTCTGCTTGTAAAAAAGGGAGTCTTCCTCTTCTTAGCAGCCACACTTTAAATATTGGAGCATGGCGATAGGGTCCTCCAAAGCTGCCTTTTCTCAAGGGTGGACCAACCCTTTTGTCTCAGCCTTTCCTCATATGTCAGGCTGCCCAGTCCTTTGATCATCTTTGTGGACTTCTCTGGACCTCTCCAGCCTGTCCACATCTTTTCTTGTACAGCAGGGACAAGAATTGAACACAGTATTCCAGGTGTGATAAGCACTGAGTTCAGTAAAGAAAATAAAAAGTTTCCTTTTTGGAAGATGGATTTCAGTGAAGGTAGAAAACTAAATGCAAACTAAATGTAATATAACATACAGTAACAAAAAAAATCCCTTCTTGCTTTGTTTTGGTGGGTTAGTACCCTGAGTAGAGAAAGTGCGACTGAGTGGAAATTGCCTAACTAATGCAGTAATTCATATGAGGTCAGTGTATTTTATTTATCTGGCTGTATTGTTATCAGTAATTTATTTATCTGTATTACAGCAGCACCTGGAGACTCCAGATATGGGGCTCATTGTGCTCCAGTCTGTAAGACCATAATAAAAAAAAAAACTAGACTACAGAGATATTCCATCCACGTGCAAAGAGAGAAAGTGGGAGGAAACTCGGGCTCATAAATAAAATGGTTAGTATGTTATAGTGGTCCTACTGCACCTGCAGCCTTGCCCTTGTAGACTCTTGGATAACAGCAATTAAGAATGTGCTTTAAAACAAGTAGTGCAACATTATCTTGTTTCCAGTTAATATGTGTGTTTGCTAAGCTCTCCCTTATCTAAGTTATTTGCTTTTCTCTAATGACCCAGTCATTTCCAGGCCCAGAGACCTTCCAATCTATATTTAGCTACAAGCAGCTCCCACCTGCCTGTAATGATCACCCAGCTCGGGAGATTTCAGATTTCTTTCTTTACCTCATTTTTCTGTGCATTCGATAGGATAGGATAGGATAGGATAGGATAGGATAGGATAGGATAGGTTAGGATAGGATAGGATAGGATAGGATAGAATAGAACAGAACAGAATAGAAATAGAATAGAATAGAATAGAATAGAATAGAATAGAATAGAATAGAATAGAATAGAATAGAATAGAATAGAATAGAATAGAATAGAATAGAATAGAATAGAATAGAATAGAATAGAATAGAATAGGGCTGTGGGCTGCCAATGCCCTGCAAGTGTGAGTCTCAAGGTCTCCAAGTTCTAAGGAAATGTGTCTGGTGTCATTCCACCTTTGAAGAAGCAGAATTAATGGGAGCAGGAGAACCACGAGGTGCCCTTGCAGACAGAGCTGGTGGTGCCTAAAACTGAACACAGCTATAACAGGCTTCCCACAGTAACTTTCCCAGTAGGTTGTAAAATGGGAGCGGGGAGCCACGAGGTGCCCTTGCAGATAGAGTCGATGGTGACTAATACTGAGCACAGCTATAACAGCCTTCCCACAGCAACTTTCCCAGTAAGCTGTAAATTAGCAGCCTCTCCCAGAGGTACAAGAGTGTGAAATGCTCTTTGTCAAATAAATATGTTTGTATCAATTAAGAGTGAAGGTTTAGCCAACTGTGTGCTAAATAGGTGTAATCTCTTTAATAGATCTTTCTAAGCAGTTTTTTTCACAAGTTCTTATGTTCTGTTTTCATAGAATTTCATAGAATGGTTTGGGTTGGAAGGGACCTTAAAAATCACCTAGTTCCAAACCCCCTGCCATAGTCAGGGACACCTTCACTAGACCAGGTTGCTGAGAACCCCATTCAGCCTGGCCTTGAACACTAACAGGAATAGAGTTTCCACAACTTCTCTGGGCAATCTGTTCCAGTGCCTCACCACCTTCACAGTAAAGAATTCCTTCTTGCTTTCAAGCTTCTTTTCCTTTGAAAAACATCTTTTTATGTTCTGTTCTTGTTTCACCTTCTTTTATATGGATTGTTAGGACTTCAATTTGATGTTATTCTGGATTTATGATGCAGACTGTTCTGCCAGGGATGATTTTCTTGACTTTCCCATTCATTCACTCTGCCATGTTTCTGATGATTACTCTGGTTCAGCTGTCACCTCCACTGAACGCAGCTGAAAATACTGTCTTTCCACACACCTTTTTCCAAATCCTGTTCCATCAGTAGAGGCAAAGATTTATATTTTTAAACAATTGCTCTAGTACTTGTTCAGTTGCGTTATAAGCCTTGAAAGTGGATTCTAATTTAGTCACCTAAACCAGGAAATAGATTTTATCAATTGAATATTAATACTTCAGAGGTTTGAACACATTTTGTTATAGTCAGCTTTTTCTGAGGATGAAGAGTTAAATAATCAGATCAATCAGAAATGTTTACTTATTTTTATGCATTCACATTTGAAACATTTAAACTTTGACACCACTTGTTTGCTTCAGCAGTCATTTGTTTCAAATCAGCAATCAGAAAATTATTGACTTTTGACATGAAGTTTGGTGTTGCTACACCAGCATCTTAACTTAAAACTGCCTTTAAAAGATGAAATGTGTTTAGAGCTGCTTAAAACCACATCTTAAATTGGCTGCCTTATCTGTCTTAGCCAGCAGTGAATTTTACATGTCTCCACAGGCAAACTGATGGTGGTACCCAGGCCCATCGCAGCTTGGCACACGTCAGAGTGTCTGTGCTTCGGTGCTCATCGTGATTGTCACAATAGCCTGAGAGGATTAAAATACATTTCATGTTCTGTGAGTCAGACCCGGGTATTAATAATAAGCTCCATTTAAGTGGAAAGAAATAATTTTTCATTTCACATATCAGGTCTGATTTACCATCTTCTTTTAAAAAAAACCAACAAGCCCAACCCTCCTGAAAATCCCCTGCAACAAAAAAGAGGTTCAGCCTAATGTTCTGTCAAGGAAATGGGCTGAGACAATGCGCTGCTATATTTAAATTTTCTTAAGTGTGTTTCTTTCTCTTACTCCAAGCACTCAGTTGATATCACTGTGTCATCCTCCTCTCTCCTTAGAATGTTAACATTCTTTTTGTCCTTGATATCATTTCATAGAGAACCTACCCCAAATTTCAAAGCTTTCAAAGGGATATTGGCTGTCCCCAGGCCAAGTTGTACAGAGAAATGTCTGCTACCCTACAGCACAACAACCAAATGTGCAAAATTACAAGCTCTTCCTCTTCAAGTGCACCTGAGGGTCTACAGGTATATTCCTAGTTTAAAATGTAGTTAAGGTACCTTAGATTGATGTTTCTCATTTCTTCACCAGCTGGATAGCTATTATCCAAGCAACTCTGGCTTACAGGCATTGACTTCATTTATCCAGCACTCTGCTGTCCCTGTTCATTGTCACACGCCTGCCAACAAAGAAAGCAGTTTTCATATGGAAAAATATGTATTTCTTTTCCATTTTTTTACCTCTTTTAAAGTTACTTAGAAATAAAGGGGGTTGGTTTTGCCAACCAATTTCTGTGCTAAAGCAATGTTCTTTTGAACTCAAAGTACCTTAATCTACATACAGTGCAATAGGGTGAGTTTTTCCCTGCTATTATAACCCCCTCTCCAAGTTTTACCTCTTCTTTGAGAGCTCTGCTCAGACCTCTCTGACAAAGTTGCACTGTTATGACAATTCCCATTTGCTAATCTAGTTTTATAATGTGAGGAAAAGCAAAATCAAATAGAAAACTGTCATTTGGAAATATCAGAAATTAAGTAATCAGCATTGAATTAAACCAAATGGAAATTATTTTCTTTTTTTAAGTAGCTGTGGAAGATTTTAACATAAATAATGGGTGAATGGAGGTCTGTGTGGCATATCAAGCAGCAATTAGGAATTTGTGTTTTCCTCTTTTCACTATGATGAGGAGTGGCTCATAAAGTGAATGCTGGGTTGTCGCTAATGGACATGAGATGGGAGCATGGATTCAATTACAGCAGGCAGAGGTTTAATCCGAAGAAGACTTTATTTTGGGGTTTTTCAGCCCCTTTTATAAGGTGTTCTGATTCAGGTTTAACATGATTGCTAAAGGGAACAACACCTCTCTCTTCCCATTCGTGGGGACAATGAGAAAACACTCAAGACATCTGTACAACATTGCTTTGGGAACCAAAAACCTATTTACAAAAAACAGTCCTCGTGAGAAACACGTTCTCAAGAAACTTTCCCTTGGGAACAGATCAGCTGCTGACAGGTTAAAACTCTCTCAGGCTCAGAAAATCATGTCCACACTAGGTTGTGATGGTTACCACACTTAGCAGGGAATCAGCTTCCTGTTGGACTGGTTCAATGTAAAGCGAGCACCTTAATGTTTTAGCAAGATTTTCGCTTTCCCTGTGGGAATTGCACATTTCAGGCAGCTGGCACTGCAAAGGTGTGGGGATAACTTTGATTAATGCAGACTGCCAGCAACTCTGAAAGTTAAGAGTGAAGACTTTGTTGGGGGCCCGCAAAGGTGCTCTGAGATTTAATAGAACACATGGTCCATCTCTTCCAGCAGCTGCACTGGCCACGGAAACCTCCTGAGCAGAAACCCACTGGAGATTAGAGGCAGGTAAAAAATTATTCTGGGAAACACTGACGTCCCTGGATTTTTGGGAAACACACATTTTTGGGCTACGCAAACTCCAAGGGGGAATATTTCATTGAAAGAGAGACAGCAGTTACCAAAGATGAAATCAGACTAAATGTGAACTTGGGTTTCATCCTCAAGCAGCTGCCAAGTCACTGGAAGGGACAGCAACAGGTACCAGCCCCCTTCCCTGGTCTTTGCACCCTCCTTCTCTGTCCTTCCCTGAATTGGATTGGGAAATCAATTGGAGTTAGGGTTAGGGTTGGAGTTAGGGGTTAGGGTTAGGATTAGTATTTGGGGTTAGGGTTGCAGTCTTGGTTTAGGGTTAGTAGTGTTTAAGGTTAGTGCTAGGGTGGTTAGGGTTAGGGTTAGGTTTAGGTTTAGGCTTAAGTTTAGGCTTAGTTTAGGGTTAGGGTTAGGTTTAGGCTTAGATTTAGTCTTAGGTTTAGGCTTAGGCTTAGGTTAGGGTTTGGGTTCAGGTTAGGGCTAGGGCTAGGGCTAGGGCTAGGGCTAGGGCTAGGGCTAGGGCTAGGGCTAGGTTTAGGGTTAGGGTTAGGGCTAGGGTTAGGGTTTATGGGTTAGGGTTAGGATAAGGATTAGGGTTTATGGGTTAGTGTCTATAGATTATGGTTAAGGTTAGGGTATATGGGTTAGTGTTAGGGTGAAGCTTTGGTGAGGGTTAGGGCTAGGGTTAGGGTCAGGGTTAGGGTTAGGTTTAGGGTTATGTTTAGGGTTAGGATTAGGGTTAGTGTTAGGGTTAAGATTAGGGTTTATAGGTTAGTGGTTTCGGATTATGGTTAGGGTTTATGGGTTAGTGTTAGGGTGAAGCTTTGGTAACAGCTTCCTCAATGCTGATGTGGATTTATGAAAATCTGGAGAAAAGAACAACATCTCGTTTAATTTGTGGTTTCATTTTTCTGTCTCTGCAGGGTTTTGTGTATGTGTATTTGAATGAAACAGCAACATTTTGTAGAGGATCAGTCAAGATGGGCATGCAAAAAGACCTCTCCTGCTACTTGTTTAAATATCTTAGGTTTTAATTCTGTATTTTGAGTGGGGAAAGAGGGAAACCACATGATTCATGGTTTTTGTGTGCTCCATTGGAGACAGGCATTTCTTTTCTGCTTTCTCCCTTCCCTTTGTATGGATTTGCTCATCTGTAAAGAAAGGACCCCAGACTTTTCTCAGATCCATGCTAGCACATGAGACCAAACTGGACACAGCATTTACCTCACCAGAATGGCTCAGCTGGCCAAGCCCAGACATTCAGTAACCAAACTGGGACTCCTGCTGAATCCCAGTGGTTTGTCAGTAATGGTAATACCAGCTGCTCACAACTTGTTCAACTGTCCTCACATCTTGAGTCCCTGGATTATTTTGAACTATCCTCACCCACAGTGCAGAAGTAAACATCACCAGAAAAGCTGTACTGGAAAGCACCACAGCACCCCAGAAAATCAGTAGGTGTCCTCTGAAAAGAGCATTTCTTTCTTCTGTGGGTTTCATATGGCTGGGCTGGGTGCTAAGAAGTTGTCATGCAAAATAATGGAGCTTTGTTGGTTTGTTTGTTTGTTATGTTATTGTTTGCTTACAAAAATAATTTTGAACTAAGAAATAACGAATAAAACCCTAGTGGGATCTTTCAGAGAACAAACTAGAGGAAAATGTATTGATGCATCTCAGGCTTTTTATGCCTTTTTTCTTAATCCATCCAGCATAGACTGCTATTAAAGACATAGAGCTAAATTCAGCTGACCATTTTTAAGTGTCATTGTGGCAATTTCTATCTCTGTCTAGGTAAGCACTTTCATTAATACTGTGTATTCCGTGTATAAATAGTCCAGCTTTCTTTCCATCTCTGCTATAATAACTGCTGGTTTAAAAACAACAGCTCAGGAGAAGAATATGAAGCATAAAACTGACCTCTCTCTAGGTTATAATATAAATGGCACAAGGAGTATTTTCATGAAGAGATACTTCCAGAAAGACAGACATAATGGCATATAAAAACCACTTTATAATAACTTTACATGCCCTCAAATATTCAGCATTCTGCTGGACCATAATGGATATGAAACCGCACTACGTGCTGTGGAGATGTCCTTTGCAACCTAAAGGTTTCAATAGAAGGATACCTGAGACTTGGATATAAAAAGCTCCCTCTGACATGTAGTGGATTTAGGTTTTCTTGGGAAGAACCTCTTAAGACTCCCAGGCTTAGAAATTATGGACTTGAATTTCACTTCCACACTGATGTTTTATTTTTTTACACTTTACTATGGCAACTCAACACACTTTTGGTTTGACCAAAAGCTGGCCCTTCTCTGTTCAGTGCCCCAAAACTGCTTCTTGCTTTATGGAAGGAAGAGCTCCTCAGCCTTGTGGGGTCCTAAGCATGAATGGGAGTATGAGGGGCACAAGAGAAGAGTGTGTATGAAGAGGGATGGAAATTTCTGCTTCACTCATCAGTCCCTGCTTGGCCTGATCCCCTAGGGGCTGCAGAAGGGGGATTTCAGAGGAGCATGGTGATGAGTAATGTTCCTCAGGGACCATGACTGTTCAACATCTTTGTCAGCAAAAGGGACAGAGAGTTTGAGGGCACCTTCTGCAAGTTTGCCAATGACACTGAGCTGTGTGGTGCAGTTCACTCACTGGAGGGAAGAGATGGCATACAGAGAGACCCTGACAGGCTTGAGAGTTGGGCCTGTGCAAAACAAACCTCATAAAATCCAACGAGACCAAGTACAAGGTTCTGCACCTGAACTGGGGAAATCCCAAGCACAAGTACAGCCTGGGTAGAGAATGGAATGAGATCAGCTCTGGGGAAAACCACTTGAGGGTCTTGGTGGAAAACAAGCTCAACAGGAGCCAGTGATGTGCACTGGCAGCCCAGAGAGCCATATGTGTCCTGGGCTGCATCAAAAGCAGTATGACCAGTGGGCATGGGAGGTGATTCTGCCCCTCTGCTCAATTCTCATGTGTGATGGTTTTTAGTGCTAGCTGAAAATCACCGGAGCACTCACTCATCTTTTGCTGTGAGATATGGATTAAGAGAAGGGAAAAATAGACTTAAAAGGGATAAAGAAAGTTTATTAACAGAACTACAAGAATAAGAAGCTAGAATAAAACTTCCAGAAACCTTTTCTCCCCACCACACCTTTTTTCTTTCTACAACTGACGACACAGAGACAAAACTTGGGATGTTAAAGTAAGACTAATTTCATCAGTCTCTGTAGGAAGAGAAGTATTCTCTTGTCATTCCATGGAGAGTTCTCCCCAAGAATACAGTTTTCTTGTGGCTTTTCATTTTCATGACTAGCAGCCGCCCAGAAAAAGACTGCCATCATGCTCTCCTCTCATTTTTACACCACTCAGAGGTGTGTTCATGGGCCATGAACTCAAGGGGTATTATTTTAAGGATGAGTTATTCAAAGGCAAAGGTTCTTTTCATCTGTTTCTATTATCATCTCTGGGAACAGAGGTTTTCTTCTTCTCTCCCTGGGGGCAAAGGGTTTTCACTATCTCTCACCTCCCTCTCTCCATTCAAGCATCTCATGGGATCACAGCTACTCTACCATCTGCTTAGCTTCATCAATGGATACTTTTGCTCAGATCTGCAGTTTGAATATTTCATTCCCCCCAATACTCTTTCATGAATTAAAGGAGTTTTTCAGAACATTATTGTCTATCTCTATGGCTCTACTAAAAGAATATTTCGGCTTATAAAAGCTCCTCCTTGTTCTCCTCCTATCTGAGGCTTGACTCTCTCTTACTGACCTTGATGTTTCATGTTGTCTCTTTACATGTTGATCACTCTCTCTTTCCTCTCTCTGGAGAGTGAATTAATTCTACAGGTCTCATCTGGGTAGTGAAAGGGTTAAATCTGGCTCAAGCCACGGCCAGGTATTCATGGTGTTGGATTTCAGCTCCTAAGCCAGGAAGGCAGTGCAGGGTTTTCAGCCACTTTTCAGCCTGGAGCCGTCTGTGTGGGCTGTGAGGGGGCATATTGGCAAGTGTCAGCAGCCATGGCCCAGCCCAGCCTAGGGCCTGGGGCCCCCCTGGGAAGGGCTTCAGCCACCTTGCTGGAATAGGACCTGGAAAGCTTCCCAGGAGGGCTGCAGCAGAGCTCAACCCGGCCTGGGGCTGGGGGATCCCCGCAGTCTCCATCCCCCTGCTGGGAGCTGCTGGAATCCGGCCCAGCCCTCCCCGCCAGGCCGCACAGGCCATGGGGCAGCGGGGCCAGCCACACCGGAGCTCCGATACCTTTCAGGGCTGGAAACACAGACAGGGAGTTCCCGGGCTCAGGTTTAAAATGTGGTATTCACAAAGGTGATCTTACTTTTCAGTGGTCCAAAATGCTGTCAGTTCTCAAAACTGGCTAGCTATTGGCCTGATCTCAAGCAGGGAAGAAACACCTTTTTTTCCTAAATGCCAAACTACCTCATCATGAAATCCCATGTGGAGTGCTGTGTGCTACCCTGGGGGCCCCAGCATAAGAAGGACATGGATCTACTGAAGCAAGTCCAGAGGAGTCCATGAGGATGATGAGTGGGCTGTAGCTATGAAGACAGATTAAGAGGGGAAGAGAAGGCTCTGGGGAGACCATACAGCACCAAACAGGGGGCTTACGTTAGAGCAGGAAAGGGACTTCTTCCAAGGGCACACAGGGATGGGACATGGGGGAATGGCTTACACAGAATTTGCATTTGGATTAGATACAAGGAAGAAATTCTTCACAATGAGGGTGATGAGGCACTTGGACAGGTTGTCCAGAAAAGCTGTGGGGTATTCAAGGCTGGGCTAGATGGGGTTTGGAGCTGCCTTATCGAATGGAAGATATCCCTGCCCATGGCAGGGGGAGTTGCAAGTAGATGACCTTTAAAGTCCCTTTCAACCCAAAACATTCTATGATCCTATTAAACAAGGAGACAGTGTGACATTTCCTGGAGTGGGAATTGCTTGAAGATAGACCACAGTCCTGCAGCTTGCTTGCCAGGGAGCTGTCAAAGCCAATATGGCTCCCCGCCCAGCAGTGAAATGGTGAAAGGCAGCCTAACGGGGAGCCAAAAGTAAATTTTACACAGCTTCAGGGTAGGTACAATAGACACAGCCCATCAGTGCCAGTTCAGCTGGCACAGCACCACCAGTCAGTGCTGCCCTGGGCCACCCAGGTGTTTCCCAGGGCAAAATGCTCCCCCTCTTTCTGAGGGGTATATTTATTGTCACTGTGGTATATTTATTGCCACTGGGATAATTAGATCTATTCGTTTCTGTGCTTGCATGAAGTAGGATTTTTGCAACCTCCCCCATTACCTGCTGTCTGCCTGTAAAAAACAGCCAGTTCACAAACTTGAACAGTTTTGGTGGTGATATTACTGTAGTGATGTTAACAGGCTCTGCATGTTACACCTCACCGACCAGGGAGAGGATGGCATATTTTGGCAGGTTTACCCACTTGCTCCTTAATGAAGAGAATGTGATCAGACATTTTTTCTGTATGGTTTAGAGAAAAGCTTGAAGAGAAATACTTGGAGAGTGCAATGACCTATTAAGTTGCCTGATTTGTGGCTACAGCTGTTTCCTTTGTGCAAGCACAGGCAGGACTGGTGATTCATGGGCAGGGAAAGATCACTCTTGCATTTGGTTTGCTGCAAGCTGCTCTTCTGTACTTTCCTCACTCACCATGGCATGGGCTGCTTTGGGGCACTCAGCCAGAGCATCTGAGTGCTGCAGGAGGGGCAGGGTCATCCTTGGGCTTTTGAAGAGATGTTTTGAAGCTGCAAAGTACCTGTCAGTGGCGAGTGAAAAAAAAGCTGTGAGATGCCGTGTTCCTACTGGTCAGGTTAAGCCAAGAGGCCAGAAACATGAGTGCTTAAGGAATATCAAGCAAGTTTCTGTGTTTTCAAATAGGAGTTTGGAAATATACCTCCAGAAAGGTGTGGAGGGCACCAGCCCGTGCATCACTGTTTGTGCACAACTTCCACAGAGAAGAAAGAGGTGTGGGGATGGAAGGCATTGGTGAACCTGAGCGAGAGCTTGGCTCTGAGGTTTGCAGAGTGCCAGACTGATACGTACACACCTCTGGTATGCTTTTAATGCAAAACAATGAACATCGTGTACTAAGCATTGTACATTGCTGGAAATGCTTGTAAATCATGGGGCTGTACTCCCATACTGAATGGCAGAGGACGTAGGTGACTTACAAGGACATTGATAGGATGGCAATCTTTAGATAATTTCTGGAACAAAACCTAAAAACTGCCAAAGTACTTCAGGCAAATTATAACACCCACCTTACATTTTAATGCCACCTTAAGCTGTATTCTACATCAGTCAGCTGTGGGAGGAGATGACATAAACAGACAATTAATGTTTCTTTTCACTTGCAAGTTAAGATTGAAAAATGTGGTCACTGAGCTGTCTTTTTCTGACATTTTCTTAACAGCTCTACACTTTGCAGAAAAGTTTCTGTCAGTCCCAGTGCTAAAGCTGTGCCATGAGCAAAGCAGGGAGCCCCTCCACTGTGCTGGGTGGACCATCAGCATCCATGAGCATGTATTTTCACTGACTGCAAAACTGCCTTCTTGTTGTCTGGGGCCATGTGTTGCCAGGTGTGGTGGCATAAGTGCTTCAGAGGGATGGAGGAGGGTTCCCACTTTCCTGGTTGGAATCCCAACAGGGCTTTTTTGGGGAAGCCCTGCACTCGGGTTCAGAGCTGGATGAGGACAGAAGACCTGTTTAGCACCAGGAAGCTGTGATGGCTGGTAGGTGCATCATTTGGACAAATCCTTTGGATCTGTTTAAGCTGTGTTTGTACTTAAAGTGTTCTGCAAGTACAAAAAACAATCTGTGGTGGAATACCTGAGTGAGCAATGTTTTTTGGAACAAGCCCTACCTTCCCCCTGGCATCCATCGTGGCACAGAAGCTACCTGGAAACACCAGGTTGTCTCCTACTCACCAGTGTATGCTAGGCACCTAGTAGTGAGTTACACCAGTGATTTCAGTTCTTTGAGCAGAATTCTTTAAAACAGTTCTGGGCTCCACAGGTGTAATCTGCACTGTCAGCAGCTCTGTGGGTACTGAGAAGCTGAGCTCAAGACATGCTGTCTTACAGGTGGGTGGTGGGGAAAAAAGGATCTGTCTTTTATACATATATTTGGATAATTGCAGTTACCCAAATCACCCTCACGTCCTTTCCCACTCCCTCCTGAAGATAAGGGTGTTAACAAAGGAAGTCTGCTATTTTATCGTTATTGGGATAACCAGATTCCTATGACTTTTCAATCATAATTCAGATTTTTTCTAAATGTCATGCATTGAGTGTGATTGACTTTCTGCCAGATTTTTATTAGATAATTGGCACAGCACTTCTCCCATCAGTGAGCCACTGTGGGGAAAATGGTGAAAAGGAAGGAAAAAATAGGAAGATAGAAGAAACAAATAGGAAGAAAAGAAAACAGGAATCAAACAAAAAGGATTTTTTTGTTTTGTTTTGTTTTATTAATAAAAGAAGTGTGAATCACAGCCCAGCACTGGCTGTACAGCTCAGTTTCGCTCAGTTAAACAAGCCTCCATGTGTGATTTGGGTCTGATTTAGTTACCCTACTGCAGTCTCCCCTGTAGACAGTTTCCTTTTTATTTAAAGCACTCTTATTTCTCATCATTAATATCTGACCTAAACCTAAATCAACATGTTTTCAATCAAATCTATGCACAAATCACTAACTGTATCTCCTGAAATCTGGATGTGTGCTGATAGCACAATCATGAAACCCAATGTCTATACAGAGCAGGTTCCCCAGTGTCCTTGACAGAACTGGGGTAAGCTGCTTCCCACAGTTTGTGCTATTTGAGCTAAACCTCATGGCAAGGGAGGGATAGACGATCATGCTGCAGTGAGGTAAAGCAGGGTGTGGGCTCGCAGCGAGGCAGACTCCCTGCAGCAATGGTCTGGCTGTGAGTTTATGCCTGTGCCCACAGAAAACACAGCAACTTGTGTGTTTAGCCCATGGAAAACACAACTACCTCCTTGCGTGGGTATGAACAGAAGTGGTTACCATGAACCCACTGAGATACTTAGGGCACAGCAATTGCTCAGCTGCCTGTAAACAGTCACTCCTTTCTGACTGGAACAGGAGCACTCTGGAAGGATTTGTTCTTATTAAGATGTACAAATTTTCCACAAAGAAACCCCACCCTTCCTCCCCAAACCCCAAACAAGCAAACAAAAAATCCCAAAACAAAACAGAAAAACCCCCAAACCAAACCCAAACAAAACAGAAAAACAACCAACCAACCAACCAAAAAAAAAAAAAAACCAACTCAAAAAAACCCCAACCAAACACAAAAACCCCAAGAAAAGAAAAACAACCAAATGAAACAAAACTCAAACAAACAACAAAAGAAAAACGAAACAAACAAAAACCCCCCACAAACCCAAAAAACATCCCCTAACTAAAGACAACAGAGGAGTGTCAGAGGCATAGTAGTCTGAAAATAATTGAATGAATCTAAGTAAAAAAGATTTATAACTACCCTTAACATTGCTGTGAACAGGTATCAAAAGCCCATAGTGAAGAAGGGATTATATGCATGTGTGAATTTATATTCCTTCCACTAGAGTGAACAAATACAAGATGAAACCATGCCAGAAGGCTGCAAACACAGATGACCACATTTTGAACAGAGTACAATAAAAAGAAAACTTGGCTTATTTGTGCTAATAAAACCATTAGTCATACTACCAGAAAGAGTGTTCACAAGCCCAAAAATCTCATTTTGAAGGAAGCCATATTTCCTAAAATGTGCTAAAGAAAATCATGAGATTTATGGGCATCACATAACTTGACCAAATATAGAAATGTGTAGCACCCTATGGCTTGAGAATTTTGCATCCAGTACTGATTGTGTAGCTGTGCTCTGTGTGTGTATATGTACAGGCGTCCAAGCATGTACACCTGTATCTGTACCCAAGTACACACACACTTGCATGCATGCATGTAAATATTATTTTATTGGCATTTCAGGGCCATATACTTTTGCTTCTGTTTGGTCTTGCAGTCTTGCTTCTTTCCTTGCTTGCTTTAGGATAAGCAGCCAACTGCTTATTCCCCTCCCCCAGGTGCAAGAGAGGAGGTTTTGTCTGGCAGCAGAAAGCAATGGGAAGAATATTCAGTAGTTCTAGAGAAAAGCTAGATAAAGTTCCTTCCTTCCTTCCTTCCTTCCTTCCTTCCTTCCTTCCTTCCTTCCTTCCTTCCTTCCTTCCTTCCTTCCTTCCTTCCTTCCTTCCTTCCTTCCTTCCTTCCTTCCTTCCTTCCTTCCTTCCTTCCTTCCTTCCTTCCTTCCTTCCTTCCTTCCTTCCTTCCTTCCTTCCTTCCTTCCTTCCTTCCTTCCTTCCTTCCTTCCTTCCTTCCTTCCTTCCTTCCTTCCTTCCTTCCTCCCTTCCTCCCTTCCTCCCTTCCTCCCTTCCTCCCTCCCTCCCTCCCTCCCTTCCTCCCTGCCTTCCTGCCTGCCTTCCTTCCTGCCTTCCTGCCTTCCTTCCTGCCTTCTTGCCTTCCTGCCTTCCTGCCTTCCTGCCTTCCTGCCTTCCTGCCTTCCTTCCTGCCTTCCTGCCTTCCTTCCTGCCTTCCTGCCTTCCTGCCTTCCTGCCTTCCTTCCTTCCTTCCTTCCTTCCTTCCTTCCTTCCTCCCTTCCTCCCTTCCTCCCTTCCTCCCTCCCTCCCTCCCTCCCTCCCTCCCTCCCTGCCTTCCTGCCTCCCTGCCTGCCTTCCTGCCTGCCTGCCTGCCTGCCTGCCTGCCTGCCTGCCTGCCTGCCTTCCTGGAGAGGCAAAGACGATATTCATAATAAATAGGAAAAAATATTAATCACATTATTCTAGAAAGTCAGACCATAGATCTTAATATTTTCAAAGATCATTTAATCACTTTGTTCCCTTCTCCCTCAAGGGAATCAGATTACCAACCTCTTCACTGCATCCTAGGGCTGTACTTTTTTGTCAGTCTCTTTATGGTTAACCTCTTTGTCATAATATTGATTTTTAAACAAAAATATCCTTTCTACCTTACTTAACTTTGATATGTCACAGAGCCATGTAACTATAGCTATCTTTAGATCATTGTCTAATCTTAGTATTAGAAATTGAGTTACTATGTCTAATCAGTTCTTCCCAGAAGTGCCTTACTAAAGCCACAGAAGAATTCATTAAGAAACCATCTGACTTGACATTTGCCTGCTGCAGGCTCCTCTCAACCCCAAAATTATGCACAGCACTTTGAAAGAGACCGGTGATGACAGCCCTCTCCCCATCCCTCTCTGAAGAGCAAGGCAGAGCCTGAGGTGTGGCAGAGCCTGGGCAAACGGAGGGGCTGTGTGCAGTGTCTGTGGGGAGTGAGGGGCTGCTGAGCTCCAGGAGCACAGGAGAGAGGAGGTGGCAACATCAGGGACCAATGGTGTGGATGTGATGGTTGTCAGGGAGTCAGCCCCACTATACAGACTCTGCCACCAGATTCCTAGGATCTTACTTGGATGCAAATATTCTGGCAGTCTGCTCTTGGCTGGGAGGTACATGTGTCAGTGCAGCCATGCTCCCTACGATGATCTGAACCCATACACCTTCCCAGCAGCTCATCCCAAGGGCTGGGTGCCTTCTCTGATCTTGGCTGCTGTGGCTTGTCCCCTCTGCTCTCATCTGCCCCTCTGAAGATCACACACCCCATTGTGACCCTGTCCCCTCGCCTTCCACAGGCGTGTCACACACGAGGCGAGCTCCACAGAGCCGTGCAGCACTGCCAGGTGTGCCCTGTACCCATCCAGCAAGGACTCAGTGAGTGCCCCAAGGATGGAGGCTGCTTCTGTGCAGCATGCACCCTCTACAAGGGGTAGCTCACCTTCCCGGGCCATGGCCTGGAGGACATGTCCTGGTGAGGGAAAGATCTGAAGGAGAAACGGGAGCCCTCCAGGAGACAGTCTGGAGCAGAAGGAAACTCCCCCTGGGTTCACAGGACTTGCTGTGAGTAGAGCCGCTGCCTGCTGATTTGTAGCTCTGGGGAACTCTGGCAAAGGAGGATGATCACAGTGCACGGTCCTGAAATCAGCCCAGGAGCTATGGATGAGATCTCAGTTGAGTTCAACATGCCAACCAAAGCACAAGAGGTACTTAGGAAAGCCCTCTCCATCCTCTGCGCCATGGCTTTTCCCTGAGCTACTGCATCCTCCTCTTCCTTTCCTTGCCCTCACTGTGACCACAGCTTCATCCATGGCAATCACTTCTGGCTCAGGTCCAGCCTTGGACTTTCCCCGCCAGGACCTCTTAGAACAGCGCTGCACCCATGACCTGCAGTTTCTGCAGCCCTGTGATGTTTCTGGGGCAGACCTGATGTTCTGCAGCACACCAGCACTGCACACGTGTGCATGTGATCACACTTTGCTGCCAACTAGAGATCTGATGGAGCATTTCCCTGTGCTGGCTGGATGCAGAGGAGCAGAAAATGGCACATTGCTCTGACATTCCAGCTTTAGAGAGGCAATTATGTCGATCCTTGTGAGCACCTACTGTGTCATTACCATCCTAAGCTTTGTTTTGGCGTTCTTCTTCAAGGGACATCTAATTAGGAGTTACAAACTTTTGCACCATACAAAGTTCATCAATTTGTAAACATTTCTGATTGGAGTATGTAGTGCTTTATGAAATACTGGTAATTAAGTCCAGTTAATAATCCCTCCAGCCTTTCAGAACAATCAAGAAAAATGTTAATTAAAAAATCAGTGTCCTCCATGTAGAAAAAAAGTAGTTCAGGTCACAATAATTAATTATCTTTTGCTCTATTCCCCAAGCAATTTTTATGACTGTGGTCTGTGAATATTAAAAATAATCTGGTGATGAGAGACCAGATGGCTAAGGAGGTTGAAAAATGCATGTGTTGCTTTTCACTTGAGGATTATGTGCTTCATTCAGATGTTGGTGCTTTTGATGGCTGTTGAATTGTCTAAATGAAATGAGTTGGTGAACCACAAAATTACCCCAGAACAGGCCATAATTTACACCACTGAGGAAGAATTCCTAAGGCTGAGAAGGATTTAAAGAGGCTTACAGCTGGTTACATTTGGCTTTAATTAATGATTCTAGACACCATTTTATTTAGGGACATACATATATATATATATATATATATATATATATATGTTTATATATGAAATATGATTTAAGAGATCTATTATATTAGGAATAATTATACTATTCCTAAGAAAAGATAGTAATTGGAATATTTATATTATGCTTAATTTTTCTAATAATTTCTAAATTATTCATAATAATTTTAGATTACTCATTTTAGTTATTTCAAATTATTCCTATTATTTTAGCAATAATAACTTGATTTACAAGTTGGACTAATCTGGTGAAAAGACTTCACTGATGCCTGTGAATTTTGGATCAAGCCATTAGAAATTTTTATTTATTTATTTATTTTATTTTTATAATTTAGAAATTTTGGATCAAGCCTTACACATATTACGAATGTTTGTTTGTTTCTTAACCCACAAAACCCACAAATCTCTTGCCTTTTACAGGAATTAGGTAAATCTGTGAAGATATTACTTGTGATTTCCTTGTCTTCTGGGAGCTTTGGTTTCTAATGCACAGTACTCTGTAGGGAAAACGTGTTTTAAAAAGTAGGAATAAAAAGTGAAATGTGTCAAATCCAGGATTTGGAAAAATGGGGAGATAGCAGTGCAGCAATTTTATGCCCAGGCTGAGCCCCTTTACTATTGAAGAGAATAAGGTAACTCCAATTCCATTGTATCTTCTTGTTGCACTCCTAATTTTGTAAGCATTCCTGCAACTAAGGTATTTTATTGAAAATTCTGGGGAAGTTCTTTTATGCTGAAAATTAATGCTCCTTTTGCTGTTGTTGTTGTGCTTAAAGCCTATGCTCTGAACATGGCTTAGGCAAAACTTGAAGCTCCTTCTTCCATACTCCCACTACACCTAATTACACCTAATAGAAGAAGAAAGGGAACAAAATTGTTCCAAGGCAATTCCTTGTCCCTTTGCTGAGTTTTTGCACTACTGATGGGTCATACTGCATCTAAAGGGACACTGGGGTGAGGCCTTCCACTGTCATTACAGGATCCCTTTCCAAAGAGCTATGCCAGGAAAAGCCTTTAAGAAGCATCACTTTTCCTTGTCCTTTCCAGCCTGAATTGTTCTTTGATAAGGAACATGGTTATAAAAAAAAAAAAAAAAGGAAAATAACTAAAGAAAGCTGCTTTTTGTGGAAATAACAGATAATGACTATTAGAGACTGGAAAAACTGTGTTTTTCTGTTTGTAAGACCGCTATGCTCCTATCACTTTGAAAAGCTTACAGGTTGAGACTCACAAAGTGTAATTAAGACCATAAATGAGTTGCTTCAATAAAGAGCATCATCACCAAAAGCCCTTTTCACTTAAAGACCAACTCCTATTTTGGAGCTGCCTCTCTCTTCATTGGTCACATGGTGATCAAAGATCTGATGATCAGGAAAGTGATTCCTGGCCTCTGACTCTGGAAACTTCAATTGCCTCCCCACAAAAGGGAGATGGGGGTGTTTTTCTCTATATCACAGAGTTTTTGTGCGAGTTGACATTTCTGAGGCATATCTGAGTGCCTCAGGTCATTCTGTATTGATTATATGATTCTCTGCTTAAGCCATGACATTTATATATAAATTTATGGATGTAGTACTACTTTGTTTCTCCCAGGGCTGATTTTTGAAATCATAGAATGCTAGAATAGTTTGGGTTGGAATGGTTCTTAAAGATCTCATCTAGTTCCAACACCCCTTGCCATGGGCAGAGATACCACACACTAGACCAGATTGCTCAAATTCTGTATATTTAATACAACAACCCTTCATTCAAAATTAGTACACCTATAGATTTTATAATTCATCTTTGATTGTTTTGTTTCTTTTTCCTTTATGGGCACAGAGCCAGCAATGAACAGTAAATTAAAGATTTTATAAAATGTTTTACCTGGTTCTTGGTCACACGACCGTCACATTTTCTTCTTGAAAAATATCTAGTCAACACAAATGCTAATTTTCTCAACAGGATTTAAAATGCACATGTAATTTTTGCAACTTCATGTATTATGTAAACCTGTCATTTCTCAAGCTGTGCTACTGATGATGTCTGAGCAATTGTTATCTCTTGCATGGAGCTCTGGCTAGTCAGCAATAACAGCTGATCAAATGGCTGCTCACCTTGTCTTGGGGAGGCAAGCTTCAGGACAAACAAACAAAACTTCTTGGACAAACAAATTTCAATCTGTCAGGGATATTTCTGCCATCTAGCAGGTGGCCAGTGCTCAAAGGCTGGCCTTCTTTACTCCTTCTTAAAATTCATGTGGTTTTGGTCACTCCAAAAGAGGTACAACCCCTTTAGCCCTGCACACACAGCTATGCACTGGATGAGGGATCTCCCAGTCCAGTCCAGAAGCTGAGTCTGGCCACAAGAATCAATCCTGCCAGCAAAGGTTTTATAACTAATTCAAATACTTTTAACCAGGAAGAAATATGGAGGCAACCAGCCTATTCACTGACAATTTCTACAGAGAAGAATATCTCAGAGGAAAGGTATTTCCAGCATTGGCTTAAACAGTTCAATTTTTAAGAGATAAACCAGAGCTATATTCCTGTTGTGAGATATATATGCCTTCAGTAACAATCACTAAAGACCAGGTTATTTTTCCGTTGTTCTCACACTGTCCATAAAGCTGGCTCCATTCCTACCTCTCATGATCTGTTTGTGATACATAAAGCAGAGTATGCCTGATACTGTCTAATATGTGGAGAGGTATGGGCAGCTCTGTTCTTAGATATTTACATAGAATAAAAGGTTTTTTTCCCCTATTTTCTTCTGCTACACTTCTGATTCTATTGTCAGTAGAATGTTCTTAGGATTCTTCAGCCTTCAAGCACACGATTTCTTTTGCAATGCCCTTTATGAGAGTAACTTCACACCTCAGCCAGTTTTAAGTGTTGAATTATTTCCAAGCACTGATGGACAGAATTTCTTTCAAGATGTGTTATAGCAGCCAAATCACTTTAAAGAACTCATCATGGGACTAAAGAAGTCAGAGGTTATTGGATATCTTTCAATCCATGCTACGGAAATGCTCATCCTCTGATGAAAGACGGAACTTTAAAGTCAGGACAGAAACCTAGAGCTATCCATGATCCTGTATTGCTGCCTGTTTCTCTTCCCCCAGCTATGGGTAATGATGGGAAATATGAAGTCTCCATGAAAGAGACCATAGTTATGTTTAGCCCCTGTGGTCTTTGTTCCTGTAATAGCAATTACAGCTATTTATCCTAATATGACACCGAATATTTGGATGCCCCTAGGGATAGGATTTTTCTCTTCTTACAGTGGCACCAGATGTGTGCTCATGTATCTGGTCACAATCAAGGCCACGCCGATCAGTTCTGTTCCCACTGACACTAGCAATGACACAGCATGTGCAAGGTTCCCTACCCAAACCTCCTACCAGGTTTCCTGCAAGCTGTTTCTGCTCCCAGGACCTTGAGCACCCCTCTTGCTCTGCAGGGGCCTCTGTGCCAGGTTTCATGGCTGGCATTGATGGGACAATCCTACTCAGGCCTGGAAGGGTGGAAATGCACAAAGCACCTGAGTCTGAAGGCATTGCTGAATTTCTTGACATCTTTTTCCCAAGCACCAGGAGAAATTCAGAATCACACGTGTGTGTGTTTTGGGTTGCAGTTGTGGTGAAGAGTCTAGAGGGTAAGTCAAATAAAGAACAGCTTAGGGACCTGGTGGTGTTCAGCCTGGAGAAAAGGAGGCCAGGTGGGACTTTATCCTCTGTACAAGTGCCTGAAAGGAGGCTGTAGTGAGGTGGGGATAGCCTCTTCTCCAAGGCAACCAGCGACTAGAGGAGAGGACATGGCCTCAACCAGTGCCAGGGGAGAGGCAGGCTGGACATCAGGAAGAATTTTTTCAAGGAAAGGGTAATTAAACACTGGAATGGACTGCCCAAGGAGGTGGTGGAGTCACCATCCCGGAAGTGTTCAAGAAATGACTTGGATATGGCATTTAGTGCCAAGTCTAGTTGAGAAGATGGTGATTGGTCAAAGTTTGGACTTGATAATTTTAGAGGCCCTTTCCAATCTGACTGATTCTGTGATTCAGTGAAATACTGTAGATATGTCCTCGGTTTCAGTCTATGCTGGCAGACAGTGCAGCATCCAGGAGAGAGATGACCTAAGGAAGATTTCTATCTAATCATCCTCATTTGCTGGCACCTCAAAGAGAAAAAACCAGAAACTATGAATTTTCACCTTAATCCCACTCTCCTTCTACATGCATTCCCCTTGAGAGAAGTACATTCACTTCCATTCAGAAAGATGCCCCACCATTTCACAGAGCTGAATTTTAGTCCCCACTGCCAGAGGCTGGCTGAATTAGTCTTTCTGTCTTTCCTGCTCTGAAATCAATCTATCATCTGCTCTGTTTAGTCTCAGAAATTGTTCTCAGAGTAGCCTGGTTTGGGAGAAAGGGAACTCTGTGCAGGCCTTGACTGCAATAAAACTCAGCTTCTTGCATCTCAGAGAAAAAGAGTGAAATTTTATGACAGTGGTTATTTTTAATCCCAGAACAGAATGAAGGGTAATAATGCCTAGTGGTCTTAGAATCATGAATCTTTTTACTGGCTCAGCTCAGAATTGACATTATCTCTGTTTTCCTGACCATTCAGGGAAATTTGTATCTCTTGGCCCCAAAATGCCTACTACCATTTACCTACCTTGGCTTCTTATCAGAAATAATCTTTATTTCAAGGTGGTCTATCAATTTTGTCTCTTTTGAACTCTGCTCTTTCTTCTCTCCAAAGTGCATAGGGATAGAACAGGAGGACAGGGACACATGGTTGCAGCAAGAAATATTCCCTTTGGAATGACAAAATATTTTGTCATGAGGATAGCCAAACTCTGGAACAAGCTACCCAAAGAGACTGTGAAATCTCCACTCCTGGAGGTATTCAGACAATGACTGGACAAGGTTTTGAGCAGTCTCATCTAAGATGTTCTTGCTTCAAGTAGAGGGTTAATCCAATGACCTATGGAAATTCTTTTCAAAAGAAATCACTTGTTTATGACTCATATCCTCCTTACCTGCTCCTGAGATTACTAAGAGAACATTGGTGCCTTCCTTCCATGAGCCAGGTATGCAGGTCTTTGCTGCATGTTGGCGTCTTAGCCAGCACTAGAAGTCCTTCCTAGGGCTGTGAAAAACCAAACTGAGCACCTAAACGGCAACCCACTCCAGATGACCTTAATTCTTGTTAACTGCTAAATTATCTGGAAGAGGCTATCAACATCTTTCTGCTAAATCAGCTACATCTTATCTAGTAACTGATTAATTGGTGTAAAAATTACATGGCAATTGCCTAAAAAATTATGAAGTAATCCTGGAAAGTCACATCACTGTAAGTAGATGGACCTTCCCATTTGCGTCCACAAACATCCATACTGTCAACAGTCTGAAAAATGTCACCAGGAAGGCCATGAAGGCTCTATTACAGAGAAATAATACCAGTACCTGAACTTAAATATTATATAGATATTATATAATATTTATATACTTAAACATTTTAAATATATTTATATGAACTTAAATATACTTAAATATTGCTGATACTTCCTCACCCACCTGAGGTGTTTCAAAGGGAGAAATCTTTTCCCTCTTTGTCTTTTAATCCTGTATTTCAAGAAGTGATACCGAACTAATTGCATCAGCAGTATTACTGTCTTCTTAAGCAAGTGGAGTATATACCACTGTGCTAAATGTAAGGCAAAAGTACCAATCTTTCTGGTTACCCAGCACCAAAATACCATGTATGATAATGGTTCAATTTCTTTCCAAAAACTAGAATCACCACAGCCTTGAAAGCATATTAGAATTTTTCTTCATGACAGAAATATGATCTGTACTGTAGTCTCTTTAAGTTCTTACTGGTTCTTTCCTGGGAGATGCGATTTGAAACAAAATTAGATTGTGAGATACTGCAAGAGTGTACAAAAGCACTTTTCTAAAAATAAAGATGATTTTTACTTTTTTCTGTGGACAGCTAGAAAACATAACAACCTGGTTTGGCAGTTTTTATTGTGCTACTCTAATTTTTTCCTGGTGGGTACATTGGAAAAAAACAGAACAAAAACCACTGCATTTCCAAATCATTATTTTCAGAGTTGCATATTGCTAGCAATGAAACAGTCAGTGCTAACTCTGCCAGCATCTTCTCAACAATAAATGCCATTTGAAATGATTATGTGAGCTAGAGAGGTTGGAATAGTGCTTTGCTTCAGTTGCCTTTCTCCCTGAAAGCTGCTTTATGCATATAGATAAAATATGCTTAGGCTTTGGCTGATATGGCACTTTCTGTATGGGGTGAAGCATGATCTTCCATCCCTTCCCAGGGTGTTATATGGCAACAAGCAAGGTAAAATAAGAGCCCTAATTTTTGCTGTATCTTTTGGGGGTCAGAGGGCATTATCAAAAGGAGTTGGAGGCTTCAAAATTAATTTGCTATTTCAGCTCAACACCCAGGCAACTCCAGTGTCCTTGTACCATTGAAATGCTGAAGATTCTTAGCCTGGAATTTGGATGACCACAAGGTGACAGGTAACAGGAGAAATGAGTTTTTCCTGGGTGAATATAACCTACATTTTAATACATGGGCACCGGTTCTTGAAGTATTTTGTTAAATCAGTCACATGTTATGAGGCAACATTGCATAGAGAAGAAGAGGAAAATCCATTTAGAAGGCACATAATGAGGTAAGATTTCTGCTGGTGTACATTGCTGAGGAACAGAAAATTGCCGAGCTATAAAACATTCATGAGAAACGCGAATGATAAGGTTCTTGTTCAAAACTGTAAAATCAGTGTTTCTATTCTGAACTCTATTTTTGGAAGTTGTTCCTTGTTCCTGAAAAATTGCTTTGTGCTGGAGGGTAGCAATAAAGATGGTAATCCTGGAGAAATGTTGTCTTATTCTTCTGTGTTTGGTTCCTATTAGAAAAAGGTAGGAATTTGTTAAGCAGAAGATCCATTTGGCCAAATAATAAGTGCTCAATTTCTGATTATATTTACATGCTACCCAACCATCTACCAGCAGGAGATTGTATTTAGGAAGAAATATGTTTAAGAGAATCACACATCATGATACAATGGTCAGTGTCAGTCTCCATCATGGAATCACCATCCCTGAAAATGTTCAAAAAAGGAGTAGTGCTACTTGGCAATACAGTTTAGTGAGCATGGAGGTTGGATTTGATTATCTTGGAGATATTTTTCAACCTCAATAATTCTAGGCTTCTTCTCTGTGGCTCCAGCTTTAGGAGCCAGAGGCCATTTGAGTCTCAACAGCACCTGGCTTGATCCACCCTGCACCTGGGCTTTGGACATGAATGGCGCTTCATGGCAGTCTGTAGTTAGGAGGATGTTGGTGGTGCTCTGGAGAGAATCTCAGGGAAAGCCAGGTGGAAGGAGATGACTCTGCAGTCTGGTGGACAGAGTCTGCAGAGCCTCCATCAGTTCTGAAAATGAGGAAAAGCTACTTGAGGTCATTTAGGACCAGATTTTTCTCCTTAAACCATTTAGGCATCTTAATGTGGGAAATTAAGCTCAAACACCCTCACGATAAGCTCTCCAGATGCCCATCTGCAAAACATTAGTTTGTGAAGTACCTGTAAAATCAGGCCCCTTGGCAAAACTGAACAAAGCCTAAGAAAATTTCTGATTTAGGACGTGAATGTTGTGACAGGAGCCAGGTGCATCCGGAGCACGTGCTCCTGTCTGAGACAGCACCTTCTCTGGCATCGGAAACCATTTGGCCTTATTGAGGAGTGTGTGGCCTGACCCCAGAAATTTCCTTCTGCTTTTTGTATTGCAGAAAATTGTGTTGCTAACCCAAGGGAGCTTGAGAGTTTGTGCCAGCCCCATCCTGATGGCAA
Organism: Pseudopodoces humilis; assembly: GCF_049639895.1. NCBI lineage: Eukaryota > Metazoa > Chordata > Aves > Passeriformes > Paridae > Pseudopodoces > Pseudopodoces humilis. The sequence continues at coordinate 119,893,734 of NC_142200.1, read as the reverse complement.
GGAGCTGACAGAGCTGCCGTGAAGGTCTCACGGAGTTGATGCAGCTGAAGATCTGAGGGTAAATCTGATGCAGATGCCATTTTTGAGCCTGTCCCAGTGGCAGCATTGAAGAAATCTGTGTACATTCTTTACCTTGGCAGGTCACTTCCATTTATTCTCATAAAAGTCTATTGTGCAGATATTAATATCTGCAGCTCTCCTTAATTTCTGCTGTCATGATGCGCTTTTATTACATTAGAGTGACCTGAAACTGTGTCCTAGTCTCATAGATCCCATTTTCACAGCTTGCACTGTGAGTTTAATTTCACAGTTTTTAGTTTTCCAGCTTAAAAATATGAACAACTTATGGAGCAAAATTAACAGTTTATTAGAAATATCACTCACTGCAAAAGTCTTAAGGGTAATTCACAGCTCTATAAAAGGTCGTGGTATAAATAATTGCTTGATGAATATGGACCATGTCTGTTTGTCATTAAACACCAGCAGAGAGTTAATGCACTTTAATAGTCCTGCTAACTGTTATCTGACAGGCATAGAAATCACAACCAAGTGCAACAATTATGCTGAACAATTGCTTCTTACTCTTTTTTCTTTACACAAAAGGTAAAATAATGACATATGCTGTTGTCTTCACACATCAGTACTGGTCACGACTTTTACTCCTATAAAACATGGTAACCAATAACTTCAATATTGCAATGCTGTCGCACTGTTTATCAAACAAAATGTCCCATTAATTCCAGTCTTTGACATGTGGAAAGGCTGCACTCACAGTGCATAACAGTGAAAACTGTTACTCCCCATCCTGTTTGTAGAGAACATGTTCAAGGTCCCTGGTGTAATCACTGCATTAACTAGGCCCTGGTGATCCACACATATCTGTGTAGTTTTCCATTTAGGATTGGAAGATATAAATATTTAAATCTTATTCAAGACAAAGAAGGTTTTAGTGAGATTTCTCTAATAACTGCAATTACTTCTACTTGAATTTAGGTCTTAGTGTATTCAGTAGTGACTGAACCTAATTACAGTGAGGATAAGGACACAGTCTATTGTGTTTGAGAATGGATGGAGAAAGATAAAGGACACTGATAGAGATGGATTCCCCCTTCAAAAAATGTCTGGCTCTATTTCAGAAGAATTCCTGGTTAAAGAGGCTAAAAGATACTCCATTCCCTTACTCCCATTTGCCTTATAGCTTCTGTCGCAAAGGCCAGGGATAATTAATCTTCCTCCTCCCAGCTGCCCTTGGAGAGGCTTTCCTACACACCAGGGACTCCTTTAGGTCTGCTCCAAGCACCTGTGAACTCCATCATCTTCTACCCAACCCTTCCTGAAAGGTCCCTGTGGAGTGCAGTTTGGTTCTCTCCATAAGAAGATTCCTAGTAAAGTGACTCTGTCATACTTGATTGAGTTGCTTTGTGTTAAGAACTTCCCACAGATAAGATGGGTACTTCAGCTGACCTGAAGCAGAAAGTAATCTATTTGTGTAAGAAATTGTTTAGGCCCAGAGCAATTAGGTGGTGGTGTGGCTCAGCCAACAGGAAATAAGGCTTTAGGGTCATTTCATCAGCCACTGTCAGCTCCTCAGACTACTTTGGCACCTAGATTCCATAGCGAATCAAACCCTAAAATATTAAGAGGAAGCATGTGTATAAAATCCATGAGAAAAGTTAAATTTTTATTGAGGTCAGGATCCAACACATGTACCTGAAGCCACATAGTGATTGAGAGAAATTAAATTGCTTATTAACTGATCTCTGTCCATCCAGGGTGGTAAGTTGTCCAGCACTACCATGGAATAAAGGTTATGTGGCCTTGGAATTAAACGCTGTGTCATGATGAACGTGCAAAAGAGCGTGTTGAAATGAAATAGCATAGACACAGCCTTGGTTTTGGAATTTATTGAACTTTGTTAGTAGAGTTTGGTTAATGCAGTTTCTTGGTTACTGTGAGGGAAATGTCTTAAGCAAATGTTTTAAAGCAAATCAGTTTAATAAAGAAACTACTGATTAGAAATAGGAACAGTATTATCAGGGAGCTGATCTTTGTGATGGGATTGGGATTTCATTATGAACGTGAAATACCACCAGGTAGAACCTATTCTGTTCTCAGAGGCAAGACTGGACCTATGGTGTCATGATAAATAATTACACATGAGAAATTATCACTTGGTTGCAGAATCTGGTTGCCCCAGTGTTTTGTCCAAACAGGATGAGTAGTTTCAGGGAAAGAGATACTTACGCTTTTAATGGAAGGATTTGTTTGACATTTCTTTTTTGACACTTGCACAGTGAGAAATGAGCAGCCTCCCAAGAGGAGAGAGAGGTTATGCTTCTCCAGCAGGTTTAGAAGTTCCTGCCCTTCCAGTTACCTCCCTATTTTTCCTTGACAGTGAAAGTTCATTGAGTTGGCAGGATATTTAAAAAAATATCCTACCTGCAGTTTACCCCTATGCTGTGGTCAGCAGGGACTTGCAAAAGAGCTATTGATAAACCCTGTATGAAGAGATTGCTTCCTACAAACATATTTCATGTTTCTGATTTTAGTTAATTTATTGTTTTTTTCTATAAGCTCCCTGGAGTCTTGGGCAGCTTAGAAATACCAGGCTGGCATTTCTAGTCTTGACTGTTTAGTCTTAGCTGAAAAGTTAACAAAAATCTAATAGCTTACCTACACAAGCAGTAGAATTACATAGCTGCCAGGGATGGCATATGGGCATTGTGACCACCCAAATATATTCCTTGACAAGAGATCCTTGAAATAGCAAAAAAAAGTAGCCAGATGTTGCTGTGTTTTGTTGAATGTAAAAGAGAAAAGAAGAAACCCCAGGTTGCACCAAAATCTGACAAAAATATTAGGCCAAGTAATGGCAGAATTGCTAGTATAAACACAATATAAATACTAGGATAGACATACATTAAACTCTGATGTGTTTTTGACGCCAAACAGGTCTAGAAAGGACTTTTTAAAAATGCTATCTGGACTGTCCCAGGATGCTCAACAGAGGCAATTAAGTAATTGTATCCTAAAACAAAACATGTCAAATGAAGAGCAAGTTTTTAATGTAGTATGGAGAAAAAGCATGGCTACATGATGCTTTAGCTTCCCCATTCCTGTAAGTGTTCCAGGCCAGCTTGGACAGGGCTCTGAGCAACCTGGTCTAGCGAAAGGTGTCCCTACCCATGGCAGAGGTGTTGGAACAAGATGAACTTTAAGGTCTCCTCCAACCCAACCTTCCTATGAGTCCGTCATATGGCAACACAGCAAGTGGCAGGGTAATGGGGAGACATATAAGTGATGCCTAAAGAGGCTTCCTGGAACAGAGGCTAGAGAGAGTTAAAGGAATAAAGTAGGTATTTATTAAAATGCCTTCAAAGGGTACACCTTGGGCAGTAAAAGAGCCTGGCCGAGGCTACACCCAAGATGGACCCAAGATGGATGACAGGCCACGAGTTTTCACACTTTTATAAGTTTCGGTTCATTTGCATATTGGGGTTAATTGTCCAATTACAGCTTCAGGTTATGAAGTCCCACCCTCCCAGATTGCTCTCCTCAATTCTCTGTTGTTTATACTTTTTGGGCCAGAGGCTGTAATGGTGTCCTTGGCTCTCAAGCTGTAAAAGAATTGTTTTGTCTAACTAAACTATGAAGATAACTTGCTAACACTTCATATGAGGTTCAGAGTCACACATTAAAGTGGTACAGAATTTGAAAAATATGAAAGCTAAAACTTAAGACATCATAAGGATGATTGCCCAGACTGTAGGACTGAAATTAGCTGTTCTCAATTTCCAGGTAAAACATTTTGGGATATTTGGGTTTGGTTCTGGTTTTTTGAGGGTTTCTGTGGGGTTTTTTTGTGTGAGTGTGGTTTTTTTGCTTGGTCGGTTTTGCTTTGGTTGGTTGTTGTGGTGGTGGTGGGTTTTTTTAAATATACTTGTAGTGATGTGAACAGAACAATGTATCTTCTCTTAAACTTGTGATGAATGTTTTTTGTAGTAAGGTTTCAAACAGGTTCTTATCCGTGCCAAACATTTTTCATTGAAAAAGTCAGAAGTCTTAGAAAGTTGAGCTTATGATATTTCCTTAAAAACAAGAGAGTATTCCCTTGCCCCAGGCAGTGTGACCTAGATTGGTTTAATTCTTAATAGATGAGTGTCCAGATCGTCCTTCAAAACCTTTAAATACTGTCTACATCCTCATAAAGCAATCTGTTCAAGACTTTGCTTGCCTTACTGTTTTTGCTGGTATCCAGTCTAGATTCCTTTTATTCCAACTCATTATTGCTTGTTTTACTCAGGATGATCATGGAAGAAGTTTACGTATGCTTTGTTTTTGTCTTTTATACAAGAGAGTACTGGTAAATTTCCCTTTCACCTTTTCTTCTCTGGACTAAACTGTTCCATTTTCTTCAATCTCTTCTCACAGCATAGGTCCTGCTGTCTAGACTGCTTTTTATTCTCTCCATTCCTCTTTTGTCCCTCCCCATTTGGCCAGTGTTTTTCACAGCTAGTGCTAACAAAAACCAGACCCTTATTACTACCAAGTACAGACAGAAATTTCTTCATCTGGCTCAGACAGAAGCCTAACTCAGGTACACCAGATTTGCCTGGTTTGCAGCTGTGTGATACTTTTGACTCATGATCAGTTTGTGATTCACTGTAAAGCTTGGTGTTTTTCTGCATTACTGCTGCGTAACCAGACATTTTCCATCCTGCATTTAGAGAAATAAATGTAGAAATTTGTGTGTCCTTATTGAATTTTTGCCTATTACTTTCAGGCCATTCTCCTAATTTATCAACAGTGTTTTAAATTCTGGTTCTGTCCTCCTTCATGCTTATAGCTTTTCCAGCACTGGTGTTGCTTGAAAATTTAATAAAGTATACTTGTTAATTCATCATCTAAGTCATTAATGAAAATATTGAATAGTACTGGATGGGGGACAGATCCTTGGGGGATCTTTCTTGATGCATCATTCTGTGTTGATTGTGAACTATGGGTAGCTATTACCTAAGTATGGATTCTCCAGCCAGTTATATACCACTGCAAACACCTCTAGCTAGTATAGAGCTCACTCACTTGTTCATGAGCTTGTTGTACGGGCCAGTGAGGAGAGGGTAGTGACAGTGAAAGTACTAAAACAATGGCAGGGAGTGCCTCTCTCCAATTTACATGGCTTGTTTCCCTGTCTTAGGAGGAAGTAAACTTTCCTTGATTTATTATTGTCAGAACCATGTTGGCTGTCATTTATATCCTTTTTATGGTTATAAGTTGCTTGATTAGTCCCTACAGATTTGGGAGAGAAAATCAAGAGAAGCTGACTAGTCAGTAATATTTTTGGCCATATATCTCCTCTTTTCCGTGGTAGGAACAGCATTAACCTTTCTCTGCTATGAAATCTCTTGTTTTAACTAAACTCTCTGAAGCTCCCTGATAGCTCTGAGGCTGCTCTGGATGGCTCCTGAAAGTTGCATTGCAAAGTGACTTCCCAACAGAGGTTGTGCCTGCAGCCATAGGTCCTGCCCCATTCCCACTCCTCCAGGGCTAAGCTGGGAGCTGTGCCCAGGACCGTGATCAGGCTGAAAACCAGACCTTTCTTTCATGGCATCACAGCAGCAGGAGCGGCTGGCTCCAAGCTGTGGCTGGGGTTGGCAGGGCACTGAATACCTCACCTGGCTCATTACCCCATTCCCCCTCAGCTGAATGTGTGCCTTGAGCCCAGTACTCTGTGTGACCTTTCTGAACCACCAGGAGTGAGAAACTGTAATCTTCATCAACACTGTCAATTTGCCCATTCCCTGCTGTAGCCTGACTTCTTATTTTCAGCTGCTGGTGTTAACTACATTAACTACGTGGTCCCAAGTCACCCTTAGTGACTACTGAGGATTCTTTTCACCGTGTCATCAGTAGATGACATTTTCCCGCTCCGTTACAAGTAAGATGACTCTTACTTAAGTCATTTCAATATTAAGAAAGTATTAATACACCCTGTTTATCTGTGTCCCAGGGGACCTGAATCTGGTTTTGCTACTAAGCTTTTATGGTTGTGTCCCTGCACAGTTATACTTTCAGTCTGTCCTTAATAGACAAAGGGTTTCTGGAGCTTTCTTTCTTTCTCTGAGGAGGCAGAAGAGCTTGTGGCTGGCCATGCTAGTCTGTGACTCTGCCTTACAGCCTCCTCTGCCAGGATGGAGTTTGTATTTCCATCCTTCATGTAGCTTCTGCAAGGAGATACCAAGCCTTGCAAGTTCCTTTTCCTCTAAGGCTTCCAGTAGGATTTTACTTGCCTGCAATAGGTTTTTATGCTTGTGAAACCCATTCTCTTTACATTATCAGTTTGGCTCTTTCTTTTTGAGGGAGTGGTAAACCCCCTCACACCACACGTTGCCCTTTATCTTCCTATTTTCATTTCCCTCTCTGCCTTGACCCAATCCCTCAACACTTAACTGTGTGTTACCCATGGAGTTCAACAAGGTGCTAACACACAAGGAAGTGTTTTCAAGGAAAAAAAAGAGAGATACAGCCAGGGAAAGACATTTTTTTCTGTCTGAAATGCAGTCGGAGATAATTTTAGCCCACCACTAGCTAAGTGGATTTGCTTCCAGGACAGATGTATCAGAGAACTCCAATTGGAATTCTCCTAGGTCTCATCTGGATGCATTGAGACTCAACCATTGCTTATGAATGAAAAGTGAAGTAAGGCTAGTACTCCTTTTATGCATTCCACCATATCTCACATTATATATATATATATATATATATATGTGTGTGTGTGTGTGCATACGTACATATATATACACATACATATATATATACACACATACATATATGTATGTATATATAAAATTTTCTCTAAAACTAATGCTGTTTTTAGTTGGCTTCTTCCTCTTGAAGCAGGACAACCATGTGCTGATAGCAGAATGCTTTGCTCATGGGTCTAAATGACAGATTTGCAGCTTACAATAAAACTGCCTGCAGGTTTATTACTGTGCTGTCATGCATCTCAAAAGCTACAGTAGAGTGAATCTGAGCAATGCCCCAGCCACCATTTGCCATATTTACCTGATGATAAATGTCAGGTCTCTGTTGAGTTGCAGCCAGAGAACAGATAATAGCAAGTAAAACAGCTTGGGTGTAACAGCATCACCAACAATCTGGCTCCCTGTGACCCATTGCATCTTTTATAACATGAAAAGATTGTACATGACATCTACAACCACTCCTATGACAAGAGCTAAAGGAAAACATCTCCCTTCCAATCTTGTGTACCTGTGATCTTCAGGAGAGCTATTAGGATGGGGCCTGTTTGTGCTTGCCTTAAATTTTGAAAACTTAAGAGTCACAGCTTAAGCCTGTCTGCCAATGATGGCTCCACAGATGTTCACAAGGATTTTTATGATGGTTTCAGAGGGGATATATTTTCCTTAGTTTTTGTGCCAAGGAATGTTAACCATTCTAAGCAAACAGGATGCTGTAAGGGCTGTCCTTTAAAAACAGTCACAAAAGCAAAATGTCTTAGGACGCTCACAGTGAAATCACAAAAGTTAACAATGCTGCAAATCCTTCCAACACCAACTCAAATTATCTGAACATTGATTGTTTCTTATGTCTAGTTGTGGAGAGCTGCCCCAAGGTACCAGGCATCACTAAACTGAGAAAAAATTAAAGACAGCTGCTATTGAAAGAAATACTGCAAAGAATTTTTCAGTTTCTTAGCGTTTAAGAAATAAGCCCTAGATTTTGTTTGTGGGTGTATTTATTTGTGCTGTTTGCATATTTAACACACATGCACAAATGTGCATTCCAGATCCGTTATTGTGAAGCTTTTCAGAGAATCTCAAAGAGTTGTCAGTCTCCAGTATGCAAAGTAGTTCAGTAGTACGATGTCAGTAATCAGCATTAAATCAAGCATTTAAGATTTATATTGCTAAAGCACCCTCTAGTGGGGCAGGGACAGAACAGTTGTTTTTAGCAGAGATGGGATAATGGCTCTCATATTAGAGAATAGACAAGTAAAAGGCTGGATGCTGGTGGGATAGGCAAGCACACTGAATCGTTAGTTTGAAGAGTCACAGAATAATTTAAATCAGAAAAGACCCCCAAGATCACTGGGCCCAGTCTTTGACCAGTCACCACCATGTCAGCTAGACCAAGGCACTGCCACATCCAGTCATTTCTTGAACACCTCCAGGGATGGAGACTCCACCACCTCCCTGGGAAGTTGGTTCCAAAGCTTAACAACTCCTTCTGTGAAGAAGTTCTTCTCGATGTCCAACATACCTCTCCCCTGGTGCAGCTTGTGGCTATGTCCTCTTGCCCTGACAGTGTTTAGTCAATGTTCCTGCTATCCATGCAGCAGGCAGAAGTCACAATAATATCTGAAAGGTGGCTATGCAATTTTATTGCATATAATTACAGAATGGTAGCATCCTTTTATTCAGAGACCTTTGGAGGTCATCTCATTTAAACTCCCACTCAAAGAAAATTCAAAAAATCAGGTGGTTTGTGACCATTTTCAGCTGAGTTTGGATATATCTCAAACAACTGTTCTTCCCAACATATTCCAGTATTTGACCATCATCATGGTGACCAGAAATTTCTTTGTATGCAAACTGAATTTCCCTTGTTGCAATTTCTCTTTATTGCCTCTCAGCCCACAGCTGTGCACTCCCCATAATTTCTCAGGTTCTTTACAATTTTGTGATCTTGAAATACTGGAAAAAATATTTGTAATCATTGAAAGAGAAAAAACTTCTGGGCCAAGGCCTGGCTGAAAATTAGTTGTGGTTTGTAGTAAAGAAATTAGTCTTTATTCACTTGGTCAGGGAAAGAACATTTTTAGGCAATTTGTAAAGAAACACAATAGCTTCAAAGAAGATCACTCATTTTATTTCTCTTTTTAAAGGAAGGAACTGTGAGGTCCTGGCTGAGGGTAATCACTTGGTTGCAGGTGGGCAGGAGTGGGAACCCCAGGGTGTTCACACAGCTTTGTGTGCAACAACTTCCCATCATCAGTGCAGTATGTGATGCCTTAAAAAAATTAATTTGTGTTTGATAGGGAGGAGATGTGTGTGATCAAAAGGAGAAAACAGCTGAGCTATGGGGGACCAGAAGGTCACCAAAGAGAGTGTCTGACCCTCAAATGGTGATGATCCCTGCTTGTTGCCTGGTCCTACGTGTTACCTGACTGCTGCAAACAGGTAAGGAGGAGGCAGGATGAGCTGACCCCTACATTTGGGGGTGCACAGCATAGTCTTGGCTGTATTTTTGGTAAGAAGGTTGACCAGCTGTGCCATGGCACAACTTTAAGGGCACAGCTTTGTATATTCCTAGGAAATCAGAAGCATTGAGGTCTGCTGTTTTCTTTTACTTCCCTAAAACCAAGCTTTGAAGCTGCTGATGTCAGGATAGATGCAGATCCTAGGTGAGCACCTTCTCCAGACTTACCTGGGGCCATGTTCCATGCCTGTGGATGCAGCACCCACCCTGCCCCTCTGCAGCTTCATTGTCAAACTGTGCATCCCTGCTACCTCCCCTGCACTGCCCTCAGCCTGCCAGCCTCAGGCAGGATGTTTAGAGGAAAGATCAGGCGAAGAGTAATCATAGTTCTTTCAAACTGGGTGGATAAAATTAGATGTGTATAATTAAGGGTTAGGTGGCTAAAAGAAAGGAGTTTTGTTTGTGAGTGGTCAGCACCTGCCAACACTCAAACTCATGGCCTGAGTATTTGTGTGTTTGCTTTTAGGCAGCTCAGCATGAAAACACTCACCAAGGCTGGACACAGGGACTGAGCCTCCCCTGGACTTGGAACCCTCCTGTGTTTTCCATTTTCACCTGCCACTGCTCACCCTACCAAGCTCTGAATTTCTGTGACCTTGCTTGGCAGGAAAATCAGAGTCTCTGCAGGTGGCCAGCTGCCAGGGACATTCATTTTTTCCAATTAGTGGAAAACAGAGGGTGTTACCTCTACTCATGATTTAAAAACAGCACCAGAGCAGAAACCCATGGAGGACATCCAATATCCTGGTCAACATGCCACTTTTGGAAGCCAGGAGTGCTCTCCTCTGTACAATAGAAGACACACCTTTCCCCAGACCTTTTGGAAGAGCTCTAGCAATGATGGTTTGAAAAAGGTGGGTGGGGGAGCATGGAGCCCCTGAACCAGGACTGCCTTTGGCCCTCTTCAAGCAGAAGTAGGGGGGCACTGAGCACCTTGTGCGGCTGAAATGTTCAACCTGGTGCACTCACTGCTCCAAGGATCCACCCCGGGTGCTCCAAGAGCCTAAAGATCTCTGTTCCTGTGCTCACAGATTATGGTAAAAGATGATCTGGGAAAGCGCATAAAATCATGATAGACTTCAGGGCACTAAGGAGACTCCTTTTTTTCTTCTCTGATGGATTTCAGGAGTCCTTCCTTGGATTTTCCTCCTATTTGGCACCTTTCTGTTACACAATTTGGCTTTTCAGATGCTCCTTTTCAAAGCAGTAGTCTGGAACTGGAATTAAAGAGGATGGCAAAAAGCCCTAATCAGAGACCTGGCTTTATAATAAGAAAAGTACTTATTTTATTGCACTGTTAAATAATGTATTTCTTTTCTATAGCTGCAGTGCTGAGGAGGCAGAGCAGCAGCAGGTAGAACTGTTGTTAATTCTACATATCACTGTGAGTTGTTAACCTTAAAATGTGGAGAAATGAAATTGCACCTTATTTTAGCATTTATAGCAACATTTGATCAAGCATGGTTTAAACCTATATACAATTTCTGACACTAGAGGGAGTACATAATTTATTTTATGAAAATAAACAAGTCTTGTTTTTTTGAATAGAAAATATATCAACAGGGGAAAAGCAAAAATATTCAAAGAGAACTTTATTCCTTCACTTCATGTAATACTGGAAAAAAAAAAAAAAAAGCTGAGAAGCTGCCTTATTTAAGTAGGTTATGCAACTGTGTCTGTAAAAGCCAGTGTGGGGCAGATAACCAGCCAGCTTGTGCTCAATTTGTGTGTTTGTGTCTATCGAGTCTGAACACATGGGGTGAGTAACTAACCCACGGGATAACACACAGACATCTCTGCCCACAGGTTTCTATCTCTGGTGCTGCTGTATTCCCACTCTTCCCCACAAACACTGCAGTGTCTGAACAGCTATGATCTCTCCAATGTGTTTATCCTCTCAGCACGCCTGGGAGGTAGGGAAGAAGTACTATCCTCTTTTATGGCTAAAAAGTCAGGTGCAGAGAGGGTGAAAGATGCACCCACAGCCTGGTGGGAGGCTGTGACAGAAATTTTGACCATGGCCTGTCTGTGCACACTTGCTCATGTTCCCAATTCGTCTCTGGTACAGCAGGTTGTTAAGCTGCAAGGTGCCTTTGCCTGCCTGTTTTTCCTGACCACAGGTACAAAGGTTTCCCAGTGAACTCTGTGTTGTGTTTTTTGTGTAATTGGATAGACGTGTCACCATGACCCTCTCTCCAGTCCCGGTTAGCAGGAGGTGAGTCAGGCTCAGGCTGACCTGGAGACCATGCCCTTTGCAGGGTGCTGTGGGGAGAAAGCAGCTGCCTCGCTCCTATAGGGGTGAGAGGCCATACAGCACAGCCCCCACTGCTGCTGTGACAGTGGCTCTCACACAAGCTGAGGCAGATCACCTTGTCCTCATACTAAAATAGCCACAAAATCGAGAGGAATACACAAACGCAGTAATTCAGGGCAACCTGGATGGTTTTGCAGCACAAGTGTCTTGATTGTCATGTGAGACCAGTCACTCCCAGCATGTGACAGTGTCTATATCCATTACAATGTCATTATCTGATACAGAGATCTTCTAAAAGTCTCTTTATCCCTGGGAGGATTTCTTTTAAGTGGTAGAAACAAGGTCAGTTCTGAAAATGCTATCACCTTGTTATCAGTGTACATGCCAACAACTTCTCAGAGTCTCTTTTGAAGTCTTCCACTGAGGCCTCCTTCAGCCCATCTGGCTTTGCACGTGTTAAAGCAACAAGTAACTTCAGCAACTCGTCCCGTTAGGGCTTATTATGCAGTGAAATTGCACTGCTTTAATACAACTTCTAATATCTTTAGCAAATGATTCGGTTTGTTACAAAGTGGTTTGGGAACAGAAGTGTAAAATACTGTAATGTTTGTAGGTGGCTCTTATCTCCCACCAATCACAGACACCAAATGCCAAAGCCTTGGCAATGAAAAGTGGTCTATCACGCTTTGGCCCACCCACAAACACGTGTACAGGCTAAGAGAGCACAATGAATGAAAGCACCAAAATAGATCTTTTTCTCCTCTCCCCATTTCTCCTTCAGAGCACTCAGGGCTTCCATCCTTGCTAATATTTGATTGCTCAGACTCCAGGGCTTCCTGAGGAAAAAACCTCAGCAGCATTCCACTCCTGGGAAGAACCCTATTTATGCTTAAGGTTTAAGGAGCTGGGTCTCACTCCCACAAATGTTTTCTAGAAATGGGTAATGATTTGTTACTGAGAAAATGCCCCTTGGGATCCTGAAAAATCCATATAATGCAGTGCAGCTGCATTTGAAGATTTCTTTTGTTTGCACACACAAAACTTACAGAGAGCTTTGTATGCCTAAGAAAGGCAAGATCTAAGCTATGCAGGGGGCACCTATCATTAAGCATCAGGACCTTCCTGTCTGTTTCACTCAGATATGAAATATTTCTCTTCCTTTCAACTGCTGCCCATTGGAAATACAGTTTTCTTTACTGCTTCCTGTGTGCATACAGAAAGAACAACAAAAAAATCTCATCAATAGGTGATGAAACACAGTATTCAGTGTCTACCCAAACACCAGAGTACATTTCCTCAAGTCAAAATTTTATGTGGAATAGGAACCACCGTGTGAAGGAAACCACTGTGACCCAGGACCATGAAGGAATTGAAGCAGTTAACTCCTCATTGACTTCAGTTTTTTCTGAATCTAAACACTCAAGTGTTCAGCCCCTCATCTGTCAAATGGGGTTGCTGAGCTTGGATAAGTGATGGCTCTAGGGACCTTATAGCACCTAAAGGGGGCCTACAAGAAAGCTGCAGAGGGACTTTTTAGCAGGGTCTGTAGTGAAAGGACAAGAGGGAATGGCTTTAAACTGAGAGTGGATATTAAGAGATTAGATTAGGAGATTAAGAGATTAGATATTAGGAGGAAATTCTCTATGGTGAGGCACTGGAACAGATTGCCCAGAGAAGTTGTGGATGCCCCATCCCTGGAAGTGTCCAAGGCCAGGCTGGATGGGGCTTGGAGCAACCTGGTCTGTGGAAGGTGTTGGAAATTAAGTGACCTTTAAGGTCTTTTCTGGACCAAACCATCCTATGACTCAAATAGGGGAAATATCTCTACATGTTTTGAGAATAGACTTATCAAAAGACTGTGAGACACTTGGGTAAAACAGTGTAGAAAGGGTCGCAGAAACAAGACCCAAGTCTTATTAAAGAGGGGCAGTGGATGGAGGAAGGAACAAAAAACTGAGCAGAGGAATAAGAAACCTAGACTAGTTTCAGGAAAAGATCGAGCACATAAAAGCGTGGGAAGAGCCAAAGCCTCAGGGACAAAGTGATAATTTTTTTTGTAAAACTGCACGTACAGAATATCATAATGAAAAATACAGCAGCACTGCCAGGGGACATGGCTGTTTGGGAAGCAGAAGCTGAGCATCCTGGAAGTGAGTAAATAGCACCAGCGTCCTGTGCTCATTATTCAAAGGCAGATGTGTTCAGTTTTAACATGGATTTAGTACCGTAGAAGCAGAATTTTGCATGGCTTGATGCATTTTCATATGTGCTTAGAAATATGTACAAGTTTGGTGTTCCAAAGCTGTGATACACCTTTGCTGTACCCATGAAGGCACATTTATAGCCTCTGGCTGGAAATCCCATATAAGACCATTGAATCTTCCAGCTTCCTCTTCTTGCAGCAGCTTTTCCCAGTGAAGGAGCCCACCTCCCACTTGTACACCTGCACTGACATCTTCCCATTAATTGTGCTTAGCTCTATGCAAATTCATGTGTCCATATATATTGTATCTATGTATCTATCTCTCATGGTTCCTGGTTTCATTAATTTCTTCTAAATTCTTATTATGTTCTGAGCTTAATTCTGCTGATGAAATTGGTATTTTTATTGGCTTGTACTGCATTACATGTGTGCACTGACTTTTAAAAAAATCAATTAACTCAAATGGGGGGATGTCAGAGTGTTCTAGTCTGTATCACAGCTCAAACAAAGCTGCCAGCCCTGCCAGCAGCTTTCAGTGTTAGAAGTTGAGTAAATGGAATGTTTAACTTTTACATTTCCCCCTAGGTACTTGATAGAGAAAGGATATCAATGATCCAAAGATATTCAACAGAGAGTGGTTCCAGAGAGTTGTGGCTCTTCTCACCATGAGAAATGTAAACAATGAGTGCTTTTTAGACTTGTTGCTGAATTTAGTGCTCACAGGGGGGTTGAACAGTTGGAGGAGTACCGAGGCAGACCCACTGTGGGGAACACGTAACACCAGCTCCTTTCCTGGGTCACTGCTAAAGCACTGCTTCTTGGCTAAATGCAACATGCCTGCTATCCTGGTTGGTGCCCCTTCAGTAGGAGAGTACACATAAATTTGTAGTGCTTGGAGCACTTAGCATTTAGATTGAAATAGGGGAAAGCAATTTACCTTTGCCTACTATTGCCACATGGTAAAATTACACTGACCTTGACAGCATCTTTTGTTTGCCTGGAGCACTCTGAATTCAGGGCGACGTTGGCTGCATGAACACAAATTAATTGCCATCATGGTTAAAATGAAACACCTGAATGAAAGCTGAGGGAACATCTTTACCTCTAACTGGATTCCTCAAATCAGACTCACAAATGGAGCTCAGTATCTGAGAAAATCCTGGCTTTCAGATAAGATCCTTTCAGTTGAAAAAAATCCTCTTTCTGGTCATGGGCTGCTCTTCATACAGCATCCAGAAGGACTGCTTTGCTCCAGAGGCAGAACAGCATGTATCTTTTCCTGATATAAATGCAAAATTAGCTAACATTCCAGTGATGTGTGGAAATCTGTGTTGTAGAAAGCTAATTTCCAGATAAGAATTTAATTTCCTGTAGTCAGGAGCTATACAATAAGAAGGGGGGGTGAAAGAAATTGAAAGAATTAAAACAATTGCATTAAGCTACTTTCTTCCTCTCCAGATACCCCATTATCTAATCTTTTGCATTTCTAATAAGTAGTGATCAGGCACCTAGTTTGTCCATGGCTGATGTTCTATGGAAGAATTTTAACTAAAAAACAATAAAATAAACCTTCTACCACAAATTCTTTCAAAATATGGTTGTATGGTTGTGGTTGTAAAAGCAATTCGGTTTTCACAGAAAGGGGCGATGAAAATGTGTGTATCACGCCTGAATTAACCCCCTTACAGGTGAACTTTTGCAGGCAGAAATCAACCCACCCAAGTTATTAGCCAAAGATTTTTGCCTGAAAGCTGATATTTCTAAGTTGCCCTTCTGGTAGAAGGAACAACAAAAAAAAACCAACCTGAAGTACCCAGGAGCCTCACCAAGGAAGAAAAGCCCAGGCAGATATTGTAGCCAATAGAACATGAATGACAGGATCACTCCTGTTTTGGTTTGGCAGAACGAGGGCAAAAGGCTGAAGTATGAAGGAGCTTCACCAAGGGAAAAGCCAGAGCAACCATTGGAAGATCATCGAATCATTAAAGTTGGAAAAGTATTCTGAGATCATCAAGTCCAACCATCAACCTAGCATTACTACCATGCTCACCATTAAATTATGTTCTCAGGTGTGATAACTGCACGTTCTTTAAACACTTCCAGGGATGGTGACTCCACCACTTCCCTGGATAGCCTGTCCAATAATTTACAAAACTTTTCACAAATTTTTTTCCTGCTATCCAGTCTAAACCTCCTCTGGCACAGACTGAGGTAATTTCCTCTCATCCTGTCACTAGTTACCTCGAGAAGAGGTTGATCCCCACCTTACTACACCCTTCTTACAGGTCATTGTAGAGAGAGACAAGGTCTCTCTTGAGCCTTCTCATAAGACTTGTGCTCCAGACCCTTCCCCAGCTCCATTGCACTTCTCTGCACAAGCTCCAGCACTTCAGTTTCTTTCTTGCAATGAAAGGCCCAGGGCTGAACACAGGATTTGAGGTGTGGCCTCATATCGAGGGGACAATCCCTGCCCTGGTCCTGCTGGCCACACTATTGCTGAGCCAGGCCAGGATGCCTTTGGCCTTCTTGGGCACGGCTGGCTCTTGTTCAGCTGCTGTCAACCAGCACCCCCAGATCCATTTTCTCCAGGCAACTTTCCAGCCTCCCTGCCCCCAGCCTGTAGCACTGCTTGGGGCTGTTGTGACTCAAGTGCAGGACTTGGCACTTTGAGATACTGCTGTGTTTTTGCTATTCAGGGAAAGAGAAGAATGCACACACTTTTCTCTCTGAAAGAACGATTTTCTTCTTTCCAGTCATTTAGAACTATGAATGCACTCCTAAGGAGGGGGAATGAAAGGAACATTAAATCTAAAAAGTGATTTAAGAAAAAACATAACTTTCAGAAGGACAGTTTTGGCATTACAAAGTTTATAACATGCGGTTAAATGTAAGAATGGTTAATGAGAAGTTCCTTCTCACTTTATGAAAAGTCATAAAGGAGGTGTACTGTGAAAAGAAAAACCTCAGGAAGTTAGAGTGAGATCAACATACAACCTGTTAGATTTGCCTGAGCTAAAAGTTTTACGTTTTCCCCATCATTTGAAGGAAAGGAGCAATTTTTTCCTGAAATTCTGAACAGAGATTCTATCTGGTATGTTTTTAAATTCTATTTTATACAAGAAATCTTAACTTTTCAAAAAAGTAAGAAGTAAAAAGAAATTACTATTTTGTGGGTCTGTACTCTCAGAATTTAATGAAATATTTCACATTTCCACTGTGAACTTATATACTCCTTCACAAAATAAATGTAACTTTTTATTAAAAAAAATCCTGTTAAAATACAGACCCTTTAACATTACCACCACTTCCAGCAACATCCATTGCTCTCTCCTTAGCTAAGGAAATCCCCATCTAGGAGACTGTTTTAAACCTTGAGAGCAAGAGCTCTTCTGCCTCTTCTGCCAGGCTTCTAGGAAGAAGAAAGGTAAACAGCCACCTCTGATCCATTGGTCACAAAGGGACAGGAGGCTGCTATGGGTTGACAGAAGTTGGTTCTGCTGTCACAAAGCCTCTTACTCAGCCCATTTGATTACTAACACGAAAACAGAAAGTTGCAACAGAAGAGAGTTCAAGGATGCTTAGCTCAGGAGCTGGCTGCCATAGCGGTTTCCAGTTAGCCTTTTGCAGGATGGTTGCATTTGATCACCTGCCCTCACAAATGTGAGGGAGCGTAAATCTGGAATTTGTGCATTCATCTGTTGTGTTTTGACAGGAGAGAGGCTTTTGGCAGACAGTTAGTGGAAATAAACTCTCTCTCCAGGGCTCAGAGCCATGTTGCAAGTGCTGGAGAGTATTTATGGTCTCTCATCCACTCTTCAGAGAGGCTGCAGTTCAACCAGCTGCAGGGCTCTGGAACAGAAGTGTTGCTTAGCAAGAGGGAAAAGTCCATCCACCTGACAGACAGAACTGCCAAATATTTTTTTTTCTCTGAGAAGTTTTGGGCATAGGCTCTTTTCAGATACTTTAGGAGGATGTAGACACAAAAACTTAAGAACTGATGTTAGATCAATTCTAAACCTCCATGCCATCAGTTTTGTTCCTTTCATGAGAAGATTCCATCCTTTTAGAGAAAAAAAAAACATCATAAAAACCAAAGTACTTTTCAGTTTAATTAAATCTGTGAGCTACATCCTTCATGCCACAGAGCAGTATCACTGATGAGGGAACATGAAAAGCTTGCCAAGCTTAGGTCAATCAGATAAGTACCCCAAGCACAGCTGCTAATCTGAATCATTTAACTAGTTTTGACCACTTGAGACTGAAAATGAAGCTCAGTATTTCATACAAACAGGCATTCCCATGTGATTTGCCATAGTTTTTTCTTCCAGAAAAGAGAGAAAGGTTTGGCTCGATTTAAGTTCTAAATAAACTCTTTGTAGGGTGTGGAGCTCTGATATCATCGGGAGTTGTTATAGTGAGATATAAGATAGTGCCAATAACAAACTTCAAGCATTCAAACTTCACTCTCTATAAGCCCAAAGAGAAACAAAGTGGGAAGCTGGAGTGGATTCAAAAGGCTAAGGGTGGGATTGGCCTAGCTGGCCTTTAGATTATCCAAAGAAAATTTCCAATGGTGGAGTTGAGTAGCTGGTCTGGGCCCCTTGAAGGGGCTTAAGGCTGTATGCAAACATTATGTGTTGCTGTTTTAAATCCTCTGATGGGATGAGCACCCTGTGGATTGGGCTGTAACCAGTGGGCTGGTTTTCAAGGCTTAATGCTTGCCAGCAGCCCCTGGGCGAGGCCAGTTCAGCTTGCTGTAAAGATAGGTTTCTTTATTTGACAACAGTGTATTTTTCCTGGGTTTTATTACATATTTATCCTCTAGGCTCAGCAGCCCCTCGTCACGTCCCTGGGTGAGAAGGACCACCCTGCACTCCTAGCATGTTAACTGCTGTCAGAAGAGAGGGATCCCCAAGCCATCACCCACCTGCAGATCACAGCATCAGGCAGGGGGCTGGGGAAGGGAAAGGCTGGGGAAGTGCACAGGCAGTGTTCTCCAGGCAGGCTTTGACATTTCAGCAGCTCTACAGAGCAGCTGCCCGCTTCTTTTTGTTGTGTTTGCCCAACAGATCTCCATCTCTCTTTCCTCTGGCTTTATACCCAGAGCTATCCTTTCTGCATGGCAGTGGGAGACGGACAGGGATGGAGGTGCAGTTGTGTGAGCATATGTGTGTGGTGTAATGGTCCTGCTGGTGTGAGCTCTCACACGGGAACACCCAGCCTAGGATGGGAATAAACACCCTGTGTGTATGTAGCTGACTGCACAAAAACACACAAATGATCACACCCACTCAGGCCAAAAACTGAGCTAGCTCAGGCTCATCTTTCTGTAGGATTCCTAGTGAAGAATAAGAGCAGGATGAACATACGTGGCATTTCCTCCAGACACCCAAAATTGTACTTGCACAATTTAAAGCTATTTTCTGTCAGGATCTTCCTGGGATGGATGTTTTTTTTGTATTCACTAGCTTCCAAAGGCTTTCCCAGCTGTGTGTCTCCAGTGTCCACTCCAACTTGTAGTGGTTCCTTGTATGTCTGTATTAACACAAGTCCCACCCCCCCATCACCCCCCCCCCCCCCAATAAATCCTTTTTATTGAAGAAGACAGGCAGTGATTGTTTCTGAGCATCCTCACCATACTTTTCATACACTTCTTTCACTGAATTGTCTCTCTCCCAGACCAAGACATTCTGTCCTGGTAAAGTCATTGCCTATACTGAAGCTTTCAGTATCTAAGCAGATATTGATGCTGCTTGTATTTTTTACTTACCCTGAACCTTCTTTGGTTTTGCTGTACCATTTTTGACATGAAAAGACACAAACCTCACAGGAATCACTAATCATAACACAGGTGAGCTATGAGTTTGCTCACTAGCATAATGTTCTTCCTTCTTTTTTTCTTTATTCCTACCCCCACTATGCCCTAGTACTTTATTTAAGGTTGGTTCTTTGACCCCTACTGAGTGCTGAGCTGGCATATTCATAGATCTGAAAAATAGGTCCCAAAATCTTGCTCCTGACTGCTGATGGTCATCTCACAGCATGCCATTTTGGCTGTGAAACTAGGATTGCTTTTCTGCCCTACATATCCCTTTATATTTATCTACTCTGTATCACATGTACCATGTTATTGTCTTGTTACTAAGTCTCATTAAAGTACTACCAAAGCCTTACTCTTAAAGTCAGCCTTTGTCCTTAACAATATAAATATTTCACTGCTGTAAATAAACTTTCCCCCTGTTCACTGCCTTTTCCAGGTTGCTTATGGATACCCTGACAGCAACTGTTGCACTACACAGCAGTGCAGAATTTCTATGGTCCCCTCCTCTGCTTACTATCTTTTATTATGCAATGATTTTCTTCTTCTTGGTAGGGAAGTCTTTGGACTCCCTCAAAAGCCTAGTGGCGAATCAAGAAACAAGTTTGCCGAAAGCATTTAGATATCCAGGTAGACTGTATCAACTGAATTGCTCTTATCTGTATGTACATTGATCTCATGAAACAGCACCAATCTGTAAAAATGGAAAAGGTCATGCTGACTCTTTCCTAGCAAATCGAATTTATTGAAGTGTCAATGAATATTGTTCTTCATTACATTTTCTGCTAATTTGCCTAGTGCAAAGATTTCAGACTTCCAGGTCCGTTCTTTCTTACATCTCCCCCATCTCCCCTGGAACTTTTGCTAAAAAAAGAGTTGGCCAGGCATTTGATATTTGATAACAACTCCTTAGATATCAAGGGGGTTTTAAGCATATAGTCTGCTGCTCATTCAGTAGTCATTTAATTATTTCGTCCTTGAGGTCCATAGAAACTCCTGGATGGTATCTGGGTTTTGGCAACCTGTTGCTATGCATTTTGTTTCAGTGTTCCCAGACCTGGTTCCTGGGCACAGCTATTTCAGACAAACTTGCCAATTGAGTCACCCCATTCCAAAATGGTTTCTGATGTGAGAATTTAAAGGATTCGTTTAGTTTCTCTAATAGCTGTATTTTTTCTGAGTGCTCCCTTCGAACTCTGGTGATCAATGGGCTCCACTGATTTTCTGGCAAGCTTCCTGATCCTGATGTTCAGGAAAAAGAGATTTATTGCTAGTTTTGATTCCTTTTGCTAGAAACTCATCAAACCCCTTTTTGGCTGTCAAATTGTCATTGTGCATGTAATCTTCCAGAGTGTCTGTTACTTTCTAATTTATTCATTTGGATCAAACTTCAGCTGTTTGAAGGATTTGCAGTTATTCTTCTAATAACCTCCTTTATCTCACCATTTTCAAAGCTACCATGTACTGCCCATTTTCAAGCCTACTTGATGAATAATGTGCACTGGCCTTGTGCTTTCAGCACAGCATCCTTTAGCAGACTTCATGTCTCCAGGAAATAATTAATTCTCTTTGTTGTGGCATTTTGTTTCTCTTAAATAAAATTCCTCATTTACATAAGTTTCTCCTCCAAGCCAACTCCATAATTGCCTGTTTTCTGATCAATATCCTTAAGCAGTTCCTCCATGCAATAGTTATTGACTGTTTCATATTACATTCTTCTACAATATCTGGACCATTTGCATGTAAATTAATGAAGTCTGGTGTTTGTTACTGCCCTTCTTGCCTCTCTGGCATCTTGGAATTCCCCCATATTCTGCAGCTGGTGTCAACATCCTGGTAACAGAGGCAGTTTCATACACAATATTCTTCCCCTGCTATAGTGGTAACACCATATTAGGTCTGTAATTTCAATCCTCACAGATTTTATGTTTCATACTGATTAGATAATTTGTTAATTTGAGTGATTGTAGCATGGCTTAGTCTATATGCTGAATGTTTGGTATTATAGAATTCCACTTACCATTCTCTTTCCACTGTATTTCTGAAGCCTGTTGTGTTGATGCCTTCACTTAGACTACAAATGCCTGTTCTTTTACCTTATGTCTTAACTAGGCATTAAATGTTCTGTCTTTCTGACTCTCTTTCCCTGGCCAGTGATGGTTCCAGGAGCATTTCTGAGACAGCTTCCATAGAAATCCTGATTGTCAGCACCTCAGAACTTTAGCTTCACCTCTAGCACCCTGCATCACCTCTCTCCTTGCCTTTCCTTTCCTGCAGTACTGCTATCCACATGGACCACAACCATCTGGTGCTCTGCCACACCTCTTAGGAGCTGATCGAGGCTCCTCATTAAGTCCTCCCTTAACGCTGGATGCTATGTCCACACAGCATCTCTGGTTCCCTACACAGATTTTCTTCTCTGGATGATCCCACTGCCCTTCCCTGGCTTTATCCAAGCACCGTGTTGCATCTCCTGTGACCACAGGCTGCAGGTGCTGTTTGCACAGCATTCCAACAGCTGCAGAAATAAATGGAGCCAAGTGCATCCCAGGTCAGAAACTCAGCAGCACCCGGAGCTTTCAGGAGCCTGCAGGTACTTCAGTGTGGATCTGTCTGGAGCACCTCGCTAACAACATAACTGGGTAGCTCTGAGCACCTGAGGGGCTGCTCAGGTGTAGAAAATTAAGCAGTTGCACAAGAATTTGCAGGATTTGGGTCTAGATGTGTGAATTTAGGGCAAGGTTTTGCCTTCCTCTCTTCTGTTAACTAAGCAGATCAACTCCAGCAGCTCAAATAAACATGTGGGGTTTTAATAAAATGCACAATTACAGAGCTGATTATTGGGATGCTAGCAAATACCATGTAAATCTTTTCACACATTTCTCTGACTCAGTATTTTTCCCTCATTCAGTCTTCTCTGGCAGAAGGACGGGATGTCTAGGCAGGCTGATCATAACAGAAACATTACTAAGAGCGATTGAATGCTTGGTGTAAATTTTCACATGCAAACTCTGTGTAGAAGGCGGGGAGAGACATAAGGAAGTAGTAGTCAGTTTTGTTAGCACCTTTGCTTTATCTTACTTGGAGCTGCTCGTACTGGTAACACGTGAAATCAGTTTGAAGCATGAGCTGCCAGGCGAGTTGTTGATCTGAAAGCTGTGGTAGTTTGTGTTCATTTAATGAGCTCGGTGTTGGTGCTGTCCTGTGTACGCTGCTGACCAAGCCACGTAATCTCCTCCGTAGGGATGCCGTAGCACTCCTAAGTCCTGTGATGAGATTGTGCAGAAAGCATTAACCTTCTTTGTCTGACCCTTTTATTTGCACTCCCCCCAGGACTTCATTCATCTCCACTGCTAGATCAATTAAAAAAAAAGGAGGAAAAAGAAGTGTTTCCATTGGCTAGTCTGCCAGCACATGTGTCTGACATGAGAATAAATGCTCATAAGTGCACAAGAGCTCAGATACTGTGAGTTACATTTTAAAGACAGTGTTCTGGGTTTAGCTGCTTGATTCCCACTGACATTAATGGAAGGCACGAAGCTAAATCATAGTGCATTGCTTTCAGATCTGACCCCAGAAGACAATTCCTGATGGGAAGGGGCAGAGCCTGAGAAATAAAAGTTTACAAAACCAGAGAGCTGAAATAATCAGATAATAACTAGGAGACATAGGTGCAAAACTGAAAGAATTATGATTCTGATAAACTTGCGTGTAAGCAATAAATCCCTAAGATGAGTGGAGAAAAGAGAGAGTTTAATCACAGGGGCAACATTTATGTATTTTTACTCAGTGGAAAATGTTATAGGCTTGACTTCATTTTTATTTACCAGATCTGAAGGTGCTGACGTCCTCTTGACAGCGAGCACTGAGAGACGGCCCGCAAAGCCTTCAAGCTGCAGAGCACACAACCTCCCAGCAGGTGGCTTGGGCACAGCAAACCAGGCTGGGACTTTGGGGAAAAAGAACTTAAAATAGCTGCAAAAGAGTATCAGACAGTTCATTCATGGCTTATTGATGCCACAGATCTCAGTTACATTTCGTGGTCTGAGGCATGAGGCAAAAGATCTTTCCCAACCCTGAGTCCTGCATCAATATTTCATGATGATTCAGTTTAAAGTATTAGGAATTTTTTGTCTTTTATGATTTTAAGTCAGCAGTGTGATGCCAGTTGACATAGCTGGGCATCTAGTCTACAAGGTTTGGAAGATGAATTTGGCCTCCACTCGTGGATTGATGAGTGGAAATGGATCCCACAGAGAGAACAGGCAGCAGAAGATGGATTTTTGTGGCATGCAGCTCAGTGAAGTGAAAGGCATTAGCACGCACCCACTGCAGGAGATCTCATGAGCTGACACAAGGACTGTTCTTGGAGGCTGACAGTAACATTTTCAAATTTCTGTTGGAAATTATTAGCTCAAGTTTCTCAAGTTCTTTAAGTTCTGCTCCTGTGCCACTAGGAAGGTTTTTAAAATAGAGCACCTTAGGTTTAGGGAGGCAGTCTGATGGAAGAGTGAGACAGTAAAAGAAGGCAGGAGACTGGTTTTGCAAAACAAACACAAAATCCTTTCTTCCCTCTGTTCTTCCCACACAATTTTATGAAATACTATATTGTTTTGATAATTTGTAATTTACAGCAAACCACAAGAAGCATTGCCAGCATAAAGTAAGCAAAATCCTAGGACTGAAAATATGAACAAGTCACCATGAAAGTGATGGAGCCAAGAAGAAAAATTGTATTTTGGAAAAGCAACGAAAGAATAATGAAGACCAGACCTAGACTGCTAACATTTGTGACGCTGGCATACAGAGGAAAAGTATCGTCAACTGTATAAGTCAGCAAGACAACAAGAAGTATCCAGAGAAGTATGTACAGAAGATTAGTCAAAATGGTAGAGTTTCTCTCTTCCAGCCAAAATAACAAATGTGACAATTTTCAGCAATCCTGAAATCCTGAAACACCCCAGCAATCCTGGGAAAGAGCAG
The DNA here is from genome assembly GCF_049639895.1 of Pseudopodoces humilis. Classification (NCBI taxonomy): domain Eukaryota; kingdom Metazoa; phylum Chordata; class Aves; order Passeriformes; family Paridae; genus Pseudopodoces; species Pseudopodoces humilis. The sequence continues at coordinate 119,869,194 of NC_142200.1, read as the reverse complement.
TGCCTTGTATAAGCTCTGCATCAGAGGGAAGGCTGTGTGCCACGAAGTGGGCAAAATGCCTGCTAGATCATAAAACAAGCAGTTGTTGCAGAGTTGAACGGCATGAGCAGGAAAATGAAGCTGTTTGATGAGCTTCCTCTTGAGCAAGGGCTCATGCCACTCTGCCCTTCTCTAGTTAGGTGCTTACTTAGGTGGGAACACACACAGGGTTTATCCATGGTTTCACCTGACACCATAACTGAGCTTCAAGAACAATGTTGCTCACACTTCAAGAAGAATGTATCCCATCAACTGTGGGAATGTTTAGTAGAATATAAAAATATCCTTTTAAGCTGCAGCTACACAGGCTTGATCATTATAATTATGGGTAATGGAATGGCTGTGGATCCTGGTCTATGTTTAGTAGTCAGAATCAGGGCATTAATGTTTTTAGATAAAGATAGGATCTGATTTCTCTTCCCAGAGTGGCTCCTCATTCCTCTCAACTGAGCAACCATAACATTCATATTTATATACTACATTTCTTCTTCAAAACATTGCCCTTGGTCTTGTTTATTTCTGTGTGAAAACTGCTTGCAGTCTCCTAGTGGCACCCCAAAATTTCCTAACCTAATTGCAAGTGTGCTCTGGAAAGAAGCACTGCCACAGCAAATGTCAAAAGGGTCAAGGCAGAGCTGAAAAGCAAAAGCGACATACCTAATCAAAAGAGAGACCTCTCTGGTCATAAGCTGTTTGTGGAGCCTCTGCCAAATCCAAGAGCAGTGTCTGATTTGACCTCTTATGTTAATAGCCTTAGCATTTCCAGCCTTTTTCTGACACTTGTCTCTGGTGCATCTGCTGTAAGTGGTTATCTATTTAAATGAGCATTTTTTACTTGGAGTGGATTTGGTTTCGTTCTTATATAAAAAAAAAGTGTCTCTTTCAAAACAACCAGGAAAAAACTCAGGAAAAAAACCTCTGTGTGGCAGGAGTCCCAAAATTCATCTCTGAAAACACACAGAGCTGCACTCTTTTGAAAGTGCCAGTTCTGTGAAATCCTTGGCAGTCCCCGCAGGGCACCAAGTGCCCTCAGTTCTCAGGATAGTACTTGCAATTTAAAGCTGCTCAGGAGGCTGCAGGATGAAGCTACTACTGCTAAAAAATATGCCCATGCACTTCTTGCCCGTGCACATACCCAACACGTCAGTGCTACAGTCATTAAAGAATTACAGGCTCTCACAAAAGGCATGATCTTATATCCTTGGGATTAAACCTGGTGCTTAGCCTTATTTTTCAAACAGAAAGATAAAACACATCCATAATAAAACAGATTGGCAGAGCAAATATGGGGTTTCTAAAATAAGTGTCAACGTAAAGCAACAAAAAAGCAATGCAGAGCTCACTGGTGGTTTTTCTGCTTCTACAGTGACACCAACCGAGAAATTGCATCTGGTGATGACATCTGTGTATGTTCAGTAGTTATTTATTCCACTGAAGAAAAATTAGAGGTGTAGTCATTCTGAAAATACTTTCTTACCGAGCATGAAGCTGTTGCCTTGCTTTCTAGGGATGAAGAACTCAATTTTGCAGGGGCTGAGAGACCTCTTTTCTCCACAAGTTTACCTGACGGCAACTGAGGATTCTTAGCACATCTCAGAAATGCACTTCACTTCCAAGGAGAGAAATTCTGACTCCTTTGAAGTTGATGGGAGTTCTGCCATCAGTCTGGCTAAGATTTCTTCCATGGCCTGTAAAACAGAACTGTCTGCTGTCTGCATGTGTATTCTTTGACACTCTGCTGGCCTCGGCCACTGTTATGGTATGTATGAAACCACAAGTCATCTCTCGGACATTATTTTTTACAATGATAACAAAGAACTCTTTTTTTTTCTAGGACCTCCTATAAAATACAAACATCCAGCAAATCTAAGCTCATCTTCCATTCACACCCCCCTCTGAAGTGAGGAAAAATGAGGATGAGAGTGTTTGTGATGATTTAGGCATCTGCTGGCCAGCTCTGATGCGCCTTTGCAGAAGGATTGGCCCAGTTGTAGAAAGGATGGCATTCATCTGAATACGTATGAACACAAACAGTGCTCAGAAGCTCCTGCCCAGTTTCATATCCTGCCATCCCCCTTCCACATATTGAATTAGTGCATTTATAATGGCATCTCTGTTCATTTAATAAATTTAAATTTCAATTACAGACCACTAACAATTAGTCATGCAGACTAGATATGACAGATGGGCCTCATCCATGGTTGATTACACTAAAAAATGTTATGTGAATCTATTTTTAAAATACTATCATTCTAATATCCTTGCTGCATGCAAATAGGTGAGAGGTTTGTAATATATTAAGAAGAAATTTGGCTTCCTGACAATATTGAAATTTGCACAGAGCATGAAGTTTATATAATAAAAGGGTTCATTATTGTTTCCTGTTATCTGGGGTTCTTTAGTAAAACACATGTTTGTGTAAAGACATGTAGCACAGCGTGATAATTTGGTTAGTCTTATTTCTCTACATGGGCTTGATTTAAAACATCAAACCAGAAAATGTGTCCAAGATAGAAAAATACTTGCATGGAATATGGCAAGGGTGTGCCCGAATCGAGTGAGAGATTTTACATTTGCCTTTGACTCCCTTGGATACCTGATATTTTAAAATTTAGCCTTGAATGGACAGCTATTAAAATATATATTTGGTGATGAAAATAAAGGCTCTTCCCTCCCTTCCTCCCACCCAGCATGAAATGAATAAGTTGCATATGTTGCTGCCTTTGAAATGCTCATGTAGACTCATGTAAACTAAATAAATGGAGGATTTTATATTACTTCAAAAGGATTTTAACTAAGGTTTAGACAGTCAATAATATTTGTATACTCTATCTATATTTTTTAGCCTCTGAGACTCCCATCTAGTCAAACAGAGTGGGGGAAAGGGATCAAAAAATGTTACTAGAGGAGTGTGTTTGAATGGCATTAGTCTTCTGATTTTTCATCTCATGTCCTTTCAACCATATTCACAAATGCTTCTTTTTGTAGATGGCTAGCAAACTAAATTATAATGCCATGCTAGGAGGAATGATTCTCACAGAAAACAATCTTTCTCTATAAAAAGCACCTTTTAAAAAAAAGAGATTTATTTGCTTTTCAGGAAACGACTTCAGAAAAAAAAAATCCTGTATTAAAGACAAAAAGGTAGGAGAAAGTCCTATTGAGTAACACCAATGAGAAAATCAGGAAAGAGCATATCAGGTAACACCAAACTACCCAAGAACCGCTGACCTTAAAAGATTTAAGTTACAGCCAGAAAAATTAAGGAGAAAGGGCAATTTTAATCTGAGATGTAAAAATAACCTCATTCAATTGTACCATGTTTCATATTTATGGCACAAACCTTTGTCCTTTTCATTTATTTGTACCAGTTGCTCTAAACCTTTAGTATCTGGAGATCCAGTTTGTCACTGATAGTCTTTGATGGCTATGAAAGATAAAATGCAGATAGAATACAAATATCAGACCAGAACTTCAGTCTTACAATACCTATAGCACCTCTGCAACTTCAAAGTAATAGAAAAGGCCATAAAGCAATTTAAATTTAAATTTAAAGACGCCAGAGGAGCCTTTCCATCCCAGCAGAACCCTGGGTGACAGCTCCTGCCACAGAGCAGCTGGGTGAGGAGGAGGCAGCACGGTGTAAATGTTACTCCAGGCCAGTGACCCCTTGCTGCTCAACAGCCCCCTTAGCTGTGACCACAACTGAGGCTGTTCCCAGGCCCAGTATCTTGGTGGTATCCCTTGGGAACACCAAAAGAAAGGAATCAAGAGACAGTGGAAAAGTCCCTCTCTCTATTCTCTCAAGCATCTGGTACTGTGCCGAGCGCAGCTTAGCTACTGGGGTGGTGACAGGCCAGTGTGTGTAACCCTATTCAGAAAAAATCATGGTTGGTAATTCTGTTAAATCACTTTATCCCTGAGTAAAGTAAACATCAGAGCAGATTTTTGTATTCTTATTTTTACAGTTTTCTTGCTTGGCTGACTAAATAAATAAAATTTATATGCCTGTCTGTCCATCTGAGTCTATGTGGGTTTTCATGTTTAAGCTGGCTTCATTCCCTGGAGTAAATGCCATGTTGCCATTAATCACTATGTGATGATGTGCACTAAAAACAGTGTCTGTGTATGTGGCAAGAGAAGAGCTGCATACCACTCTGGAATTATATGCTGAATTCACTCATTTGCATGGCTTGCAAAAACCTCTTTTTCAGGAGGGGGAAAAAAAGCAATGTATGAAGGAAGCTCCAGGAGTGTTCCCAGGGCAATGTTTAACCCGTGATTTGCTCAAAATCCCTCAGAAGTTCTTCATTCTGCGTCAGTGGAAGAATCTGTGCTGTTGCAGCACTGATTGCAAATTTTAACAAGTTTGCACCAGGGCTCCATGGGCGAAGGTCAAGCCCTGGTAACTGCTGAGGCAGCTCCGGGCTGATCCGGGGCTGACACGCTCCACTTAGCTGGAGGTCCAGTGCTGTGCTGAGCTCTTGGTAAATACTCTCAGCCAGTTCACAGGGCAGAAATCATCAGTCTCACTGCAAAGGGCACAAAACATCTAGCTAAGGGGTCAGCTGCTCCTGGTTCCTCAACACCTCTTGGCTAGCCCAGGTTCTGAGACAGGCTCCTTTTTGCAGTCTGAAATGCTATATTGCATATCCAACCTCGAGAAATGCCTCCCTGCTTGCACTCTGTTTGATGACAGACACATGGACCAGCTGTCCTTGCCTGGGAGGAGGCTCTCATGGCCAGTGGGGTTGGGATGCCCTGTGTGTTGTCACCCTGTCACCCCTGTGGGGCACCTGGGGTGACATCTGTGATGCTGTGTAGGTGATCTGAGGAAGTCCCAGGGAATCCACACCACAACTGTTTCTCTCATGTCTTGGTGCAGAGTTTGGAGTGATTTCACATTATTCTAGCCGTAAAAGTTCCTGTTACCATTCTCTACGGGACAGATTTGTGCACATCAAGTTAGCCAATCTACAAAATGCTGACTTGCACCTAAAAAGTAAGATGATAAAATGACTGAGGAGAAAATCATTGTAATGTTCTTAAGCAGTGCTAAACTGGTTGTAACAGATAAAATATTTGCTTCAGCTTGCAATTGTAAGAGAGACAGAAAGCAGTGCTACATACATGTTTGAAGTCTGAAAAAATGATGAAATACAAAGTTTATTTTCTACTTTCAATCCAAATACACCAGCATGAAAGATGATACAGAACTCATGCTGCTTTTTGCTGCAGACCATTGTTATTCCTGTGGGTGAGATATGGGAGATATATGATATTTATATAATTTTAAACTATGGACTCTCCCTCAGCTTGTATCCTGTGGGGCTGCAGGATGGATCTTTTAAGGCATTCTCCTTTCACGCATTTCCTCAGTCTTTCTAGTCTTCCTCGCCGTGCAACCCTGTGGGGAGCACACAGTCCAACTCAGTGTTTTTTTTCTGTGGCATCACTGCAGAAGCAAAGAGGAGGCCCTGGGAGAGTTAATTCTGTGTCAAGCAGCATTAGCTGTAGCTCTGATTTCCAGTCAGAAATCCCTGGGGTTGGCTGAGGACAGTGCTACAGACCAGAGCTGGTCTCCTGATCTCCCTGCCGCCTCACTGATTACCCCAGGCCCACTGAAATACCTTGGGGCATCTTCTTCTTTATCCAGATAACGGAGGGACAGTGCAGTGGAGGAATGACGGTCCCTGCCATTGCCCCAGATTATGTCAGGCTTCCATCCCTCCCACTCCAAGTCAGAGGGAACAGTTTAATACTGAGGCTCATAGTACAGTACTTCCGGGAAAAAAAATCACATTTTTTTCTTCCACATACTTTTTCTAGCTGTCGTGGTTTAACCCAAGCTGGCAACTAAACATCACACAAACACTTGCTCCCCCTTCCCAGTGGGATGGGGCAAAGACTCCAAAGAGTTAATGTGAGGAAGCCTTTGGGTTGAGATAAAGACAGTTCAATGGGACAGAGTGAAAGAGAATAATAATAATAATAATAATAATAATAATAATAATAATGATGATGATGGTGATGATGATGATGATTAGATCTATAATAACAACATCAGAATAATTAGGTTATACAAAAAAAGTGATGCACAGTACTATTGCTCACCACTGGCTGATGCCCAGTTCCTGAGCAGAGGTCCCTGACCAGCATTACCACACAGTGTGTATCCTGCCCATGTTGTCATATGGTATGGAATACTCCTTTGGCCACTTTGGGTTGGATGTCCCAGCTATGTCCTCTTCCAACCTCTTGTCACCTCTGAGTGACAGAGTATGAGAAGCTGAAAAGTCCTTAACTTAGTATAAAGACTATTCAGCAGTAACTGAAACCATCAGTGTGTCATCACCATTATTTTCATACTAAATTCCAGACACTATACTAGCTAGTAGGGAGAAAATTAACTCTATCCTGGCCAAAACATTAGCATTTCTTTGGGCTTTTTCAACATTATTAAATACAGAGAAATGTGAGACAAATGGAACAGAAATGTTTCTCTGCATGAAGCTTTCTATCTGGTACTGCATAAGTTGTAAGCTCCCCTCCTTCCCCATGAAGCTGCATGGATGCCTTAAGGTTTTTCCTCCTGTGGCTCTCTTCTGTTAAAATAGGCACTCCTAAAGAACTATTCCAGCTGCAAAAACCTGAACAATGTTTGCCACAGCAGCAGTCAGGAATACAGACATTTCCCTTCAGTCCACACTGGGGAAGCTGCAGGGCTCTCCAAGCCCTTTCTCTGACCCAGCCTCTGTGAGTTTTACCACTTTGAGAGCCTGTAGCTCTTGAAGTTCTCACTCACTGACGACAAAAGACATTTCATGGTCACCTGATAACCTTGTTTTTATATGTACATTGCTTTTAAAAGTGATTGACGGTTCAAGCTCAATCCAGTGTTTTCAACAGCAGCCTCTTATGATTACTCTAACCACTCTGTTAAATCCCAGGATTTTCTTAAATCCTGGGAATTGACAGCAATCTAAATACACGAATATTAACCTTGGGTCACTAGGGCTTAAGTTTTTGCAATGCACAAGTCTTGCATTAGTACATTGTTAATTTTACTGATAAATGGCAGCAAAACATAATCTGATTCTGTTTCATTGTAGTTATTATTTTTCTGGTTGGATATGGAATTTACACAGTACAAAAAATACCATTTATAACAATGGTTTTACTAATGCAAAGTGGGCCACCCCTGTGTCCTAAAGATACGGTATACTGTGTATAGTAGGAATTTCTCTACAGAAATTAATATTTTTTTTCTGAGAAAAAGTGGACACAGTCTCTGTCAGAATAACTCTGGTGGACTCATATAGTGAGGAAAGCTATTAACATTTTTTCTCTGAAGGTCATTATGCCCCCCAGACCACAGAAATGCAATTTCAGATGCTCATTCCTTCTATTGTGCCAAGAATGGGAAATGGTTTTGAACCACAGTGATCATGAGGTAAAATTTATGAGATACTCAGAACCATCTTTAAAGCTCTGGAGTTCTCATTCTGCCTGTTTAACAAGAAACATTTTCTATCTCTCAGGACAGGAATACAAAAAGATTGAAGTAAACACTGCAGTTTTGATTTTAATATCAAATTAATTGGGAAACTGCTATTTTTCATTCCCTCACAGTTATCTTGCTGTGTAGACATGGAAGTTTTCAATGAGATATTGAATTTTATTTTCTCCTATAGTAAAATCTGAGTTATCTCAGCAATGTTCAGTTCTATGGGAAAGATTTGTGATCTACACTGGTGACACAAACAGAGCTCTGTAGTGCTCATTTCTTGCTATCTGCTAGAAACGGACAATTAAGTTGCCCTGACAATACCCAAGTGCTTCTTTTCAGGAGCAGAAAATTTTATTCTTCCCAGGAACTACTCAGTTTACCTTTCATCAAATGAGAAGGATTTTCACTTTGATTCTCTATTTTAAAATTCACTCAGGATTGATCCTGCAAATGTCAGGTGCTTGATAACAAAAGCACATATTTACTCTGAAGCCAGAAGCAGCTCATATTTTACATAACACTTGGAATTTCAAGAAAACTGTGATTCCTCTTTGAGCTCTAAGTCAACTGGTTAATAGTGTTTCTATTTGTAAATGGTTTGGTATTTCCAGTAATTTATTTTGATCCTGGCTGTGTGTACATGAGAAGTATCACTGTCAGAGTTCAGAGATAATGTATTGTGTTTTTCAGATGTCTTTCTTCTGGGTGATGAGAGGAGCATGGCTGGATATGCCCTTTTGAGTAGCACTTTTAGTTGTGTACCTTACTCCACTGGCATCATGCCCTAGTAGCTGATCATCAGGTCACTTGCTAAAGTGCTCATTTGTTTTGGCAAATGTGAAAAAAAGAATCCTGAACAAACAGTTAAATATTGTCAAAAGCAGCTTCTGACCTTGGGGTACAGCACAGGTGAATGCAAGTTTGGGAACATGAGTGTCCAGAGAAATTGCCCTTTAGACACTGGAGCACAAGCAGTTGGAATCTCCCCACCAACTTCCTGCTATCTCATAGGTGCAACTTGAATTAAACAATCCCTCTGTGTACTACAACTATTGATAAAAATATAGTAGAGAGAGTCAAATCAGGAGCACAACAGCATCCAGACTTGTTCAGCTGCAGATACTGATTCCAGAGTCTCAGTCTCAAGATGGTGTTACTCATCTGGGCACACTCACACACTTTCTTATTTTTAATGAAGCTTGGGAGAAATATTCTATATGATTATATATATTCAGTTGCATATAAGATGCCATTCATCAGCTGGCTGACTCATTGTCTTTGTTTCTAAATCCTTGCTTGCACTCTGCTACTGCTATTAGGGTATTGTCAACAAACTCAATTAAAACTTCAGATTTGGCATACTTACACTTTCCTCATTAGAATACTTTCCTTGGTAGGAATGTAAACATAAAGGAAATTTTGAAGAGATTTATAGAATTCTTTAGGTTTTATTTAACAGCTTAAACTAATAACTTGTGTATGAATCTCCATTTCTCTTTAAAGAAATTGAATAAATTTCTTGAATAAAAATAATAAACAGAGTATTAATCTACTACCACCATAATCAATTTCATTTGCATATTTAGTATTTACTGGAATTTTTCAGTTCATTAACATTAAATTATATATATTCTCTTGCTTGTTAGAGTTAGGTCCATGTTTTTTGAGGTGCTGATCACCTTTTTTGAAGTGCTGAGGGCTCTGACGTTCAGAAATTATTCAGCAGTAGAAGCACACCGCCCACAATGCAGTTAGACTTTCAGTTAAAAAAAAATGCTTTTAAATTAAATGTAGAGCCACCCTCAACTTTCTATTTAGAATTTGACTTGGGGCTCTTAATGGGTTTGCACATTGCTGTGAATGTAGCCAAATGATTATATCAATGAATTTAACTCTATTTATGACTCTTGTACATCTAAACTCTAAATTAAATTATTTACATATTCATACACTTTTCAGCACAGAATTGTTTCTTAAGGTCCCTGAACTATCACACCAGGAAATTAGACTAGCTCTACCAGCTGTACAGCATGGAACACCAGTCTGATTCCACTGAGAAGCAGATCAGAGAAAAACATTTAGCAGCAATCTGCATTGTTCCTTTCTCTAGTGAATTGTACAGTGAATTGGCATGTTCCTAGGCACGCATTGAAAGAGGCATTTTTTTTAAACATTGTGATCTGGAGTTGAGAGTGTTAAGGAGTGTAATACTACTTAAATCTATCTGTGATTAGGAAAAAAAGTGAAATTTTGATAGAGGTCCCCTGGGTACCTTTCGTTCTGCAAACTTAAATCGTTGCATAAGAGTCCAGATCTGTGAGCTCTTCTGCTTCACTCAAATCCTGCACAGTGATTTTAGAGGCCTTTCTATAGATCATCAAACCCCTTCACAAAGATTAATCTGCTCAAAAATGAGACATGTTACAAATATTTGCACGTTATACCCTCACTAGTAGAATAATTTTAAATGTAGTGTTTTGTAATGATTAAATGGTTAAACTTAGTGTTTGCATTGGGTTATCTGGTGAAAGCCAGTAATGTCCACAGATGGCAAATACATGCAAATATCCATGTTTGGTATGAGAAATGAGGGAATGCAGCAGCAGACAAATCAAAAGCAGATAACCTCCAGCTATATCACTGGTGAATCCTGATTCCACTGAAGTCAGTAGCAAAACTCCCATTGCTCTCACCAGAGACAGCACTTTAGTGACCCTGCTGTAATAGCAAATTCATGTAGCACAGGGATCAAGCATTTGAAAATAACATGGAGTGTTGGAGCAATCTTCTGAAACAGGCTGATTAAAATCAGGCATATCGGAATATTCTCTGCCTCTTAAATCAGTCTGATTTTAATCAGCTGCTTTTGTTCGGAGGACACCATACATCTGTAACTGCTTTGTGGACTTCAGCCCCTATACCAAAGACAATGAAACAAGTTTTATGGAGAGGTAGAAGAATAATACTACTCTGTTGACTTTGGGAGAAGGAGAATTGACAATTTATGGAAAAAAATGTAAGCATCCTTAATAGCCTCATAGAATATCAGGTGAAAAATGTGACCCTGGCTGCACTGCATGTTTTTCAGCTTTATTTTACTGCTTATGTCAGTGTAAAAATTAAAACTAATGTATGTCCATAAACTCCAGCAGCATAAAAATGTGATTTGAATAGAACACTCTATACTAATAAGACTTGTTTATTCGAACTAACAAGACGTACATGAGGTAGCGCATTTCCAGCAGCTAAGCCAGCCCCATTCCCCTTATTACAGAGTGGGCATTAATCTCTTAAAGACTGGTGATAGAGCAAGCACAAACAAGCAAACAAATACTTAGAAAGGAAACAGACTGAGTATCCAAATTAAAAAGAATGCTATTGCTCTCTACAGGAGTGTTTTTACTCTTATCTATGCTACATAACCAACCTAAAACTCTTCAGCTAGCAAATACTCAGAGCTTTAGAGGGACTTGGATGGCTTAGGGGATTGCTTTTGGGATACAGAAGCTTTCATCTCTACGTCATTGCTTCTGGCTTTCATCCAAAGTGGGTAGTGATCAAAGGCTGCTGTATGATGAGCCCTTCAATACTCTGCATGAAACAGACGGAGTATGTTGTGTCTCCTGACCTGCACCCACAGTCCCCAGCTGAGATCCCCATCAGCCCTTGCTTGTGACACAGACTTGAGGTCCCCGGGGACCTGGGGTTCCTGTCCCCACCACCTCTCCACTAAGGAGTTGTGCATCTCTGCTGAAGAGAGTTGCAGCCACAGGATTCATGGAGCAGGGTGTGCACCACCACAGTGCATCACTGCCAACCCCAGCCTGGAAAGGGCACGAGGAAAGACAACCAGAAATACATGTCCAGATGGATGGGGCTTCAGCAGCAGCACGTAGAAGGCTGTCCTTCCCCTCACAAGTGCAAGCAATAGCATCAGTTTTGCTTCTCATTAGGCAGAAATTGCAAAGAGGGAAGGGGAGGGAACACAAACCATTCTGGTTAATGCTAGCACTAACTAACTAACAGCAATTATGGCTGAACTCCTGGCAGCCCCCAGTAATGGGGTTCTTGGATGACATGGTAGGTTTCAGAAGCTATGCAACATTTTCTAAATCAGATACAATTTTCTCAGTTGTTTGGTTTTTTCCTTGTGTCAGAAAGGAGATTTGAAAGAGCAGATCTACCTGCTAGGTTCTTCAGGCTGCGTGGAAATAAAACATAGCTTGGGAAGGCAATGCAAAAATTTGAAGGACCAAATTTTTTCTGGGCTGGACAAGAAAACTGAGTTACTCTGATCAAAAAAAAGGTGAAACTCCTGGTGTGATCACCCATAAAACTTACTGCAGGCAACTGTGAAATTGCTGCTGTATCAACAGACATCAGAGACACAAATACATGCTTTGAAAAGGAGTTACTATTTTAAGTACCAGAAAGTCTTGGAAAAAACAAATTAATCTGATTGACTCTGATTTATATTATAGATTATTACTGGTTAGATTGTGAGAAAACTTAATTTTACAATGAACAGAACCCTCTGCAAAAAAAAAAAAAGGTGCAGGTTTTAGTCACTTATCTTCAAAGCTGTAAATCATCATTGTTTACATGGGTTAAAAAAATGGTTCTCAGAATTATGATCTTATGAAATGACAGAAATGTTTGGTATTAATTACTTCATGAAGGAGATGTAATTTATGCTAATGAAATCTACTAGGTACGAATGCATTTGTTACAGGCTGTCACCCACTAATATGGATGAAGTGGAAGAGAAAAATCACCTGAATTACTGCCACTAAATAGCTACGAGAATTCCATGCAGGCCAATGGTTTTAAGTCTCACATGGAATTCATATGACTGATGAAACTGATGTATGGCAAGAAGACAGCTCCTTCTCGACTAGAAAAGTATGTGAGGACACACTGCCTCTGAGGATTATGAGACACAGAAAAACAGAGCAGAAGTTAACCACAAGAGCTGGAAGGGAGTCATGCAAAATAGCAGGCAGTCATGCAAAATAGCAACTTTCAGGTGGCAGATGCTTCCCTCTCGCAGTCAGAAAACACAGTGTTGAGGGATGTGCTTGCATCAGAAATGGAACTAAAATCATAGCATCCCCAGGGGGTCAGGCAGCTGCACAAACCCAGCCCCTTCATTTGTGTCCTTGCCCCTGGTGCATGTGCCTCAGAGCCTCAGCAATGTGCTTGCAGTGTACTTGCAAGACCACATCATCCACTACATTTTACCTGTCAAACAGGGTGTATTGCTGCTCTTCCCATGACATTTTAGCTCTGCTGGAAAGGGCAGAGTGATGGCAAGAACTTGGCTCTTCACCTTTATGAGCTGGTGTGCGCACATAATCACTTGACTCAAGGAGCTGAGACTTTGGGAAAAGCACCAAATGTTTATGTGCCCTGAGATAAAAATGTGAGATTCAGCAGCAATGCTGCTTGGAGTGCCAGGAGCTAGTGGGTTGGGCACAGCTAGGTTTCTATTGACGCAGATTAGCGTAATTAAGATGACAAGTCTGATACAACCCTAAATTTAAGCTTCTAACCCGGAACTCCCTCCAACCTCTTGTGAAGTTGTGCTGAGGAAAGGGGAGTATGGAACTTCATAGGGCCATGCTCCAAGAGGAGTTCTCCTGGGAGACAGATTTGAGGCAGAGCCAATGTACACAGGGCAATGTACAGGAGTCATATCAGCCTCATAGATTTTTTTATTTGCTCAGATATCCTCCTAACAGGATGAAAGTGCATTGTTTTTCAGACACCAGTGGCTCTTGGTGCTCCAGTTAAAAATTCTTATATGAAAACAGCAGACGGAAATGTCTGATTGTCATCAAATGGTACAGTCATGGGTGGGAATTAGTCACAGCCTGCAGAGCGGCTTTGGGAAGTAGCTCTGCTCAAGACAAGGCTCTCAGCCTCAGGTCCTGTCCAGGGGGCTCAGGACATGGAACCACTTAGCATCAAAGAGCTCTGCTTGGAGTGGAGCTGGATAGCTCTTGAATTATAAATGCATTAAAAATACCAAGCATTTTTCAGAATCATATTTCAGAATTTTTTCAATCTATCAGCAGAGTAAAAGAGGTGAAGAAAGATTTTGCAAGGTGTAGTGTAAAACAGAGCAGAGAGTAATAAAATACTACTTGTAAACGAGCCCAGTTGGAAAGAGAGGCTCTTTATGACAGCTTGCCGAGGCTGTAGTGTTTTGCAAAACTGTGTGATAAACTCCAAATAGCTTCTCTGCAAATCTCTGGAGGCAGAACTAAGCTAAGGCTGGCTGCTGTTGCTGCCACAGCTTTCAATGAATGAGCTCAAAATGGACCCTCTAGTGACAGCTCCGTCAAAGAATAACAATCAGATGCTCTCAACAACAACAACTTCAACATATATATTTTTGTAAGTCTAAATGAACCTTAATGTGCTGGCGTCAAACAAAATGAAATGTTCAAAGTTTTTAAGATGTGTGGTTAGACTGTGAACAAAATAAAAACATACTGCATTTCCCCCTCCTATTTAGATTGCAAAGCATGATTCTCACTAGAATTGTGATGAGAACAGAATACAAAAATAGTTGGTGTTGGTGGGGATAAGACTGGAAAGGTAGCTCTGCCATCACCTTCAGGAGGAAAATGTCATGGGAGTCACCATCACCCAACAGTTCAGGTGAACTGACTCCAAAGGGGAGGGCCTGGATAATTTTGCAAGCTCACAGCTTTGGCAAGCAGAATGAAAATCATGTTACATTTCAGACCTCAAAAACGAATCACCTAAAAATGGGCTTAGTCAGAGTCAAATTGAGTCAAACTATTGCCTCATGATATTATCGATGTCTCTATGAATACCTGATTTCACAGCACCAATAAATTCCGCATTTGGAGATTGCATTGTGTCTTCTTTCCCAGCAAAATAAACCAGGAGTGTCTGCCTCTGAAAAGTGGGAGAAGCTTTTCAGGAATGGTTTGTGGTGCAGGTGATGTGAATCTCCACAGAGTTATGTTGAGTGAAATAAGGGTTGTACTGCAAGTGACAGTCAGTTTTCCTGTGTGACTGTGCTGAGGACTGTCCTGCCACCAAAGCACTGGGAGGTCTCTCACAGCTGCAATGCAAGAGTTAACATTTCTGTGGTGGAAGCAAGGTGTCCTTTTTGGATTCTGCTCAGGTGTAGCTGCTTGTGCTATCTCAAGGAGCTACTGCTATTGCCAAAGGAAAATTAAAACAAATCTGGCTTGGCTAATAAAAGGCTATGAGTATTAATGGCTTTTTCTCAAATTGCCAGGAAATTTCAATCGCTCATGTGATAAAGACAAATTATGTACAGACCAGTCTTATCATGCTATTTTTAAATTTTGGTATGCTAGAAATTGCAGTCATTCGCCCATGTCTTTTGGCAGGGAGTGGAAGAGTCACAGTAAGAATATGATTGTTATTTTCAAGAGAGGAAAGAACAATTCTTAGGCATTAAGGTTATTAGTTTGGACAGTAATAAAAACAACACCACTTTACAGACCCAGGTCTCAGAAGTGCTGAACATTCACAGGTCTGTAAAATCAATAGTCTCTTCTCAGGATTACTTAAATCTAGAACATAACAACATTCAGTGTAATTTAGTACTGGTTACCTATTAGCTTTTAATGATTGTATGTATTTTGACAGAACTGCCAAGATATGTTGTTACAAATAGGAAATTCTTAACAGTGCCACACAGTGAAAAATAATCCACCCATACAAGGAAAATTATATTAACAAATGCTGCTAAGAGCAAACATATTTACAAACCAAAGCTGAGCAGCAAACACATATACCAGATGTTACTGAGATATAGATAGTCTGAATTGCTCAGCTGAAGTAGCAGAAATTCTGCAGAGGACTTTTTTTTTAGAACATGTATTTCATGATGGATATACTAGTTCTTGAGCAAGTTGTCATGGAAGTCGGAACACAGCAGTTTTGAAGTTGTCTTTAAGATTCAGTGGTAAATAAAAGTTCAGCAACTCCAGATAAATGTTCTCCTTCTTCTTCTATTTGTAAATAAGAAAGTCTCTTCAATCATACAGATAATAAAACGGAAATGTTGTAAGGCATTTCACACTTTCATCAAGAGGCAGAATTTTCTGTGAAGTGATAGAGGAAGGCCTTCTTCCCCTTTTTTCCATCCAAGACTAACTAGCTGTTCCCCTTGCCTAAACCCCCTTATCTTTTCCACAGATCCCATGCTTCATAGGAGTTGAGCTAGTTGGAAGGTGAACCCACAGAGTCATTTTCATTTATTGTTGCTGCACTTTTGCTCCCTGACATTCACTGCTTACCTACAGTTGTCTGCAATTTTGTCTCATCCTCTGCCTCCAATTTGGAGGAAGCATCCTGGTTTCCCGGCAGTGAAACCTAAGCACAGAAGCAAGCCCAAGCCTTGCCCTCACAGTTCATCCAGTTCCATCAAGCTCAAGGCTTGGAGGCTCAGCTCTGAAGTGGCACAGACATTTGCATTGTCTGTATCAGGCAACTTCTACAAATCCTCCTTGCTCAGCTTTTCTACTTATGGGCTGTTTCTGAGACTATCTCAATATTTCTTGTTGATGTTTCTTTCAATTCTTTGAAACCCAAAATGAAATCAAATTCTATTTTTTTTATTAGAAACAGTCAAAGCAGAGAAACTGAGTCCCCAGACAATTCCTGTAGCATGTAAGGGTTTTTTTCTGAGACGGGAAGTGTTACTTCAGACCAGCATAAATGTCTCACATGTGCTCAGCAGCTGGGAGACTGCTGATCTGTCCCTTGACATTGTACACCTCAGTGAACATGCACAACTCTTCCAGGCTTTTCACTTAACCAGAAAACAACTAAAATGGTAAATTTTTATGATTGTGTTCACATGAGCTGGCAATGAGTCAGCATCTGTTTGTCTAGATCAGCAATACATCCAGCTACATCCAGGGCCATTGTTTTTTTGTTCTCTCATATTTTTTGTCATGCATCAAATGTTGTCTTGTTGTATTTAAAGGTCCCATCAAAGCAAGCAGTGATACTTCTCACAGAAAAGACCTGGTTTTTACTTATGAGGGTGATGCTTAAAGTTTTAACTTTCATATTTTTCATATTCTGTGGTGCCTAGATGTGTAGTTTTGAGCTTCGTATTAAGTGTAAGTGAGCTCTCTTCACAGAGCAGGTAGACAGAACAATTCCTTTTCTAGCTTGATACCAAGGACAATCATGACAATTTTCAGACCCAAAAGCATAAACAATGGTGGACTGAAGAGAGATAACAAGAAGGATGGGACTTCATAATCTGAAGCTGTAATTGACAATTAAGCCTAATATGCAGATGGACCAAAACTTATAAAAAATATGAGACCTCGTGACCTGTTGTCCATTTTGTGACCATTTTGGGTCTATCTTGGGTGTACCCCTAGCCAGGCTCTTGTACTGCCTAAGGCCTTTAAGGCCTTTCAAGAAATACCTACTTAATTCTGTCTAGCCTCTGTTCTAGGTCAGCCTTCTCAAGGCATCAAAGGAAAAGTTTCTTATTGGGATGAGTTCACAACTATTTCTCCTTTGGCAAATCAGTGAAATTCAGTACATTTTCAGAATGCTCCTGACATGAATCAAGCACCACTCCAGCAAGACAAGCATCCCTAGGGATGCCCCTTCCTTGCTGAGCAGAGATTGCCAGCACAAAGTCGCTGTCCCCTGGTCGCTGGGAGGCAGAGCGTGGAGACGGGGAAGGAGGAATGTGCAGCAGGTGCTGTTAGCAAGTTAACCACTGGAGTTATAACAACCCTTGAGAGTGGCCATGAAAAGCTGGATTTAAAAGAGGATCACTTGTAAGAACTGGGACAAGGCTGACACTGGGGGACACTGGGATGTGTTAACTAAGGAAAGAGATGTCAAGGAGGTCAGTTGGTAGCTTTCTTCTCTGACCCTCCTGCACAAGTCCAGAGGTGGCTTTGGATGACTTGCCAGCTAGGTAATAAAAGCTGTCACTATTAAAAATACACTATTATTTCTGCTTCTCTGCTTTAGCTTATCATAAGACATTTCTTCAAGGATTCAGCTGATGTCAGAACAGAAATGAACCAAAAGAGCAGAGGATCTCAGTGCTGGTAATTTGCCACCCTTGAGCTGCAGAGGTGTTAGGGTGGAGAACTGAGGCAGTACTGACATGATTACCGAATTTTGAAGAAGCTGGGTTGTTTCTTACCCAGTTCCCAGCACTACTGCCTGCCAGCCTTAGCGGGGAGAGCAGCTCAGTGGGGAGTGACTCAGCCATGCTGCTTGGAGCGGTGAGCACAGGCGCTCAAGTTCGCCCTGCCAATTGGCTTCACACAGTTGTGTCCACACTGCAGTGCCTCGTGGGCTCAGCTTTCTGCAGGCTCACATCAGATGTGCAGCTTCCCATGCCCCTTTGCACTACCACAAAGGTATTTGAGGTCATTTGTCTCCTGCTTTCTCTGCACCATATGCTTCTTGCCAGCCCCCAATATGCTCAAGTGAGTTTTCCACATTGCATTCACTCTGCAAACACATTGCATGTAACTGGTTGCCACTGCTGCTGACACGACATGTGATACTACAGCCAGGACTCAGGATAGTTTTCTCTCTGCCTGACAGTGCCACCAGCAGCTGTTAGAGTCCTGCAAGGAAAGGGGACACTGTGGTGTGGAGTAAGTCTCTATAGGTCAAGGTTAAAGGGCACTGCATGCATACATTGTAGTGTCTGTGTTCTCAAGCTGTGCCTTTTCCCAGATACCTCAGCCATCTCTTTCCCTGCCTGCTCCTAATTCCTCTTTCAGAGCCAACAATTCCCCTGAGACTGTATCACATGAAATCTGCTTCCTTAAGCAGCTGCCCTGCCTTCCATGCTCCCTACAATATATACTGGGCTTTAAAATCCTCTGTGTGTCCTGTCCTAAACCTTATAACATTTCCATAACATGGAGAGCTACTGCAGTCTGGCAGTTTCCTTCTCCCTGTGCCCTATACCTGGCCAGGCTTTTCTTTCCACTCTGAGGTACCCCTGTAGTGTAAGTGCAAGCTCCCTGCATGTAGTCATCAGAAATCCAAGGGAAGCAGATTGCAAGACACCCCAGCTGGTGGCTGGGATAAATGATAAGAAAACCTTTAAGAATCCAGAGAGCATTCAGCTTCAACAGGCCGAATATATTCATTCCCTTAGGAGCATTATAAAATATGGCCAGTCTTGGCTTGCAGGAAGAACACAAGTAATTAGGAAATCCAGTGCCCGTAGGTTTGCCAGCAGAGAAAGTGGCAGCAGCAGCAAGATGTAACCAATGCAGGCTAACTAGGCTCTCTCAGGAGTCCAGAGAGTATAATGAATCACTGTGTGTTTGGAGCTGATATAGATCAGCCCCTGGAACTGATATAGATCAGCCCTTTCCACCCCGGCATCCAGGAAACACATTTAATCTTTTGGCCTAATTTAGCACAAAAATATATTCTGGTTTATAGCAGAACAACTTGATTAATAGAATGTAAGTAAGATCTCTTCCTCCTCTCCCCACAACACACCCATGCAGGCAGCACTCCAAAATACATTCCTTGAGCTTTCTTATCTGCAAGCAGATGTCATTCTGAAGTGAACATGTCAGGCGTCCTCATCCTTCTGAGCAAAGCAAGAGATGGCTGGCTGTCACATTCATATCTCCAGGAGTTCAGTTTACAATTCAAACACTCTAACAAACACCTCACTATATTACAGCAGTGTTGTTAGTAAGACTGGGAGGACCACATAGCCCTGTCAAGCTGTACCCACCCCAGGATTGCTTCCTATATCCCCATGTGTGCTCTTCCATGCACTGCCTGACTGAAGAAAAGCTGGACAAAGGCAGATGGGGGGGGATGCTTTTGTGTATCTGCACTTGCTGCTTTTACTCCTCAGGGAGGCAGCTGAGGCAGGAGAGCATCCAGCAGGTAAGTGCAGGAGAGAGACGGGGGAATACGGCTGTCAGACTGTGGCTATGGGTGCTCCTGGGAGGCTTCTCACCCAAATGCTAACCTGCCATCTCCATTCCCTGAGGGCTGATGAGCTCAAAACTCACAGCTGGATTCTCATCTCTGTTTTGTGCCTCAGGAAAGCAAGTTGTAATTCTGTGGAAGTATCAGAGATAAACCTGCCCCATTTACTTCCATTTACTCTGGTCCTCCTGATGCTTCTCAGCCGGTACGGCTCAGAAACGTCGTCTCACCAGAGCTCTGCCAGCAGAAGCGGGGAGAGGGACTGTGAGCATGAGCACAGAGTCTGGCAAAGAGCACACTCTGTAACAGATGACTACGGGTTCTTTTACTCCAATAATCATAATAATACATTTTATTTATGTAGCACCTATTTGCATGGCAATAGGAGCAATATGTGTGTTTCAGTGAAATGAGACATGACAGCAAACAGATTAAAAACTACGATTCATCTCGAAATGAGGGAAAACAATCAAATGAATCACAGAGCCAAGCAATGGTAAATCATTCTTAAAACAGCATAATAGCAAAACAAATGAAAAATACAGTGTACAATGCTTTTTCCTTGTCTGATGGCAAATACTGAGTGACATTGCCAAGCTTATTCAGAAACAGAGCCCAGTTTACCATTAAATTTCATGGAAACCCTTAAAGAGGGAATTATATAAGTGCAACTTCAGTTGTGCATTAGCTATGCGCTAACCCCAGTATACACATGGGTTTGGACCCTTGCAAAAACTATTATCTTCTAATCCTTGCATTGTTCATCATGTCACAAGAAAAAGGAAATGTGTTTTCCCAAACTTTAAGCCCCTTTAAATTAGAAAGATTTAAAATTGGAAAATAATAGAGAAGAGCCTATTAATATTCAAACTCCATTTTCTCATATGGAATTCTTCTGCTTCCTCAGCCCTAATTAGTTTTTCTGAGGCTGTCAGTTGTAGGCAATATCAACACTCTAGTCATCTCTTCTGCCTTCTCCTCCCATGTCCTCACCCATATTCATTATTCCTATCCTCCTCTTGCCAGACTGTCAAGCCTTTTCCATGTTCATTTCTCCTAATGACTCACCTTCCTGTAAGGCACCAAAAAAATGATACAACAGTCTATGTACAAATGAAAGAATCTCAACTTCAGGACATGGAAGAATCTGATTTTTTTTTCCAGTGGGAGGGTCATGCATCTAATGCCCCATAAGATGCTGCCTGGGTTGCAGGACCAGAGCAAGAGAAACTCTTCATTCATTCAAATTTCTAACAATTTGACTTCAGCTGCTCTGTGTTGATCACTTCAGAAGAAAGCTAGGCTTTTCCTTAGAATTTGCAACTTGTATGCTCCTGCTTATTATGTTTGTCTACTGACAAAGCTCTTTCCAACTTATTATGAGACATAAACATTTCAAATAAGCAGTGGAATATAGGACTAGAATTTCTCCTGGCAGGTGACTGGATCTACCACATATTAAAGAGTAGCAGACAGAGAAACATTTCTGTCAATTTAGAAAAGACATATTACAACTCAAATTAGCAAGGCTGCCCTTTCCTGGGCTTGTAAATGTATACATCTGGATGTCATGAAAATGTATTAACACATGGACAGTTTTTTACCCTGTTAGCAGCTGTCCTGCTATAGTTTAATCATGCTGCATAAAGCTAATGGCAAAACTCTCCTTGACTTCATGTGTCAAAATGTTTAGTTCTGATTTTAGTGGATATTCTTCAATTCCTTAGAGAGAAAATATCAGCATGATTCAGGATATTTTAGAACAATATAACTGCCTTAAGCCCCTGGGTGCCCTCTGTTCCTTGCCACTCCACTGCTGTTAAATTAGGTTTTGACATAACAATCAATGGAAAGATGTGGGAGCCAATAAATAATTGTGCATAATTAAGCTGAGGCATTGAAATGTCTGTCTTGCCTGAACTTGGCCCAGAGAGTGGGAGGCTGTGCTCTGTGATAAGCACTGTGCTCTGTGATAAACACCTGAGCTCCTGAAGTCAGTGTGGGGGCAGAGATGGCTTGCTAGGAAAGTATTTGCAGCAGTAAACAGAGAGCAGGAAGGCACCTGATTGGAAATGCTCTGGCCATGCCCCAGTCTTTATCACCACATGCTTGCATCCCTTGCCCAGGTGTCTCTAGCTGCTTTACAGGGACATGAGCAGAACCTGGTATTTTCCATTAAAACAAGACAGAGACACCAGGAAAAGAACAATTTGTGGAGAGGAAAGTCTCAGTTGAAAGAACCCAGCTAAAAAAAGCTCACTGGAAACTTGTCAATGTGAATTCTCAGACAGGATGTAGGAGGACTTCAGTGGTCACTTTCAGCAAAGCTGAATCAAAGCCCCCAAGTTGTCCGAGCTCAGGGTGCAGTCGTAGAGCTGTCAGCTGGTACCTACTCCCTTGGGGACACAGAATGATGTACACATCATCTGCAGATGTTTGTACAGACCAAGGACCTGCAAACTGTCAAATGCAAATAGAAGATATTTGCAGTGCTGCTGCACAAACATGATTGCAGTGCTTCTCCCTCTCCAGCCCTACAAGCACTGTGCTGTTGCCATCTCATCTGAGAAGAATAGTCTGCTCTGGTGCAATCACCTTTTTTTCCAGCATTTTGCAAACCCAATAGACCCGTTTCCTGACAATGTTCAGCAGACCCCCAATTTGGAAAATATTTTTGAAGAATTCTGTAAGAAACACAGTGTGACTAAGGTGAAATCTTAGTTAAGCATTCTGTTGTGTGATTGTTTTCAAGCATTTTTCAGCACAAAAGCAATCACCATCTGCCTGTAAGCTCCTGCTGAGCCTCAAAGGGCTGTGCTTTGAGATGTCCTTCAGTAAGGAGCTGCCGTGTTAAAGCAGGGGTTAACTGTTTAAAAGATCAACTTAAGCAAGACACAATTCAAGCTAACCTAATGATCAGGCTTGGGTCAAAACCATCATATGTAGTAGGACTGAAGAAGCAAAAGGAAGAGCATAGTGTATGGAGATATTTATAACTCCTCTTTTTGACTGACATTAATTAACTTGCCAACTGGACTAACTCACAATGAATCAACATCCTGCAGAATTGCAATGTTCCACCCAAAGTGGGAATATACTTTGCTACTGAGCTGTCAAACACATATTTATAAAACACCATGATGCTGGAAAGTGGTTCTGCAGTGTGAAGCAGTGCAGATATGAGCTATACATCTCAGCTGCAGTATCATATTTTTTTTATTCTTTTGGTTATTTTTATATAGACCACTTTTTTCCTTTATATCTCTCTTTCAAAAAGTAGTAAGACACAACAAAAAACACATATTAGAAAAAATTGTGAGGGACATCTTGGTATATGTTTTTGTCACAGTCATGCTACTTGGTGCTACTGAAATATATAGAGAATAAGAAATGTTACTACTCAAATATGCTGTCTTAGGATAGATACCATACTAGGGAATTAAAGATTAATGCTTTGACCACAAGATGCATTCTATATTTTCTTATTAAAACAACAAAAACATTTTGAAAAATTTTAACAGGCTAATTTGAAAATTAAATATAGGCATTGTTCGTTCTGTACTTTGCCTATTTTCTGTTACCTGCCAGAACCTACATACATACTTGTTTAATTGGAATGTCTGTCTTAATCACCAGTATTTTGATTCCTGAAAGAGAACAGTTAATTTTATGTTATTAAGACTAAGATTATTTTGGAATGAAAAAGGTAATTACAGGTCAGTCCTGCCTTCAGATTCCTATCATAATTTAAAAGTGTTAATTCTGATTTCCATTGATTCAAAGCAGTTAAAAAAATTTGGGAGCAAAATGCTTCTCAAATAGGAAAGATTTTTTTTAGAGCAGATATATTTTGCATAAAATATTTCTGATAGAAATTAATTTCCTGATCCTGAAAAATGGATGGAGTTTGAATCTCCTACTGAATTTAATGAAAGCTGATTGATATTTTGTGACTCTGTGAATCAGGCCACTAGCAGAATTAGAAGGGGAACAAAAGGTGTAGAAGCTTTTGGATGCTGTTCTCATCTCATCATCTACATAATTTTCAAGACTTCATAAAAGGTATGATAAAATCAGAAGGATTAGAACCATGTTTTGGCTGCCAGTTATTGGCGAAATTTGATAGAAGTCATTTGAAACACAGTAAAAAGAATTGCAGGTTATCAATAAAAAAGGCAAAGGCAAGAAAAAGATAATGTCCATGTGCCATGTTCTTCATGTCTCAAAAGCTGCTAAGTGCTCTTCTCTCCTTCTTAGGGTAGCTTTCAGCTCTCTAGAGTATAAATTAAGCATTCTCTTGCTGAGAACAGTGTACTATTTTGTCAATTAATAACATCTGTAAACACCCACATTTAATGACAACTGCAATTCATTTTCAGCTTCAAAACAGAATTTGTGATTTTCACTGTGAGAACAATGACAAGAATGTGAAGATGATGAAAAATGCAATCTATTTTGCCCATACATTTTTAATAAATGAAGCACATATTACAGTGAGCTATTTTTAAAGCTTTTTTGTCTGTGATGTTAAAGTGTGTAGGTACAAAATCCATCAAGATAATACATTAATGTTTAACAGTTAGCACATCAAACTCTGTTCTGAATAAACATAGATGCTCTTTTACTAACTTGATTCTATTCTCTCCAACATTTCTTTATACTGTCAGAACTTATTTACTTCACTCTATTTTTGAAGCACTAATGTAATCTTTTTTTAATGCACTAGAAAACTCAAAAGCCTTGCCATACTTTTAAGTTATCACAGCATACAAGTTTGGGATAATTTATTGTTATATGCTCATTAAGATCTGATAAAAGACTAGAGACAAATATAAACATGTAAAAGTTCATACATTAAACCAAAAAAATATATATTGAGACTAATAGAGAAACAGGTGCATTTAGAACATTTCTAAATTAATCTGTTCTGGCTTAATAGCTGGTTTTTCCCTTCTTTCCAGTATCCGCAGCAGTTGTGGCAATGTAATTCTGAACTCTGATAAGAGTGACTGAATCATGACTGGAAGAGGAAACCTCAATGCACTGGGTTGAAACTGCTGTCATTGTTAGATATCCACAGAGAGGATACTTGAGATACTTGAGAAGTTTTGTGAGGTGTTGATAGGCAGTTGTTCTTAGTTCTGCCCCTTCTGAAGAAGAGCCAAAGAGCTCAGGGAGAAGGCCTTGAAGGAATCTTCGAGGCAGCAGAAGCTCTTGGTGAGAAATGCATCAGCTGGCTAAGCCAACTCAGCTGCACCAAGAGCAACCCAGTTACTTATCTCCTATCATCTGGGAAGAACGAGAATACCTCAACAGCAAAGCTCCATGGAAAGTCTGGAGAGAGCTTACCTATCCACCTGAATATCCGTATGTCTCTCTACCCCTAGCTCATGGCTGAAGTATTTATGTACTAGTCTAGCTGGTTTATTATGGGAGGTAGATGTTGCAATGGCAGTCATTCATATGCCAACAAGCAGGCATATGAAATCCACCAGATGATATCAAGTATGTAAGACATCTGTGTAGAAATGGCAGTGAAGCTGAAGGAAGATCTAGAAAAGGCTGGCACCTTCTGGAGAGACAGCTGGACACCACGCAGGCTGCCTGTGGTGTCAAAAATGTCTTAGTTTAGGCAAGATTCCTACCTCGTATGACTCACAACTCTCCATGAAGTTCTGTGTCATCAGGGAGAAATGCCACAATTTGCCAGTTCTCCCAACATGTATGGAACATGGTGTTCTCATCCATTTTTTAGGCCAGAAGCAGGCAATATGTTCTCAGTGAAATGCAGCTTGTTTCACTCCATAATATACTGCAGAAAGACACAAGATGCCATGTTTCAATGGCCTATTAAAATGAACCTACTCTGCTTCAAAAAGCTCCAGACTGGCAAATTTCAGCTACCCAAAACTGTACTAACTAATGGTCAAGTAATATATGTCTTATTGTGTGTTACTCCTATAGTAATTTGATTCTGTAATATTTATCAATAAACATCCATTTTAATGATATCTATTTCAATGAGTTCATTCTCCTATTTATGGAAAAAAATAGATTGCTATAAAAGGAGAGGGTTTCTAGTGCACTCTATAATGATATTTTACAGCTGTCATTTTAATACAGCACCCTGGAAATGTAAGTGATAATCAGAAATCATATTTGCTGGGCTAAGATTTCTGTTAAATAGAAGTCAAACTCAAGTGTTTAGTTTAGATGATTGCAAATTTGCACTCAGTGATTAATACAGCACTAAAAAGGTAGGGATTTTCTCAATATTCCTTTTCCCTTATGCAGAGGTAAAAAGGTCATGCCACAGAAGATAAATGTACAAAACCATATGCTCCCTTCTGCTTCTCTGAGTGAAAGAGAGAAGACAGCTGCATACTGTGGCAACAGGACGGATCCCCAGTAGGGACTGACAGCTCTGTGTTGGCCTTTTGTTCAAGATAGAAACACTTCTCACTCTGGAAGGGCTAATTTATTATTCCCTATGATGATTTGACACCCCTTTCTTTCTAAAGTTGGCCTTACTCCTGAGACTGTTGAAGGGCACAGCAAAGGGCTGTGTTTGCTCTAAGTGGCAGAGGTCAGCCTTCACCATTGGGGAAAGAATATGAGCCTTGGATGGATTCAAACCTCTAAGAACTTACTTCAGCTTTTTTAAGAGCTGATACCTGCATTTGGGGTTCGGCATTGTAAGCCTGATTTTGACATTGACTACTTTACATTTAATTAAATGCAATTAATTTCCAGCTTGAGGAATGAGCATGTAAGCAGTCACACGACCCCAACCACTGGCTTTACGAGCAGTAGTGTGTGTAAACATGAACTCTTGTGAGCAATGGTACTGGTGATTTGAGAGCAGATGCATGTGTAGAATGCTTGTACCTGGCCTTGCCGTAAGTCAATTTTGTCCTGCCTTTGAGCCCACAGATAGGAATCTAGATGAGATATAAACTCAGAAACCTGAAACAACAGATTGTGATTAGAAGAAATCACATGGCCTTGTGACCTGGCCAAATTCTGTGTACACCACCTTCGAAAATACAGCCTAGAGCTGAATATTTCCTTTACTTCTTCTCTTATTTTTTTTTTTCTGAAACAGCTGTGCACTGTTGAATATTGATGGCATGTCCTCTTTCCTTCTCCCTTCCCCCCTCCAGATTCCAGTGACTGACTAATAGACAAATAGATAGTATCACTGCAAAACATGTATGAGAGTTTATAAAGTAATTTGGTCCCTAGTAGGCTGAAGTCCAATACTACTAGGTTGCAGGCAGCTATCACAATTATTTACCTTTGATTTGAGTAATCTTATGCCTGGGAAACTACTGCTGCCAACTTCCAATTTTGATGGAAGACTTATTTATTTTTTGTTTGCTTTGGGTTTTTTTCTTTAATGAGTAGAAACCAGACAAGAAAGAAGTGCTACTAAAAATCTGTGGCAGTCAACAGAAAAAAAAGGACTTTTACTCTTGTCTGACAGGACTAATTCAGCTGTGTATTCCAGGCATTGCTGCTTCTAAATTTTGCTTTAAAAAAAGAGTCCTGAACTTCACACCATTTGATTTTTAGTAAAATATTAAAGAAGTAGAGAAGAAGCCCTGCGATGTGTACACAGCTTTTGAAAGGCATAAAAATGCTCCAGAACACCTAGGAGGAGGTCTGCTAAAATCTAAAGTCAAAACAAAAATGAGGATCCTGTATGTAATGTTTCTAAAAACTAGAAATCCTAATTTACTATTTTTGCTAGTTTTATTCATGGCAGTGCCTAGGGGCCAACAAGAAGTGGAATTTTAACAGATTAAGCAATGTTAATATATATATATATAATATAATTATAATAATTTATAATAATAAATAATGTTAATATATATATAATAATAAAAAAGACACAGAATGGAGATAATTCTTCCTTTATGGCTCTTAAATGTAAGTAGATGAGTCTAAAAAACAAGAAGGCAAAGGGTATACTGTTGATAAATACTGTAAAAAAATTAGTACTTTTATATATTACAGCTTCTTCAAAGTATTTACTTTGTACAGAAGATCATAGAAGATATTTTAATAATCCAGTGCAATGTAAAACACTGCATAAACAACTTCCTTTTGGTTTATAAATGATTCTTTACAAGTGACAGAGAACCAGGAATGCAAAGGTCCAAACAGCCAAACACCGAACAGTCCTTGTCCCTGTTCTCAAGGCAAGATGAACCATACCTGTGAGGGTCTGAAGGTTTTCAAAGATGGATGATGATGATGATGAAAATTCTACTGTATTTCCTAGGTAATGTGCAAGAGCAATATCTTGCATGAGAGAGTTTAGCCAATGAACAGAAAATCAACCCTGTCAACAGCCTTTGTTCTGTGAGAAACACCTTTGGCAGGTGCTGCCCCATATTAGCTTGCTCTCAGTTGCCTCCTCTGCCAGGAATTTGTCTGAGGCAAAGGAAATGAGAGTTTTCCCCGTAGCTCCCACAGACAGATTTGTATTGTACAGCTCCATACATCTGTATTCTAACCATCCCCATTCACCAAAATAAATTGCACAAAGAGGTTCAGGAGGCCGTATTTTCCCTTGGCTTTCCAAAATGCACTCCACAGTAAAAATGGTGTTTTGACTGGACATAAAACTCAGAACAAAAGGATACTATTAGTCCTACAAGCCAACTTTTCTCAAATGATAAGTAATTTTGTGAAAGAAATTAACTGCAGGAACAAAAAATACAAATTTGAGGTCTGTTTAGACCATGCAGTATAAGCAATTAGTCTTTAAATGGAGATATTGTGTTACATGTGCCTACAATCTTTTTTTAAAGCCTGGATTGCTGTAGTGGCCATAATTAGATTTCTTTCAAATATTTTTAGGATTGGCTTAATTCTTAAAATTACATATTATAGTCTTACAAACATTGAAAATTAAAGAGGAAATGGAAGTTATGTAAGATCAATACTGGCAGAACAATTCCTGAACTGCTCTTCCCATGGTATCATATTCGTCATAAGAATTTGGTGCATAAATATGGTTGTGAGTAAAATGAGTCCTTTCTAAAAAGAAAAATACCTAATCAGCAGTTATTTTCCTCTTTGTTCTCCTTTCCAATCCATGTACCTTTTAAAACCACCTCATATTTTGTTCTTCAGTACTTGGTCTTTATTTCCTCATTCAGACAGCAAAGTGTCTTCTGATGCTGCTGTCATCTTTGCCAGACTGACCTGTGGCTTCCGTCAAATTAATTTGCTATGGCAGATAGCAGGGAACAGGCAGCAGTGCTTCCTACTGACACTGTTTATCTTCTCCTAGATTTTCAGTGGAGACACAATTTTTTGCTGGCATCCCATTGAGCTGGAGAAATGAATGGCGATGTATTTTGGCTTGAGAAGATTTGCAGCCAAAGAGTTTGGGGAAGGAGCTGTCTTTTGTTGCTGGAGCTACAACAACAATTTAGGGAAGAGGATCTTTCAGTAGAAGCTGCTAATTTAAAGTTCATTTCTCTGTTGTAAGGGATGATTCTTTCTGCGCTCAGCTGACTATTAATTTGGCCTTGAAGCATGAGGATACAGAATCTCTCTGGCAAGACTTTTCATAAGGAGAACACTGTTAGGAAATGAGCTGAGTCTACTCATGTAGGCTGCTGAGCTCTGGCTTTTCTGATATGGTTAGGTTCACAAATGATTTGATTCCCTGGAGTTTATTTGAAGTTTTTAATTAAAATCCTCTCCATTGGTACTCTGATTTTATTGAATGTGACAAAATTTTCTTGGGACTTGATTTTTCTTTAAACTACAGTCCCTTTACAGCTATCACATAGTGTAAAATAATTTTTAAATGTGTGTAAATGACATCATTTTGGCAATGTAAAGGAAACCTTTGGGAAAATGAAAATGTGTGTATTCTGTTTTTCTGGAATTTCATCTTTGTGTGCCTGAAGACAAAATGGTGAAATCTGAGAATTTCTACATTTTCTTCCAAGAAATTATTTTCATATAAGAGTATCTTGTCAAGACATCTCATAAGTATTATTTTCACAATCTTGTCATTCTTCTCTTTCACTTTGGGGGCCCCTTTCTCTGGGAAGGAGGCTATGGAAAGGGAAAAAACCAAGATATTTTTGGTAGCCAAAAAAGACTCCAAGTATGCAAGCTTTCTACCTGAAGCAGAGCAACAAAAAGTGCACAGTTGGTGAGTCCAGGAAGTGAGCAAACAGTGGGGAATATGGAACTACAGCCAGCTTGTTACTGCACAGCTGGGCAGTTGTGGCTTGGATTCTGGTCCATGCTCCCAGTATAATTTATCATTGTATTGAATAAACCATACATACCAGAACTTTATTCATTGTAGAAACAGTTCCTGTAAATTCATTGAGTCAGTGTATCATTAATTAATTCAGATAGGAAGGGAACCCAGGGGGTCTCTAGCTCAACCTAATGGTCCAAGAAAGCACAACTATGAGAGCACACCGTAATGCTCCAGGCTTTATCCAGCTGACTCTTTAAAACCTCCAAGAATGGAGAATATGTGACTTGTTTTGGCAAACACCTCTACTACTTCCTCTTATGAAACAGGTTTTCTTTGTCTACAGACTGAATTTCTCTTGGTTTCATTTATATCTACTTTTTCTTATCCTTCAGTCATGCACCACTGAGGTGCCTGGCTCCATTCCCCCAGGAACCTCCTTGCAGGCACTGCCAGACTAGTGTCATGTTCCCCTCAAAGCCATCCCTTCTCCAGACTGAACAAGCCCCATTCCCCCAGCTTCTCCTCACTGGCCAAGTGCTCCAGCCTCCAACCATCTTGGTGGTCCTCTGCTGAACTTGATTTACTTCATTCAATGTCTTTCTCACAGTGGGGATGCCAAATCTCCCCAGGTGGGTGCAGTATTTAAATGTGGTCTAGCAAAAGTAAAGGGGCAATTATATAAAAAAAATATACTGACTTTCCTCCTATATTAATAAAGCCTTGGTTTCTGTTGATCTTTTTTTGCTGCCAGAAGACACCCCTGGCTCATGTTCAGCTTGCTGTCTACCAACACCCCCTGGGCCTTTTCAGAACAGCTGCTGCCCAACCACATAGACACATTTTCCCCCAGCCTGAATCAGTGCAAGGAATTGGTCTACCTCTGATGTAGGACTTGGCATTTGTCCTTGCTGAATTCCATGGGGTTTGTGTAGGCCCATTCCTTCAGCATGCAAAGCTCTTCCTGGGGGGCATCCCTCCCAACCAGCATTTTAACTGTACCTCAACCTGCTCTTGTTGTCCATTGAGCAACCATCACTGTGACATTTCTTCCAGGTCACTGTTAATGTGAAACAGGACATGTTCCAGAACAGACCCTTGTGGTGCTCCACTTGTTGTTCTTGCTACTGTCCTCATGGTCCACTAACCACTGCCCTCTTGGCTGGCCTGCCCATCCAATCCATCCGGTTGTCTGCTCATCCAGACTGAAACCTGTGAACTTGGATAAAAGAACATTGTCAGAGTCAGTGTCTGAAACCTCGCTGTAGTCTATTAAGGTTTTTTCGACCTTGCTTAAGTCTAGACATCCACAAATCCAGCCATTTGACTATAGAAATTTTCATGATTTTGACAGGATTTTGACATGATTTACTCTTTATAAATCCATGCTGACTGTTTCTGGTCACCTTCTCCATGTGTTTAGAAATGTGTTCTGAGAGGACTTGCTCCAGCACTTTCCCAGTTACCTAAGTGAGTCTGGACCTCCAGTAGTTTCCCAAATCATCCTGTTGGACTTAACTGAAATTGGGTGCAAATTTGTCTTTTTTTCTGTTGTCAAGGACCTTCTTTGATCTCTGTTACTTTACAAACATCCCAGAGAACAGCCTTGTAAAGACACCAGCCAGCCCACTCAGCTCTTTCAGGTTCAAACCATCTGGTTTGCTTGAGCTGAGTTCTTGCAAGTAATCCTTGCCACGATTTTCATCTACTGCTGGTTCTTCTCCTTCTTGCACAGAAGCCTGGGAGAACTTGCTAGTGAAGAATGAAGAAAAAAGGCATTGAGCACCTAAAACAGCTGTGTCTGTTATCATTAAATCACCCCAGCTATTCAGTAACAGAACATTCTCTTGGTTCAGCTCTATGGCTTATTTGTGCCTAACTGTATACAGGAGGATACTGTAGACAGTAGATCCTTTAATGAACTTGTTACTGAGACTCAAGGAGGAAACAAAAAATGTATTTTGTTTCAATTTAATTTAACTGAACCTTCTACAGCTCATGGCCACACATTCTAGTGAAAGAAAGGGGTTGGATGTCCTTTATATAAGAAAAATAAGCACTTCTGCACCTGTGAAGAAGTTTTGAAATGGTCTTTATGTAAGCTCTTCTTATGTTTTTAGATTTTCTCGACATTTAGCCCGAATTTCAAGATGGGGATGAGATTGTGTTTTGGTGGATTTTTTCCCTGCTCTGAACAGTGTGTGGGCTGAGAGTTGAGAATGCATATAGGTTGTGCACAGGGAACAAGTATAGGTCACCTGAAAATAATTAGCACTTCTGAAATAACTGTCTTTGTGTTTGAGGTATAGCTCATAAAAAGAGACTTGTTTTCATAATATGTATTTTTAAAGAATGTTGTTCTGCTGTCATGCTTCCCCCACCTCGTAAGGAAAAACCCCAGCAACTTGTAAAGGCTCTCACATTCATATAAAGAACACAAATTTTGCAGAGAAAATAGCTAAATATTTTCAATTGCATCTAATATAATTTCTCTGAGGCACACACTGATGGAAAATAAAATACAAGTATACACACAGAACACCTACAACAATATGTTCAGGCAATTAAAGAAAATGAAGGGTACTTCCCAAACGAAATATTCAAAAAATATGTCATTCCAGCTCCTAGCTAAAAACTCATCATCATTTGGGACTATATGTTTTTCTGCCTACACTGCTGAAAAGATGCAAATTCTATAATGTTACTGACCTAATGAGAGGGAAATGTGCACTTGCAACCTGCAACAGCTTAATCAATGTGATTCCTGTGTCCAGTCAGTGACAGCTGTTTTTGAATTCGGCTAGCAGTCACAGGAGGAAGAGTTTTTGACAAATCTCAGACAGTAATGCACTTAGGTAATCACATTCCAGGGATTTTTTTTTTTTTTTAAATCACATGAATTGTAATTCTAAAACTCTTGTCAGTGTAGAGGAGCAGAAGTGGCACAAGAAAATAATGCTCTTTTCTCTGTTGGGTCAAGTACAGCTTCTGTTCTCTGATAATGGCAAAAGCTTGTTGCTTTAGAAGGCTGTACCTCTGCTCCCCAATAATAACCTTGCTAATTGTATAGTGTTGTATACAGTGGAAAGATTTTTCCTGACCCCGCAGGGAACAAGTGCTGTGAAGCATGAGATTTGATTAGCCTTATTATCTTAGCCTGCCCAGTTACCAATGTTGTAAGCTGCCATGAAATTATCCACCCCTTTTAAAAATAAAGCCATACTATTTGTCTTCATTATCTCCTTCTATGGAGTTGAATTCCACATGCAAACAGACCTCAGTGATGAAAATAGCACAGGAATTACACATGTAGCCTTTTAACTCTGTAGGTACTGTTTGCTTTTATATTTTCATACCACCTTTCTATGTAAATCAACATTCTCCTAAATATTGTGGGTATGATCACCTGCTCCTGAAAGAAAACTGTTTTTATTTTACTGTCAATATTTGTAATTATCTATGTGATCTTTTAATGAGTTACACTGAAGTAACTCATAGCTTTGAAAATGGTGTAATTTCTTAGAAATTTTGCTGGATTTGCTGGATTTTTTTTTTTTAATGTTCTATGATGTCTTGAGTACAGAAATATAAACAAACTACACACCAAAAATAAATAAAAATAATGATAATTAAAAATCCCCTAGCTCATTTCTTTAGCACAAAAATCTTAGAAAAAAATATTTTGGATGGTATGTCAATGGATACATAAACAAGTTATCATCATAAGATCTCCAAATAGTGATAAATACAGCAAAGAAATTTGACACTTCATTGTCTTAATTTTTTCAGGTCATGAAGACATCACATTTTGGTGGTTATCAAAAAAAGTATTCTAAAGTCAGATCTGTCTCAAGACTGATCATAATAAATGATTATCCAAATTAGACCCTGGTTAACGAAAGTGTGGAACACTGGACTTGCTGAGTATGCCAGCAATCAGCTTAAAATCTCCTTTTAAAAAAAATACACCATCTCAAAGTCCTTGACTCAACACCAGTTTGCCACAACAAAGATGGAAAGGGGAACAAACTCCAAGAAGTACCTCCTCTGTGGGTACAACTGTTCATTCTGTCATTAAAATAGCCATCAGAACAGTGATAGAGAATTTGGAATTCAGACCCAGAGTTCCGCAGAGAATAAGACAAAGAAAATTTTGGCACAGTTGACACCAGCCAGCAGATAATCTCTCCACTATTGTGGAAGTGCTGGTGGTAATTACAGGTTTTCTTTTCCATGTGTACACCCAGAACTATAACGGGACTGAAAACTACATCCTCATTTCCACATTCTGTATACTGGAATGTCTGCTGCTCTAACTCCTCTAACATCAGGGTTAGGGAGCTAACGTGTTAGGCTCCCTAACATTAGGGAGTCCTAGCAAAACCAGAAGACCATGGAGAAAGGCTTCTACCTTGTTGCTTGTAGCATCAGCAGAGAATTGTCAATACATTAGCCACCCTGGTCCCTACAGTTTTACAAAAGGAGCAGAAGACTTCATAGCAAAAGCGCTCCAGTGAGATCTGTATCATCAAAGGCTGAGTTCAAAGCTCTGTGGAGTCATAAACTCTAGTTCTAGTGCATGTGAATCAATCAGTGCCAAAGTATCAGGGCTGGGGCTGCTCCACCAGACAGCCCTTACGCCGCCTGAATCCTGTGGCTAGACAGAGACTGTGATAATCCCTGGCATAAAGAAACTCGGTTTTGTCACTCTTCTAACCTATGCCTGGCTGACCATGATCACTGGCCAGAAATTGCTGGGACATAAGTCAGCCCTTGCCAGGTCCTGCCTTCTCTGCCACAAACTGGGAACAGGGTGAGGCTTGGCTAAAGTGCAGTAATTGCTCATTAAATGGATAAAAGAGATTTACGGTCTGTGGGAATGGTTCAAAGCTCTCAGATTGAACAGCACCAGCAGGGTCCTAAGGACCATCCTTGTACGGGGGATTTCTGCTATGAGCGGCATGTGAACGTAAGTAGCAAAAAGCCCAAAGGATATGATAATTCCTGACAGAGGGTAAACATAAATTTCTAAGTTCTTCTCTAGAACAATACATCTCTATTTCTTCCTTGACCTTAATGGATCAAATGGATTAAATACTGGGCAAAAAATGGTGTGTGTGCATTTAGGACACATTCCCTAGAGGGCTTTAATAGCCAAATAGCAGCTGCAGAGGCCAGAATGGAAGATGCTCAAAAGACTGTAGAGCAGTCAAAGTACTTCATGTTTAGATATTTCTGTTGCAGCCAAAAATGGGCTCTTGTATTGCACAGGTTTGGATTCAAGCTTTGAGCTGAATTGTAATAAGGAACCTCTAAGTTTTGCAGTGAAGCAATTTTCTTCCATTGGCCACAAAGGTAGAGTCAGGTTATCATGAAAGATGTCAGCATAAATTGCTACAACCCTTTCTCCTTAATAGAATAATGTTCAGTTTTCACAAATGCAGAAACTGTAAGAGAAGAAGTCAACAAGATGTTGAGTTGTGAAATACAAGATGAGATAGCATTTATGCATTTTGTGACTCTGTTTCAATTAGAATATCACCAAAAAATAAATTACAGGCAAAGGAGAGAAAACAATCTAAAGACATTTTTTGGGGAGTGAGGATTTTTTATGCCTGTCAGTTTTTCCATCGTAGCTGTAGGGGTTCAAACACTGAAAGGGTGATATAGGTCATTATGTTGCTTAGAATCCCTCATGCCATTTTAAGTTTCTTTTCAGTTTAACAAGGAAAAGATAACTGCTTGTGAAGTAATTTGCCAAAAATATGTTCAATTTGGACTTTTTTACTGAGAAATTGCAGGAGGGCTGTAAGCTTTTTGGACCTGGGGATGTATAATTCCACATGCCTACGAAGCTCTTAGCACAGGGTAGCTACTGTAATTTGAAGAGTAAGTAAAAATAATTCCTAAAGGAATTTTACATGCTGTTTTCCTAAGATGAGGTGCACAGGATCTCATTTACTTGATGCAACTTTATTGGACAATCTGAGAGGTTTTTCACCTGCTGGCTGCTGTTCCACAGTTTCTGTAATTACGCCCATCATAAATATCAGCTGCTTTTTTTTTTTTTTGCAATATATTGTTGGTGGGTTTTTATATTGTTGGATAGAAATCAGTTTAGTCGTTATCTGGTAGGAAAGCAGAATCTGAACCCATTAACAGGAAAATGGGTAACCAGCAGATTTTCAGTTAGAACTCTTCCCCCTCATAGCTCCAGCTTCCCCTTTTCCCCAATGGCTCCCAAAGAAAAAAACAGTGTGAATTGCAGATAGCTTGTTATGAAGGTTTACCTTATGTCACACTGGGCTATCAGGTATTCTTAAAACAGCAGAATTATGCAGATTGCAGTTAAAGCGTATGCTCGGATTCAAAAATTTCCAGGAAATTCGATATGAGGAGGAATAAGTGAATGAAAACAAGCTGAGGAATGACAGATTGTTTTGGATATGAGCATTTCGTTTCTGGAGCAAATTTTACCCTTAGGTGAAAACCAAAAAAAATCCAGCTTTAGTTAGCGAGAAGTCTGCATGCAGAACTGACCGTGTGCAACCCAAATTTCCCTAATTCCACGAGTATCCAAAGGTGAGAGCCTCCCCTGAAACAAAAAGCGAGAGCTGCTCTGTAATCATCGTTCAAGACGAACGAAATGTTTAAACAGTGACCAGAAGCGCGGGGAAATCGCTTTCCCAGCGTTATTTCCATTTAAGTGGTCTTGCAGGTTATTTGCATCAGGGGAAACTCCCCACTTTCTCTTTCCCCTCTGAAATGTGTGACTTCTCTGCTAGCATTTCTCACACTGGGCGACTGAGCAGGCAGCGCCACGTGTCCCCTCCGGATTCGGACCGGGGACAGCACAAACCGGCCCGGGCAGAGCCTGAAGCCCGTCCGGGAGTACCGGCGGGGACACGGCGAGAGGACACGGGCACGCTCGCACACGGGCCAGCGCTCCCTCCTCACTGGCCAGCGCTCAACACCCACGGCGGCCCTCACACACGCGTGCTTTGACACGAACACGCGTGTCCCCACACGGCCCTGCGCCACCCCCACGGCCGCCTCACCGACGCGCTCTCCCTCACACACACACACGCACGCACCCTGTGACACGCGGGCACACGCGCTCGCACGCGCGGGGACACGCGCAGTCACGCGCACTCCCACACACTCGCGCTCTCACCCTCGCCGACCCCTCTCGCCCCCTCACACACTCTCACACACTCGCTCACACTCTCACACACTCGCTCACTCTCTCTCACTCATGCCGGGCGTGAGAGGGGGCGAGGCAAAGGCGCGCGCGCTCGCTCCGGGCGGGAGAGGCGCTCGCGCGCCACTGCCGCGGAAGCCGCGCGCGCGCGCGCTCGCCGGGGGTGGGCGGGGCAGAGGAGCGGCGGCGGGAGCGCGTGCCACAGCCACGCCGGCGGCCCGCGCCGCGGCGGGCGCAGAGCGGCGGCGGCACCTCCGGCTCGCGCCGTCCCTCCGGCAGCCCCGCGCGCCCGGGATCGTCCATGGGGCCGAGCGGCGCCCGCTGAGGGAGGAGGGGACGGGGAGCGGCGGGAGTCGGTGCCGGCCGGTGAGTTCCCGTACCGGCGGGGAGGTCGCGTGCGCGGGGAGGGCGGAGGAGGGAGGGTTCACCCGCCCGGCTGCTCGCTTCTCCCGTCCCTCCCAGCCGACGGGGAAATGGTGGTGGGAGGCGGGGTCCCGCAGTCATCCCGGCCGATCCCCCTCGACCCGGCGGCGGGAGCGAAGGTGCCCCGTGTGCGTGTGGCGTGAGGCGGGAAGAGCCGTCCGCAGGTAGCGGGGCCGGGCGGGCCTGCAGGGGAGCGAACATGGCAGCGCCGGAGTCCGGGAAGAGGGATTTTTGCCCCTAGAGCGGGGATTAACCCTCCTTCTCCCGCCTCCGGATGCGTCCCCGGGAGACTCGCGCTTCATCTGCCGCTCCGGATTATCCACCCGCCCACCCCCCTTCCCCCACCCCCTTCCCCGGTATTTTCTCTCCTCCTGGAGATTATCAGGTTTCCCGCCCCTCCCTCTTCGGGATCCTCCACCTCCCCCCTCCGAGGGGATTATCTCCCCCCTTCTCTGCCGGATTATCCCCCCAGTTCGCTGTCCCTGTCCCTCCCTCCGCGTTTATGCTCCTCCGCAGCCTCGCTTCTCGGGGATTATCTTCTCTCCCTTTGGGATGATTTTTCCTCTCCTGATCTCTGCCCCAGCCTTTCTCTGCCTATTTTCTACCCGAGGAAGTCAACCCTCCCCTTCCGTCTGCCTCTGACTGGGGAAAGGGGCGAAAATGTGGTTGTGATCAGGTGGGCAGGAGTTTCCAGCAGTGCTGTCATCTCCTCGGTCGTTGTACGAGTACTACAGGCAAGTGGATGTAGGCGTAGGAGAGGAGGCACCAGGGATGGATTTGCGGAGCTTGGACCAGAGTTCAGCCTGTGGTGTTGTGCTCCGTATGCAGGAAAATATCTGCACCCTTCCCGCGATGTTCTATCTGATGGAGATGAAGGAGAGCCGACCTGGATCAGTGCTTTTAAAAAAACATGCGTGGCTGGGTGGTGGAGACTGCATGTTAAAAAAGCCAGTAGCCTCTGAGTTTCTCTGAGGAAGGTGCAATGTACAGTAGTAGTATTGTAGGTGGGAAGGTGCTTGGATGACATTGCTGTTGTCCGGGGGTCAAAGCTGGCTTGGATAGCTTCTGTCTTGGCTTGAAAGGCAGCTGGCTTAGGCTGTTGCTCGGTGTTTGAGAGGAGGCAGCTGGTATCTTTTGGTGAAACTCTGATGCTTATGTGGTTCATTACTGTCAGCTTGCTGGTTGGGGGAAGATGCATGTGCTCCTAAAACAGAGGGGGAAGGTTTATCCCATGTATTTGGTTCCTGTATAGGTTTGACCACTCTTCTGACACCTGGTCTCCCTGCACATGGGTTTGCTGTAGGAGATTTGCAGATCTTCTGGCCATCTTGAGGCAGAAGGCCTAGGATTATATCCATTAAACTTCTCCCACTTGGCTTTGAGAGGAGGAGAGGCTGCAAGAAATTGTACAGGGACTGGGCAGCTATAAATAGATGTCGGACTAGAGGAGGCTTTGAAATCTTAGCATGCTTCTTCTGAACAGATAGTGTCTGTTAAACAGGTTGGGTTGACACTAGCATCATAATGTTTCCTTTTATTTCTGCTGAGGTGGTTGGCATTTAACACTTTGACATGTGGCCAGACTATACAACATCTGCCAAAAAATCCTTCTTGAAAAGGACATAGAGAAAATTCTTATTTAAATAAAGTGCTGACAATTGGAGTCTAGTTTGATCTCATTTAAATGGGATTTTTAATCTTTAGTTTCCTCTTCCCTTCCTTGAAATGCTTGGAAT
This sequence comes from Pseudopodoces humilis, assembly GCF_049639895.1. Classification (NCBI taxonomy): domain Eukaryota; kingdom Metazoa; phylum Chordata; class Aves; order Passeriformes; family Paridae; genus Pseudopodoces; species Pseudopodoces humilis. Next base: position 119,830,075 of record NC_142200.1, on the reverse strand, counting down.
TGATGATCTTGTGTCCTTAATTTGTTCTCAAAGTATTGCACTAGATGGATTACCTGAGATCTGTGTTGCTGTGAAAAATCTGCAGTACTGAGGTATGGTATCACAACGCTGGTAGCATTGCTAGGTTTTTATTTTGTTGTTTAGGTTTTGGAGTTTTTTGTATATTTGTTTGTTTTTTAATGGAATCTTTGACATCTAACCAAAAGGGTGTATATCCAGCTTCCTTGAATTCAGGATGCTTGCATTTGTTTTAGATCTTATGGATCACTGCTCTTTCAGCTTGTCTTGTTGAGAACTAATTAATATGGAAATTATTGACAAATATACTTTACTGGCTCTGTGGCATGGTATCTGTTCTGCTGCTCTATTCTTGCATACTCCAAGTCTCTAAAATTACTGAAAAGCTGTTACAACATATGTGCAATTGGACCTTTTTTGTACTACCTCTTTCTTGTGCCTTTTTTCCCCCTTTAAAAAATAGTGGAAGCTATTATGATGGTTTCCTTTTTCTTTATCTTAATAAAAGAAAAATAATAAAGGAAGTAATGAAAATGTGCCTGAATAATATGAAAGAGTCCTAACAAAGGTTACTGGGATGAATATCTCCAAGAACTCTGACTTTCAGGACAATTCTTATTTAGAGCATAAAATTTTAATGTGATGTTTATTTTCCTTTTTTTTGAATTTCAATTTGTTTCTACCTCAGGGAGGTAGAAAGGAACGGAAATCTTGGCAGTATGACTTACTAGTTTGGGCATTTTTTGTTGATATTTGACAACAGTAAAAGCAGGAAAACAAGTAATCAATCAAATAATTTGGCTTTATTTTAAGATGTTAAGGATTTGATCAGAGCATTATCCTCAAACACTAGGTATCCGTCAGATTGAGCTCCAGCTTGCTGTTAGGTCCACGTGTTCGGTATTTCTATGTGCAGAAACAGGTCAGTGATCTGGAGAAAACTTTATAGTACCAAAATGACAAGCAAAAGACTCTTTAGTATGAGTCTCTTTGTACAGTGGCTCAGTCCCTGAATTCTTGTGTTATTCTAAATATATTTGTTTGTAGAAATTTTTGTTTGAATGCCATTTTCTAAAAGTTCAGTGTTCTGCTTTAAACCCATACTTGATGCCAGGTGATTCAAAGTTCTCACTGGATGTGTCTGTCCCAGGCTTGTGAGTGCCCTTTGATCCTCTGTGCAGGACACTGATCAGTGAATCTTTTCTCATGCTGAAGAAGTGGGAGGAATTCTTTTTGCTTTCGAGACAGGTATGCACTTGGGATTGTGACAGTCTCCCTGCAGATGTGTAAGGAATAATACTCTCAAGATCTGAAAGGATGAAAAGCTCACATATGTTAAAATAAAACGCTCCGTCATGTTCTGTGCTTAAACTAAGAATGGATAAAACCTGGAAGGGTTGGCATTGCACATGTGGTAAAAACCTGAATTTTTAGAAGCATCCTGCAACTGGAGGGGTACAGACACTATTGGACTTACTGGTGTGGAAATACCTACTGGTGTGGAAATATTGGTGTGGAATGTAGAATATGATGGTGGGGTTAAGGGCAAGTCTGTGAGAGAGAAAAGGGGTTTTACTGTCCCCCACAAGAGAAGAAGCTCATGCAGGGTGCTGGAGAAGAGTGAGTTTAGTTCAATATGACGTGTGAGAGACAGGCTGAAATACAGATGTGCTGGTCACAAGTACTGTTAGAGGGCTTGTATGATTCCATGGTCATTATAAGCATCTGCAGTTGGATCTCAGATTATTCTACAGCAAAACTCGTACAACAAAGCATGGTGATGGTAATGGGCTAGCCTGTGGCTTAAAATTGCATTATATCAGAATAAAGCAAACCTGAATTATGTAGTTATGGCTGATGTCACTCTTACAAGAGTAATAGAGACCAAAAAAAAGAAAGAGAGGTTAGGACAGGGGTTCTTCCATATGTAAACATTTACATTCCTATTTTGGGTTAATTAGAGTCTTTGAAGTTACAGTGATTTTGCAACCTTTGTAAAATAATAACAATAAGAATTGAAAAATGGGATGCTGTATACTCTTATCATCATGTTCTAATTATTTTCAAGGTCTGTGGGTTAATAGAAAAGGGTGTTTCATACTAACAGCGTTTCATATTAGCAGCCATTGCATGGGTTTTACAAGTTTTTAAAGAACCCATTCTAGTGTCCAGGTCTCATGAAACCATGGTGGAAATTAGAAAGATACTGAAATCAGATGACATTTCAGATTTATTAGCAACAAATGTTATTTAATAAATTACTTATACATGTGTTTTAAGAGTATTGACTGGTTTTACATTCTGACAAGGAACTGTTTAAGAGTAGAGACTCAGTGAAATCTATGCTTATTGCAGAAAATTACAGTGGTTTCTGTAAACTTGTTTTTGGGGGAGAGGGACACAAAACATGGTGACACATGACACACACAAGTTCTTTGTATCTTACACAAAAACATTGCTCTTCTTGCAGCTTCTGCTTACCTAATCCCAAAGGATCAAATTACTGTTTCAGTTAAATTCACCTTTCCAGTAGGTGGAGACACAACTGTTGATTTCAAATAAGCTTAAGCATTTACATTTTGGTTGCAAACATTTTATCAAGGTACTTTTAAAATAATTAAAATTAGGATGTAAGAAAAAGTTTAAATTTTTATTTTAAGGTAGTTTACTTAAGCTTCTTACTGAAAGGGCTCTGGCATTCAAATATTGCTTCTGTAGTAAGAGTGGCTACTCAAATAGTTTGGGTTTAATTTTCTAATTATCTCCACCCACTGGTCAAATATGCATTAATGAAAAGTTTAAGTGATACCTTTTGCAATATCCAAACACAGGATGGAGGAAAGTAGATTGAGGGTAAATAGACTGAGGTTAAAAAGATTGGGTAAAGTCTTTTCTTAAGACTAGTGACACAGGGTAGAGGAGCCCTCAAGTAAATCAGGAAAATAAAAGATGTATCAGCCATTATTCCATTCCATAAATTAAAAAAAATATTCGATTCCATGTTCGTTCATTAATTGTTCAGAGATCTGACTGCAGGGATCATGTTAGAGGTTTGTATGTAAAACATATCAACAACTTTTTATGTGATGTTGATTTATTTTTTAACAAGTCAGTGGGCCAATTGGTAAGTCAGCCTTTACATATCTTATTAAAATTCCATCCCATGCCTTTCCTGATCCTCTGTTGAAGTTTACTCTTTTTGGCAAGATGACTGCTTAGGCAGCAGAAGTTTCAAACTGGGAAGACAGTATGTGTTCTAGCAAATGAAGTGAGAGAAAAGTTTATTTCTCCTTTGCAAGCTATTCTGGTTTACTGTATTGTGAGCTGTTGTGCTGTAGCAAAGCTCAGAGTTGCTGCACAGAAATTGCTTGAACATTATTAATTTTGCTGTAGTCATACTGCTGCTTACAGCTTCTCACGCATTCTTCAGATCATTAGATGGAGCTGTAATTAACAACTGAAAGTTCAGTTTACTCATTCTTCAGTTAAAGAACATGCAGGCAGGGAGAAGTTGGTAAGTGAAACTTAATGTTCATGGAGTGTGTGACACTAGGGCATTCAGTCATCTGAATTCAAATCAGTCTGGCAGTCCCTCTTCTCAGATCTACTGGCACAGCTCTGCTGCTTGCCAATCTAAATTTGGTATGGAGCAGCAAAATGGGATGAGCAGTGCTTGATTTAGTCACTTCTGACCAGTGAAGCTCCTTTATACAGATTTAATCTTTGTAGTATTTCAACAACTTCCAGGAGCTTGTTGCTTGTTGTAGTTGGCATTTGCCTTACATGATCTTCCCTGAGGACAAACTCTGGGTGTACATTGCTATGTGTGGTATTTAAATCAGTGTTCAACTGAGGCTTATTTATCGAGTGAAACACTGGTTTCAGCTCTGTGAATTTTACTTCATTCTTTCATAGCTTTATGTGGAGTGGCCCACTTGCTGCATGGATAAAATTCAACCTTGGCGTAAATCTTGTTGTGTGAGAGGAGTTGTCCATCATTAGCTCTGCAATAATCTCACAGGTGTCTAGTCACAAGAGGAGTCAAATGGACACACTACCTTTGAGTCACTGTGCTTTGGGAGGCAAGATAAACAGGTAACTTGTGTTGCTGGGTTTTAATCAACACTTCTGTAACATTACATGGTCACACAGCAGTAATGACTGTGCTTGAATTGCCCTGACTGATGGTTGAGAACCCTCGTGTCTGCTTCATGTTCCCGTCGCTGGAGGGGAAAAACGTTTGGGCAGTTTTGAGGACAGGCCATAAATACACAAAGAGAAAGGGGTATGAGAGCACCGAAGAGTTGAATTGTCTCTTGAGTTTGACACATAATTTGATAGGAAAAAAAAAATCCATCCGTCCTTGTGTCATCCACACACACACCACTGGTTCCCAACGGGTAAGTCTTAGGGATGCAGATATTGTTAGAAATCGTGCTATTGGAATGGGAGATTACCTGGATGTGTACACTGGTGAGAAGGTAAGAGGCTTTGGCTGTTCTTAAAAACGGGCAGGAAAGGGTTTTGTATTCAATGATTTCCAAGTTCCGAGCGCGGAGCCCGAACGCGCCGGGTCGGCTCGGAAAGGTGGCTCAAGCGCGCTCTCCAGTGGCCACACCGGGACAGCGGCGCCGGGATGGACTCGGGGCCGTCGGGGCCACCGCAGCCGGTGAGTGACAGAAGCCAGCTCCTGTCGTGCGGCTGCCTGAGTACTGATAAATAAGCTTGCTTAGCTGAGTACACTGCTTGCATAAATAAGCTGGTGCTTCTTAACAAATAAGTGGCTAAATTCGTTAAAAAAAATAAAAAAATCCGCCATTGGCAAAAATTGATCAGTTAGAAATCTTGCTCTTGTAATTGGATCAAAAAATGACTCCCATCCAGCAGTCTATTAGTTGGGGAGATTGGTGCAGTCTCTACTGGGACTGTTTGTACTGTCGCCTGGAAGCAGGCAGGTTTACTGCTGAATGGAATTTATTAGCTATGAATTGAAGCGTGCACATTTAACTGTGTCAAATCTTGGCAAATAGCTCTGCAAACAGCACAGACTAGCTAAACAGCAGCAGAAAAAAAATGTGTAGTTCTTAACAAGTTCAGCACACAGTTCTCAGTCTTACATCAGATTCCATGCTGTTCAGGAAAGCAGTGGGGGCCTTCAGAAGGAAGAACTTCATTGGTACTAATGAATAGGAACTGGAAAAGAGGGGTAGACTGTTCAGCAGGTGGACTCATCATGAAGTGGAAGGTTTCAAGGTGTATTGTTGTAATTTGAAATTTCTGAGATAACTGCTTCATAGATGATTTCAAATTTCTGGTATTGTTTTACTTTGTCTGTTTTTAATTTAATGGACTTCTGGCTCCTGGTAGAGTTCTCTTTTGTTGATAAGACCTAAGTTACACCTTGTTTGACCACACACCTTGTTTCTCCAAAAACCACAACTGTTTTGAGAGTTTTGTATGACAGTGAGACTGTCAGAATGGTACTGTTAGGTCTTGCTATTCTATCTGGATGCTAACTCTAACTGGAGCTGTTAAACTAAGACTTTAAGTTTGAGCTCGTAAGAATGTAGTGTTTGGTTGGGTTTTTTTTAAGTAATTTTTTTTGTAAGGTACTAGCAAAAAAACCACATAAAGGAACATTCAGTGAAACCATTGAGAATCTTTTCTTTAGAATTATAAAAATTAGTCTAATTACAAATTTGGCAAAAAATAGCTTGTGTAGTAAGTTTCAGAGCTGTCTGCTACTTAGCTGAGAATGTATGAGTCCTATACAGAAAAGTGCAATAGAGTTGGTGTGATACAGTTGTACCAGTTACACTTAACAGTTTACCACTTCTGATGAAGGCCATTACACAGAATGTGTGCTTTTGTGCAGAAAGTTCTTTTTCCATTATGGATGTCACCATAAAGCTTTCACACATTTCAAATAATAATAATAAAAAAAAAAATCCCTTGGGCTTCCCTACCCCAGGCATAAATGATTTTACTTTACAAATATAATTACTGTACTTCCAGGAGGTAATCTCTCTGGACAGCCATAGACTAGTTTAAATTAGATTACTCTGTTTTTTCCTCCAGGGTGAGTTAATACATTGAGTTTTATTTTTCTGTAATTACTTCAAAATTTAGATCACTTTTAATGCTTACTATTCTTCTTTACAACTAGGCTGGGAAAGCTAAGAAAACTTGCATTTGAAGGGTTAACATTAACTTTTTTTCCCCATAACTTTATTTCCTTCAGGTAGGTATCTGTTCTGCTCCTCAACTTCATACAGCTCATGTTGTATTCACTTAGTCTCAGTTGTAGAGTTTCTTAATTTGGAAATACTGGAAATATTTACTTAATAAGCAGAGAGTAAGCACACTAAGTCTTTCAACTGTGACATTTAACCAAGTCTAGGTAGAGCAATGTTTTTGTTAAATCTGTATTTCCAGAGTTCTGGGTTTGAAATCTTTCCAGTAGTTTGGCAGTAAGCTTCATGAATAAAGCAAGTTGCTGCTTTTACCTGTGTTATAAAATCTTTGGACAGAAAGCCAGTCAGTGTGAAATAAACAGAGGATCAGAGTTAGTCAGGGGAGATAGTCAGGAAAACGTTTTTCCTGTTTTCTTCATGAACTTCAGCAGGAGGGCAGATCTCTGGATAGATGATTATGAACCACAATTGGATGCAAATTCATTTATATAAATGACCTATTTGTATGTGGATTTTACTTACTTTAAGAAGCAGCAATGCATTTAAGTAGTAGATGAAAGAGGACTAGGGATTAATTTGTAAATTTATCTTATAATAATACGGTGCTGTTTTGAAATAGAAGGAAATCTTTGGTGTTTTGAGGTCTCAGAATATGACTTCCTGTTGGTGTTGAATACAGGACTAGCCAGGATATCTGTAGAGGTAGTCATTTTAGTTCTGTAGTTGTCATCTGGTATCAAAGTGCAGAAGTATTATGTAGTAATGCAAAAGTAAATACAATGTTAAAGGGTAAAAGTTGTTACTTGTGTTGTCAGTGAAATCCTACAGCCTAGCTACATAACACATAAACCATTGCAAACCTGAAACCTGGGTCCTATCGAATACAGTAGGTTTTCAGATAATAAGAACTGTCAGACTGAAGGTCCATCCAGCTCTTTTTTCTAACATACAGTGCAGTGTATGAAAGCATGCAGAATCTATGAGGAGTTCCTATTAATGCTATCTCTGAGCAGATTTTCAAGAAGATGAAGACATGGATGTCTCTTGATGAGAAGAACCTGGGGCCAGAAAAATTAGTGTCTGGATAGCCTTAAATTCAGCTTCCAGATAGGGATAAAGAAGGATAACATGGTCCCCAAGTGCCTAGACATCATTATCCAAAAACTGGTGAAGAATTCATTGTGCTAATGCACAACAGCAGCAGATTCCAAAATTTAATGCGTTGTTCACGACTAAAATAACATCTTATGTAATTGCCCTGGGCCTGCAACTTAGCAGCTTCCAAAAAGATCTCATAGCTTTGCAGAGGGGATTGAAAACCAAGAGAGCAGAATGACTGATAATGCTAAAGGCGTAAGACTTGAAGGTCTTCAGGAAGTCCATCCCTGAGTAGAGAACAGATTACACACTTGCCACTCTTTTTCTCTGTTCTGCAAGTCATCAGGGAGCCAATATAAGTGCAAGAGGATGACCTGAAATAATACCAGGCACACATTAGCCTGTGGGTGTGGCTGCCTGTAAGAAAAAGATTCCTACTGTCTAATTGCACAGAAGACTCTGCATCAGGAACTTCCTCTTGTTCAATGTGATCTTGCTCTGTGTTAGGATATTACCCAGTTGAACTGGACTGGGTTGTTGCCAGTAATGGATTGGAAGTTGCAGTCTGTCTTTTACATGCCCTTTAAAAATATGTATATTTTGTTTTGTTTGTATGCATGCATGTGACTGCATATATATATGGAAACACACAGAAAAAGAAGGAATTTTTAATAAAATGTAGTATTTTATATATGTGTGTTAAGATGTGTGTGGGTGTATATATATGCATACATATGTATCTTAAAAAAAAGAACACTTGTCTGTAAACAGAAAGCCCAGCATCCATAAACTGTCTAGGAAAGCATAAAAACAAAGTAAGCATACATGATGTTTTCCCTAAGTAATCTCCCAGAATCTCACTAATATTTAACCTGAAGATTTTTTTAAATTACATTAGGTTGTGGATTGTTTATGTAATTTGTGTAGGGTGTTTTTACCATTCAAGACACTCCCAGTTCCGTTTCAGAACTGGTCTCAACTTCTTAAAGGACTAGTATTCGTACATAAATTGCTAGTGTGCACTGGAGATCTGTTTGGTTAAACATGAGAAACTCTTATCCTTGGATTGGATTACTGTTTAGTTTCTTTAAATAATTGACAATGGATTTTCACTGAAGTGCTTGATAACTGAGATGTGATATGTGCAGCATTGTACCGTTCTGTGAAGACTGAACCGGTACTAGTTCTTGTTTTGGTAACAGAGCTGGTGGCAAGTTTTCAGCAGACTAATATTTCCCCATGTTTTAGTTTAGGAAACATGTCTGACTGACCAGGATACCCACAGGTTGTTCTTTGGTGGGCTGTTGCTCCATTCTGCCTAATGATGTGTCTAGGTGAAACAGCAGAAATAGATGTTTAGCCTCCAAACACTGGAATTTGTATGCCTGTTTATATATTTACCTGCTCTCCAGAAATCTGACTGCTGCCATGTGACATGTTCTTTTTGATCCTGGCTTCCACACTTGTATAAGGTGGGCCTAGCCTTGGCCAATATCTTAGTGTGGCTTTAAAGGTTCTTCTGCCTTCAGTGTGGGGTTTTAATAAACACAGAAAGATAAAGTGTGTTGGGATTAAAGGAAGAACATTCTAATAGTTTGAATTTTGGGTTGTTTGGTCACTGAATCCTTTGAACTTAGTCTGTGCTCATGAAAGGTGGTCGCCTGAAGCTAAAGGGAAAACTTCTTGATTAGCAGTAGAAATACTCTTTCAAGTTAGTCTGACAGTATGGTACCCCCTGTGCCTGGAAGCATGTTCAGCTTATCTGTGGAAATGCATAAATAATAAGGAAACATTCCTGCCTCAATTGCTGTGATTAAAAAACATCCTTCCTAATGTCCTCCTTTACGTTGTCCTGTATCTATATGCAGAACTGGGAACAAGCTGAAGCAGCTGGCTCATCTTTCCCTTGCTTCAGTCATTCTACAGGTAGCCAGCAGTTTTTTAGATTCACTATCACTTGGAAAACACTTCCAGTTTACGTCAATAAGCAATGGCTTTAAAGCTTCTAGGTTCACTCTTGTGATGTAGGGAAGAAGAATGGAGTCAGGTGTTCTAGATCATCCGGTGTTACCAGTGAACTGGAGATGTATTTTCAAGTGAAATTAACTTGATACAAGATCTTAGAACCCAAGCAGTGATTTCCATACAGAATAAAGGCTTAGTGTTATATAGTTTCTACTACGTGCTGGAAATGTGGTGTCAAGGATTCAGAAAGATGTAAAGAGCTCTTTCCTCTTTACTCTCCAGTCCATCGTCTTCTCACTCATTGGTAAAAGTCACAGTTTGATCCTTTTGTCGGGGTAAGAGGCAATAACAAGGCAATGTCCCAATATGGTTCTCTAAAGGTTTTAAAAACTTTAAAAACTTTACTTTTTCAAAGTGATTTTCTTATTATCTTTTAATAAGAAGTGTAGTCATTGACAGACCCCTACTTTGGCCTGAGTGGAATGTGGAAGCTCTCAGGCTTGACAGAAGTTGGGAAGTGTATAAAAATAAGAGCCGTTCCATTACCAAGAACTTGATTTAGGCTTTTATAGGGGCTCTTTCTTCTTTGGAGTAGATATTTTGATAGTGGTAGGTAAAGCAAATAATTTTGTGAGGGTTTTTTTTATTTAGTTAGTTAAGTAATAATGCAACAAAAATGGAACAGATATAACACAACACACCTGGAGTTCAGAAAAAATTGACTGACCTTTCTTGTCTTGAGTTGCACCAAGAGGGCAGGTCTTCCTCTAATTGTTGGTGCATCTTGCTCAGAGAAGTTACAAAGGTTTATCTAACTTCTACTCTCAAAACCAGCTATAATTTGATCATCTTGATACCTTGGAAGTGAGGCTTGACCACACTTGTGTTTTCTCTTGCTGAAGAAATAGATCCTTTGGAAAAAAAAAATAGAGAAAGCGCAGCATAAATGTGCTTCGTGTATAGAAATAGGAGAAAAAAAGGAATGAAATTTACCAGCTGTACATTGAATATTGTCTTTCCAAGTGATGCCCAAAAATACTCTTGTGCATCTGAAGATATTGAATGCATCATAAATCTCAGCTAATATTATCTAAAATTGCTCTACTTAGTTATCTGTGACCAAAATTAGATTCCTGCTAAAGCTTCTATTGCGTAGTTTTTAGAGTTCATTGACAGCTTCTGAGTGAATTAAAAGGACGAAGAAAGGCAAAAGAAGTGAAGAATCATAAGGAGGCTCTTGAGATCTTTGCCATCCTTTTTAGAATTGGAATTTAAACATGTTGGAAAGATCTCTGAATGGCTATAGCACAGGTTGCTTTTATTCAAACTACTCATTCTTTTTTTGCATCTAAGCTGCCATTTTGGTTTTAGTCTCTACTCTGATTCTTAAGCATTTGGGTATACTTAGGAGGGGTACTTTCTTTTGTGAACAGAAATAGGCAGCGAATAGAAAGATAGTGGAAAAATCTTGAGTCTATATGAACCTAATGGATTAATCAAGAGTTATACTGTGTGACATTTCACAGTTTGTACTTATGGAAATATATGCAAATACCTCTTGTCAGCCTGTTTTGAGGGAATCTGAAAATATAAACCTCTGAATGAGTCTTTCAAGTAGGTCACTTCCTTCCTTTTTGTTCTTCTTTTTTCTTTGACATAATTCCCAAATGAACTTTAGCAGATGTCTTAACTTTGAAGTCACTGGGGCTGGCTACCTGCTTGCGGCTAAACTTACACTTAAGTCCCTTTCAGTAATATTTTAGCAAATTCAACTTCTCTGGAATATTGTCTAACCAACTTTTTTAAAGGCAGCAGGCTGAAAGAGGGGCACAGTGAGAGACTTAGCATTGGGAACCTCCCTCCCTCTCTTTCACATCAATGAAGAAGCATTGTGTCATCTACCAGGCAGAAGTGCCAGTCTGTGTACATGAAGACAGGGGGAGCAGGTGACAGTTCAATTTAAATACTACTTCTTCTAGCATGGTGTAAGCACCATGTGGTAGTGCTAGACTGTATACAAAATTGACAGACAAGGTGTGGTTTCCTAGGCCATTAGCTGGAACATATGGCATTTCATGTTTTTTCTTTTTCCTACTGAGCTATTCCTTTTGCTGTATCTAGTTTTTCTAAGTTCATCACAATGTGCCTACTTTCCAGCTATTTTTTTCCCTTTTATTTGGTAAATTTTCAAATAATTCACTGTTAAATAGGTGTTCAGGACTTTCAGCTCTCAAACAAAATTTTGCTTTTATGTCTGTGTTGGAGAGATGACCAACTTCTCTGTGTATGGTACAGTATTTGGCCAAATGATTTGAACTCTGATGTTGGGGTATGTGCACAGGCCTGTGTTCCGATGGCTGGTATGATGACTACAAAAAAAACCATGAGAGATAATCGGACACTAAGATGATCTTGAATTTGTGCATCTTGGTGGTGATTAAACTCACTGAAATATATTTTCCACCCATCCCAAAATATAATCCAACAAAAGTCTTCAAAGGATTAAAGTCAGCAAGTTTTTATGGAGAATTATTTGTACATGGTGTTGGAAGTGCTGTGTCTGTGAATTTGTTTGGGATGCATATGTTATGTATGTGTCTTTTATGGAATAGGGAAGTATGAAATAGGACTTTCCCATAGAAGCATGGCTTTGCTCTGCTGTTAGCACAGTAAATTCAAGTAAAAATGTTTGGTGAAAACAAGAATGTCTGGGATGCAATTGCAGTGGTATTTCCATGCTTCAGGTTTATGGTGGAGTCTTGCAGCTCTGCTGCATGAAGCTGATTTGTGCTACGCTGTAAACTTCTCATTTTGTCAGTCTTTACATTGTTTTTCTGTATCTGTCATACAGAAAAATCTATATCCACCTGTTCTTAGCCCTAGAACTGAAGAGCAAGACTGGTAGAATTACTATACTGATTTATCCAATTTATTAAGTCTTGATCTTTAGATAGTCTTCCTGATAATTTAAAAAGAGAGATCTGATGTGTGCACATAAAGCACTGTGTAAGTGTTCCTTTCTCACAAAAAGGTACCTGTTCAGGTTTGGGGTATCCCTGGAACAAGAACTGCCTGCAGAGGGATGGACTTTATTTAAAGAATTAGGAAAAGTGATGAACAATGTAAATCTTTGGTAAAAATCCTTCAGGAGGAGGGTTCCACAGTATCCTCTCAGTATTTAGCATGGATTAGTATCTTCTGTTCATGTTTAAGTTTCTAGTTGGCACATGAGACCAGTAAATTTCAGGTCTTCTTGGTGTCCTCTGTTTGAACTTGTTTGACATGCTAACAATTCATTTATTAAGCACAGGAAGATCACAGTTTTGAGCACATGTGGAATTTATCTACCTGTATAGTGAGTTTTAAGTACTTACAGTGTATATCAAAAAATTATCATGAGACTATTTAATTCTCTACCCTTTCAGCCATAATTTAATCCTACGTTGAGCCAACGTAATGTATGCCTGACTGAATCTTTATCCTTCATAGCCCTTGATAGCCGTTGTTCTGGACAGAGGCATGGTAATTAATTTGTGTAAAGATTTTTTCAATATAGAGACTTGGCTTCTTTTTTGAACTACTGGCAGGAGCTTATTCAAAGCAGTCTCTCTGGTATTAAAAAACAAGTGTTGATTCCTTCTGTGTGAAAGTTGGCTTGTCTGGGTCTGAAAACTTACGCTGAGAAGTGATGTGATATTTAAATCCTGACACAGTGTTTGGAAAAAACAGAATCTCTGCCAGATTTTCTGCAGCTGAGAAAGCTTCTTTCATGTTCCAAATCCTTCGGTCATTAAATACAAATTTCTTCTTACTGGATCAAATGTGATTGCTATAACCATGGCAAGTTACTGTAGAGGAATACTCAGTGCCATCAGTAATCTTGATTTATGGAAAGGTTACTAATAAAAACAAAAGGGTACCTTTCCAAGCAATATGGTGTTAGTACTGCTGAGGTTTCTTCCAAACTGAGTATTCCAAAGGAAATTTTGACACAATGATCTGTTGTTTTGAAAGGATCTCTAAATGTGCTAACCTAATGCCAGTAGGTTGGACCAGCAATCTAGTACGTGCTTACCAGGTTGCCTTTTTTAGTGTACCCCTGAATCTGTCCAGGGACGGGTGTTTGGGAGTTTACCTACATGTGATTTACTTTATTAGATCTGTTCCTTCAGGCTGTTTTCCCTTCCTGACTGGACCAAAAAGCAAGCTAAAGTCCAACATGTGTCCTTGCAGTCCAGCAGTCAACTTTGCACACGTGTAGCTGACGCTTAGGATACATGTAGCTGAGGTATCAGGATCTGTTGACTTAGGGAAGTGCAAGTCTGGGTTGCTTAAAAGTATCTGCTGCTCTTTGAATGGAGACAGTGAACCAGTCCCGAGTCTAGAACTTTTCTTCTACCTCATCTACTTCAGGTCTTCTGGGGGCCATGTTAATAGACAGGGTTTCTGAGAAGTTGAAACAGAATCAAAATTCCATTTGGGTATTGGGAAAGGGTTCAAGTAAAGTGTGGTGAAAAGTGAAAGAAATAGAGACAATTATTTGAAAAATAAGTAAACAGGTTGATTTCCTTTCTGCAGATAGGAATTTATACTTCTGAAAATGCATTCCTAGACTATGTTCTGTTTCAGACCTTTCAAAATCCTGAGGAAGAATGGGGCCATTTAACTTCAGTGTCAAGTTTGTAGGAGACAGTGACTACTCCATCTATTTCTTACTACCTTTTGTGCTGTATAACCTGTCAGCTGAGATAAGACTTTTTTTTTTAATGACATTCATAAGTACTGGCAACAATGTAGTTTTGACCTTGTAACACCCAGAAAGTTATGGAAATAGACATCTTTGCCCTTTCAAGTTTTCTTGGGAACTTGAAGGTAATTTCATGTTAAATTATTCCACAATCTTAAAACTAGTTGTGTCCAAAGAACCAATTTATCCATAGGAGGTTACATTGCTCTCTTTCTATATTGTTCTCAGGCCAAATACTCTTCAGGGAAAGAGGAATTCAGGGGAGTAAGATAAGCAGAACCAACCATGGATGGAACTGACTGCTCTGAGAGCTCATTTGGTGTGATGAGACAGTCCTCTCAACTGCCACATTGAAGGTGGTTGGCAAAGCAATTACTCTTTTCTAGATCAGGACCTGGACTTTGTAAAACCTTACTGGGGAAAAGCTGAAACATGGGATTATTATTTATCTATTGCAGTGAAATTCCAAGGCTGGGGACATAGACTCATGATCCCTAACCTACCATTTCTGATTGTACATGGGGGGACTTCGCAAGGCTATTTTGGAATCCTCTGTGGAGGATTCTGTGGATGGCATTAGAAGTGGTTCCAGCTACTGATATCCAGGTAGCTGGGCCTTAGAATTTGTGCAGATCTGAGAGGTTTTATTAGTACAACAAGGGTTGTACTAATACTCACTTGTACTAGTTTCCTCCTCTCTCTCCTCCTCTCTCCTCCTCTCTCTCCTCCTCTCTCTCTCCTCCTCCTCTCTCTCCTCTCTCTCCTCCTCTCTCTCCTCCTCTCTCTCCTCCTCTCTCTCCTCCTCTCTCTCCTCCTCTCTCTCCTCCTCTCTCTCCTCCTCTCTCTCCTCCTCTCTCTCCTCCTCTCTCTCCTCCTCTCTCTCCTCCTCTCTCCTCCTCTCTCTCCTCCTCTCTCTCCTCCTCTCTCTCCTCCTCTCTCTCCTCCTCTCTCTCCTCCTCTCTCTCCTCCTCTCTCTCCTCCTCTCTCTCTCTACTCTCTCTCTCTACTCTCTCTCCCCTCTCTCTCTCCTGTCACCCCCTTTCTCTGAGACCCCTAAGCAGTGTGAGAAACAAGAGAACAAAGGACTTGAGTGGAACCTAAGATTATGTGGCTTTTGTTTCAGGATAACTAGGTTATGAAGAGAGTGTATGAGGATGTATATGAACTGCTTTTAAGAAACAGCAATTGAAGTCAAGAAAGACATTATCTTACAACTTTTTTTTTTTGTCACTCTGTAGGCTTTCTCATGGCTCCAATGCAGCCAAAAAGCCAGGTTCCATCATGGTCTTATTTTTACAGGAGAAAACATTATAAAATAAATGATGTCATATCAGTAAAAGTTGTAGTTTCAAACATCACTGTTTTCAGATTTACAGCAATTTGCCTGTCTCAGAAAATGATGAAAAGCCTTGACAGATATTATTCTTCACTGAGTTTTACAGTGGTGTTCAAGAAGAAAAGTTCAGCTGTCTTTGCATTTGCCAGTGCTTCTTTTAAAAAAAAAAACAAAAAACATCAACCAAAACCCAACAAAACCCCCAAACAAACAACAACAAAAAACCCCAAAATATTTGACCTGAAAAATGTGGAAAATTGACTTAAAAGCTCTCTGGTTTCACTTCAGTTGGAGTGATGGGGTGCGTGACTGAAAATGCAGAAGTTCTTAGCAAAACTTGATGAAACCAAACTTTGTATTGTGAGGAAATGGAGTAGAAAATTTCAAACATATCAGTATGCATCACATACAGTTTTGAAGATACCCTTGCTGTTTCACTGCCTGTGTCCACCTTATACAACACAGAACACTGTCATTCAGGGTTTACAGCACTAACTGGGAAATTGACTTTAAAGTGAAGGTGACAAACATTTGAAGATAGCATTTGAAGTGGTAGTTTCCTTAAAAACATGTAGTTCTTAATAATCCAAGCTGCCCCAAGACTACTAGAAATAATTTTTTCTTGATGTTATTGTGCCTAGATATTCTTAAATTGAAATTAGGTTTCCCCCTTTTCATTAAACATTTGCAATCATGAATAAATCCTGATAACGTAATGTGGGGAGGTATTCCAGGAGGTAAAACACATGACTAAGAGCAGTGTGATTTACTCTGTAAAGTTTTTCAGCTCCCTTCAAAATACAAGTGTCATGCTGATCTTTTTATTCCTTTTCCAGGGTTCTTGAACATACTCTTCAAAGGACTAAAGGAACATAACTGTTGAGGGTAATGAATAGGCAATTGTGTAAATCTTGACTGCATTGAATTGAAAGAAAGGTTTAGAATGGAGTCTCTTCACTAGGGAAGTGACAGAGATGTATTTTGAGCATTCCTGAAGGTCAAGTAAGCCTTTAACATGCCATATTTTTCCATTTCTTTATTAAAACACAAAGGTTTTATGTGGTACTTTTCACTGTTTAGAAACATAAGCCATGTTATTTGGCAAACAAATTTTAAAAAGCCATATTCTATTCTCTACATCACTATTAACATTCCAACTGTGTTTTGGAAATTTTCTTTGTGGATAAAGCTTTAGCTGTGTCCTTAAAATAAGCAAGAACTGTGTCATATGACAAAGGTAGTGAGGTAAATGTTTTTTTGTTTTCCTGTTGCAAGTCACCCTGAACTAGAACATCATTAATTTAGGGAATTGCTTTTACTGCTTCCTAATAAGTTTGTTTGGGCAGAAATGGGGGTGTGTGCATGAGAGAGATTAGTTTAGTGGAAGTGGGATCATTAGAGTTTAGGGATGAACTTCAAGTGAAATTTTTGGAAAATGCACTAGGTGATCATATAAATTGAAAACTGAGATCCTGGGACAGAGATAATTTCATTTAAATGTTATAAATTTTGCAGATTCACTCCTGTCCTAAATTTTTTGCCTTCAGGCTGGGATGCAGTAGAAAATTGAGTGAAATTAAGTAGACTCTGAATTAACTGAACACTTCCCTATGGAAGTGTTTCATGGTGGGTCTTTTCCTTTCTTTAAAGAAATGGGCTAGATGTAATAATAGTGTAATTAAATATCTGTTTCCTTTTTTATTAAAGAATACATTGACATTATCTAAATATTTTCTAAAGCGCTTTAACTTATTTTGTGCTCCAAATAACTGTCTTAAATTTCTGTTTTCTGCATATAATTTTGTTGAGCGATTTTCAAATGCTTGGGTAGCATCCATAGTGGAACCTCAAAAATATTTTTAGGCCTGCACTGGTACAGCTCTAATTTAAATACTCCAGTGTTTTAGCTTGGAAGGGATAATTCAGTAAATACTTCATAGTAGCAGAGGCCTGAAACAGTGTGTGCATGAAATGTTAACATATGGGTGTGATTGTTAGAAGGGCAGAGGGTAGTTTTTTAAGTACCTGCGTCATAATGGAGCAATCACATTTTGAAAGTGCTGAGTTTGGATGCTTTCATTTAAAAAAAAACATTCTGCTGTTATGAAATAACTCTGAGAATGTATTATGATACAGCATTATTTCACTTGATATCAACACTCTTTATCATAAAATTCTTAATTGTTAGAATTCTTCAGTGTCTTCTACTTGAAGCTGTAAAAGGTAGTTAAAAGCAACAGTAGTATCTGGATGATGTGTGATATTCTGGATGATACGCATTTCCTTGTCTAATTTTCACTAAAGCAAGAGAGGACCAAAAACAAAGTGCCAGAAACCAATTTGAAACCTAGAGTAATAGCAGTGAGACAGAATATACATGTGGTGTTTTCATTGAAGAAAGAGGACATTTTGTTCAGTTACAGTTTTTAACTTTGGAGGAGAGTGAAGTTTAAAGTGATCCTTTGTACTGTTTTGTGACAGACCAGTAGATTGAGCTGACAGCATGACATAACTCTAAGAAGGGCAAAATAGATCTCATTATCTCTCTATCACTAGAGAGGGAAGTATTAATGGTGTTGTGCAAGGCACTCATGAGACTCTTGTCTTACTTACTTTCCATACTTCTGACTGTCTATATTGAAAAAAGGTACAGACTGGAAGAGGTACAGGGCAGTTATGCCAGGCTTGCTTGTTTCCCAGTCAATACAGGAGAGGAGAAGCTTTCTGAAGGGCAAAAAATTGCCCTCTTTAGAGCAGTGAAAACTGAGACATTGTTTGCCACATGTAAAAAAAATTGGATTAAGAACAAGGACTAGAAAGAATTGTTTTATCTAGATTTCCTATTAGCCAAGATTAAGGAAATGCCCAGGTAACTGAAGTGTGGATTATTTTTAATGATATCCTCCTGATACTCTGTTGAGTGATTTGGTGCCTTCAGACACAAGGATAGAGACATCCC
Organism: Pseudopodoces humilis; assembly: GCF_049639895.1. NCBI lineage: Eukaryota > Metazoa > Chordata > Aves > Passeriformes > Paridae > Pseudopodoces > Pseudopodoces humilis. Next base: position 119,811,758 of record NC_142200.1, on the reverse strand, counting down.
TGAGATGCAAACTGCAGTGGAACCAACATCATCTCTGGTAATCAGATTCATCATGGATCTCTGGAGGTACAGTGTTGTTTTTGCTACACAGTGGAGTTATCTAATTTTGTTTATTAAAAGTACCTTGTCTTTTTTGCAGACGTGCACAAACCACGCTACAGAACAGTTCTGTAATTAGTGTTCTGAACCATGACATTTGCACTGACAGTAGAATTCTTTACAATCCTTTTGAATTTTAGCTTTCTTTGAGAAAATGCCTATCCGGTGTTCCTAGATGAAAGTGTAAATGGTTGGAAAATGATGCTGATGGCCGAACTTGAACCAGTTGCTGCAGGGGGTGCCTGATCTCAGAAGTTGAGTGCAACATGGAGCTTGCCTTATCCACTATGATAGTGTTGACTGGAGATGAGAAACAAGATGAAGGCATGTTCTTGGAGTGGAAGTCTGTCTTCCCTTTGGAAGGGTGTTCATTATTTTCTCTTCGAGTCTAATTATTTACTTGTGTGAAGAAGAGATCTAATTGAGAAAGAAATCTTAATTGATTTCCAGCTGCCCTTAGGCTGAATTTGTGAATGAAATAAAACTATAGATGGTTCTGCTTGGCTTCCTCTCAAGTGTTTTGCCAAGAAAAATGGTACAGTAAACTGATTTTTACATTTGTTTGAGTTTGTTTGTTTGTTACACATTACTTCTTCCTGTGCTATATAACTGTTGTCTTATGTTAGCATTTTTTCAGGCTCTGTCATACTGCAGCAGGTAAATAATACTGATACCAGTGGCAGAAATGCAGATACAAAGCTTTGATTCATTTGGAAGAGTGCACGTTAGAGAAAGCAATGCTTCAAAAGCTGTACTTAGATTGTTGCATCTCTTTTGCTGGCATTTTCGAATTCATAAAAACTGGCAGAGCTACTGCAGAGAATGCAAGTTCCTTCATCCATCCACTGTTGGCAAAATACCAGAGGGAATGATGGATGCTTGCAGTAAGCTCAGCCTGTTGTATAACTTGAGTGGCGTGCAGGATACGTTCTGAAACTGTGTTGAATTTCTGATATAACTTTTGAGTACAAAGTAGTGTTTTAGAATGCTTTTTCTCTGAAAGTTTTGCCTTCATTTAAAAATCTGTTTTAGTATATTCCGTAGTACCTGAACTACTGAAGTAGTTGGTGAACTTAGGGTAGTACAGCCTTTATTCACCAAAATTGACATTTCTCCTGGGGCATGTCCTAGTATTCATTTAAAGTACAGTAGTCTTTATGTGACATCTGTGTATACTTTCCTAATTTCCATAGCTAAAAAGTAAAAACACAAAAAAAATTTAAAAATTCAGCCTTTTAAAAAACGTCTAATTGACTTACTTGTACATGCTCTGGTTTGTGCTGTATGGTTCTTGAAGATTTTTTTTCTGTATACTTGTCTGCTGTGTGCATGTATGTCCTTCCTCAGTTAATCATTTCTCTGCCTGAAACTTGCATCATTCTTCCTCTAATTTAAAAAAGGGCAGAAAACTTGGTAATACCTAACACTTATAAAGGCTTGTCTTCAAAGCATTAAGCTTAGTGAGCATCAAGTTAAGTTAATTGCCTTTGTAGATTATGAAATATTTTTCTTGGCAATCTTTGAAGAAAGGGAAGTCTGACATAATTTCCTTAATATTAGATTTTAGTGTATCTGTCCTGAATATCTTGTTGTTGGTCATGATATATGTATTTAAATAAGACTAAACATTTTGATTCTGCTCGTTTGGGAGTTTTGATTTTTTGTTCCCTTTTTATCTTTGCTGAGATAACTTTTAAATAGTGCTTTTTTTTTTCTTTTTTTTCCCCAAAAGATGCAGCTGTGAGGTCCATCTGTTCGTCAGAAAATTTGTGATTCGTCTTTTTTTAGACGAACTTCGCAGCTGAAAGAAAGATGTCTGCAGTGTTCAAGCTGGGAAAGGGTTGTTGGCTCTTCCCTGTAGCTTTTGTGACCTTCAGCCATGAAAAATGGGCATGAAAGATATAGTTGAGCCAGGTTTGATAAGGGTAGGATTGCTTGAGCTTCTATTTATAGTTATGTTAAAATAGCTCCATCTTGACTTGCAAGTAGACTTGGAGAAAATGAAATTAAAAAAAAAATAAACTTTTCTAAGCACTTAGGTTATTTCTTTTCAATGTGCAGAAATTCAGTGGGCAGAATTTGAATATCCAGAGGAACATTCATTCTTATCAATTAGACTTTTCCTTCTTCCTTTAAAAATTCATTGCTGTGTGTGATTCTGCAGTCAGTAAAGTATTCATGCTGCAGACAACAGTTTTCTTCATTAATCAATCTTACTGTCTTTTTAGAGGAGATCTGCTGTATTTAGTGCCTGAGGAAGGGTTTAGAAAAGGTGTCTGTGCGATGTTACAATGGAATGCTGCCCAGGAATGTCTGAGTTAAGGTGGGCTGGCCCAGCACTCCCTGCTTGGCCGTGTCTGTCAAATAGGAGGTGCAGAGTGTGTGGGCGGGTGTTTAAAGGCCCGAGAGCCATTGCACACTGCTGCAGTCAGCCCTGAGTGTGGAGTAGGTGACTGATTTGTAGAGGAGCACGGGGCTGAACTGCAGAGCTCCAGCACTCTGGTAGCACTCGCTGCTCTGGAGCTCTTGCTGAGAGTGATCCTGCTCAGTGCATGCTGCTGTGAAAACACAAACATAAAGTTGTGTGTGCTCAGTGCATAGCCCTTCCCCAGAGACTTTCATCTTCAAATACGGCTTCTGAAACTTACTCTAGCGGTAGTAAGACAGCTTTGCCAGTCTTTCATTCGTAAATAGCCTGTTTGTGAATGAACTTGTGAAATATTCTCAGAATGTTAAGTTGTTCATAGGTACTCCTTTTCTCTGTTCTAGACTGCCAAAAAAGCTGTAATTTGTGACTGGGGAGAGAAGTGGCCAACACAAAATAACTTTTCTTTTTCCTTTGCCTTTTAAGTTAAAAACCTTAAACACAAATGGAAAAAAGTTACAGAGTTGTAACTTTGTAAAACTGTGGCTGTAACTGTGTAAAACTCCGTAATGAGTTTTGAACTGGTCGGTTAAGGGCTGTTGAGGTTACAAATTAATCTTCTTTTGTGTGAGCTTATTGTGTGTCTTGCGAAAGTTTAGTATATCCCTCTTGAAAAGGTTTTAAATCACACAAGAAATTATTTCTGAAGTATGTGTATATTTATGTATGTGACAAGATTTTAATCTAACTTTTTAGAGTTTGTGTGGAGTACCTGCATCTCCAGTAGTCCTTGAGGTATTTATTATAACTTCCTAGCCAGATGAGTAGGCCATGTGGAAATAAATATGCATGTTTATTTAAATATATTATACATAATTTTCTTTTCATTCCTGTTATTTTGTAAGCTTGGAGATTAATAAAATGAAACTGAGCTAAAAAAATCTGTGCAAGGTATTCACTCTGAAAAGCTTTAATTTTCCCCAGTGAGTGACACATTTGTCTTCTGTCTGCAAATCTGAAAAATTTATTTAAATGTATGCTTCCTCTTTCCTCTATGTAGAATTAATGTAGACAAGAATTAGGCACTGAAAGAAAGAATAAAAATCAAATTTGGTAGAAGAATCACAGCTGAGAGCATGGCAAAAACCTGACTTTTTCTTACAATTACAAGAAGAAAAGAGTTATCAGGGTATCTTTTACGTCTGTTTGATCTGAACTTACTATTGTAAGGTATGGTGTGTAGATTAAACCTTTGAAACATCCTTTGGTTGTCTGAAGTACTCTGCGGGAATTAGAAGGATTTAATTCTGGTTAGTAAATTTTGCATTAGGAAGTGGGGTTTCTGTATTCCCACACCTCAGTATGTGTGCTGTTTGCCACAGAGATCAATTAACATTTCTTTACCCCTTTTCACTTTTTGAAACGGGGTTCAAATGACAAACTAGTTTCCCTGAACGTGGGGTCATATGTATAGTAGGAATAAATTGTTCAGTGCATGTACACAGTGGACCAGTATGTTCCTGCTGAGTCTTGCTTGAGGCTTTAAACTTGCTGCGGTTATGAAGATGTTCTTTGAAAATTGACTGTGGAAACTAATTCTGTGTGTATTCCCTGTCACGAAAGCCGGGGGCTGGAGTGAAGAGAGGCCTGTTGTAATCTCATTTTCTCTTAGGATTCCCTTAGCTCAGACTCAGTTCTGTTGTCACTCTTTCCTAAGAATCCCTTTATTTCAGTACCTTGCCTCAAGTGAGAGTCTGTTTCTGCTACCTGGTTCCTCCTGGTGTGTCTGGAGGCTGTTGTCAGTGTGTTTCTTGTATTATGTGTGTTCCTAGGTGGTTTTGTTAACCATTGTAGTCAGCCATGCCTATCTCATGGTGTCCTCAGAAAAGCAAATCCTTATGTGTTGTGATGAGAGTTTAGAGTTTTCCCCAGATGGGTCTTTGAATATAGAAGCAGGCTCGTCTTCAGAGAGAGAGGGAGGTGAATGGTAGATCTCTCAAAGTCAGTACGTTCTTATTATTTTCCTGTAAAAGATGGGACAAGAGAGGGAAGAGAGACCCAATGAGACCCAATTATTTTCCACTGAAGGAAAAGTACGCATTTCCTTTTTATTGTACACCAAAGTACCCAACAATAAGGAGCACTTCTGACAACCTGGTTTATGCAGTTTGTTCGTGTAGCCCTTAGTTCTTCAATATGCCTGACTTAAATGTAAGTTCTACAGGACTTTCTACCCCCCAGTGAGTAACTTCTATCAACATTTCAAGGGCAGATTCATCACAAAAGAGATGTGCGGCTCAAAAGGCAATTTTTGATGGGATATTTAGATTTGGTAGTCTCAAAACTCCTCAGTTCCATCTGTTTCTTGCTTGGTAGGATCTGATCTTTTAAGTAAAACTTTCCTATATAAGTACTTTCATCTTCAGCTTTCATTCCTGCTGCTCAGGAATAAGATAAGATACTATTCTAAAAGTGCTAAGGTGTCTTTACCCCTGGAAAGAAAAAAGTGAAATTGTTTAAAAGACTTGAAATTCCATGTGTATCTACATTATTCTGAAAGATCATTATAATTAAGCCTGGAAACAAAGTATCTCCTGTTGCTTGTTGTCTAATAGAATATTTCTTCCCCTGGAAATGAATAAACAAAAGCTTCTTGAATAGATACAGAAGAAGAAGTTCCATAATACATTTCCCAAAGTGTCTTCCCCTCCTCCCACCTCTGCCCTTAGTCTTTAGATAAATCAAACTATTTGAAAGTACATGTGTGAATATCTAAGGCATACGTAGTCAGTATGTTGCTTAGACTTTCAAAGCTGTTTTCACATGTGAGCAAATACCAGATTTTCACATTAAACAGGAACTGTAATTGAAAGTGGCCCATAACTTGTATAATGCACATTAAACACTGAGATTAAAATGCTTTGTCTAGTTCAACAAAAAAATACCCATGTTTTTGTGATCTCTTCTTTTTAAATAAACCAACAGATATTCCTGTTGGAATATGCTCTTGATGATTTTTTGGCAAATTACATTTGATCATATTCTGAATTTTTTGCCAGGTGAGTGTAAAGCAGTGGAACATGGTGAAGCATATAAATGTTCTTCCGCCTTCCATGTGCCAGGTAACTGGTGCAAAGACTGTTGAAGCCTTTCTCTCATGCTAAAGTTTTTTTTGCTTAACATTGTAACTGATTAAAATAAAGGGGTACTTAAAGATATTTTTTTATTCAACTACTTATAAAGATCTTCCCTTTAAGATGGGGAACTATCTACGCTGAGGCAATATTGAACCTCATATTGTGTTCAAACAAACAATACAGGATGAGTAAAGGTGCCTTATCCTGCCTTTTTGGTTTGCTCTCTAAATATTGAGTTAACACTGTTTATAGCTAAAAACTCTTGCCATGATGGCTGTGCCGTGAGAGAAGACAACCAAAACACAACTATGGGAAGCTGTTTCTGAGAACTGTTTTTGGTTTTGATGATCTGGAATGCAAGTCTGACTTTGTGAATTTTTTGAACTCTGCATGTTGATAAAGCTGGTTGCTGTTTTCTAAGAGTACTGAAATATACTTAAGTAGTTCTGATGCTAGATGTTTGTCAAACCTTTATCAAACCTTTATGTTAAAAACACCCTACTTGCATGAAGACATTTTTCTGAAGCTTAACATTGCTCTTAACATTTTCTTGTCGATGATAAAGTTTTGATGTAAGGGACTATATTTTTTTAATTTGATTTAAGAATTCTGAAAGGCTTAAGTATGAAAGAGGATATTATCATGGAGATAATATGAAGAATGTGTTTATTATAGATGTTTCTGTCACCATCAAGAGCTGGAATTGCAGCTGGTAGTTGAGGTACATGCTTTGACTTCAAGGAAGCTTTACATTTTCTCTGATTATTTATTGGAGAAAAAGTGCTAACCTGAAACCCCTTGAAAAGAATTTACATAACTGTTAAAAATGTAAAGAAAGCTTATTATTCTAACACTTGCATTATTATGCAGCACGTATGACGTAAATTGGCCAGAAACATCTGCCTGCTTCTGCAGATATTACAGCTTGCATGACTGCATTAAAAGTTATGAGTCTGAAGCTGGGAATTGAGAAAATGTGAAAGAAGGCAGTTGCATCTGCAGCTAGACTAGTCAGGATATAGGACATACCTAGTCTGGGGAAGTTGTGGACTGTTTATATGGTAATTTTGTGGCTTTATGTAATGTGTGATTGCTGATAGGACTTTGTTACAAGGTAGAAATAATGCTGCTTCAAAATCTGAAAGCATAAAGTGTCATTTTCCCTCCTACTCATGGTTTCACAGAAAATTCACTTTTTTTGAAACAATAAGTGTGGTTAAAACATTTAAAATAATGCAGGGCTTTTGACATGCACTGCTGTAGTTAAAATGTGGCACATGAGTTGATTTGCTTGTTGGAAAGTCAGTTCCAGTTAACAGAAAGAATGGCCAGAAAGTTTTTTCTTCAGATGGAATTTTCTAGGAAGAATTGGAATCAGAAAGTAGGTGTTGAGAAATGCAGTCTGTTCTGTTACTGTGCAGTTTCATAATAGCTTTCATTATAAAGCAATGAGGAAAGTTAAGGGTAAATTCCTGTGTGGGAGAAGGGTCATATAGGCTTTTCTAATTCTCATGATATATACTACTCTGCAACATGCAGAGCATTGCAGAACACAGTGGTTACTCCAAGGCTTCTGAGCTTGTCGGAGATCTCAACAGGAGATTTTGTTAGTACACCTATGTGTGTCTATTTGAGTGTGCATATTTAACTTGGCAGGAGCTTGAAAGAATAAAGTTAAGAACAAGAACAAATTCTCTTAACTCACCTCGATGACTTCAGAGGACCAGACAGATAGGATGGTGGCATTTTCTGACATTTCCTTGGGCAGCATTGTTCACTCTCAGCCAAGAGCAGTTCTCTCTCAGCAAGTCTGAGGGTACTGGGCAGGCATGGTGCCTTTCTCTTTATAGGATGTACTTCCCATTGCAGTGTGTTATGGGACCAGGTCAGTGTTACCATGTGTGCCTAGTGCCAGAGTGCAGTGGGTCAGGAATGGCTGTAAAGGACTGCTCCCCACATTAAGAGCTGTCTTGGAAGAAAATTTTTGGTTTAAAAAAAATGTTTTGGAATTATGTGTTTATTTTTAAAACAGTGAATCTGCCTCTACAAGCATTGTAAAACTTGTGGACTGCTGTATGTATGAGGGCTGGAAACGTCTCCTGAAAAAGATGAAATGAAAAGAGTACTGAATGAGTTGCTTTTATTGTATTTGGAAGTTTATGCATACCTTATACATAGTTTATACTTGTTTGTTTTTTCAATGCTTAGTAGCAAATCTTGGAAGGAATGTGCTGGGCCTGGATTCAATTGGATACAACCTCTATTCCATTTATCAGACACACACACACAAAAAGTACTTTTTCTGTTCTGTCCCCTTGCTCTCAGTAGATGTATTTGACTGCTTAATATCTTTAAAGTTAATGTTGTGGTTTTTCCCAGAGCTTTTGCTCCTTATGGAAGCCTGTTTTGGTCAGTATTTACTTTTTGTTTTTGTTTTGTCAGCAGCCATGCAGCAGGTCTTAGACAACCTTACTGATCTGCCAACATCGACAGGCGCTGAAGAAATAGACCTGATATTTCTTAAAGGAATTATGGAAAACCCTATCGTAAGATCACTTGCTAAGGTATTTAAATTTGCTGCTTTGAGTAGAATCTGGGAATGTTTTAACTCTTGCATTATTGTGTGAACACTGAGTGTGGATTGAGGTATCAAGAACTCGTTGTTGGTACATGTTATTAAAAGACTTGAAGGCCAGCTTGAAGGTGAAGAGTTGGTGTAGTGTAATTTCTGTGCATGCTGGTTGTTATGTAGAAAAATCTAGAGGAAGATGAAAAATTCAGAGACTACAGAAATAATGTGGTTACATTATTTATGAAGAAAAAATCATAATATTTGAAATTGGAAGCAGTTGATTTTAATGTAGTCTTGTACCCACTGTTGTGTGCAAAACCCATATGCCTTCTGACTTGTAGTGTTTTTGCCGGAGATGAAAAGTGAGAGCAGTCACCTTCATTATCCATGGCATAAAAAAGTTTTCTTTTCATCTTTACCTCAAAACTGCTTTGATATGCCAGAAAAATATTTTCTCCATGCCCTTTCCTGGATCTCAGACTAATGCTTTTACCTTTGATTGTCAGCTCTCTAAAACATGGATTATCTTAAGTTTTTGTCCTTGGGTTATGGAAATCTTTAATGTATGGGTGGTAGCAATCAACTATAAATATGTAAGGTGATATTTGCAAAAAAAAATCTTTGGACTCTGTAATTAAAATGTATCTGGTCTTACCAGTAGGAAATGCATTCAAATATTGTACATCACTTATATTCGTTCTTAATCTTACTTCATAAAAAGTAAGATTTCCTCTTTTCATGAGGAAAACCCAGTGAACTTAAATACAGCTGTCTCTTTAATAGGAATAGACATCTGCAAGCAGTGCCCTCTGGGCAGATCTGAAATCCTCTGTAAAGCTAAAGGATTGTTGGCCAGGGATTTTGTTCAGTATCAAAATATGGAAAGGAAAACTTCTCATGAGAATTCATAGAAGAATTTACTTCTGTTTAGCTGTTCAAAAAATTGGTTTTAAGCTGAAGACATTGCATAGTAATAGAAGTAATGGAAGTGTCTTATCTGCTGGTGAGATGACTGCAGAGGGAAAGATTTGTGTACTAAATTTACTAGAGTAAGTAAAAGCATTTTTTTACTGACAATGGAAACAACTTAAGTATCTGCTGTGTAGGTCATCTTTAATATTTATCATGTAGGAAATGTTCATTGCAAAGCCTTTTGTTTGTATCAAGAATTTCTACTTTAATGGCCAATAACAATTAGGTGGAATTTAATGACTAGCAGATGTAAAAAAAGTGCTTGTAATGGAAACAGATTCTTAACTGTACACATGCTTTATCTAGAATGCTTAAAGGTTTTAATTGTGTTCACATGGTGTGACTGCGCTCATATTTTCTTCATACTTATTTTGGAAAAATCCTCAGTCTTAACCAGCAGTGCTAAATAAGGATAAGATCAAAACACATTTGGTGAAGCTTGTGTAATTCACATATATATTGATTTGTCCCTAAAAGTACATAAACTTGTTTTTCTATTAGAACAGCTGGTTTTACCAGAATTAGCAGTTCTCTGAGATGGTTACATTATTTATGCAGAATCATTGCAAAGCAGACCAGAAATGCAAAAGCTTTTTCATTTGCCTTTATTAGCCAATTATTAAGACTAATCATTATGTAAAGTACACCAAAAAGGACAATAAAAAACTTGGGGAAATGTGCCACAAGCTATACAAACTTATTTTTTTTTATTTTGGTCCTTAAATAAATGAAGGCAAACAATAAGCATAGTAGTTAGTTTATAGTATTTTGCTGTGTAGTGTGGCTGATCTTTTAAAACTGGGTTACAATAATTTCACACATTTCCTTTATGGATTAAAGGCAATAAGGTAGAAATGACAGATTTTTTAGGATAGGATTCTTTCACTGAACCTTTCCACTTTTCAGTAGGTAGTAGAGGAAAGGAGAACTAACTGTTACCATTGTAAAATGTTTTTTTCTTGTCACTGATATTTATAGAATCATAGAGTAGTTTTGGTTGGAAGTGGCCTTTAAAGGCCACCTTGTCTCACCCCCTTGCAATGAGCAGGGACATCTTCAGCTGGATGAGGTTGCTCAGCCTCATCCAGCCCGACCTTGATTGTTTCCAGGGATGGAGCATATACAGCCTTTCTGGGCAACCTTTTGCAGTGTTTCACCACACACATCCTAAAACAACTTCTTTATATCCAGTCTCAGTCTACCCTCTTTTAGTTTAAAATCATTATGCCCAGTCCTATTGCTAAAAGCCCTACTAGAAGTTTGTTCCCATCTTTCTTGTAAGCCCCCTTTAAGTATTGAAAGACTGCTATATGATCTTCCCAGAGTCTTCTCTCTTCCAGACTTAATGACACCAACTCCATATCTTTCTTGTGCTGATGTTTGTGTTCAATCCTAACTAGTCTTTAGAATTAATATGATTTTTGGAAAACAGTTGTTGAACTTGGAACAAACATGAATTCTCCTGAGTTTTGCTACTGAACTATGATGTCAAAATTCTCTTCTCCTGGATTGTTAACTATTCTTTCAAACCACAAAACATTATCTTCTTTCTGCCCTCACACTATTGCTTTCAGCATTGTAGCATAGCCTACTGCAGACCAGGTGAATGCCCAGCCCAGGCCAAGGAAACACCTTGAGAATAATCTTTAAGTGTTTAGTCCAGTATTTAAGATGTCAGATTGTTGTAGGTAAAAGCCTTACCAAAAAGCCTATTTGAACATTTGGCAGGTATGATAAATATTGAATGCATAGAAAGGCTCAATTCAGTTTTAATGTTTCTGAAATGTTCAATTGAAATGGAAAAAAAAAATTGCAATGTCCAAGTTAGGTATTCCTACTCGTTTGTTTTTTTTAACTTATTCATACCATTCGGTATCCTGTTACTCCTCAACATATTACAGGATCAGAGATTGTTCACTGGTAAAAATTTATGTTCCCTAGTATATACATGGTCTTGATTTTGGAGTGAAGGGTGAGAATGTTTGTATTTAGATTGTATCACTCAGTGTTAGTGGTGTTTTTTTGAAAATAATGAGTGAGAAAAAAGGCAACCCATATTCTCTAATCTTATAAGGGTTGTGCTAGTGGTTATGTTTAAAAATCACTAGATTTGTGTTTTTACTTGCTGTAAAAGAAGGATATTGTTTACTGTATATAGTCTCTACAAAATAGCATTCCCTTATAAAGGACAATGTGTGTAGGTGCTGAGCTTCCTCTATCTTTGTAATCGCAGTCGTTTGGTTTGTGTGTGTTGGTGTTAGAGAATGTTTGAAATGCCTTTATGTTAAGTTAACCTTTCCAGAGTTTGGTCATCAGGCCTGCAGAAACAGCATTTTATAGATATGAAGTACAATTTAATACTCAGATGATTTCAGGAAGCAAAGTTTTCTGCTTTTAGCAAAATTTTATTTTATTGTCTGTTTTAAAGCAGGCAATAAAAGAGAGCAGAAGTGCTTGCATACCTTCAAATTATATCTATGGGAAGTATATATGATGATTCTAAATTACAACTATTATGTATTTGTTTTTTATATGCCAAAGTAATTGCTCCTTTGTAAATTTCTTGTTTCTACAGTGTTGAAAATAACTTTCAATTGAGAATCTGATTTATTTTTGCATCCTCTTATTCCCTAATTTTATGATAGAACGCTGTCTGTAATAAATAAGTGAAGCATTCAGAGATGCTTCTCTTCCTGCTCAAAGCACCTACCTTTCAATGAATTTCAGTATCTGCAGAGTTCAGGAAAGGATTATATCTGCAGGAACAGCTCTAGAAATAGATGAAATGTTATCAAAGAATCACAGGATGGTTGAGGCTGCAAAGGACCTCTGGAGGGCATCTAGTCCAAGTCTCCCTACTCAGGCAGGGCCACCTGGAGATGGTTGCCCAGGGCCACATCCAGACAGCTTTTGAGCATCACAAGGAAGGAAACTCCCATCTTCTGTGGGCAACCTGTGTCAGTGCTCCATCACGCTGGAAATAGTGTTCAGATGTTCAGGGAGAGCTTCCTGAGTTTCATTTTATGCCCAGTGCCTGCTGTCCTGTCACCCGTCACAACTGGAAATAGGCCGTCTCTGTCCTCTTTGCATAGTATACCTTTAATACACGTTGATGAGACTGCCCTGAGCCAGGCAGAGCAGTCCCAGCTTGATCAGCCTTTCCTCAAATGTGAGGTGCTCCATCATTATCCTTCATCATAATTGTGGCCCTTCACTGAGCTCTTTCTAGAATGTCCAGAGTGTTTCAAGTGTGGCCTCACTAGTGCTCAGTACCGTTCAGTCTTCTAGTAACACTTCAGTGCAGCCCAGGATACTGCTAGCTGCCTTTGCATTTCCTTCAGTTAGGCAGGTCTTTGTGTAGAATATGCTGTTCAAAGGGTGTTTGAATGGGAGGAGTCTGAGGTAAATGGTTTTCTTGCAGACTCTGAAAAGATCCCATAGCTTCTTTTTTGCCCTTCTTCTAGAAGGTGTACTTGTCCAGGATTCCAAAGCCGGAAAGGTCCTGAGCTGCTGTACTCTTGATAGAGTGATTGGTGTGTATAGCATAGAGAAGGACTTACAAGTCTTGCTGGTATGTGCTGCTTATAAAGTTTGTTTGGTCCTGTAGTTGAGCATGCAAAATCCTTCAGCAGTTAAATCAGGTTATCCTATGTATAATTTTTCTGGCCTTTCTGCTGAAGATTGCACTGAGAAATTACTTGAGAAGTTGATAAATTTGAACCACTTGGAACTTATTTACATTATAGTCTCATGTATTTAATCTTACAGGCTCATGAGCGACTGGAAGATTCTAAACTTGAGGCTGTCAGTGACAACAACCTGGAGCTGGTGAATGAAATTCTTGAAGACATCAGTCCCTTAGTAAATAAGGATGAAAATGTTGCAGAATTGGTTGGAATACTCAAGGAGCCTCATTTTCAGGTGCCACCTTTTTACTGTATGTTACCAACTTACTATATCAGTGTCCACATACAGATCTAGGAATAATAATGAAATATAATGAAAAATAATGAAACAAAACCTGAACTATAGCAGACTGTAATATGTAGGATTTTACTCCTACATATTTAGGAATACACATAATACATATATTTTATAAGTATACATACTTATAAAAGGCAAGTCAGAAGCCATGTTACAAATAAGCATGATTTTATTCTTTGATATAATTTCAAAAATACCTTTACTCACTGTATTAAATTTTACTGGAGTTTCTGTTACAAATTTTGGACAAGCTTTTACTTCCTGTATGACTGGAGTTTCCATAAAAATTCCCTGAAGGCTTGCTTCATCCGTAACATTTCCAGGTGATTTCAGTTCGTGATCATGAGCATTGTGCATTTCTGTTCAGCTGTTGGCATTCATACTCGTTTGTAAGACGTACGGTTCGCAGAGTGAATGAACGTGATCCTTCTGTGATCTGATCTGCACTGCAGCTGAAGCTGAAGCTGAGACTCTGCATCCCTCTCACTGTTGCTCTGCTTAAGTGAAGTGTTGACATATGCTTGTCAAAAGCAGGAAATGTTTTTCCATTTCGCTGTTTCTATGATCAGCCTCAAAGATAAAGGTTTGAAAATTCTTCCTGGATTCTTTCTAGGTAGGGTTCAGTGGACTTTACTACTTCAGTGGACTGCTACTAGGGTAAAGGTATTCTGTAGAAGAACATGAACAACTTTTTGCCACAGTATAAGTGGACTTCTTTTGGCAGATGGGTATGAAGTCATAGACATTTTTGGGATAGATGAGTTTAAACACACTTTTTCCCATGTTTTCTGTTACATGTTATATAAACATAGCAGTGAGATATATTACTGTTTGACATGGATTAAAACTGGAAATGCTGTTGGTTGTATTGTGTCCTGTTGGAAAAGGGATCACTTCAAGAACTCAGCTTTTGGAGCAGTAGCTCTTCTGAGTACTGACAATTCCTCTGCCTCTCCTGTGTTGGCCTCCCTTGTGCTCTTACTTGTCCAGAAAGGCATCATAGCTAAGTGATCAAAAACTATGATTCGGAGACTTACTGGTGCATAAACCTGCAAATCAGTCTTTGATCCCATAGAAGAAATTTTTACTTGAAAAGGACTGGATAAGTTTGGAGGGACTGATAGTTATTAGACTGATAGAGGATTAGAACTGAGGGACAACTGGTGAACTGACAGACCTGACAATGATCCATTATGATTTAGACAGAGAAAATAAAGCTGAAAGTCAAAGAGGATGATGAATCAAAAGATGAAAAGGGCATAACAATTGAAGTGCTGCACTTTGAAAGGCACGGTAGCAGTGATCTCTGGAGAGAAATGGCAAAGGCCAGTGAGAAGCTTGGGAAATGGATCTTTGGGGTGGAAACTGGAAATGGCCTGTAGGAGACAGATCAAATAAGAATTATTGGGTGAACAGCCAACACTAAGGCAAACCCAGAATTTATTCTTGTTCAATGGTCAGATCTACAGAGAGGCAGAATGTGATGTTGGTGTCAGATACTTCATTAGTTCAGGCTTAAGTTACTTAAACAGGTAACATAAAAGTTCCAAAATAGCTGGTGAACTAGAATGTCAGTATTTATGCTCTTTCTTGTACCTATTTTGTTGCTTGATATATAAGGAGCAGACATAAAACTGCATATGTGCTACCTTAACTGTACAGTTTCGCTCAGATGTTTTATTATGCTTCCTAATTGCATGGTAAAGGTCCATTTAGCAAACATCTCTTCTGTTTTCCTTCCCTGTCCCAGCAGTAGGTATCTAGTGAAGGTTGTAAGGCCAGAGCAAGCCAAGAGTGATGCCTTCCAAAGTGTGTTGTGAAGATTTATTGGTCTGTTGCCCAGACTTTTGAGTGAGAAGTAGTATCGACCTGTGGTTCTCTTCCATGAGCTTAAGTTGTTTTTCTAATCCATGTGAAAATCTGTCATTCACGGCATCCCCCGTCTGAGTGGAGACTGTCCTCTTTTGGTTCTGAGACTGTCTCCTGTCAATTTCACTTAATATTCACATCCTCTTGTGTAGGAAGAAAGTGAACAGTTTTTCTTAATCAGTTTTTCCACGTTACTTGTGGTTTGAGAGACCCCACTGTGTCTGTCTGTGTCAAGTAAATAAAATGAAGGGAAGCAAAGCTATGTACAGCATGGATTTCTGAAGTGGTGTCATCATTTCCATTGCATTTCCTACTTACAGGAAGTAAGTTTTTAGTATTTGATTTGCCTATTTAACAGCTGATGAATAGAACAGAAAAGTTCAGTTATAAGGGTCCTACAGCAATCATCCACTCCAGCTGCCTGACCAATTCAGAGCTGACTGAAAATTAAAGCCTGTAATTAAGGGTGTTGTCCAAATGCCTGTTAAACACTGACAGACATGGGTTATCACTCTTTAGGAGCCTATTCCAGTGTTTGACCATGCTGTCAGTAAAGAAGAGGTACCTCTAGGCTCAGGGAGAGTAGAGGTGGATTGCTTGTTAGGCTCAGTTTGGTTTTGTATTGTTTACATCTTCAAGATACCATTTCTGAGTCTGTCAGTTAATATATTAAACTAGGATTGAGTTTTCCTTTGCAGTCTGTTGAATTTCATTTGCCTTGCTCTCAGTCTATTGCTTATGAGGTGCCTCTGCAGGTTGCAGTCAGTTGTTTTAGTCCTTGAATAGTTCATCAGCATCAGCAAACTGTCACTTCACTTCTCATCCCCATTTCCTAGGTCATTTATCTGACATGTCAGTTATTGGCAGGAGTAGAACTGAGCCCAGATGCCTGTGGAAATCACCTGATGACATGAGTTCTGAAAACTAAAAGTACTATATTCCTGGCACCAATTTTTCTTTCTTCTAAACAATAATTTGTTACACTTGAAAGCCATGCTGCTTATCCTGTTATAATGTTTCTTTGTGATGGTTTCCCATGATCCATTTTGTCCAGTCATTCTGGGTTTTATGGAAACTTCTGATTTGTTTAGTAACAGCATCATGCTTACTGTTTTGCAGCTTGTTGACTCTTCCTTGGAACCCAGTTTAAATATTCATGTCATGATTATTGCTTATATGCTGCTTCTTTCCCTGTAGTGTTGGGTGAGTCATGGGCATGTAAGAAAAATACAGTGCAACTTCATTTGCTGCAAAACTTTGTACTTACTGTACAAAAAGGAAAAAAAAAATGTGAAAGGAAGAGAAAATAGATGGTTAAGATAGTTAAATGCTGTCCTGGAGATTCGGCCTTATTTTCTGTGTGCCTGTTGTGAGGCATTCAGTCTCATTTGCAGAAACAATGAGCAGTTTTGGCTGATGTGTATGGGCAAAAGCACCTATCTACTTACTTCTTTAAAGTTTGTCTGCTGTGATTCAATTCTGAAGCCAAATATTAGGGAAAATTTTCAGCTCTTAATTTTGTACTTCCATTACCCATGTAAAGACAAGCAGCAAAATCACTTGAGGCGAAGTACTATTTTTTTTATTTAACTGATATCATAATTATGACCACTCTAGAAGAACTTCTAGGACAAATTGCAGACCAAAATGTGGGTATAATATCTTTTTCAAGGCTTCTCCAAAAAGGAAACAGAAAATTACCTAAATACTCAAAAAATAAGTGCTATCATTTCTGTTTCATTTGATGCAAGGAGGCATATTCCAAATTCTGCATGAAGGGAAAAAGGAAAAGTACAATGTCAGTCGCATTTATAGAAAATGTCATTTGTATCCTTTCTCCAGTTTAGTAACACTGCAAACAACCCAACCTGACTCTTTAAAACTTTAATGGACACCACTGGTAACAGGTTTAGAGGCTGACTTTGTATTTTATAAATGAATGATGCCTCTTCATCACAGTATCACCTTACAGTTGTAAGCTGCCTTGGCATACGAGTATAAAACGTGATATACAAGGCATCACTGCAGTAGTTTGAATGTGTCATTTACTGCCAGAAATACCAAATTACAGGACTTCATTTTTTCTGCACATTTTTGTAGAAGAGCATTTGGGAAGGACTAACTCTGCATGTATATAATACAGGCTGTATTATTATTCCCTTTCTTTTCTCCTTTCTCCTTTAATTTCCTTCTTTTCCATTCCTCCTGCTTTTTACCCTTTTTAGTTTTAACTGAATTTTCCAGAGGTCAAAGTGTGAAAGTTCTAATGAGTTTCACAGTATTGATGGCTGGCCAGTAGGTCAGTGTTTGTTGGAGAGCCAGCTGGCATATGCAGCACATGGAAAAGGCTGTAACAAATCTTACCAGACAGTAGCTGCTGGAGAGCAGCAGACAGGAGTGGTGAGAGAGGTTGCCTTGAGGAAAGAAGGAGCTGGTAAAAATTTTCACACTGTTGGAGTGGTTAAACATGCAGAAGAATCATTTCTGCTTTCTCTTCAATGGAAAAGCTTGTTCTGTTACTTTCCCCTTCCAGGAATTAGCCAAACCATTCATCCTAAATAGATTCTGCTGGCAATAAAATACTTAATCTGAAAAGCAGCCAGTATTGTCTTCTAATAGTTAGGTTTATAAGTGCTAATCGTACCTTTAAAATGTTTCATTTAGAAAAAGTGATCTTAAATTGCCTTCTGGACAGATATTAATATATAGGGTTATTTTCCCTGAGTTCTTACCAGCCCTCCTGATCTTTCTAAGGTCATAAATTATTTCCTCACTTTTCCAGAAGAGTCTTTAAAATGTGTTCTTTTCACATGAACATTAGAGGCCTCTAGTCTATTTATTAAGTTCTAATATTTAAACAAGGTTTTCAGGGAAGACTAGCACACATTTAGTGCATAAAAGAGGAAAGGAAATATTTTAGATTCTTCTAGGCATAAAGTGGAAAGGAAAGAAGTCCTGAATTCAAGACTATAGAGTTATTCTACTCTAGTGTATTCCCTCCTACCAAGGCCCCCAGTTTGTAATTTAATTGTTCTTTTGGATTAGAATTGAAGAAATAGTTATTATTTAGGGCAATGCTTCATAACACATTTAGATTGTGTTGAGAATTTTTTTAGGAAAAACAAATTTTGAGCTTGAACTTGGCTTCAGCACTGTAGAGAGTCGTGAATCTTTAATGAATGAATCTTTAATGTTTACTGAATCTTCAATTGCATTTTGAAATATTTTTTTACCTGTCAAATATATGCAGCATCAGAAAACTACTGTTGAGAGATCAACATCTTCTAAGTTTATGGATTGTTTTCTGACAGTGTCTTGCATAAAGAGACCATACCGTGTGTCACAGGACTGTATGTATCCATGGTGTGTTATCTCGTGATTTATAGCAGTTCTTCTAAATGCCTTTCTCTGACCATATTGGCACTTTTCCATGAGAACCTTTCTACAGCTATCCAGTCTTGGATAGTCAACTGATCCTGTTTACAGGAGGAAGTTTTGTATGGAGGAAATTTTGAACCGTTTTATGGTTGCTGATCAGCCCATGTTGTTTTGCAGACTTCGGCACTGGTTTTATAAGGTTCCAGCACCAGTATAGAAAGGTCAGATTCCAGTGGAGAGCTTTGGAGTTGCAGGAGCACAGGATATCACTTATTCTGATATCACAAGAAAGAAACAAGAGAAGTTCATGTAACTGTATTTCTCAGTTCACTCAGCCATGTTCCCGAAATAGGAAAGTAACTTAGCGACATAAAATGTTGGGGAGTAGTCCGGCAGTGGTACAGACACGAGGCCCCCATTGCCAGGTGCCTGTACTTAAGTGTTCTTCAGGACTGCAGGTCATGACCTGGCTGGCTGTAAACAGGCTCATAAAACTGGTACAGATTCTTGAGATTCAGAACTGAGAGTTAGGTGTGGGACATATTAATAATAAGTGTGGGACATAATAAGTTAACTATGCCTTAAGGAAACCAATGAACTATTTTTTAGAAAGATCAGGGGGTCTGGTAAGAACTCAGGGAAAATAACCCTATATATTAATATCTGTCTAGAAGGCAATTTAAGATCACTTTTTCTAAATGAAACATTTTAAAGGTATGATTAGTCCTTATAAACCTAACTATTAGAAGACAATACTGGCTGCTTTTCAGATTAAGTATTTTATTGCCAGCAGAATCTATTTAAGATGAATGGTTCAGCTAATTCCTATACATATATATATATATATATATAGTAGGTTTAAACCACTTTAGAGTTGTGGGCAGTCCCTGATAGTCCTTTTGTAACTCAGACATTGTGTAAATAATAGGAAAAACTTTGACTTAGACTTTGACTAAGAGACGGTTAAGTAGCAGTTGTATGAATTCATGCTTATCCATAAAACTGAGTGGTTAGAAAGGATCAGAATGTGGAATGGGATCAGATTTAAGTACTGAAGAATTTTACAGAGCATGTTAATTTGAAAAGGATGACACAGACTGTTATCTTAGTAGACTTTCTGGAGTGTGAATCAGATTATAATCTATAAATTGTGTTACCATTAAAGGGCAAAGAGATGTACAGACAGCTCTGTGAGGCTTTATGAGAAGTATAGTGCGTTGTGGTCAGAAACTTCAGAGGCAATTCGATCTGGCATTTGACCAGAAGAAAACAGAAAGTTTTATACCGTTCTATCTACCTGGTTTTATGAGTGCTAATCTGTAAAAATGTGTAGCTGATGCAAATTAGTTTCATTTTGGAAATGTAGAAAGATCAAAAATATGTTGCTTATAAACATTGGCAGAGAGATCTATTCTCCTGGTTTCTGGATTGGATGTGTCTTGGATAGTGAAGAATTAGAAATTGCTACCATCTGACAGCTGCTTGATTTAAATAAATGATTGTTTTTCCTATTTAATTTGATTTGGTTTATGTCCACAGTATCAGAGCAGCCACAATAAGCAGCTGTCTTTATAGTCTTAATGGAAGGGGCAAAATCAGTGAATTAATACTTCTTTCAAGTTGAAACATGCAGGTTCATCAGCAAGGTTCATCATGTAATGGGCAGATTAAAATGTTCAGGTTTGTGACACTTAGAGGGCTTTCATGCAGAGTTTAGCACTAACCTAATGTGGTTGCACAGCCTTTAGCTTAGAGGTGGCTTACAGAAGGGTGGAGCAGACTGCATAGCAAATCATGGCTCTTACCTGCTCACCTGCTGTGCTTTCTGGTAGCTTGCTGTCTTCCTGTGGCGCATCCATGTCAGTAGCAGTGATTGTCCCATGGTGGCTTCTCTTTTTAGCTACTTATGTGACACAGTCAGTAATCTGCCTTAAGACTGTATCTGAGCAGTCACTGTTGGAAACAAAGCTGTGTAGTTGGAGGCCCAGTAGGCAACTCTTCTGCTTGCTGCTTCTCTCTCTGCATCTGTCAGTGGAAGTCCCTGTGCTGTAGGATGCTTTACCTTGCACTACTGTGTATGATGGCTATCGGATGTCCCTTTTCCTCTCACAGAATCACAGAATGCTTTGGGTTGGAAGGGACCTTAAAGATCATCTTGTTCCAGATCCCCCACCACAGGCAGCATCACCTTACACTAGAAGGTGACAGAAAGACAGAAAGTCTCCACTGTCTTAATGTACAAATTTAATCTCGGTTTACCTGTATGTATTGTCTTATACGTTTTTCTTTATCTTAAAATATCTTCTATGAGAAAATCATGCCTAAATTACATTGTCTTCCGAAAGTGATTATATTCATTTGGCTCTCCTCCTTCTACCTTGTATTTATGTATGTGGACTGGTGAAAACACCATTAACTCCAAGGCCTGAGTTCTTGTCTTCCAGAAAGTAAATTCTGTCAGCTTGTATTCATTTGGTGCTAGAATTCTGCCTTGCCTTTATGCAAGCAGGAAACACTCATTTTGCAGATGGCTAGAAATCCTTGCATACCTGTCATTATCCAAATTACTGTGGAAGAAAATTTTATTGCATCATACACAAGTATCTATTGATGAGGTATCTTCATTTTCTGCAGTGGTTTGTTCGTTTACTGTAGCCATTTGCTCAGATACTGTCTCATTAGGTGGAAGACTATTTTAGGTAATCCTTTTTCTGTCTTCCCTTGTAACATCACACATTCCTCCCCAATTTAGTTACATTTCTCCTATACTTCCTCAAGAAACAGCATTTTTATTTACAAGATAGCATGTTTGCCAAGGCAATAGGCTTATCAATTCATTTGAGCACTTGTGTGTCTGGTTTTGTTTTATTTCATGTGAAGTAAGAGTATTATAACCTGGTCCCAAAAGGACAGATTCAGTGGTTGTTCAGCGCTAAATATTTTCACAAACAGCTACTTCATGACTTTAAAAAGTATTTTTTTCTGGTTCCTTGCAGTCACTCTTGGAAGCACATGATATTGTGGCTTCAAAATGTTACGATTCCCCTCCTTCTAGCCCAGAAGTCAATAATTCTTCAGTCAACAACCAGGTTGTTCCGGTAGATGCTATTCGTATCCTTGGAATTCACAAAAGAGCAGGAGAACCACTAGTAAGTAATTGGGGATGAGTGTGTCTTTAAAGTGCTAGTGAAAACATTTGCACGTTCCTGATTTCTTGCATTATGTGTTAGTTATTTCCATTATATTGTGTAATTTACTGGGTGATAAGCTCAGTAATGGAATAGTGATTAGGCAGTCACTGGGCTGAATGGTCTGCTAGCATAACTGAGTAACACAACATCTGTTTGGTCCTGATATGAGATGAAAGGATTGCATGCAAGCAAGAGCAACAGGTTTTTTTCAGTTTTGTATGAAAACTTTGTGTGAAAGCACTTCTGTGTCACCTGATGCTTTTCTGTATCAGGAGCTCTTACACTGTAGTAGCTGTAACTGTCTGTTCTCATTGGAGTGGGTGGAATATCCCACAGCTGTGTAATTGTGCTTGAGATAATGGTAAAATGAACCTGAAATTCAAACAGTGATATACTGGGTGTCATGTACTTCTTTTAGGGAGTCACGTTTAGAGTTGAGAACAATGATCTGGTAATAGCCCGAATTCTTCATGGAGGGATGATAGATCGGCAAGGTCTTCTGCATGTAGGTGACATTATTAAAGAGGTGAACGGCCACGAGGTTGGAAACAATCCAAAAGAATTGCAAGAACTGCTGAAAAACATCAGTGGAAGTGTCACTTTGAAAATTCTCCCCAGCTACAGAGACACTGTCATTCCTCAACAGGTCAGTAGCACATTTCTGATGATTCTGTGAAAAGAATTTCTGCTCAGTTCTTTATTGTGTAAGATTCTCTAAGATTCTGGATTAGACATACTCTGATTATTTTGTGAATATAATGCTAGGAGGAAGAGTAAAATGTAGTTACCTGTATTTGCCTTTAATTACATTTTAGAAATGGGTTTATTCATCTAAAAATATACCCACCTAAAAAACTCAAATTAGTGTCTAAAATTGTTAGACATTTGTATGCTACATATAAAGCACATTTCTTTGACCTTAAGTGGCCTCTCACGACCTGACCACAATCACACTTCATGCAGTCAACTGTGTGTGTTTATAACATGGCTGGTGTTGAACCAATCAGTTTCATAGAATTCAGAGACGTACTTAATTCAACAGATGAGCTTGAGCTCGCTGACTTTAGTGGGAACTTGGATGGTGGCTATTCCTTATCCTTTTGTTGTTGCTGTAGGCTGTCAATTTCTCCATGGCAGAAGTGACTTCCTGAGCTAAATCAGTGCCTTTGAAACACCGTATAAGATGCTCCTTCAAGTAGTGGGTCTTAATGCCTGTGGCTATAACAGGCTATGCTTCCACTGAGTAGAGGCTGAGGGAATGTGCTCTACTGAGGCAAGTGCAGGGCTTCCTTTGTTCCCCAGCCTGGTACAAAGAGAGTCAAAGATGTTTTCAGTTCAGTCATGCAACCCACTCTTTCTTCCCCTGCATCAAATTTGAGTCTTAAGCAGTTGCATCTCCTGTTCCTTCTAAAACACTGAGTTCATGGCAAAAAAATTATTAAGATTCCACAAGCCTTAAATAAAGTGCTCACATTCCAGGATTTTTTTGGTATTTTTAAGTAATTAGAAGTCAGAATTTTAACTGAGTTGTATACGCTGAAATGCAAAAATGAGCGTTTTGTAATACCGTGTCCAAATGGAACAGATTTTTTTATTTTTGTCATGAAGCTACTTCAGCCAAGGTTTACACTGTTGATTATGCTGTCCCAGTTGGTGTATAACTTTTTCCCCCTAGAATGTATTTTACATGCCAAATGCAACTTGGATCATGTCAAGCTTTTTATGTTAGATAAAGACATTACTTCAGTTTGACAAATAGATTAGCCAGAATGTATTTTATAATGCTTAAGCTTTGTTAATTTTTACATATTTCAGGTTTTTGTGAAGTGTCATTTTGATTATAATCCATATAATGACAACCTCATCCCTTGCAAAGAAGCAGGTTTGAAATTTTCTAAAGGAGAAATTCTTCAGATTGTAAACCGGGAAGATCCGAATTGGTGGCAGGTTGGTAAAAAGATTAAAATAAGTCAGATAAAAAATTGAAAAGCATCAGTAGTTGCCTTAATAATGAACTCTTTAAATTATTATCTACTTCCATTTAACAGTAGATTTGCTCTAAACAGTAGAATTTACCCTAAACCAGGACAACATGGAAAAGATATTTTTTCATGTAATCCAATTTCAAGCTAATAGATACGAAATTGAAACACTAAAGGAAAAGGAATGTTTTAAATTGTTTATGTAACACTCATTTTACTGTTAGTGCTGTTCATTTGTCTTTGTTCTTGTATGAATGTCCAGCCTGGACATTCCCAAATCAGTTTAAGGTGGAAAATTTCTAGAAAAAAAGTCTTAGTTTGGCTATAATTGTGGTAAGCCTTCCCTGACATCAACAGTGGAAGAAGTGGACCCCTTCCAGAGTGCTCAGAATTGAGGAGAGGGAAATTAATCCTGTGAACTTTAAGGGGGTGAGAATAGCTGTTTGGAAAGGCTGTATATTTTATTTCAACAGTGGTGATCAGTGTCTGTGAGCTGTATCATGCAAGCTCATAGTTACAGTGTTTGTCATATTTTGAATATTAACAGTTCATCCTGGGTTAAGGTGGTATTTCTACACTCAGTCCTTCAGTAGAAATGTAATCCACTGCTTATGCTATGTTTATTTTTTCCAAGACACTATGCACAGAATTAAATATTATCAGTGCCTCTGAAAATGGGACAAGTGAACCTTTAAGACCCTTTTCTCAACCAAGATCCTCAAAACTGGCAAAGAGTTTAGCATTATTTATGTCCCTTTCTATCCCTGTATTGCTTACCCTTTGCAAGGTAACAAGCCCAAGAGAGCCAGACACTACCTGAGAACAAGATATATGACTTCTTTAAAAGCAACAGAAATAGTCCAATATACATCATCAGCTGCTGAATTTTGTTGCTTCTCAGTGACAGTAATAACAGAAAGACAATAAAAAATGTGAGGAAAGGCTGAAAATTTATTGCTGCCAACTTAATTAGTTTCAGAAGTAGACAATCCAAAACTCTGGAAGAGTTTGATGTTTAGCTCCCATGCTGAGTTCTGTATTGCCTTTCAAGCTCTCCAGTTGTAACTTGTGGGAGTCCAGGAGAAATAAATTTTCAACACTCAATCTGGCAAAATTGAAATGTGTTAAATCAGTATAGTGTATTGCTATGCAGATCATGCCCCAGGAAAAAGAAGTTTAGTTTTTCCTTATGCTTTCTAGAAATGCTAGACTGCTGATGAAAACTTCATACTGTAAAAAATCAGTTAGTCATAGATAACAGCATGCAAGTTGAAAAGCAAACATCTCCTGTTAGCAAAAGAAGGATTTATTGCAAGCAAAAGATCTATGGAAAATTAAATACTTCATAACTGTGGTTTTGTGTGTTAAGCTGAGAATTGCGCTTCTCATGAAATTATTTATAGAGAATTTTAGCCAATTCATTACTGGGAATACTTAAATTACTAAGATTTTTAATCTGTAGTTGCTTAGTGCAAAAAGCTCAAAGGCATGATTAGGGATGTGTTACTGGCATTCACTGGGAAATGACACTTAATAAACTGCACTGGAACCTGTTTGTAGCAGCTTGAGAATACAAAATAGTACTGTATACTAGAAAATCTTGAGTTTTGTCACCTGAGACTTCAGTGTCTGGAGTCAGAGAATTCCACTTGGGAATTTTATGCCAAAGTTTTATGGCTGCAGGAGCTTACTAACATAATGGCAACCAGTAATGAAACTTGCATCTATTTTACTTAAGTCTCCTGAATTTTAATACTCAGTAGAAAAACACTATTTCTGTAAAGGAGAATTCTAATATTTACATATGACTTTGAATTTTTGAGTCTCAGTAGTAAATGTATCAACACTCACCACTGAGAAACTGGCAGTGTGGAAGTCAGTCAACACCATGTTGATGAGAAGAATGCTTCTCACAAGTTATATATAATCATTTGTTTGTTTTTTCTCCAGGCTAGTCATGTCAAAGAAGGAGGAAGTGCAGGTCTAATTCCTAGCCAGTTCCTGGAAGAGAAGAGAAAGGCTTTTGTTAGGAGGGACTGGGACAACTCAGGTGAGATTTAGTGTATTTCAAGAGTAGATTTTGCTCTGACTCCATTTGTTTTGCTTTTTCTGCCTTGATAAATAATAGAAAAACTGCTACGTGAGATTGCACAGATCGTGAAATGCTGAATTTTGTGTTTTGACTTTGACTGAAGGACAAAGGGTGAAGTCTCTGTTTAGCATTCAAAGAGAAATGAATCAGTTTTGCCACCTGGTGATGGAAGGCTGAATGAGGTGGGACAGACAGTGTGCACTTTAAAAATTTTTTTGTATGATATGCACTGAAAGTTAATAAGCTACACATGAATTTTTCAGCTGTTTTCTTTCGAGAAAAATATTTTTCTCTCTGTGTTCAGTTCTTTCTGTACCATTTGATGGGCTTGTAAATAGATGTAATTTCTTGCCCTAGGATATATACAAATCTAGAATAGTCCTCATAAATTTATTAATCTAAAATTTCATATATTCATGTAAATAAGCTTTGGAAATTAACAGAAATTGTGAGTTCATCTAATTTTTTATTTTTAGGGCCTTTCTGTGGAACAATAAGCAGCAAGAAAAAGAAAAAGATGATGTATCTCACTACAAGAAATGCAGGTATCTCGTAATATATCATGAAAGTCAAAGTTCTTTAGGCTTCAAAACTTGCAGGATGTAGTATCCAAATATCCAAAGCTAAAGATTTGCAGTAAAATATTTGATTATAAGTTTGATAGATCAGATAGTTTTTGTGGTTTAAAAGCAATAGTGACTGTTACAGACATGGCTGTGCTGAGTACATTATTTGGTGGGTGGAAATCAGAGGAAAACTGGGTGTTAAGAAAAGAAAGTGAAATGTTTGTTGCCAGTGGTTTTTCGTATCAGAAAATACCCTTTCCACTGTGAGGGTGACTGAGCACTGGGACAGGTTGTCCCGAGAGGTTGTGGAGTTGTCCTCCTTGGAGATATATACTCAACAAGTGCCTGGGTGTCGTCCTGGGCATTGGGGTGCACCAGATGCCTTCCAGAGGTACCTTTCAACCGTCCCGTGATTCTGTGGAAGTTCACAAATTGTTAATCAGTTTTCCCCTTCCGATCAAACACAGACTTCCTCCTTGGAAGTGAAAACGAGAACCTGACCTTATTCTGTCCATGGAGGAATACCTGTTTTATTCCCAAACCAATTTAAAGGAATCTTGTATCAGACCTACTGCCCTCTGAGTACTGTTGATACTCACATGGGGTCTGTTGATAAATGGTAGGACTACTTTTTTTTTTCCTACAGCCCTGAGTGTGTATTAAAATTTTTTATACATTTCTCAATGTAGAATTTGATCGCCATGAAATCCAGATATATGAGGAAGTAGCCAAAATGCCTCCTTTTCAGAGGAAAACTCTGGTCTTGATTGGGGCCCAAGGAGTGGGGCGAAGGAGTTTGAAGAACAGGTTTATTGTGCTGAATCCTACTAGATTTGGAACTACAGTGCCATGTAAGTTGCAGCATTCCTACTCTAGATCTGATAATAATAGGGGGAGAGACAGGTCTGAAAGATGAATTGTGCAAGATGAGAGAACCAGGTCTCTCTTGTTTGCTGAATCTTTAGCATCAAAAACGGCCAGAGCATTTAGAATTGGTTTGTGGACCTGATAACCAGGTTGACTTCTCAGTGTTACTTTTTAAAGAAATATTTCCCTGGGAATTTCATCATTTTATATTGGCAAAATAGTAAGAGGCATTTTATTGCCTCGAAAATTCTTACTCTATTTCAAAAAAGCCTTCAGAATTACTTATTTCTCTAAAATGCTGCATAGATGCTTGAATATATGTAAGTAATGCAACATAGTTGTTGGACATTCTTCAAAGGCATAAAAGTAAACTTTTCCCAATCTGATAGTCTAATCATGCATATGCAATTCCCATTATTATATATAGAACCTCTTCTCTAGTTTTAAGTGGGGTAATCACTAAACTTAGTTGGTCTTTGATTAGAATAAAATTCTCCAAGTTATTCATAAACAAATTTGTGTAGGATGTGTTTTAGGCAGTGGAAAATGGGTGAAATTGATCCATTGTGCTATGGGAAGAAGAGTGTTCTTGGTGTTGAGTTCTAATCCAGCACGTGGTGCTGTGGTTTTATTTCAGTGTGGATAACTGAACTGTTAAATCATCTCCTAGCTGTAAAATGTTAAAGCTTACTCTCCAAAATTAATTGCAAACTGATATATTATTCTTTTTCATGTACTGTATTAACCACTATAGTTTTAATCTTTCCATGGAATCTTGACTAAAACTAGATGTTCTAGTAATGTATTTATTCTTAACAGCTTCAGATGATCATTTCTCCTGGCCACTTGTGTTTTCTGTAAGATTGAAGTGGATAGGAATTACTGGAAGGGAAAGATTGCTTTCCACTTGTCTCAAGTTGCACCAAGTGATGATAGAAGTATTACCAAAGGAATGCATTGACTGTTATGTTTAATATGTTCTAGAGTTCAAAGTACAAGTAGAGGGTAGTTAATACGGTGATAGGACAGCAAAGTCAATAATATGATGTTATATTTTATTTTACTTCTTTTAAATTTTAATTTTACTTTTTTTGCTTAAGTAGTGTGTGTGTACTGCACAGTGTAGCCAATACCCAAGGCAGTTGATAATGATTTACTCAAATACTGGCTTTAATCTTTCTACAGGGAATTTACCTTGCTTTAAAAGGGAAGTTGTCCTGGAAAGCAGCATTAGCTGGCCTCCACTAAGATTCTGCTACGGTGGCTGGGCTGCTTCTGATATTTAAGCTAACTTTCTTTATAGCTAGCTCAGGTAATTCTACCCTGAAAAACAGGGCAAATACAGAGAGCAAAGGTTTTGGGGGTGGGAGGGGCAGATCTTATTGTACCCAGCTGTTTTCAGAAGTACATTTGGCATTTGAAAGTTAAACTTCCATTTGATTTCCAAGTCACTTAAATAAATATTTTTTTAAGTGAATGATTAAAAAGATGACATGAATGAGTATTGTATATGGTGTGAAGGAGTAAGACAAAGGAAATAGGCAAATGGGTGGGTAAGCAACATATAGGAAGGAACATAAATAAAGGCAACAAGAGGGGCTGTGCTCTGTTTTAAAATTTATCTAGAATGATAAATAAACCTGTACAAGGAGCAATTGCAATTGTATAATAGCATGTGCTGTATTGTAGAACAATATGTATTGTAGTCTCCCTAACTTAATAGGCAGTCCAGTCTCATAGTTATATTCCAAATATTAAACAAAAACATTCAATTTATATTTTAAATTTTTTGTTTAGTTACTTCACGAAAGCCAAGGGATGATGAAAAGGATGGGCAAGCATACAGGTTTGTGTCACGAGCTGAAATGGAGACGGATATTAAAGCTGGCAGATACTTAGAGCATGGAGAATATGAAGGAAATCTTTATGGCACCAAAATTGATTCCATCCTTGAAGTTGTTCAGACAGGAAGGACCTGTATCTTGGACGTAAATCCACAGGTATATGATTGATAATGTTATTATGACAAGTGTGGGATTATAGTGTTGAAGAGGTGAAGAGAGATGCCTTCAAATTTGAAGGCTTCTTACCTGGTTTCAAGGTTACAGTTATCAACTGGATTATTGTGTTTCTGGCACTAGCTTGGAATGGGTTAGAAAGATGGAAAAGATCCAGCTTAAATTCTGCATGAAAGAGAAGTCTTGCAGAGTAGTAAATAATCTTTTAAGCCAAGGAAAGAATGGTGCTGAGCATTTCAAAAGGCAGTGTAGGAATTTCTAAAATAGAAATAAAAATCTTATGTGTTGCTGCCCATTTAACAGCAGAGTTTTGTGGTGTCCCTTAAGTAACAGGAGATCTGGTGAGTCATTCTCAAGCTTTGTTTGTTTTTTTTTCCCTTTTCTTTGCTTGTAGGCCCTAAAAATACTGAGGACTTCAGAATTCATGCCCTATGTGGTGTTCATTGCTGCTCCAGAGTTGGAGACTTTGCGAGCTATGCACAAGGCTGTGGTAGATGCTGGAATTACAACCAAACTTCTCACTGTAAGCAGATAATTTCTTATTCAGTTTGCTTTGAACAAGATGTTCTTATATTTTTTTTTTAATTCTTTACCATTCATTTTAGATGGGATTTGTTCTGAAATTAATGTCTTTAAGTAAAGTTAGGCAAGACTTTTGCTGATTACCTAGTAGAAGTTAATCAAATGCTGTGTATAAGGAAGATTGCTTCTTTCTTAAAAATAGACCTCTTACAGTGAAGTGTTGATTACAAAAATTACTTGTAATACATACTTTGGGAACTGTCACCTTTGATTATTTGCAGCAAATGGTATATATTTCATGGTGGCGATTGTTCTTTTATGCAGATGTCTTTCCTTGACTTTCCCATCTCCTTCCCCACCCAAATTTTTGTTTGTCTTAATAAGACATATGTGCTTTAAAAATAGCATCTATAATGCTTAGGAAAGGTATTGCAGCTTGTGTCAAAAAAGGAAAAAGCAAAAACCCCACTAACCAACAAACTAACAAAAAAAGCTCCAAAACAAACCACAAAAAAAATCCCCAAGAATGCAGCTAGTCCTTGTTTTCACTGCTGCAGCAGCATGTGCTGCACTGAGAATGGCTGAGAGCTGCCAGAATAAAGTGTTGAACAGCTTCCCCTGAAGTTCTTTGGATTTGTCATATAAAGTGAAGTGGCATGTTTTGTTCATTAGATCTTCCCTCCTTTTCTGAGACACTATGTGTAGCAGCGGGAAATAAGATGTTTCCTCCAATGCAGCAAAATATAAATATTCTGTGTGGGCATGAACTTTCCCAGCTGCAGGAGCAAATTAAAAAAAAGCCAGTCTGAGCAGTTCAACTTTCCCAATGGAGAAAAACTGTGTTCTCCTGATGGCTCATAACAGTAGCACTGCAGAAACATAGGAATATCTTGAATAAATGCTGACAGGGCATTCAAAGCTATGAAATGGGAGGGTGGGTTAGTATTTCCACTAAATGACTATATGATTTTTAGTCATGAGTTCTGGTTATTATGCATTCTGGTATCTCTGTGGATGCTCAGTCATTCCTGTTTCCTGCTCCAAATGGACCCTGAATTTTATGGTGCATATAGAAGAAGGCAAGGTTAAAACTTTCCAGACAAGTATAAAAATAATTTCCTGCACTTCCTAATATTTGATTCCCTAAGGGACATCCTTGCCTCTGTAGTACTTCTTACAAATAATAAAGAGCGTCATTAAATTTCAAATATACATTTATGTGTCTTTACAGATTCTGCATCGCATCCCTGCACGTGTATATAGAGTATGATTTGCTATTTCATATTCTTGTGCTTCCTGAACAAATGAAAAACAAATGTCATTTAAAGTATGATGATTTGCTTACTAGTGGACCTGGCTGTATGATTTCTAGCATCCTAACCCATTCCATTACAAAAAGTCTGGCTCTTGTGATCGTACATTTACTTGTCTTCTTCATTCACTGTGAAGGAAAGACAAACTTAGTTTTTCATTTTGGCTTTTATATTGACAGCTGTATGAGGACTTGAAAATATTGAAATAAATACTGTAAAGGGGGACAAACCTCATAACTGCTCACAAAAAAAATTGCTGTTGTGCAAAAATGGAGAGGAATTTTTAAAGAATGTAGGACTAGCAAAACACAGAAATGTGCTCAGAGGCACTTTATAAAGGCTTCATAATGTAGGAATCTAAATTTCCTACATATTTTGCAGCTCATGGCAGGATTACAGTAATGCAGCAGTAGTTTACAAGTGAGGGACTGGTGTCAGGTGAGCTAGGCTGAAATGTTGTCTCTAAGAGCCATAAGGTATTCTAGAGCTTTATTCTGCTAGAAATTGTCTTTCATTTAATACAAATTTAAAATCTTGGATTTTTGGTGCCTTCTGTGGAAATAAAAGGGGCACAAATATATTTACAAAACTGATTGACTCAGTCATTCCTAAAGCATTAATTTTATTCTGGTTGGATCATCAGTTGCCCATAAAAAGTGTTTAACTGCTCATTGTGCACAGTAGCCCAAGTGCTTCTGTTGATTCACTTCAAAATTGTAAGACTAGCAAACATTTGCTTACCATATTTAACATTACTGACACAGCTCAGAACTTTTTCTGCCCTTTCAATGTATTTTAGCTAAATTTCTGTGTGAATTTACTACAAATGAAAACTTTCCTTATTTTTAAACTATATTCAGTATCTAGCTTTAAATAGTTAGTTGCAGTATGTACTGAAGGGATCTTCTTCTGCATCTATAAGGATTTGCCCAGTCTTATCTTTAAATCTTCAGTAAGATTTAGATTCACTAATCCTTAAAAATCTCTTCCACAGGACACTGATCTGAAAAAAACAGTGGATGAGAGTGCCCGGATCCAGCGAGCCTACAACCACTACTTTGACCTGACCATTGTAAACGACAACCTGGACAAAGCCTTCGAGAAGCTGCAGACGGCCATCGAGAGACTGAGGCTGGAGCCGCAGTGGGTCCCCATCAGCTGGGTCTATTGAGCCCTTCCAACGGGAGCTTAAGTAACAAATAAAGTCAGCAGCAGCAAATGTGATGTGTAGATACTGACGATAACCTACAGCACCTGTGCATTTTTACTCTGTGTATATTCAAAAGTACACTGTTCTGAATTTTTATAAAAATGTTGAGGAGAAAGTGTACTTAAATATGTAATTTATTTTAATTTTTCTAACTTTTTACAGATAACCTTTCTATTCATATCACATGAAGGAAATGCGTTTAAGCATTTTTCTATGTTTTGATTTAGTACCTTTGCCTTTTTCATCTAAGAAACTTTCATTCACTTCAACATTTACATCTTGGTCTTACATTTTCACTGTGATTAAAAAAAGGATACTTGAAACAATTTTTGTAAAATTTGTTAATGTCAGTGTTTAACTGATCAAAAGTCTATAGCTCTTATTAGGAAAGAACACTAATTTCTTTGGGGTTTTTTTTCATCTTTAAAAAAACAATAATTTCATGGAAGCAGAATTTTAAATATTAAAAGCAGTAACAAAAACACAGGTCCTTTGCTCCAACTGCTTTCAGCTTAATGTTGGTGCATTCCTGATGTTTCACAAGTTCTTGGTATCTCCTGATTTAGATAACTTTTTGTGTAGGTTCCCTTATAGCTGTCTCCTAAAATAACAGAGCAATACCATGCAAGCTGCTTATTAGGCTTTCTTGGGAGCCAACCTGTTAGCCCATTACAGTTGAAGTACTGACATTAGAAAGTCATACGCAAGGTAATTCAGTGCAATTTGAGTAATGGTGAAGTAGCTTGAGAAAGAACCTGATAATGTAGAGCCTTGTAGGTGACACTTAATGTTTAGGACTATTTATTCACTCTTGTGAGAACACATTGCTTAAAAAAAGAAAAAAAAAAAAAAAAAAAAGGCATTTTCTTTTCTTAGGACATTGTTCTGTATTTGTATAGTGATCTGTGGCTTCATTTCCTGTGATGTCTAGCTGGTTTCTGAATTATCTTTTAAATATTTGTGTGTGACCAACTGCTGTATTTTATGAGTGTTGTGTAATGGCATTTCTGTGCTTTTTCTTACATTGTTTTTAATTGCATTTTTCATTTGATAGCTCGTGAGTTGGAAGCTTACTGCTAAGAAGCAATGTTGTTTATAAGTTTTTTTGTTTACAGTGTATTTCCTTTTTAGTGACAATTCTCCCCTCAGTAGGCTCATTGATATGTCATATTAGGTTCAGGTTCATTGATCAAAACTTAAGCTGATGTAAATTTCTGCATAATGAGAACAGAAGGAAAACACAGTTTGTTGCTCAGATGAGCTTTTTGTGACCATGTTTTATATGACACTGTCAGCTGTTGTATATAGTCACATTCACCATCACATACCAGGTTAGGTGTTTAAACTGAAGTCATCTGTTTAATTCCTCTTCTATCTGGTGACAGGCACCTGGCTTCAGGATTCTTTTTCAACACCAAAGTGTGACCTGGAATGCTATCAAAAGGCATTTTCCTCAGAACTATTTCTGGAGGAAGGCAGGTTTAGACGTTGTAAAACAGCATTGCTTCCTGGGGCTCTGAAAAGACTTTTATGTGCACAAGGAAAAGAAAAAATGGAGTGGAAAGAGTAGAGGAAAACTGTTTAAAAAAACCTCAAAACACCCATATACAACAGATGGTTTTTACACAGCCTGTAAAGTTGGTTGTTGTGGGGGAAGAGGGGCAGAGGAGACTTGAAATCCCAGCGTATGTGGAAAAAGTTAGTTAGGCTTGTGTATAGCATGGGAGATCTTTGTGGCTCTTAATACTGAGATTTCAGTCTTTCAGAGGGAATATGAAATTCTCTAAGGAAAATTTGTACCAACCGCTATTTTTATTGTTATGCTTTCCAGGATGTGTTTTCTCTGGTTTTAAGTTTGGCAGAGCTCTTAAATGTGGCACCAGCATAGGACGTGTAGTTTTCTTTCCCAGGAGACACATTCTGGGATCCTATTGCTCAGAGGCTGCTTTGAGAAGTGGATGAGTGTTGTATGTAGCAGCAAATGCTAGCAGGGCTGTTGCTTGGCTATTTCAGTGGTTTGCTTTTGGCACTCTGTGCTGAACATGACTGAACTGTGTGTACTGTATCATGGGAGACCTCCATATGCTGTAAATAAGATGTGCTGTCTGGACAGATAAGATGCCTTTTCATTATGAGTTAAAAATACACTCTTACTTGTGATGCCAAAAGTGGGCTGAGTTCACTCTTCCCCAGTGAATGGAACGAGAAGATTCTTCAGTTTACTCACCACAGTACTTCATATTGCAAACATCACTCATTTTCATTTTTTTTTTTCCATAAATTTACTGGACCAAACACATGGAACACAGCTACCGAGGTTAAGCCAGGAAAGCCTCTCTCTGCTCATTCTGTTTCCATCCCAGGGATAATACTGTCAAGAGAGCCTTCTCTAGTTAGCAATCTCCAGAATGCCACATATTTGCTAAAGCCTAAAGCTTTAATGTGTGTTACAGGTTCACACTGTGTGCTTAAATCAGGCGGTGGAGTGTTGTGGCTGAGCTTTGGGTGGTGGTGGTGGAGGTGTACATGGCAGTGAGTGATTCTGCAGTGCAGTTCTGATGCAGTAAGAGAAGGTTACTTGCTTGGGTTGGCACTAAAATCGTGTGGTTGAAGTATTTGCGTGTCTGATTTGGATGTCTGCATGCCAGGTTGGGGGGGAAAACAGCCCAAATCCAAACACCACACACCTTGCATGTGTTTGTTGTCTTGAGGGTTCGCACTGGAGTGTTTAACAGTGAGAGGGACAGAGATTGCTATGTTTCTTTGTGGTGGTTTTGGCACAAAAAAAAAAATCTGATTTTCATCAGATACTCTGCTTAGTTTGTCCCCACCTGGTAGATGACTGGGATAACAGTTACTGTCTTTTAAGAAGAATGTTCTTGGAGGTTCTTGAAATGCTGGTGTTGTTTCAGTCACATCCACAGCAGTGAGAGTCCCCACCTGCCAGGGTGTGCTGCATCAGCTGTCAGACATTGTGCAATTAGGGGAGAAAGACACTATGAAAGGCTCATTTTGAGCAAGTGAAAACATTTCCTAGTACACCTGTTTGGAGTATTTTGGAGGAGTTAACTGGGATTTCATGTTATCTCATTCTGTACTAAACATTTATTTTCCAGATACTAACAGGAAAACATTACGTTGACTGTTAGATTATAATAGGTGTGTCTGAGCGAGGTGAAGATGCTGCTAAATGTTTAAGATATGTGGTATGTATCACAAGATAAATATTTAAGTAGTTTAGAAAAGTAAATTATCAAATAGTTGTCTGTGTATATGTATGTATGTGGATGGTAAAACAAAAAATGCTCATGTTGGTTATCACATTACTAAGCTACCGCAAATTAATCCAGAAATGTACCTGCATGTGAGGCTTTAGAACTGGTACACTTCTCGACCTGGTTTATTGTGTTTACTAATGTATATTTTTTTAAATATGCAGATATTTCAATCTAAAAAAATTCTATATTTATCTGTAATTTCTATCTGTTTTGGACAGTGCATGAGGTGCTGTAAAATTCTGTACATATAGAGACTTATAGAAGAAACACTGTAGTTGCTCTGTGAATGAAAAGTTATACATAGAAGTACAGTCAGTATGCCAAGACCTGTAAGTTATTTCCCTGAATTCACCAAAAAGTCACTTAAGCGTGCACCAATCTCAGCTCTCCTGTAAATACTGTGGTGCATCGTGTACCCAGGTGATGACCTTGCTGTCTCTAAGTGTTATAGCAGGTCTGCTTTAGGTTCTGCATCATGTGACAAGATGCAGTCCAAGTTTAGTGGAATAATTATAATGGAATATGTCATCTTGCATAGATTTATCAAAGTCTTTTAAAATGTTCTGCAAATCTACAGCAAAGGTAAACACAGAGTGGAATCACAGATCTTTGTAGGCAAGGAAATTTGAGTTCATAACCAATGCAGTATCTGTGACTTGTGCCGTGTTCTCGGCTCAGGGCAGCTCTGTGTACTTTGTTGTACGAAAGCTTTGTGGAGCAGGATGGCAGATCAGCTCATTGCTTTTGAATTTGTGTTTATATAAACTGTCACATCTTGGCTGAGCTCAAATTGTGACATTTTTTTCCTCATCCTCTCTACTCACTGCGTCTTCTAAAATCATTCCTAAAGTGACTTGCTTACAAATTGCCTGCAGCTCAGTGCTCAGGAAGTCACCTGGGTTTGGTTTTGTTTATTGAAGAGGGTGATTCAGCTAAGAAATAGGAAACTTTCTCTGGGTGGGTACCCCCTTGAGCCCAGTTGGCATCTGCTGTGCTCAAGGGCCAGTGGAGAGCGACCAAGCAGAGCACTCCAGAGATCAGGAACCGGGTTCTTACCTGTCCTTACGTATGAGCCAATATTGCGACCATGAACTCCCTTCACCTATCCCACGGTTTCCCATCCAGGCTTCCTGTAGCTTGCTTCTCCTCTCACACTGAACCTTGAGGCCGTGTCCCAGTGCATGGACAGTGCCTCCTGCAGCAGCTGCCCCTCATTGTGCCTGTGGGTGCAGCTCTCAGACAACCAACAGCTGGAGCTCTGTCGCATGTTGTGCACATCTGTACAGGCTGTTTGCCTCGTGCGGGGTTTCCTGCCTCACCCAGATTCCAAAGAGTTCAAATACCACATGGTTATTGCCAAACTTCATGATGCTACTTTTGCAGAAGCAGTGAGATCATTTTATTGGTGTCTGTGTGGTGGGTACTGGATCAAAGACTCATAGTCTGCTGGGCCTCTTGCCTTAACTACCCCTCAGCTCCCAGCACCTTCCTCTCCCTGCAATAAAAACCTCTCCTGGGCCACTGAAAGGGTTTCTATCCTTAGGGGTACTTTAATTTGCTTTCTCTGGTGGACTGTTTTGACTGACAGTGCTGAAGTGAAGTCCTGGCCCATCTCTTTTTTTCCCCCTGGGTTTCTTCTTTTTTTGGCCTGTACTTCCTAGATTTCACATATGTTTAACAGGCTTGCTGATGGGAATTGTCTGGGATTCTCAACTTGTGTCTTGTAGAGGAAATAGTAGTTAACAAGAACATCAGTATTTAGGACTGGTATAACTTACTGGTTTTAGGCCCAAGACAGATACTGAAAATAAAAATAGAAGACACTTGTAAAATAACCATTTTGGTTATTTTTACAGGCAGCTTTGGCTTCTAATCACATTAAAAATGTGCTTGTGCCCACACACACCAACACCCATATATATAAATAAAACTTTGGGGTAAAGGCTGCAAGTAAATCAGGCAGTGTCTGCTAATTTACCTGAATTCTCCTCAGTGGGATACTATTCCACAGTCACATTGTCAGCTGCTGAATTCTCAGTACATTTGCTGGTACTGCAGCTGAGATTTACTGGTACAGGCTTAAAAACAAACCCCAGCTTGGTGAAAGCTGTTAGGCAGTTTCACCTACAAATGGAATTCATTCAGCAGGGGTTCAGCAATATTTATATTTTAAAGAATTAATGACACTTGAAGTAAATTAATTTTTTTCTCGGTATTTGGAACTGTTTCTTATGCTCATTGGGTATGGAGTTCCTTTTGCTGCTAGGACAGTGGTCAGGTAACACAGTTAAAGTAGTGCTGGAAACACTTTCTCCCATTTAGCCTTTTCCCTTTTATGTCACTAGCTCTATGCTAATACTTTTCCATGAGATTTTGGTTGTTCCCATGGCTGAGCCAACTGTTGGTTACTCCACAAGCAGCCAACATTTACCTAAATACAGTAGAGCCTCTTCCAAATACCCAGTCTCTCTGTTACCTGACCTCTCATGTGATCCATAGCACAAAGCAAAATGAACGGCGCTGCTTTGTACAGGCAAAAAAAGGTTTTGACTGATTTTTGTTGGTTTATGTCTTGTACACAATTATGTGTGGAGATAACTGTTGAAATATAATTTTTCCCCCTAGGAAAATGCACGTTGAGCATTCCTTCCCCACCCCCCCATATGTTGCCCATGTGTAACTCTTGTGCACTGTGGTGTAGGGAGGGGAACTGCTTCTGTGGGGTTTAAAACAAGGAAGTTTGCTGCTCTCCGACCCCACGCTGGGCTAAGAACTGTAGATCTTGGTTGTGTTTGGGTTTAAATGTGTATTAGAACTCTGTCACCACGCATTTCCTTACCTTGCTTCTTCTCTCAACTGGTTTTGCCAGCTCTCATCGTTTTCTGTTTTGTGTTTTTTTTATTTCTACACTATATGAAATTAACCTGGATTTGAATTTGTAAAACTTTCAAAACTGCTCTCCTGTAAAAAAATTAGTTTCTTTAGCTGAAAACTTCCTACAAGAAAAATCTTAACTATTAGCTAAATTTTTTAATGTAAACCTGGAAATTATTTAGTACTTAATTGTTTGAATACAGTACTGTAGAGCAGGCCTAGGATATGGGACTTGTTAGCATTGTGACTTCATACTGATAAAGTCAGCTATTATGTGGGATGTTTTTAAATTGTGACTTGTTTTCTAAGACCTCCCCCGCCTTGTCTTTTTCACAGCTAATATTTTCACAATAAACACAGCCAAACATAAAAATGTTAATGTACAAATTATGAAATTCTGTTAATTCCCAACAAAATATTTTTGTATATAATAAAGATTTAATATTGAAAAAAATGTGACTGGCTTTTTTTAAATTTATTTTGGTCACAGTCTGCATTTGAGCCACATAACCTATCAAGGACCAGTCTTTCAATCTGCCTTTTATCTTTGGATCTTGGTGCTCCACCTACATAAAAGCAGCTTTTCAGCTGGTCTTGTTTATCTTGATGTTCATAAATGTGCCAAATCCCCTTTCCACCACAGGGAGACCTTGGGGGCTCTTCAGCCACCCTGGAATGGTCATTGCTGAATCTGGGCACCTGATTTTCTGAGCACTGCAGCACAAAGGGAGTCGTTCTCCTGGGCCCACACTGGAGTGGGCCAGTGGACAAAGCCCAGGGGACTCAGGCTGAGGAGATGGAAGGAGGCAAGTGCTGGTTACAAGGCAGAGCCTGCTAGCCTCTGCAGGTAGCACATACTCCTTGAAAGGCTGCTGCAAAGGTATGGATTCTCCAACCTTCCTCCTGGGGAAGGCAAAGGGAAGCAGCAGTCTGGGGAGGTTAAGTTGGTGTATGAATCAAACTTTTTATGAGGGAAGCTTCAGCCTCCTCTGAAGCCCCTTCTGGGTGTTCTACCACCTCCTTTCCTAGGGAAGACTGCATCGAAGCTTGAAAAAGCATTTTCCATGTAAGGCTAGCCTAGAATCACTTGTTTGTCAAATATGTAGTCCCCAAAAGAAAAGCAATGAAAATTCCATGCATAAGTTATTCTATTGTTCTGACATAGCATTTAATAGAAGGTTTCTGTAAACTCA
Organism: Pseudopodoces humilis; assembly: GCF_049639895.1. Classification (NCBI taxonomy): domain Eukaryota; kingdom Metazoa; phylum Chordata; class Aves; order Passeriformes; family Paridae; genus Pseudopodoces; species Pseudopodoces humilis. The sequence goes on along the minus strand of NC_142200.1, from coordinate 119,772,276 downwards.
TTACAGAGACAACTTTTAGTAGTGATAGGCAAAAGACGACTTTCCCACTTATACCCTGCTCCCAGAAGCAGTTCCATGCTTCCAGCTCCTGAAGAATCTTTCCTTCTACACCAGCACAAAGTTCAGGCAACACCATCAGCTTAACAGGTGAGATGCAGAAACGCGCACGTCCCAGCGTGCAGAGCTATCCTGAGCTCTCAGGGAATGCAAAGGCACCGTGGTGCTTTTCTGCAAAGTCCATGTCCTCAAGGAAAACTCAACTGATGTGACTTTTTAAAGGCTTCTTAGACAATCTGCTCAAGGCCATGTGGGAATAGAGTAGGAAACTGAGCAGAACTCCTACCCACCAGCTACGCTGCAGGGCCTGGTTACTGATCACGCCCACACAGGTGCCTGCTTGTTTGTCTCTCAGCCATCTCATGATCTCATGTGCAAGCAGTGATACTCCACCCACTTGGAACATCATCTTCCCAAGCCCACATTTACAGTGATCTCTGCTGCATTTCTGTTCCATCCATGATTACAAAAAACTACGATGAAAAACCAGGCAAAATAGTTCAAGCGCACAGTGCTTTACTAATACTTTGCTGTTAGTCAAAGAAACAAGCAAAATATCTGCACTGAAAATGTCATATGGGTAAAATGATCATTTTTGTGGTGTGCAGCAGGGACCTTTCATGTGCACACAGCAAAAGGCACTGCCATACCTCAATGTTCAGAATGCAGTTTAAACAGCTGAAACTGGCTAACATGAGTAAAGACATAACAGAAAACAAAAATGCTGTACAGAGGTATAAAACCCTATAAAGCCAAATAATAATAAGAGAATCTGAGTACCTTTCTAAGAGCCCTCCATTGCACTTGCTCCAGAATGAAGGCATTCTGCACACCCAGGCTAAAAGGAGCAAAACAGTTGCTGCATTGCAGAACCCTGGGTTTCCAGTGTTTGCTTGCTTACAAAAAGCAGTTCGTACTTTGCTGTTTTCTCCCGTGCATATTAATGCAAGCAATCCGGCTTTCACTGCCCTGCAGACCTGACACACCTTCCAGAGCAGCTATGTTCAATTTATCTTCCATGGCTCTTTTTTAATCTCTTGCCTTCATCCCTTATTTATGTATTCTCCACTGAAACTGCAGAGTCCCCTAGTCACCCTAATTCCTGGCTGTGATGCTCTTAGTACCAACAGAACAGCTCTACTGCTGATCCCAAACACACCAAAATTACAGAGCTACAGAAGAAACAACAGGCTAGGGCAAAAACTGGATACTCAGTACAGCTCCTATACATTCCCACCTAAAGCACGAAATCCATACAGTGCAACATAAAGAACAAGTGGGAAGAATCTCGGTTCTTTCATAGTTACAGCTTTTACAGAAGACTCTGTCATTTCCAGATTAATGTTTGATGAAGCAAACAGCCTTTGCACGACCTCAAATCTTCCTCTGTCAGCGAGAGTGGCCACCAAAGGACTGCTCAGTGCCACGGTGCCATCAGCTGAAGCGACGTTAGGCTGTATTCATGAGAGAGCAAAAGACAGAGACATTAAAACATTTTCCAAGCACTGCTGTTCCTGCCATCACACAGCTCAGTTCTTTCATACAAAACCACCAGAGAGCTGACAAGGCAGCAGCAAAAGGTCAAGATTCCCTTTACTATTAGCCCTGACAAGTACAACATACTGATCCAGAACCAAAGCACACTTTGCCAAGGCAAAGAACTATGGCACACTTTAAGGAGAAACATCTCTCCTACTGTGTCATTCCCTGAGTTCAACTCTCACTGCACATCACACTTACCTATCACTCTGAGCAAACAGAAGAACTCCCATTGCCCCTACATATTTAAAGGATTCTCTTATTGTTTTTGTAAGTGACTTAAAAAAAGCTATAAAAAATCACAGAATCATAGAATGGTTTGGGTTGGAAGGGACCTTAAAAGATCATTCAGTTCCAATCCCCCTACCACTTTTCACTAGTCCAGGTTATTCAAAGCCCTATCCAACCTGGCCTTGAACACTTCCAGGGATGGGGCACCCACAACTTGTCTGGGAAATTCCAGTGGTTCCAGTGTCTCACCGTGCTCATAGTAAAGAGTTCCTTCCCAGCATCTGATCTAAACCTACCCTCCTTCAGTTGGAATCCAGTCCTCCTTGTCCCGTCACTGCATGCTCTCATAAGAAGTCTCTGTCTTTTTTGTAAGCTTCCTTCAGGTACTGGGAGGCTGCAATTAGGTCACTCCAAAGCTTTCTCTTCTCCAGGCTGAACAAATCCAATTCTCTTATTCTTTCCTCATAGGAGAGGTGCTCCATTACTCTAATGCCCTGCACCATTCCTTCAGCAGTTTCAATAAATGGCCTCAGAGTTTTGAGACTTCAGGGTTTGCCAAGGCTCAAGCACTGTTGCTATCAAAGCGAAATTTCTGCTTCCCAAGGAGAGGCAATTATTGTTACTGACACTTTAAAACAGTGAGACTATTAGAAAAATAAAACTGGAACTTAAGTTACAATTTTCTTTTGCTCACAAGCCAAGAAATCTCCCAAATACAGCAATGTTCAGAAGTTAGGTATCTACCTGCAGTGCTTCACTTGTCATGTCAGACTCTAACCTTGGCTAAGCACTGCCTACAGCTGAAATTCCCACTGCAGCTTGACATCTCCTCCTTCACTGGGGAGGAACATTGGCCAAGGACACAGCCATTCCTGCTGCTGTGCCCACGAGCCACAGTGATGGACTATATTAGGAACAGCAAAAGCATGACACAGACTCTCTAGCAGGGTTGCACAAGAGAGCAAGTTTTATTCTTCCAGATCTTCTTTTATAGACAGTTCTGAGAAGGTCTGAAAGGTAAAACTCTCACTGGTCATGAAACCTACACATCACCATCATTGGACAATTAGAGAACACCATCCCTTGACTGTTTCTTGCAAGTAAACAAGGATCCAAACAACACCTGCAAAGGTTCTTTGCCTTCTCTAAGGACTGTTTGGATTCCTCCTTATGATTTCTCAGACCAAAGTGAGAAGGTTGTGTGACTTAGTTTCACACAGGCTCAAGCTAATGCCTGAAGTCTAAAAATCTCTTACTTTGAGATTATTTGACAATTGTCAGTTCCCATATGGTCCCACCATCTCCATTACTCACCAAACAACATAAGACAGGAACAACCTGAAGATCACAGCAGGCACGCAGCAGGACAAGAGTGTCATCAGGCAGCTCTGTGAGGGACACATTCATAAGTAAAGTGAGAATGAAAATAAACCTGCACCAGAACTGGCTGCTGTTCCAGGAGCTTTGTCAGGGAGCTAACAGGTCCTCATCAGCTGGATCTTTGGAAGAAGTTGATCCAGCCCCTTTCCTGCCAGCATCATAGAAAGAGATGGCCAAAGGGTCTGACTATCTCCATCCTTAAGAAAAGGCACTTGTAGAAAAGGGGGTTTCCTCCCCCTCATCTTTGCCTCCTCCCTAACTATCTCCTCAGTGTTTAACTCTGAGTCTGCAGGCTGGGTTAATGACTTAGGCCTTGAATAAACCAAGAACCTATGCTCCCAAAATCTGTATGAGATGCTAACTTCTGCAAAGCACAATTTGAGAGGAATGGCATAGCTGAGACTGCCCTGGGGCTGGGAGAAGGACTAACTGATCCCTGTGGTGCCCTTCAACTCTAACAAAAAGGCTGTAATTCTTACCACAGGCAACAGGCATAAAAAAGCTTTTGAATCTACATGCAGCTACACCCATGCCTGGACTTTAGCGGCAGAAATTATGTCCAAAGTCAGGTAATAATGCAACACACTCAATTAACTGTGCCCTGCTGTTAATGGCATCTGACAATTGTTACCACATCAGCAGGTTTCTGTTTTCTATTTCTTTTCTCTCTCCACAAATGAGTTATGCTCCCCCACCTGGGTCCTGTGCATATATGGATGCACACTGACATTTTGCAGCACAGTGCCACAATTTACACTGGACTTCCCTTCGTTACCTTAATGTCAGGAAATTCTTTATATACAAGAATGAAGACAAAAATCCGGGGAAGTCTGTCTTGGACTTTTCAGGTAGCTTTTAATTAACACTGTGGTGCCAACTAGATTGTGAGGATGGCATTTGTTTGACATTTATGTTTAATCTCCTGTTTCAGCAGCTGCAACACAACCCTTTAATTGCAGTGTCTCTGTGTTAAACTCATTTTTGCTAAATTTAGTTTGCACTTGAACAATACACGCTGTTACACAGGAGACAACACCTAATTTGTAATTCTCAGCATTTAGGCGGGAAGGACTCTGGCATACAATAAGTACAGAAATTAGCTTGCCAAACTGCAAATGCTCACACTCAGCAGAAGCAAAGTTGAGCAGTCTTGGGGGAATGTGTAATTTACACACAAAATCTGTCAGTGACTGAGGGCTGAATTTAATTCACAGCCAGGAATGCTAAGCATAGTATAACAAACCCACAAAAAGGGAACAGAAAAATTTATGTTCATGCAGCTCACCAACTGCTCAAAGAAAGCCATAAAAGCTTTAACATGGAGGGAGCTTCTAAAAGGAAAGTAAAATTTTAAAAAGGGCTTTTCACAACATACCAGATATAGCACTGATAAGAAGGTGAGCAGCTGAGAAAAGTTCTTCATCCTTAGGCTGATATTTCTGCAGCAGCTCACTCTCTAAACTGCACCCTGAAAGCCGCAAGAAGTCAAAGAGGTCTCTTTGCTGTTCAAGCTTTAACTCCTCCAGATCTGGCTTGTCTCCTGTGCAGATATCATCAAACTGAAAGCAAAAGAATAAGCAAAACTTCTTGAAAAGACAAAAATTCAATCAAAAGAGAATGCTAGTGCTATTCTGAAATTACTTCAAGGAAGCAATCCAAAAGTTCCTCATCTTACCATGTCCCCCAGGGCAGTCACCATTTCTTCATGGAGCAAGAGTTCACAAAGGGCTTTATATAAAGCTCTTTGCTTGTCTTCCGGAAGCTTCACAAAGGGCTGGAACTGGGTCTTCAACCGTGACAGATCTTTCCCAAGAAAGCAGTGGAAAATAAAACTAAGTATTTCTACACAAATACTAGTCAAAACAGATAACATTTTTCTATATGTTTCAAAAGCTTATTTATCACCACACCTCAACATCCTGATTTCCACCAGCACAAGTGCAAGGCTTGAACAGATCTGATTTTATTTCCTAAGGAGCCAATGAAACCTCAATGCAAATGTTAAGAAACAAGAACTGCTACCAAGAATCAACATTTTGGTGTATTTTTAATATTTTCAACGTCAATACTTCAGTGTTAACCAAGTAACTACATCTTAAGTCTCCCACTTCAAAGTTTATCTCCAGAGAATGCTCATTTATATGGCAGAATGAAGAATACTCATTAAGTACAAAGGAGTGCTCTGCATTAATTTTCTCACAATTCAACTATGATACTGAAGTTAAATCTTCTGTGACATCAAATTACCACTTTGCTAAAAAAAACCTGAAGCTTTCAAATCAATAATGCCAACTGGAAGATTGGAATGTTTTTTTTTTCCCACATTCCAAAAACGTGAGCATACAAGTATTCTTAAATTTGTTTAAAAGAATTTTTCCTTCATGTCACTCCAGTCAAGAATCATGATCTGTTTAAAGATGTCCTTTATAACTAAAAAATTACTTCACTAGGGAAAAAAAAATAAGCCCAGCCACAAGCAGCTATTTTGTTTATCTGATGCAATTGTATGAATTTGTCTATACAAAGAACAGAAAATTAAATGTACTTCCAAAGTCTTTAGTAAAAACCATTTTTTTTAGCTTTTTCGTTTTCCAAGAGACAGCAGAGGCTGGATTATTTATAGAAATCTCCAAGCCTTTTAAGCAAGAAAAGCAAATAGGTATGTCAAGCTAAAAAAAATACAATAGTGGCATATCATTCTTTCACAAGTGCTTTTTATATATTGTTTATTGAACAGCCATTAACCAAGGGTGAAACTTAGAGACAAGAGAGGTGATATTCATCAGCAGAACCAGCTGTAAGAACTCCATCAAGAACTGATGAAAAGCACAGTGTGTTCTGAGGCCTTGACTGGTTTTCCCTTTTTTCGTTCCACCAGTAATATTCCTGCCTCTTCTTTCCACATTCCTACAATAAAAACTTGTACCTGGGCCATTATACCAATTAACAAACCTCCATTTAAACCACATTTTGATTTTCTCAGTTATAAAGCTTCTCAGAAAATAATGAGGCCAAGTGAAGGCAAGGGAGATGTGTGTTTTTGAGACTTAACCTGTAACTGAGAAGCTTCACTGAGAGTATTTTTCAAATCAGGAGAAGCTATTTTCAGTGACCCTTTCTGAATGAAACTATGTATCATCACTAAACTTGCAGAGGTTATCTAGAATGTAAAAGAGCTGTCATAAACATCTGACTTTTTAAGATGATATTTTTGACAGATGGATTCAGAATGTTCATGGGAAAGAGTCCAGTGCATTCACTTACTGCAAACTGATTTTTTATATTCTTTCAGTGCATTCCCCCAAGAGTTCCTGATAAGAGCTACTGAAATGAACTAACGAGATTTCTTACTTACTATTGTACCAGATTATTTCTGCCTATCAGGTTATTTAATTCACTGTAATATAATCATGTAAAGCATTTCTGGTAATACCTTGTTTCAATATACTTATAGAAGCATCACTGGGAACGAGGTTTTTAGCCCCAGAGTACATCTCATTATCAACAGCATCTGGCTGATAGAGGAATGAAGCATCTCTGAATTGAAATGAATGGGGATAAGCTGAGCCTTCTGTGCTTTCTTTTTCAAAACCTCCTTGCTGTTCATCTAGCAGACAGAACTCTGTAATTAGAAATTCAACCAAAAACAATAATTAATAAAATACACAAGCAATTACTGAATGAGATGATAGCTTGTATTTTCTATTGTTCTCGCATGTAATTTTTCCATGTCTTATCTCTTCCAGATGGAGAGAATGCCAGCGGCTGCTGTGCATGTGAATTATTGAGCATTCCTGCAGCCCTGATGTTTGGTACAGTGTGTACAGACAGAAGACCTGTGGTGCAGCTGCCTCCTACAGAATGTGACACCAGCTCCTGTGAACTAAGTTGATGTAGACAGAAAACAACATGAAAACTTCCCACTGACACTGTAAACCAGAATGCTGCATACAGGAGATGCAGGTAGGAATTCTTGATGTTTTCACAGAATCACAAAATATGCTGAATTGGAAGGGGCCCTCAAGGATCATCACATCCAACTCCTGGCCCTGCACAGCACCATCCCCAAGAATCACACCATGTGCCCATGAGTATTGTTCAAACACTTATTGAGCTCTGTCAGATTGATGTTGTGACCACTTCCCTGGGGAGCTGTTCCAATGCCCAACCACCCACTGGGAGAAGAACCTTTTCCTGATAGCCAGTCTAAACCTCCCCTTACACAACTTCAGGCTATTCCTTGCTGCTGGTCCAATGGAGAAGAGACCAGCATCTGTCCCTCCTCTTCCCCTCAGGAGGAAGCTGTAACTGCAATGAGGTCTCCACTCAGTCTCCTCTTCTCCAGGCTGAGCAGACCAAGTGACCTCAGCTGCTCCTTGTATGGCTTCCACTGAGGCCCTTCACCATCTTTGCTGCCCTTCTTTGGGTACCCCTCTAAGAGTTTTCTTACATTGTGGCACCCAAAACTGCTCCCAGCACTTGAGGTGAGGCTGCCCCAGCTCAGAGCAGAGCAGGACAATCCCCTCCCTTGCCAGGCTGGCCATGCTGGGCCTGATACCCCCCAGGACAGAGCCGGCCATCCTGGCTGCCAGGGCACTGCTGAATCATGTTTATCTTGCCATCAACCAGGACCCCAGGTCCCTTTCCACAGCACTGCTCTCCAGCCTCCCATTCCCCACTCTGTATACTTTCTACCCACTAAGAGACGTGCTGTAATGCAGGCAACAGGATCCACTCATGAAGGACACGTGAAAGTACTCTCTGAGATTTGTAAGAACTCTTGAGAGTCCTTTACAGAGTTTCTGTTGGTCAAGGCACTGACAGACTCCTCTTTCTCAGCCAAGCCACACACAGGAGACTTCTGAGAGTCTCTAAAGGACATCACCCAGGGATGTCTCCTAACATAATCACACTGTCTCTCTTCAGTAACTTCACAGAGGAAAAAACATGCCCTGGATGGGTTATTCTTTCTGCCTCATCTTCATGACAAGCACTGGCCAACCTCACCCAAACAGGAGTGTCCTCATCCTGCCATCCCAATGCCCCCAGCCTGATGAAGTTAAGAGCTTCCTGGAAGGAACAGGAAGCTTTCATAAGAGTTATGCTGTGAAATCTGGAGTATCAAGTTCTGTGCTCATGTGTCCATCGCTGTGCCCTAAAGATGCAGAATACAGTCAAAGCCCTATACATATTCTGATCCTCTTTTGCAAGATTTGAGCGTGTACCCAAGGCACTCTGCAACCGGTCTGAGGAGAACACAGGCAGGCTAGCAAGAGAAACTCAATTTTAAAGCAATACCTGACAGCAAAGGGAAAAAAAATTAACTAATCAAGCACAGTGCTCACATGTACCAGGCATAAAACCTAAATATAACCTTTCTGCAGTTGTAAGCATCTGTCTCACTAAATTAAGGACATTCGAAGCAGATGAGAAAGCATGGAGAGTACTCCATCAGCAAAAAGCTTTTTCAAAGGAGAAGCAGACAAAGAAATTCCTGCCATAGAGAAAGAAAGATGACAGACCTTTATGCTTGCATAACCTTTCACAGAGGAGAAGAAGCTGCAGAGGAGCAAGCAATTAACACAAGCTAAGAACTTCCCAAAGCATCAAGACTCTGGACAGCAGCTGAGGCACCACAAGGCCAGCTCACTCATGTTACTGTCATTGAAAATAACAAGGCTTTCACATGAACCCTGAGGAGGAAGATTGTGCTAATAAACTGCCTCCCCTCCTGAGGCAAAATGACGTTAATAAGGGAAACCAAACTTTTCAAATTATGTTGTTAAATCCTGTAATAGGACTCAATTTACAGGAAAACACAGGACTCAAAATTTTGTATTAAGAGGGCTGTTAATTAATTCCGTATTGAATTCTATTACATTCATCAATGACAAACCTCCAACAGTGCAGTTAGAGCTTGTTAGTTACTCAGAAATGTTAACAAAAATTCAAGAAAACCAGAGATGATCAATGAAAACAATCAAAGAGACTCCTTTATGAGGAAAAGTGGATATACTGGGACTGTTTGATTTACAGACATTTAAGAAAAAGCAAACCGCACACATATAGCAATGAACAGAACAAAGCAAATCAGCTGGGTGCTTTTATATCCCCTGCTTTGTAAAGCAAGAACAAGAGGCATTTCAGCACAACTTTAGAGGCACAAAACTGCAAAGCCTTAAGCAGAAACAGCTTTTACATGGAGTGGAAAATTAGCCTGCAGAAATCAAACAGAATGATTACAGGAAAGCACAATGGTAAATGGATCAGAAAAGGATTAGATCCCCCTTCTTTTTTAAAATTTATTTATTTATAAAAATATCCAAATATGTCCAGTCACATTAGTCAGAACATTTAAAAGAAAATTTGTATACCATTTTTCCTAACAGAATAACTCAGGTACTAGCAGTGGCAATGAAAAAGAAACAATAAAAAGCTTACATGCATCTTACTTCGTAATTATCTGTGAAGAGAATCCCATTAGGTTACACCTGCTACTGGTCACTTTCAGTCTCACAAGAAAGAACCACATTAGTCCTTGGGTTTAACTTCAAAGGCTATTTCTATTTCCATAAACAGACACTGATCCCTGCTGCTCAGACAGTAATAAGCTGAAGTTTAAGCTCCACCATACTTACTCTCGCTGGCAAAGCCCTAATTTTGTTGTCAGTTCTTCCCCTTTACCTTCTCAGTGGCACTCAGGCAAGGGAAAATAGCACAAATTAAAAAAGAAAAGAGGCATGACATAGGTTGTTTAAGATAAAACACAAAACAAATGGTGTTAGTTTTGAAGCTTAAAAAGATGTTAATATTAAAATATGAAAAAAAAAAGGTGGAAAAAGAAGCAGACGTAGAAAAAGAGCAGAGAAATACAGATAATTAACAAGACCCATGTATTCTTAGCTAGCAGGACACCATAATTTCATGTAGAAATTATCTAAGTAGACTATCAGCTATATACCTATGTAGTCAGCCTTAATTGCACCTCATTACTCTGAATTACAGTTCTATTATAACCATGACGTCAAGATCCTCTGCTACTATCTCTGTGTTCAGTCTACATCAGAGCAATTCCACTTTTCAGAAACTTTTTACAGGTTACATAATATTTACTTCTATTCCTGAGCTTACAGACTTCATTAATATCAGAAGGAAGATGGATGATGGAGAGTTAATCTTCTGCATTTCTCATCCAAGTAAAGCACATCCTGGATTGAAATCTCAACTGTACTCCAATTATTTCTTCAATGTATCTCCTGTTCCTCCCCACATCAGTCCTTCCCAACTTCGAGCTCCACTATCTGATTTTATTCCTCTTTGCGTAACATTCCCTGAAACCTCCTTTAGGTCCGTGAGTTTAAATGAGGATAAACAAGAAAGAAAAACCCAAGCGACTGTACAAAGCAGCGATACAACTACCCCCAAAGACAATTTTGACGTTTTTTTTAACCTGAAAGATACTCAACCTGACATAAGTAAAGCATGACCAGAAAACATGACAAGGGCATTCGTGCAACCATTCTGAGGGCAATCTTTAAACAAAAGTCTATGCTAAAAAAGTTTAAGCTCCAGTCCTATATGTATGATTCTGCTCTTAATGACTGTTGTCTAAACATTCCTGGTTGATGGTTGATTTACACTCAGCTCACTCTCTGCAAGAGGTGAAGGGAATAGCCCAGGCCAAGGGCCAGCTGGCTGGAAGCAAAATTGCAGCAAAAGACCAGGACGATAAATCCAAGAGGATCAGTAACATGCCCTTGCAGTTATTGAAGTTTGCTACATACTGGGCTGTACTGACAAGACTGTAGCTGGTGGATTGATGGAACTGAATTTTCAGTCTGGGAAAGTGCATTCAGAGCGCTGTGTCCAGTTTTGGACTCTTGAGTAAAAGCCCCACATTTATAGCCTAGAGCAATCTAATAAACAGCAGATATTAAGGAAAAAAAAAGTTCACCACCATGGTGGTCAAACATGGTAACTGTCCAGAGGAGTGCTGGAATCTCTGTTTCTGGAGATAAATCAAAACTTTATAATAGACAAGGATATGAGCAATCTGATCTAACTCTGAATTTTGATCTAAGTTCAAAAGCTTGCCCTGCCTTGAGCAGAGGGTCGAGCTACATGATCTCCTGTGGTTCCCTGAAACCTAAGTCATTCTGAGTTTACAGTGCATTCAAGAAAGTGAAAAAGCATTATTAAATCAGAGTTTTTAATTACTAAATCAGCATTTCTAGCACAAATAACTATCAAGGCAAAGGACACCACACAACATAATCACCTTCATGCACACAGAAACGTAACAATCACTGTCTGACAAACAGCTTTGTCCACAGCTCAACTGTGTGTCACAAAAACCAAGCTTTTCACTTACCAAACTGGCCATTGTGCTTTATAAACAGTTCAATTACACCATAGGCAATAGTGGTTGCAGGAGGAATTTCAAGGATCACGCTAGAATCCTTCATCAGAGTCCCATTTTCACTTACTGAAACCTACAAGACAGATTTATTCACCATTTATCTGATTCAGCTGCACAGTTTAAACATGTAATTAAGATGAAAAATATGAAGGGAGAATATGCTTTATGCCCCATGATATCTCATCAAACTGTTACACATTACATCTGGCATCTAAGAAAGGAACTAGATAAAGAACGAGGTAGAAACACAATGCCAAGAGCAGCTCTCATGCTCTTAGCTCCCCTGTCCTAGCACAAAGTTGAGCTCCAGGTGCAGCCTTTGCCACACATGAAGCACCATGTCGCTAGGGAATGGGCACCCACTTCAGTGTCCTGCCTTGCCCAAGTCTACTGTGACATTTCTTTTGCCAGCTGGAGGCTGGTACCAGGAAGGTGGCACTTGCAAAGAGAGTTGTAATACTGCAACTCCTGGATTCCTGCAACTGGAGACACACTCTACACAGAAGTGATTCATCTCATTTTTAAAAGAAACCAAAACTTGCAATGAATGAGCATGTTTCGACTTTGCTAATTCCTTCTCAATCCATAGGCAATTTTTCAGATAGCCTCATAATCTCTCAGTTAATCTCTACTCCCATGATTGAAAACAAATAGTTTCCCAATAAATATGTGAACTCAGTAGACACTGCAACCATTTGTGATGAATGATTATTTGGCTTTTCAAATAAATTTGATTCAGAAATGCATTTTGCTATTCAACTTGCAATGAATTGTTTGAGGTTTGCTTCATGTTCTGCTGTAGGCAGGAATCTACAGAGAAATGGAATCACAATTTGATAGTATTGATGGAAACTACTTTCCAGGCTCATACAAAAATACGGTATCTTTTGCCAGAAAAGCAATGGAAAAAACATTTTACCATACAGAATTTTCACAACCAAAAACTGCAGTTTGTTCAGCACATTAAGAAAGCATGAAAAATACTCTGAACCTCATTTGGAGAAATAATTTCTTCCCTGATAACGTGCAAATGTTCTGCTCCTTGCTGATTTTTAGTAACTTTTACCTTTACAGTTTTTGCAGTGCATCCCATCACACCACTGACTTTTTCTTCTGTCTGGATATGTTCGGATATCGTACACCTCTGAGTTGTGATTATCTTTTCTCTCAAGATGCACAGCACTTCACGTTTTCTTTCTATTACTTGTTGCAGTAAACTATTGCTTAGATCTATTGTCCTGAAAAAGAAAATACACCATTAACAATACTATAATTGTGATAAAAAAACCAAACCCACAACCAACCATATTTTCTTAATTGCTTGAAGAAGCTTTTATTGTAAAAATGACAATGGTTTCTATATGAGCAGCCTCCTCAAAATTATGATGTCCTCTTTTGTTATATGGCAGCAGTAAATATCTGTATTCCACAACAAGTCCTCACATACATATTGAATTCTCGATTCCCTACTTGACTCTTGATTTCCCTGAGCAAAAATGGAAGTTGTCCAGATCCTTTCTAAGCAAAGAGGGAATTAAAGGCAACTTTAAGCTTCCTGAGTAATACAAAACCAACCAGTCAGGCTCTTGGACACTGGACTGAATCCTCTCCTACTGTGAGCTTGTACTGACATTACCATGGCCATGGCAGGGGGTGCTGGCTGGGGGACACAAAGACAGCAATGCCTCAGTGTCAACCCTCACTGCTTGCTACAGATCTGTTTCAGTGCTCACTTAAATCCCCAACAGGCTGAGTGGGATCAGCACTGACCAACTACTTCAAAGGACTGAATGAGAAAATACAGATTTCATTGATTTTGAGACTGGGGATTACTGAAAGAAACCAACCTGCTTCAAAGTCCTGTGTTATTCATTGGTATAGACTCAAAATTTAAGATTGGTGACCAGGACTGTCACAGCCAAAAGGAAAACTAACTGTGGGGAGGAGCTCAAAACTTTAGCCCAGGCACCAACTTAATAAACCATCCGTACTCCACAGCATAATTCAGCATCTGTTTAAATTCTGCTGAAAATAATTCTAACATTAGGTTCTTCTTAAAATGAGCAGAAGACAGAAACTGAACTCCCAGAAACAATACAGGAGGTTTATTTTCTAAGAAAATGTTACAAAATCCACTACCTTGTCTTTTGAGATGTTAAAAGACTTTCTGGTATAAGTTAAAGCAACTTCTTAATTGTATTTAATTGATTAAAATTTGTCAATTATATTATACTTTGGCAAAATATTCACTGGAGGTCCTCAAATGAGATGCTATATTTTTTATGAAGAGGTAATCTAGCAAAACTGTTGGAATATTAAAGGATTGATATACCTGACTCAAATTATTCGGTCTTTTCTCCTCCCTTTTATTGTAAATGGCTATTCATGGAGCTAAATGGCAATTTCCCAAAAATGTGACAGAAAGACATGTCTGACTCCAATTCATTTAAATCAAGATATCTCCACTTTTAATTAAAAAGTTTTAGATTTATTAAATTCTGGAGTTTTGAATTTATTCAGTCTGTGTAAGTCTGAAGTCAGCTGGGGTTTTTATTGAATTAAAAATATCCTCGGGCAATTTTTGATCTTTGGAGAGTTACATGCTTATATGAAAGTTCAATCAGTTGGAATGAACTGTCTGAAAACCTTAAAGTTGATTGTTTAGACAAGGGAAACAAAATACCTCTGAAGCAATGCAGCAGCCACCAGAAAAGCATCCCCAAACATTCCTGATATTATTAATAGAACTTTTTTCTTTTGGTGCAAAGTCATGCTTTATGCTTGGAATGCAATGAACCTTTGGATTAAGCAAATATTGAAGAAATGTCAAGCTACCACAAACATCACTGTTCTGAACCAGAGTCATTAGTTACAGTCTATCAAGCCTATCATATGCTTCACAATAATTATTTATGTTTCTAAAGTGGTATGTTACACGTCTTGAAAATACAAATTAACATACTAAGTACTTGCAGTTTTAACATTTGACCTAGGGAGCCATAGGGGGAAAAATACAATGAAGAAGCACAAAAGCAATTTGTCATTTACTTTCATGTGTATTTTTTGACTGTTTAAGAGGATGACAAACTTGCTCAATCTCCCCAAAATTTAGAGGAAAAATCCCTCTCAAACCATCAAAGGTAGAAAAATACCTACTAAATAAAGATTTGCTGTTTCTGAGTAAGTGTTAATTGAGGAAGCATACAGAATATGACCTAATTCTATGCAAATGAATAACCAAAATAATTCAAGAGACCTTTTCTTCCATCTGCTTCTACAGTATTCTGCCCAAGGTGGGACTGGCTCAGACCCTGTCATGCTCCTTTGCATCTGAGGATGGTTTGAGGTCCAGATGCAGAAGTAGCAGCAGAGTGGCAGAGCAGAAGTGTCAGAAGACATCGTTAACTTGCAGAGAGGGGCAGTGAACAAATCCTGGAGGCAAGGCTGGAGGAGCTGCTGCAGCACTGAGGGCTGTGGAGTGACACTGACACACAGGGACACACAGCTACCTGCTGCAGCAGCACTCCCCAGGCAGGGCCCAGAGGTGACCTGGGATCCCCTGCACAGAGCTGAATGTGTGCCAGAGACAGCCACTGCCACAGCCCCAAGGTTCAAATCACTTCAGTGGCAAGTCACTTTACATTTTGTCCATTGTAAAGCCATCAGAAATGTTCTCCTCTCTAAACTCAGTAAGTTTAGTGAGCTCCAGTTCAAACACAGAGCCCTACCCACAGCTACAGAAACCTTTTCTTCCAGGATAGCACAGCTAAGTGCTCTCTTCTAGACTTCTGGTACTGAACTTTCTATCATAAAACAGAACTCTAGGGTTGCATGTGGGCACATCATGGCTGATTACTGGTGCAATAATAATTTTGCCTGTTGAAGGCAAAATATTCTGCTCTCCTCAGCAACTCAAACAGCAGATGACATGAGGAAAGTACCCTGCTTATCTAAATTATCATTGAAAACAGTCATCAAGAGCAAACCACAACAGGGTTAAAGTTTGACAGTCAGAGCAGGACTTCAAGTATTGCAGGGCAATGGCCACTGAGTCTATGACTGTATTTTTGCAAGAACTGAACTTACTTGCCAGCATAACACTAAATATAAGAAAATGTCTGAATAATGTAAGATGGCCAAGTTAAATCCTTGAGAATACATGCATGCAAGGACCATGAATTGCATTGCACTTTTTTATTTTACAGGTCATGTTTCAGAGCTTTTATTTTTGCTCTACAACCATGGCTCTTACCATCTTTCAGTCTGTACTGTACAAAAGCCCCCACCAACCCTGTGCCATTTGTACTACATCACCATTACCTATCCTACCCCAAGGAGCTGAGTTGAAGCACTCAAAAATAACACCATAGAAAATAAAATGAGATGTTGGTTTACCAAGTGCCATTATCAACACACAGAGTATAAGCCTGTATAAATAAAAATTATTTAAAAGATAAAAATTATGGGGTTTTGCTTGATTGTTTGTTCTGCTTAAACAACCTTCCTGAGGTCAATGATTTACTATGCTGGAAGTTTTATGGGTCAAACATGTACATAAAATAATTTCTTTGAGTTTAAATGACTCCACGCTTAACTAGATTAAACACTTTTACTCTCCTGTAATGCAAAGACTTTCACCTTTATTCAGTATTTTTCTTCTTGCAGTAGGAAAGCAGTAGACAATAGAGGCACAAAGGCAATTTGCTGCAGACGAGAGTCAGAAAAGAAGAGAAAGGCAGAAACCAAATAAAGACAAGAAAAAACAGACAACACCTGGCAACATAACAGGCTCTCACAATTGAAGTAGAGAACACAAGTCTGCTCTAAACCCCACTGCTGAGACTCAGGGTCTTTTCTTTAGGCAAGGAATTTGAACTAATTTCCCACAAAGGAGAGGCCATAGGACTATTTTTCCATCAAATCCTGTCTAATCATCTCAGTAACCCACCCACAAATCCTCAAAGCAAGGTGCCTGTCAATTTCCTACAAATACCAAGAAGAATGAGTATTGCTGTGAGTACTCTCCATCCTCACATTGAAATCGGCACTGCTGCCTCTCTGCACAAATTTTCACTGGTCCAAACTACTTACAGGTAAAAAACCTTTTCATTCCTGTACTGGGCAATGTCACCTCAATATATCTCCTCTCCCAGCTGCAGAGATGCAGGCAGCCTCACGGCCTCTTCCCACTTCATTTATTATGTGCAACGGTCTGATGTCTTCCATACAAATACTCCTTGTTGCAAGTGAGAGCCTTCACCCAGCTCTTTTCCTGCTTTAACAGAGATCTCTAGATGCCTGTCAGACAGTAAAATCTACCAGACCTCACTCTGCCATTTTCCACCAAACACAGATGAATATTTCTTTTGTTAATCCATTTCAAATATAACCTCTCTGACCTATTTCTTACAGAACACAGCATCTGCAACAGTCAGCTTATTGATCGCATTTTACTATTTTCCCTGCAGAATAACCTGACACGTACTTCACAGAACATCTTCCCTAAGAATACCAGAGACTTCTAAGATTGCAAGTGACAGGTAGTTTTTCTATTTTCTATTTGACATGCTCCTTATTTTTTAAATCACAGGCACACACAATTGCTTTTATTCAATCCTGTCTCACAACATTTTCTGACTTTGTATTACCTCATGTAGCAGCTTAGGTAGAAAACTGAATGGTTTTCTCATCATGCTTATAAATGCTCAAGGAGTTTTAAACAATAAATCACAAAATGGTCTGAATTTCCACTGTACTTAGATTGAGATTAGACATTTATTTTTGTCTCAGTATGGACAACAATATGCAGTTTCATTAGTTCAGCTAAAGTGCAATATTCAACAGTAGGAAAGTATCTTTCAGCCATGCCCAAGTGTGCTGCTAAAAACACAGATCTTTTCCTAATATGCTAATCATAGAGTTAAGGATCATTCACACAAAATGATGGAAGTATGACAGGCAATTTTTTCTGCAGCTGATGTGAACTGACTGACTGCTATCACTGTTCTTTCAGAATCTCTCTTTCAACCACCCTCCATGACTTTTAGTGAAATGGTAAAAACAAACAAGCAAATTTGTTAATATATGAGAAGTACAGAGATTATAACAACCTCATAATCCTTTTTACTGGAGGGAAGAAGACAGAACAGTTAGGGTTGGACAATCATCTGGTCTAACCGCCTTGCTATAGCAGGGCCACCCAGAGCAGTCTGCCTAGGATTATGTCTCCAAGGTGGGGAACTCCACAGCCTCCTTAGGCAACCTGAGCTCAGTCACCCTCACAGTGAAAAAGTTTCCTGATGCTCAGACAGAGCCTCCTGTGTCTCAGATTGTGCCTATTGCTTTCTGCTCTGTCTCTGGGCACCACTGAAAAGTGGCTCATCCAACCCATACTTGAACTTCTCTAAGAGGACCTTATGGCAGACAGTAGTGAAAGCCTTAAAATAGAAGATGGAATATACTCTTAAATCCACAGGAATCCAAGTGAGCTAAAAGCACAGGACTCTGCCCCAAATCATGTATGTATCACTATGTTACATGCTCTGTGAAATAGCAAGCACTATGTAATACAAAATCAAAATAACATAAAGGGAAATATGCCAAGTTTGTGTATCTAAAACTATCGTTTAACTTCATTTTAGCATATTATGTTAATAAGTAGTTTTGCATTTACAATGTCACTGCTTCTGCAAACCAGGAAGCATCTCATCCCACATCCTTCAGCTGTCACCTTTTTTCAATGCAGCACCTGGAATCTAATTAAAAGAACAGTAGGATTCTCCTTCAGAAGGTTCGCCTAAAGAAGTGACAGGAAACCGATTTGCTGCCACTGAGCACCTTCAGCTTGCTCAACTCTGAAGAGTCACATGACTTATTTTAAAAGGCACATCAGCTTTGACTTTTTTGAGTTTACTGCTACTAATCTACAACTTTGATTTAATCAGCCTAATACAAGAAAATTTTAAAAATGCAACTTAACTAGGTTATATATGTAGAAATAATAAATGAAGTAGCGATTGATCAAACAAGCACAAGCACCACATGTCGATGTTCTTGTACATCAAGAACAGCTTGCTGCCTTGCATTTCACAAGGCTTGACAGGTAAACATGTTCTTATAAGTACTGCAATGCTTTGCATCCAAAAATCACTAACTTGTAGCCATCAGCACTCCACATAATACTCATGTATACTCAACAAGATGAAAGCTTGAAGCTCGGACACAATCAATCATAAATCATAGAATATTTATGAATGAATAAGTTGAATTTCATCTATAAGGCACTGCCAACAATTTCCAGTGAGCCTCTGCATTATACTGGAGAAAAAAATAAAAATTCTGCTATCCTCATCATTTTCAGTGACCTGGCAGAAGGCAGACTGACTTGGTTTCAATTATACACTGTGCATCATAAGCTTTAATAAGCTATGAGCATCTATTTTATGAACTAAGATCTA
The DNA here is from genome assembly GCF_049639895.1 of Pseudopodoces humilis. Lineage (NCBI taxonomy): Eukaryota > Metazoa > Chordata > Aves > Passeriformes > Paridae > Pseudopodoces > Pseudopodoces humilis. Next base: position 119,753,193 of record NC_142200.1, on the reverse strand, counting down.
GTGCCTTGCATAAAGTGGCACACACATCAGCTTCAGTTACAGTTACACAGAGATCAGTGTAGAGCTACTGATTTTCAAAACTCAAAAGAAAGTAACATATTTCTGAGTATTTAGTTACATAAAGGATTGTAACTAACTCCAAGACCTTCAGATTTGCTGGGGGGGGGGGGGGGGGGGAGAATTCTTTTTTTGTGAATTGAATAGGTAACTTCAAGTAAAAGCTTACTGAGCCTAAATCAAAGTTACTCTAGTTTGTTTCTCTGTAAGATTCTATCTAGTGCTAGAAAAAAGACTCTAAATCTTGACTGACACTATTTTCCTGATACTAGATTAATTTTACAGGCTTGGAGCACACATTTAGCCCAGTATTTTCTGCTTTTAATAAGGCATTCAGTACATAGAGAGCAAGGAGCCTTATTAGAATAAATTTGTTGACTTGTGAATGCTCACAATAAAAAGAATACCAGCCATTTGTTCCCATGAAAATGGAGAATTGATTATTCCTAGAACATCAGTGTATCTAAAGCAAATTTACAATGCTTCTGACAACTTCTGCACTGATAGCAAAAACCTATCATCTTTATCTTCAGAGCATCAGCAAAGGCTATTTAAATTCATTACAGCCCCTGCTACAGATCTAGAGTACAATGCTGTCACAAAATATCTCCCATGAGTCACGACCTGCAATAAAGAATAGACCCCTGACAGGTCAGCTGGTTGCCAAATAGGCTTTGGACCATGCCACTCTCATTGCAACATTAAAGAGATCTGACTTCAGAGTAAGACAGGAAGCGAGGAAGCGCTGCATATCTTGTAAAATAAAGAATATGCTTGCCCTCAGTTAATAGTGTATAACAGGAAGTAATAGATCTGTATTTTCCTCAGCTAGGAGAATATGCCTTGACTATGCTTGCTCACCTTTGCTATTACTTTAACTTAAAATAATCCCATTTTCTAGCATGGTCACTCACACACAGAAAATTACAAAGCCTGCTTACAAGAACATTAGCAGTTCTGAATGCAATTTCCGTATTCAATGCCCCAGTAACACAGAGAACTAATTCTCTTCTTTTTCCAGATTGTTACCTCAGTACAGTCCCCCAAAGAATGGAGGATTTGGCTCTTGTCCCAGGTGGTAATTCATGCAAATACATAAAATGAAATTACAGAAATGTTTTTAAAACAAGGGAAAAGTATGACTACGAAAATTTCAAAATATGGAAAATTTAATTTTTGTATATATGATTTATCATGAATATGAAAACTTAAAAATCATTTTCAAACTGTGGCAACACTACAAAATCAATTGGTCAGTGATTGCAGCTGGCCCAAGTCTTTTCAGCTCAGTAATCTCTCCTGGCCACTACAACACCCACATTAGAAACATACCTGTCCTTGACATCTTTCATAAGCTGCTGCAAGTCAATCTCCTGCTTCCTCAGGTTTCCAAATGAGGACTGGTTTTCCACGTAGCCCTTCCCCCCAGCTCCCAGGCTGACTTTCACAAATGATGCTTCAATACTTCCTTGAACAAAATCTTCAAACTTCCCCATATATTTTGCGAAGTCAGACTCCACAATAACTAGGAAAGCAATAACAGTAATTTCTGTGAAGAAAAGTGCTGAAACCATCCTTAAGTGATTGGAGGAAGAGATACTTAAAGAAAATATGACAAGTTAATGAAGGCAAGGAACAGTATGAAGAGGTAAATAATAAAATTTGCATCTCTACAACTCTTGCATCTTCTCTCTTCATGTTTTCATCATCTTTGCTCTACTACCTTTTGTATTTTGCCATTTTAGGAAAACATAAGGTGACTGAAGTGCTGAACTCAGACACTATGAAATATTTATAAAAAATGATTGAAAGTTATTTCAACTACAAAGAAAACTACAAAGCAGACCTGCTTGTACAAAAGTGCCAGTATTTTGACATGTCCCATCACAGGCCTGTTCACAGGCTCACTGAAAACCAATAGAAAAATCTAACTGGTTTAAAATAATTCTGAATTTTATATACCTAAAAATCACAGAACTGACTCAGAATCAGCTAATTTTCCAAGTCAGCTATAATTAATATCTTAGGTTAGGGAATTATCTATTTTCCTATATGGAATTATGACATGTCCAGAAATATGGGATTCCACCTCATTAATCTTAAAATATGGCTGGGACTGTTATAGTCGGATGAAGAAAAACTACAAGGGTCAAACTTTTTTACCAGTCTGTGCAAGACAAACAGAATGGGTGGTGAAACTCACTTGGCCTGGCCTGGAAGCATTCCCTGGGCTATTAACTCCAACAAGACATTTTTTATTCACTGCTTTTGACCTGGAGCATAGTACAGTTTCACAATACTATCACATACAACCCCCTATAATATTCTAGGGATATTCCTGTGGCTGCAGACAGCATTGTTATTAAACAGTACGACTAAACAGCTTGACAACCTTCAGCACTCAATACTCTACTCAGGCAAAACTTTCTTCTTTTTTTAACCAACTTTTATTACTACCAGTTTTAGTTACATAAATTGTCACGTGAGAAAAGACCCATTCATCTCATTCCCCTGGATGGAGGATTCCTTCAGAGCACTCCTCTGAAAGGAGCCCTCTAATAACTAATTGAGAATAATAACAAAACAGATTAGGGACTGTACTGTTTTTATCTGCACTAATAGTGCTGCCCGAGTATGGATTTACCTGGTTTTATTGGTTTGTCTTCAGTAAGCACATCACTCAGGGTGACTGTCAAGAAATGATACTTGGGTTTCTGCCAGCACCAGAATTTCCTCCTCTTCGTAACTAAGCTCAAAAGCTGCAGCTTGTCTGAGGCATTCAGGTGGGAGACAGGGATCAAGTCACCTCCACTGCCAGTTTCTCTCACAAAATTCTTTGTTGCTTTTGCAAACATCGTAGGGAATCAATTAAAGCCTGAAAGAATACATCTATTTTCAAACAACTACAATTGGAAAGTATAAATATTTACATTATCATTTTAAGAAGTTCTTCACAGAACTGGTATCAGCGAAGGAACACCATAGTGTTTTCACCCTATCTTCTCCACTCGGAGCTGGGAAGGAGTTCAAATCACTTGTTCCAGTGTAAGTTTTCTCAGTAACTAATAAAATAATTCTAGTTAAAAGGAACATTCACAGGTTACTAATCTGTTAGGGAGGAAAAATTTAGACAGCTTACCTGAAATTCTATGAAAAAGCATCTACTAATGAACACCCTGAGACGAGCTGCGATGAGGAGAGCACTCAGGCAATGGCAGAGGATTTCTGCCTCCCTACAGGATCCTTCTTTTATTACTAACATAAAATTTACTCCACATAAGGCAATTAGGTATTACTCACACAAATGATCTTTTTAATAGGGAGTAAACACATGGAGGGATAATAACAACTGTTCCATAAAAATGCTACAAATATGTGAGCTGGCATCTTTGTTACTAAGTTTTCTTTCTGCACTACACCCCTGGAAAGTTCCAATTATTTTTTTTTATTTATGAACTCATTTTACCTTTAATGCTTTCCAATTTTCTATTTTTCATTTGCATAACTACACCTAAATTGAACATACATTAATGTGACCATTATTCACAACTGTTATTGATATCCTCTGCACAATTACATACATTATCTTACTGTGGCTTTCAAATGATTTTAATTAAAAGTTACCAGCATCTCTTATCATGTAAGATTTTTCTTATCCCCAGGAATGTATTTTACTGTATTTACAAGGAACATTTTCCAGTAAGGGAGACTGGCCAAAGTCACAGAAGAAATGGTAAAAATGACCATTCACAGGTGCTAAACACACAATTCTAATAAATCAATATTTGAGCTTTTTGAAGAATCTAATCTTTCTAGTTTTTCAACTCTGTGTTATCTGAGCTAATGATACCTCCAGAATTTAATCAGTTGTTTGTTTTTATTTAATCCAGCAGCATTCCTTTAAGTCCCCCAGCTGACAATGACTGGAAAGTTCAGCTAAGACCATAAGACATCTCAGCTGGATATCCACACTTTCACAATTAATTACCTGTCTTGCTCCACACAGATTTTAGATTCATCATTTAGAAACACAGGCCAGAATAAGATAGAACAGACTTCAAACAAAAACCGATATTGCAGTGAGCACTCAGGATTATTGACAGAAAATGGAAACCTGAATAGAGATTATTAGTGCTTGGACCACAGGCTCCATATTTCTGTATTAGGGAAAAAAAGCCTTTTTGCAGATGCAGACTTACCTTTTCATTAGTTTTTCCCAAATTCCATTTCAGATATTCCACACAGTATTTAACAATTCATGAGGAGGTATTTGCCTCCTCATGAATCCTCTACGGCCTAGTCTGCGTAACAAATAAAGGGTGTTTTCCAACAACACCTGCATCAAAAGGATTTGAGCAATGTCTATGTGTCAAAGTCACATAAGATTTTACTGAAGAGTCTTCTGGGGCTTTCACTGTAACTGCAGCTGCAGCAAACCCTGCAGCACCACCTCAGCTGCGGGCACTGGGAGTATTTCCACTGACTTTCTTGTTCTCTGACCCTTTCCTAAACTGAACTCAGGCTGATTTTTTGCATTCTTATATGTCTCCTCCTTAATTTCCCTGGTTTTAATCTCAGTGAGAACACTTTTAACAGAATAAAGTAATGCAGATCCACTGCAGCAGAAAAAAAAACAACAACAAAACTCAAATAAAACTTCAAACCAAGACTAGTTTCTTTTATCCACAGGACTTCTTTTGCAGTAGTCTATATTTTGCAAACAGACAGATGACTGATTTGTTATGTAGGGGATCACCAAGAAAATTCTCACTGCCTGTATTAGCTGCTTTTGCCCAGCATAACCTTCTACAAACATTTCTGTACTTAAAGTATTTCATGACTGCTCAATCACCCTGATCCCCTTGCTGCATAGCCAGCTCACATGGGCATGGTCTCTGAAAAAAAAAAAAAAAAAGCCACCAATTTCTGAGTTTATCATAAAACAAATTGCAAAAACAGGTCCTAATATCTGGCATTCTTACAAACTCACTAAATCTCATGAGAGGAACCAATGCAGCTTCCAATTCACAGCGTTTTGCCTTCACTCGCCATCACCACTCTTGACTAGGAAAAGGAACATGCAGGGAGGAGGAGAGAGTGCCTTTGAGGATGAACAAGACTCACCAGGCAGGAGAGACGGGGCAGTTTTCAGCCTCAGAATGATGGCAATGTCTCCCACACTTTGCTGTGCTGATAATGTGTTTGCAGGGAGCATATTTTGCTGATGTAGGTACACCTGCAAATCAAGAATATTCTATCCAAATTCCTGCTTATTTCTCTTTGGATATAGCACCTCTAACACAAATTTGACAATGCCCTCCAAATACCTTGCTTCACTACTTCCTAGAACAAAGCCACAGAGCAATTATGCCCCTAGCCAATATCAATAAGTTAATACAGCCACAAGGCTCAACAGCATCCTGACCAAATGGACATGGAGTGGTTACAGACTCAGCATTAAGAAAACTCTGTCTTGGGAGCTTCTAGCTCTGGAAATTTTAATAGAGCTGTGCTTAGTTTGACAGAAACAAAAGGGAAGGTATCATGCTGGTAGGAAATGCCTGCCAGAGTGAATTCACTCTTGCAGATTGATAGCTAAGCATGAAAGCAGAACAGGAAGGAGGAGTACCTTCCATGCCTACTTAAAAATCTAAAATTAGCCCGAACCTGTGCTACAGGAGGATTATTTAATGGCAAGGATGAGATCAAATGAAGATAATGAAACCAATTTCACTGTTTACCTAAACAAACAAATCTCACCCTGCTTCTTTGCTTTGTAGCTCCCTAACCTAGTATAGTGGGACATTAAATCCAAAGCAACATTATACGAGCAATCAGGTTTTGCCTCTGTCAGTATAAAAGAAACCAAACAGGTGCCTGATATTTCTTACATTCTGTATCTTTCACTTTTTTTTTTTTTTTTTAATACAACGTAAGATTACACAGCACACTGGGCAACAGGACACAGGGACAACTGGATTGCCAAATGCCAGCACACTCCTTCCTACAATCCAAGTTGTAAGGAAACACAATGCCTGAAGGCCAAAGAGGAGCTTCAGTGCTGGAAGAGCTGATAGGCATTAACCATGTGTAGGAGAGGTAATGGCCTTGGAATGCTAAAGGAGTACGAGTCTGCGTCGGAAGGGAACTGGGGCATGGAAATGACGACATGCACGTTACAGGTTTTATTAAACAACGTTACAGTTACCTTCACCTCCTTTCTAGGTAATTAAACTTTAAAAGGAAAAAAAGCTCACCCAGAACAGCTAATACACAAAGCCTAGCAAAGCTGCCCACACAATGCATTACAGTCCTTGAACGCACGTGGTCCCCAAAAACACACCCAAAAGATTTTAGCCTTGGGTGAAGCCCTCTATTTGCTCCTCGAGGACTCTGCGGCACGTGCCTCCACAGACCGCTGCCGCAGCCTCGGGCACCCCGGAGAGATGCGGCGCCTTTCCCCGGCCTTGGGCGCCGTCCTGCGGGGTGCGAGCGCTGTGGGAAGGCCCCGCGCTGCCGCGGCGCTGGGTGCGCAGCCCCGCCCGCCTCTCCGGCATCGGCTCGGCCAGGGGAGCATCGCCCCGCCGTGCCGCGGCTGAGAGCACCGCACGGGCATGCGGCCATTCCGCTGCTCCCCGGGCGGGAAGGACAGCGGGGCGCGGCCCGGAGGCCGCAGCGGCTGCTCATGCCCCGCGGAAGGGCGGAGTGGCAGCGGCTGGGGGCGGCGGACACGGCCGGGCCGCACCACCGCCCCGGGCCCGCTCCCGTACTCACGGCATTCCCGGCGCTCCCCGCCGCCGCCACCGGGGATGCGGCGCACTCCGCCCGCAGGGCGTGACGAGCCCGCCGCGCCCCGGCGAAGATCAGCGGGCAGCTCCCGCAGCAGCGGGGGCTCCGTGCCGGCAGCGGGTCGGCGGGGGGAGCTCTGGCCCCGCCCGGGTGCGCGGGCGGAGGGGGAGCCGCGCCCGGGGCGCCTCCGCCATGTTGAGGCGCGGAGCCGCCGCCCAGCACAGGGCAGCGGGCGGGGGCCGGGGCGCGGCCCTGCGAACCCTCGGGGCGGCTTCTGCCTGCCTCGCCATCCCGCCCATCTCCCCGAGCTCCCTCGGGCGCTGACCGTCCTGCCGTGAGGGCTGGAACGAAGGGCTGCAGGTGTTCCTCTGCGTGGGTCTGTGGCCCGGCACAGGCCCCCGTCAGCAGGTCTGGGTGTGGGGCAGCCCTGTGAGTGGGGCGCTGGAGAATTCCCACTGGGCTGGGGCAGACGGTTTTGTATGACTGCACCCTGACAGATAACAGTGGCAGCTGCCTTTCCCTCCAAGTAATTGCCTGACAGCGATGTTCTGTGACACGAGTGATAAGGATATCTTTGTGACAGCCGCTCAAGCCCGGCCCGTGGTCGCAAGTGCACGGGGCCAGTGCGAAGTCCGCTGCAGGCAACAGGCCTGCCAGGATTTTGGCTGCGAGTTTGCGACTCTGGGTTGGCGCTCCGGGCCTTGTGAAGCCACCGTGGCCTGAACGGGAGCTCTCAAGTCAAGGCCCCCAGTCCACAAATCCAGCACTGTGGAAAATGAGAAGCGTGGTCAGTAGAGCCTGGGACAGGTTCGTGAACCGCAGTGTGAAATACTGAGCACTGTCACAGTATCTCAGCTGTTTGAAAAGACCGCAGTGAAAAAACTTGGTTGTTTATGATGCCAGTGGAATGATCCAGTGAGAAACTGATGAGTCTGCAGAAACCCAAAGAGTAATTTTCTCACGATAATAAATATAAAATAAATCTTTTTTGAGTGAACCATGTCACAGGTTGGGTACTTCCCTTGTGGTTTGAACAGAGGGCATTTGAGGCTGGCGGTAAAGTCACAAATGTCACATCACCAGACCTTAATGGGCTAACACCCTGACTTCGGAACAAAGGGAAGGTGATAGCTTAATGTCTTTAAATGAACACTCCTGGGTGAAAGTCATCAGTAAATGCACACAGCTAAAGTAAATCCATTTCTTCCATTTAGCTACATGCAATATCCAAACCTTCCAATGTATTTCAGCTGATTTTAATCCATCACTCCTTTCTGATTTCCCCAAGTGACATCCTTATTGATTGAAGGATAAAACGGATCTCTCTTTCTGTGGTTGCACCTGATCACAGAAATTTGAACAAATAGTCAGAATGCACCTAAGTACTTGTATTTGTGATGGTTGAATTTTTATGAACTAATGAAATTTATTAAGCTCCATTCTTAGAGCCCCTGCCCGAGAAAAAGTACCCACACATCCACAGGAGATGTCTTTTTAGGATCAGCACTGAGCTGCAGAATTGCTAGCTCCAGTAATAATCTGGCCAGTAATAGCACACATTTCATAAGCTATCATGTGTTTTTCCAGGGAGTGGCAATGTGTGATCCGTTTCAAATGCAAGAGTCTGCTAAAGCATATTTTGAGAAATCAAGGGAAGAAGTTGCACTGAACCACATTGCTATGGAAATATCCACTGGGGAGGGAGGACTTAAATAAAACTAGTGAAACTTGCTGGTAATTTTAAGGACACTACCAGCAGTTGTATGCACACCAAGTAGAAGGTGCTCACACCAGGAATATTTCCATGTTTTTAAGAAAAAGTCTTCAACAGAAATCCATCCATCTGAATGTCACCAGCTAACATAGGGTAATTTTCAGATGCTTCTCATTAACCAGAAGAGACAGAAACACAGGTTGTTAGCAAACAGTTTTGGGGCTATGCAGCATTTCACTTTGAGGCTTCAAAGTCTGTCACCACAGAAACTGGCTGCAAATGAGAGGCATTTGGACTGAACACCCATCTTGAGCATTCAGTCTTCCTGGAAATCCTCAGATGCACTGCACAGTCAAAATTCCCAGCCCGTGGTTACTCCATGACCAGCTGGGATGCCAGCAGGGAGAATGTGTTATCAGAGAAATACACAATCTCAGCGTGGTCTGTAAACCACAGACTCCATCTCCTGAGCGGAAGCATGAAGTGCATCATTGATGCGTTAGAAGATCCTTCTGCATTGCTCCTGCATGAGAAGATTGTCTTGCAGAAGGAGCAGAGGGAAAAAAAACAGAAACTTTTGCCTCTGGAACAAACTGCTCTTGGTATGGGACAAGTTTTGGCTACCTTTTAAATAAGTGAAGAGAGGCAAGTGACTTCACAGCCACAATGTAAAAAATGGATAATGCACATAATGAGTAATAACACAAAAGATAGTAATCTGAAAGGGAAAAAGATCCCAGTGAAATAGTTGTATGCTTTTTGAGTATGGCCATGTGAAATTCCTCAGGTGTGACATTTAAAAAAATCACTGAGCACTGCTACCACAAGATGTCAGCATTGCAGAATGGTTATTCCATATCAGAAAAGGTTTTTGCATCCTATATGCATTTGGTATTAGATTTTTTTTTTGTATGACAGCATAATCTGGCATTTTTTTCAACCATTGTCATGATGTCAGTCCAAATTTATTTCCAAGGGGGACTTTTTTAAACGGCTTTTTTACTAATCTCTATCTTAAAAACTTTTAAAAATGCTTTCACAGGATGAACAGCAGTACTAATGGCAAAGAATTCCCTTGTAGCCATCAATGTGTTGTTTCAGGCTGCATCCAGCCTGGCTAGAAAGCACTCACTAAAAATGTGTCTGCATATTGACGTGTCAAGAGGTCATTGAAAAGTCTCTGGTGTTGCATGCTAGGCCTTTTTAAAACCCTCACGCTGGCTGGAGAAGGCTCTGCTAGGCTCAGTTCTGTGGAGGAAGTGGGAAGAAAGCATGAAGCTATTTTGGGTGTCTGTTTAGAAGAGAAGGATACTTGGGGTAGCAAATCTTTTTAAAGGTGTCCAGCAACATAAGCCAAATCACTAGCAAAAGAATTAATTTATTTTTTCCCCCTCCACTTCCTTTTGTAAGAATAAAAGATCTGAGCAGCAATTTCTGTTTGTTTCTTTATTTCTTTCAAACCAACTAACCAGCCTCATTTTTCTTCCACATTGAAATTCATGTTCTGTTTTGCTGGGATGCTCTGTACTTTTTGCCTCTACCATTCTGTCCTCTGAAACATTTCCTGTTGCACACAACAGCTTTCTCCCTCTCCTGCTGTTACAGCTCTCACCAGCCCTGCCACTGTGCCAGCAGCGAGTGACAGGCTTAGCAAGGGACCATGTCCTGAGAAGGGGAGATGGGTGGGAGGGTGCAGTGAGTCAGGAGGGGCTGTGTGAGTTCAAAGCATCCAGAAAACCATTCTGGCTGTGCTTCCCTACGTGTTCATGTGAGCTTCTGTCCATTCTGCTCTTAACTATGGGCCGGTAACATCTTTGACCATCTGAAGATTTTGCTGTATGTTGAGTTTGGCCACTCTTTAGAGGCTATCTTGTATTGCCAGGCTAAACTCTGCTGCCTTTACAGACCAATATGAGGAAAACAGAGTTCACTTCTGCACTTTCTAGTCCCTTGGAAGGACCACTGGAGTGTGCCATGCTGAGATGCAGGAGGCAGACGTGTTCAGTACAACCTGTTTGCTATAACTCACTCAGAGCTCTTTGCCTTCAGCACTGACGTTGGCATGGGGGGAGGTAGTACCACATCTGCCTTTCTGTAGTGCACGCTGTGTGTAGCACAGGGCTCCCCTCTGTCATTCTGCCCAACCATGCAATAATTCTAAGATGTTTGCAGTAATAATATGGAGAACAGTTTGCATGAATTTGCATGAACTTGGTGCTTCTAACTTTAAATTGTAGATTAGATGGCAGCCACAGAACTTTATTTCTTTTACAGTAAGGATAAATGACTTAGGAATAGATAACATTTCTTGCATGTCTCAAAAGTCTTCCATAATAGTTTATTAGAAACCATCTGGTTTCATTAATATTTTATCAAAAACCATCTGCCTGCTATACTGTTCAAGCAATTTAGCAGTAAAACTTCCTCATAAATTAGCCAAAAGGAATGGCTATCAAACTATTGTGTAGGAGCCCCAAACAGCTTTCATTTAGGTCCTAAACAGTATTATAAACAGTATATAAACAGTTATTTTAAAAGTATTAGACTACTCTAAACTTCAACTTTAAACTTCAAAAGTCTAAAAAACGTATCAGTAATAAAATCTGAAATTTTGCTTACTCATCATGCATAATTTTTATTCTTTTTTTCTGTATGTTTAATTCTCGGCCAGCTAGAACAGGAGTGACAAAGTCAAAAATTACGAATTGTATTTAAATAAAAATTATTAGGATTTTGTTTTTCAATAAAGCATTGTAAACAGAGGATACCTATCTCCATGCCTCCAAAAAATGAAGCCCTTCAAATTTGCATCTCTGCACATGTACACTTTTCAGACTGTAAGCACTCTGTCAGGGTTTCTGGCACTGCTCTGAAATCTAACTACAGCAGCACATGGCACCATTCAGAGCTGTACAGTGCCTACTACTATGGGTAGCTAAGTAACTGACTGTAAATGCTTACAGTTTTATTGTTTTAATAAATTGTACTTCCTCTCAGAATTATTTTACTGTTACATTTTCAGATCAGTAAAAAATGTCACCCTATAATTAGGGCATTTGCTAGTGATTTTGCTATTCATAGACAACCTTGAAGTTACTGTGAATGGAAGAACTAAGGAAAGCGTATCTAAAGAATGCACAGAAGATTTAGGACAAAATTGGCAAAGCAACAGGAGTTAAAAGATCCCTGGGAAAGAGCCCATGGCTGAAGCTGCCTGTAGAGAGAAAAGCTGGCTGTAAATTTTTCTTGATCAACTCTCCAGATTTTTTCTGTTTCATGCGTTTCCTTTTGCATCCACTGAAAGTGTATGAACAAGCATCCCCAAAAAACCTCGCTATCCACCTGTGGGAGCCAATGATTTGGGCAGAATTTTCTGAAGAATAGGTAGTATGTAATTGCAGTCCCTCACGGGGCATCCAGCCAGATGGTGTTTGTGTTGCACTGCTGCAGAACTGGAGCATGGCCATAGTCAAACCTTACAAAATGTTCAGAGCTAACATTAATATTTCATTGAGTAACACCAGATGCCTGTTGTCATGTACTACATTTGTAGCAACAGTTTTATTGTGATTTAAAACAAATTTTCTCTCTCCCTTTTGGTTTTCGTGCCTCCTTTGTTTTCTTTTCTAGTTGTTTTGCAGGTCCATGATCCCCCTTCTCATTATCTGTTGTCAGCTCAGTCTCTCTTGCAGGAACAATAGCAGGACAATCTGAAAGGGGTTTCTCCAGAACAAAAAATAATGCAATTTTGAGTGCCCACAAAGACAAAAAAATGAGAAATTTGTTTAGCAATATTTGACTAAAGCCATGGCCTATAAAAGTGGCAGATGCATTGAGGAGAAGACCACAAAAAGTAAAGAAGTCAGTGGCTACAGAGGGTCCTGAGGAGTGGTGAGGCTGCATTGCTCCTACAAGTGAGTCAGGATTCCTGCAGCTTCCCAGGGGCTCTGCAGCAGGAGCTGCCAGGAGCTGCCTGCATCTTCTGCTGTAGAAACAGACTGCAAAGGAGGACAGAACCCATCCCATTTCCCACAGGGGTGATAGTTCAGCCCTGTTTGGTACCAACAGGAAGACCTCATATTTCTTCTTAAAGCCACTTCATTTTTCAGCTTGCTATTGCTCGTCCTCATTTCAGCATAAGAAGTGCTTGCTTTTCAATGTCCTAAAGGCAGTGGGGTAAGAACATACCTGGGTTTTTACCATGAAAGGGAACAGAATGAAAAAGGAAAACAGTTCTTTGTGAAACAAGGAGCAAGGGCTGGCAAGAAGCTAAAAAGCGTGTGGGCTGGTAATTGCATGGGAGTTCTTTTTACATTATGCAACAGTGTTGCCCAAAAGGACAGCAGGTACCATAAAGAGGGTGCTTTGGGTCAAAACAGATCGGTAGATATAAAAGCAGTGTGTCCTAGTCTGGGCTTCTCACTATGAGAGAATGGAGCTCCTGGAGCAGGTCCAGCAGAGCTACAGAGATCATTGAGGGACTGGAACACCTTTGTTACGAGGAAAGGCTGAGGGAGCTGGGGCTGTTCAGCCTCGAGAAGAGACGACTGAGAGGAACCTCACGAATTTCTGTCAGTGTCTAAAGGGAAAGTACCAAAAGGATGGAGCCAGGCTGTTCTCAGGGGTGCCCAGCAACAGGACAAGAGGCAGAAATTGCTGCACAGGAAATTGCACCTGAACATGAGGAAGAACTTTACTGTGTGAGCAACCCCACACTAGAACAGGTTGCCCAGAGGGGATGTGGAGTGTCCCTTGCAGGAGACATTCAAGAACTGTTTGGGTGCAATCCTGTGCCATGTGCTCTAGGATGACCCTCCTTGAGCAGGGAGGTTGGACTAGATGATCCACTGTGGTCCCTTCCAACCTGACTGATTCTGTGAAAAGGCTGCAGCTGTCCTTCTGAAGAGTGGGAACCACTACAGAGCAGTCATGTCCTGCAAATTTGTACTGTTGATGGCCTGGGACACAGTCACACAACTCCAGGTTGTTGATACAATTTGTTGTATTGCAGTTCCACATGCAGACCAGGTCTTCACTATGCTGGAAAACAACCTCATGTATGAAATAAAGGTCTGGCCTCTTCTCTGACAATTAAAAATGTAATTTATTTGCTTAATTGCAGGACTAAAACTGGTGTCCTTGCTGCTTGTACTGCCCTTGTTTATCTGAATGTTGCACTGATTTATGGGTGAATGGTGTCTGTAACAGGTGATGCAAGCACCCTAGAGTGGATGGCTTTCTTATTGCCAAAGAGACAACTCTCTGCAACTGGGAGATGGGATTGTACTTCTGCAGAACCGGTTGCTGTCAGCTTGAGATGGGGCTTATTTGGCTCTCTCACAGTTACTGTCCAGCCTCACCAATGCCAACGTAGCACAGTGTGAACAATACAGTTTCTAAAAGAGAAGGAAGACCAGCTGTGTCCTGAGAGGAAGCATTATCATGAAAGGAAATAATGAGCAACCAGTACTGGGAAAGCATGAACTGCAGTTATTCCTTTTTCCTGGGATCTCATGACTGCACACTTCAATACTGAGAATCATATTTCAACATACACTCTTTCCTCCCATTCCTTTCCCCCATCATGTCAAACAACCAATTCATGCTGGTATCGAGACCAAAGAGCATCAAGACATGAGCATCAGCTTTAGGGAGCTTTGCACCTAGATAAAGTACAATAGAGCTCCTACTAGGTTTTGGTGGTTTTTTTTCTGTGATATGGCACATCCTCTTTTTCTGTTCCTGATATTCACAAAAGGTGAGAAATATGATATCCTGGAGTTCTCTACCTTGCATGAACTTTAACTGAAGCTTTATTCTGTCTCCAAAATGAAAGGAAGGGCTAAGCTCATCATCCTTCAGTAACTAGAGAACTCGGAAAAAGTCAATCTTGCCCTTACTGACCTATTTGCAGAGCTCTCTTAGGCAAAGCCCTTAGTAAAAGATTTTCCCCACCAAAGAACTTCATAATTTGGTGCACTATTTTTGAACCTTATAAGAAAAATTGATTTTTCCATCAAAAAACCTATACAGCTCTAGTTGCCTTTACAGAGTTTGCTTCCTTGATGAAGGGCAAGTAGCAAACAATGAATACAAGTAGGATGATCTCTTGACTTCACTCCATCTTCAGGCTGTCAATTGCTGAAATTATAACAAACCTTGCAGTAAACAAAACCGTAAATCTCTTTCAGCTATTAGACAGGTTCTCATCTATTGATAAATCTACATAAGCTTCCTTACCTTAGGCAGCAATCTAGGCACTGCAGACATATCCCCATAAAAACCTAAGGAGGAGAGGATTTTTCAAGGTGTGTGCTGCAGTAGTTCGAAGCTGACTTACTGCAATCTTATTTCTTTTTTTTTTTAATGCAAGCTGAAAAGTAAGGAATTTGTAATTTTGGAAGTAAATTTTTATCCAGAAGTTTTAATGAAGACAAGCAATGTTAACTAAGCAGAAAAAAAAAAAAAGTACTTTTCAATTCTAACAGCTGGTTTTACTAGAATAGCAGTATCAGTGCACAAAGTCCTCAAGGAGAAGTGGTACCCTAATATTTTAGAGGAAGACAATAATTCCTGGAGTCTGAAATTACAGTCAGAAACATCAGCGGATGTTCATACACACAACATCTCGTGTTCCAGGAATTTATTGCTGTTTCAAGAGCCTGTAAAAACTTATATCAACAAACCCACAGAGACAAATTCTCAGTTAACTTAAGCCTCGGTTACACTCAGCTCAGTAGAGCAATGTTGATTTACCTCAAATGAGAGTTTGCACAAAGTAATTTCAAATATTTCCCTCAGTACAGAGTAAGCAAAGATATAAATTCAGAAGTATAGAACAGAATTTGGTACCTGGCCAGCATTTAACCCCATTTAAAAACAGAGAGTAACCCTACAAATTCTTATGCATAAAACAGAGAGGTTTGAATTAAAAATCAATAAACCAAGCATGGAGAGCAACATTTGCAAGGTGAAAGAAATACAACAGAGGCATAAAAAACCCCACCAAAACAACAACAAAAAAGCCAAGATGTGTTGGTTACTATGTAGAGCAAGCTTTGCTCATCTGTCAGTGTTTTTCCTCACCCTATGAAGGTTTGAATCATTTTGCAGTAAGCAAAATGACTTTAAAATAGAGATTAGAGTAAACGAACAGACAACTGAACTTAAACACAAACTGGATGCAAGATCTATACAAACCAAGTTTATCTTGCACTTCTGTAGGGGAAACAGCCTGGTTTGTCTGAACAGCACTGACCACACTGAGGGCACTTGGCATGCTATTAGCTTGAGGGGCAGACACAAGAAATTCACTTCATATCTATTTCTCTGTAAGAGAAATTCCTGCTGCCCCGAGTGTTCATGAGTGGGGCACCAATAATGAGCATTCCTTGCAATCTTCCTCTTCCTTTTATAATTATGAAAAAAATATTACTGCTTTTGTAAACCACAACTTTTTCAGCAACTTGTACTAAATAAATATAATAAATATGTAATGTTTACTAAATACTAAATATTTCCAAATAATAAACTATTTCAGATACCAATTAAACTGTATCAGATCTCTATGAAATAAATCAGCAACGAAATAATTCCCCCTAACATGATGAGGAAGTTCCAAAGTTCTTAACCCAATAGAACCAAAATGTCTGGATTTCAAAAAACCAGGAGCTGATTCTTGCCCAGTATAAAGACTGCTTTTTCTTTTGTCCTCTATCCTGATTCTGCCATGTGCAACAGCTGAGGATATTTTGCATGGTAACAAATTTAGAGATCCAGTTTTCTCAGCTCTTCTTCAGAGCTCCATGCTCCTTCCCACCAAATCTTTGTAGACACTGAGGCTGCAGTGTTGCAGAACTGCAGTCAGGAATTTCACATTAGTCAAGAGTTACACTCACTGTACTTCCACAGTTTTCAAGATCCAACCATATTGCATCTTATACACATATAGTGGGACTGTGAGACACAGTTGAGGTCCGATTGGCAGAGCTGTCCTGAATCACCATCTCTAAGGGAAAAACCACCACAGTGAGATCCTTTCTTTCCAGTTATTTATTTTATCCAGTAAATACCATGTTTCCTTGTTTACAAAAGTTGTTTTATGGAGCACATTTAGCTCGTGGCTTCTACACTCATACTACAGCATAATATTTATGCTGCACAGGTGTCTGCTAAAAACTGCTTTTAAGAATAAATTTCCCATTGAAATGGATTCCATCAGCTTACCCCTTTTCCTGCTCCAGTGTCTGGCACAATAGCCATGCAGCAGAGCTGTGTAGAGCAGTACAACTGGAACATTGCACAACTACCAGACAGATTGTAAGAGTGACAAATAAGGGTTCTAGCAGATGGAAGCTCTTTCCTACTTGCTATTTTGTAAAATGTAAAAAAGCACAGATCACTACAGCAGTGAGACTTTTTTCACTAACAACCTTTGAAGAAAGATACTTACAACCCCTGGGAAAACATCAGGGTGCTCTGTGACCTTTTGCAAGTAGAATTTATTAACATCCAACTAAATTGGTTACAGAGACAAAAATAATAAATCAAGTTGTGCATCAAGGTACTCCAATGTTTTTACAAATTTTTGGAGTGAAGTCGAAAACAGGGATGGTCCTGACTACAGGGAGACTTCTCAAATATCTGAACGTCAGCAATAATTCTAATATATAAGATTCTGTTCCTCATTCTGGAATCACTAATGAATGCCCTATCAAAACAAACAACAAATTCAGCATTTAGGAGCTTTGTTTATGTAATACCCTATACATGTGGGATGTTTTTCCAATACTGGAACTAGAAAAATACCGTTAACACAAAGACTTTCTGATTCTCAGGGATGCCAACCATCTCCAAGGTGTGGAGCTGGTGGAGGTCATCACCTCTTGTGGATCAACATCCCAAACATTCTCATAAGCTTTATTACAGTATTGTTTTAAACATTCAAAACACCAAATCCACAATTTATATTAAAAAAAAATGAACCATTTAAAATAATTATTTAACATATGGCATCTACTTATGTGGAAAATTTCTCCTATTGCTTTCAAAAAGCTGTAGCAAGAACAGTATCTAAGTACCGAGCAGTACAGTAATACATTTGAGAGTTACAGCATTTACTAAGTTTCAAAAGGTAAGCCATATAATGTGCAGTTTCTTATGAGCCCACAGTTGCTGGAGTAAGTTGCACCCACCAGTAGCTAAAAAATAGAAAGGATGAGTTAGTGAACACGGAATTTTATTTATTGTAGGCATAATTCATGAATGAAAACACACTCAACCAAAAAACCTTTCATTTTAATGTCACTCCTTTGAACAGCACCATCTCATTCTAGCCCTTGCAAGATGTACTCAGTTATGTGGACAAGTTGGATGCATGTCATCCTTCTCTCTATTAAAATGCACCATGGGCCAAGTTTTGCACTCCTCTTCAGCTCGCCCCCTCTGCATGAGTTGTACACAAAAAAGAAGCCATACTGAACAAAGCAAGATATGCTGAAAGTTTCCTGCTCTGCCAAGCTGGTCATTTGGAGAGATAACACAAGAAATTCACACAAAAGCAGATGCAAGGACATTAGTAATTAGGATCTGCTGAGCAGATATAACTGCATATTTCCATAGCACACTACCAGGTCCGACTGCAGAGTGTAAGGAAGTCTTATTCACAGTCACGGAAGATAGACAAGGAATTTATGGGGAAAAGAATTTAACTACAGCCTTTAGATATGATTTATCATTTGTTAGAATGGACTGTTTTCCTATTCATCAGGTTTTTTTAATAAAGAGAAAAATGGGACACTGAATAAGGGACCACATAGAAAACCTGAACAGGACTGTAAACAGCTGAGGGAAGGTGGAGGGCATGGAAAGGTGTGAGGTCTTTGTTAGGTTGGATCTTTTGTGTAGGTTGTTTGTTTTGAGACCAGCATTGGACCATTGTGCAACACGAAAGCTGTCCCTTGTTGGGCCCTAATTTCTGGTCCCATGAATTGGTGTTCCTTCTGTACAGTGATCTGGATTCAACACTAAGCAGCCAGGTATTAAAGTGACTGTGTTTGCAATTACTATGTCCTTCAGGGGCCAGATTTTAAAAGAAAACAGCAATCCTGTTTCAGTCCTTCAAAGAAAACTGGTTGGTGGAAGAACAGAGCTCCAGGATGTTTCCTTATCAAAATTTGGGATGGTTTTAGTCTTTCTTCTAGGCACCTAACATTCCAAGCTCTGCATAAAGAACCTAAGTACAGACTGTTGGATCTGTGTTTCAAAAAGTGGCTAAAAGAAGTAGTTCAGTGCTGTGGCTGTCACATCAAGCATAGCTCAGAGAACAGAGATCCAGAAAGGAATGCAGTGATTAATGGTGCATTCTAGTTCCACTTGGTCTAAAGAGCAGTTTATGCTACCCAAAGTCACCTCCTGAACACGTGATGCAGTTTTGTAATACCAAATTTGCAGTTTTGTAATCCCAAATTTACACAAAATCAGAAACTAAGCATCAAGCCTGCAAATCTGAAAGTAGAGCTGTGGGTTTCTGTTCCTATGTACGATATTTCCCTGAATTTCTTTTTTTTTTTCTTTCTATGCTTTACAACTTGAAAAATGAAGCAGGGTTTCAACACCCAAAGGCCTGAGCTGCTCCATCACCTTGATGGAAGTTTATAGTGAGGGTTTTACTTTATGAAGAGACACACAAGCAAAGGCAGAGCTGCATGAGTGCTTCTCAAACTGGCCTCCAAAATTGTATTAAGCAGCGTTTATAAAGTCATGAAATAAGAGAGCTATAACAGCAGGCAAGGGTCCATCAGGAAATTTTAAGACCGATCCATTGAGCTACACACCTTGGGGATCACAGCTCTGTATGAAAGGAAGCAGTTAAGTTGCCTGATACATGCTTTTTTACCATTCAGGGTAGAAATAGTGGGTAAAAAGTCCCTCAGTGTCAGTAATTAAAAATCTCAGTTGTTTTAGTTACACTGCCAAAAGCTAATATAAATTTTGTAACCATTAACACAGCTGAAGTTCTGGGGAAGAAAATTACCAAAATTGCATATTTTACCAAGAAAAACTTTATAGAATATATTAAGTTTGTGAATGTTGAATATATTTACATGCAGAAATACACAGAACTAACATCAAGACAATTTTTTTCCACTTCTTAATATACAGTCAACAGAAGTTTAACTAAACCAAACTGTTTCATACAAAAGTAAGTAGAGAATACTATACTGCAGTTGCAAATGTGGGGTCAGAGGATCACTCACAACTGGTTACATTGTGTTTGGAGGTGTGTATTATAGATTTACAAAATGAGCAATTACTTGTTCAGTGATTTTGCTTCATGCATTTAAGAAATGCCCTGGATTATTCTCAGGCATTTTTATGGAGACAATGCTAATTCTGGAGTTTACTTTCTTGATACAGAAATTTTGATGGAGAAATTTTTGTGTAAGGCACAGCTCAGCCCAATGCTTCTTGTCATTAATCCTATGTGTTTCAGACAGTTTGGAGTGTTAGAGAAATCAGACATGGCACTGCCAGTCTGGGTTATCAAAAATCATGACGCAAATACCCCATGTGAGATCGGTTTTGTTTAATACCTGTATGGGGGAATTCCCTCCACACACAGAATATACAAACCCAGCAATCAGATCAGATAGTATCACAGTAGCTGCCAAATATGACAATGAGCAAGCTTAATGCAGCCTCCACAAATTTTGCTCCTTTTCTTGAAAGCTTTTATTTCCTCTACCCTCTTCTGTTTTTAAATGACCCTTATTTTTAGTATAATTTGTAATTACCAACAGCAAGGATAATTGCAACTATCAACTCATTTCTGTGCCAAGGTTTTGACAGTTAATACAAGGAAAAAAGATAGGAAGGGAACAAGTCATGAAGAGAACCTCATTTTTCTTGAAAAGCTGAACAGCCCCAAAGTTTAAGATTTCCTTTGGAATCAAAGCCCAGATTTTGTCTTCATGTAAGTGTGAACCTTGCCTTGTTGCAAGCTGCTGGCGTGGTAGTCAAGTTTTTCCAAGACATATTAATTAGATATAATTATGCTAACTTCTTTGGTAATAAATTACAGAAATGATGGTGAGGCAGAGATCCTGGGCAGAATGAAAAACAGTGAAAAAGCATTCATCTGCCTCTGAGACAATGAGGCTTCAAGGTAATAGAAAGCAAAGTTCAAATATACATCTAATCTGACACCACAGATTTTGTTTAAAATTTAAAACCTTCATAGTATTTCTTTCATGTTACATATAATACATGGATCCATTTATAATAGATTTTCTCTAGAACAATGCAGCACAATTGCAGTAAAGTGCAAGCTTTTCTAAGCTATTAGTCTGTCCTCCTAGGAGTCTACTTTATCCATGCCATGTCCAGTTGTTCCAGTCATAAGCCAATTTAACGTGCCAGCATTGGGGTTTGTTTTGTGTCTTTACAGTGGCATGTAAAGAAAAGAAAAGGGTGTGGTGACAGGATGTAGATCTGTCATGTGGAAAAATGCATTGCTGGCAGAGAGTTGCAGACACACAGAGCAGATTTGAAGAATCATGGATCAGGCTTGCATTGCAGATATGTGGAAATGCAAATTATTCTGTTAATGACTATGGCATCGCGATTTGATGGAAAAAACCCAAAAATACTGCCCATCTCTGTAATCTTCATTCAAAAGTGAGGCTTCTGCTACATTTGTTTCCTGCTAAATTTCTGACCTATGGTTTAGTAGCTGCACATATCGAACCATACATCTAAAATTACAGGAAAGGGATGCAATTGATTTAGTGCAAGACATTTAAATATTTATCTGAACTTAACAAACAAACAGAGGAAGATCAAAGACTCCATATACTTCTCCATAAGGCAGGTGGTAATTTTTTAAATATAAGATCTTAAATATGTTATTTAAGAGGTAGAAAATATCAAAATACTAGGAAAAAATTTCTAGCTTAAAACAATCTGTTTGCTTACTTCTTAAAAAGTCTTACTGTTGCAATTTTTGAGTGAATTAAAAACAAATGAAGCTATGGAAGCACAGGATTTCGTGCTCTGTGTAAGATTTCACTTACTGGAAAAAGAGAGAGCTTCTTCATCTAGTTAGTGCTCAAGCAGTATATACAAATGATCTCCTCTTCTTGCCCTGTTGGGGGCTATAAATTTGAAGTGAAAATTTTTCCCAGTGGAAAATTTTGGCGATTCCTGACTTTCCAGCACTGCATGTAACCGGGTACAGTTTATGTATAAGGCAGTAGAACCACCAATGTAAGCTCAGAACTACCTCTTCCATAAAGCTAAGAAGAAAGTTAATAGAAACAAAAGCTCACTTAAATCTTTCCTACAGACAGCAAAAGATCATAATCAGATTTCAGCACCAGCTGATAATCTGTTTTAGCAATTTATACCAGCCCAGAGACAGCTGAACTACTCATTGCACTGTGGAAGCCTGCCTACAGTTTGAGTTACTAAGGCTTGCACTCTTCCTCAGCACAGCTAGGAGATGCTGATGCTACTGTCTCCAATGCAATTCAGTAAGGCATAATTTAACTCAGAACTGACAATATTACACATTGAAAAAGTAGTGTAAAAGCTCTTCTCTTTTCTATCTGTTAACATTCAGTACTATTTATTAAATATTTTATAAAAAAGAAATTAGGATATTTATACATTCAAACAATCACTGCAATAGTTGAGTAAAGGAAACAAATGAATTATCAGATTCTAAATTAAGCACGATTCTGGAGATATGCACATTTGCACACACCACACACATTCTGTATGTGTGTGTGTATATATTTGTGTGTACATATAGATATATAGTTATATTTTATATATATGTCTTTTAAATCAGATCCAAGAATACAGCACAGAATATCTTCACTTAGCTCCTCTTTCACCAAAGGACAGGACTGTCCAGTTTGGAAAAACCAGGTTCTTTTCTAAGGTCCATGTAGGTTCCATTGCTCACCCAGGAGTCATCGCTGGATTTCCTACCAAAGATTAAACAAATGTAAGCTTATATTTTCCATCCATATGTTGTGTAATGCAGTATAGCAGCATGCACAGATACCAAATGCAGCCCACGAACCAGGAGCAGCACAGCTTGGAGAGCTGAATGGGTGTGTCTGCACTGGGCCATGGAGAGGCATCCCAATAGCATGATGTTCACCTGAGAACATCACTATTGAAGAGCCAAATGCATTAGCTTGTATCTGCTCTAATACTTTTGCTATATAATAATTAAATTCTTTATTCCATCATTTCAATCTACAGAATAAATCTCAACTTTCAAATCCTCATTGTAAGGATTCAAATCCTGAATCTTATTCACAATTCTCATTGTAAATATACAATCACAGAGTATTAGTCTTTGCCTCTATCCTGATTCCCTTTAGTAGGTGTAATGGGCATGGGATGAGTTAGCTCGCCAGCTTGTCAGAGATGAAGTAGCCTAAGCCATTCCCTTTTGCACCTATTTACAATATTCCTGTATTCCTCAGAAGTACAGTATAGATATATCCAGAAAAAATAGGATCTCAGATCTGCTTATAGGCCCATACCACATTTATCTTGGCTCAAACTCTTTCACTGCAGGAGAACAGAGAAGCTGGAGGGCAAAAGACCGCTAGCATTTCTTTTAGTCTTTTGACACCTCAAGTCTCCTGTTTAACTGATTTACAACAGGAAGAGATAAAGTGCCTTCAGAACAATAATTCTCTCCCCATAAAACACAGGAAACATGTTCAAAAACAGCCTTGGATGCGAAGGGCTCCAACTCTGCACAATTCCACATCAGGTAATCCCCCTGAATTAAGCAGAGGCAATTGAGCTAAATCCAGCTACTTCAGCATGCTTCATAAAATTCAGGGATGCACTAATAAAAAACTAATACATAATTCTGAGCTTTAACTAAGACTGGATTATTCTACATCACCAAAGTACAAAACCAAAGTGAACCCTGAAAAAAACTGGAGCCTGTCACGTGGCAATTTAGAATAAGATCTATAATAAGAATTTTAATAAATGATAGTATATGCTAATTATTATCTAGTACCTGAAAAATCTAGGCTGATGCTCTAGATTGTTTTCTTCTAGCACCTTCCGTCGTTCTCTCTGTAGCTGCTCAATCCTCTGCTTTTGTATTTCAGCTCCTTCGATATTCCCTTCTTCTAGAAACCTGCAGCAGCAGTGATATGAGACAATTGTTCTCCTGCCCCCCAGAAGAAATTAATCTTTTCAGCAGGTATTTCACAGTGTTTGAAAGGTAAACAGCTACTTCTGCAGACAGCTGCACCATGAAAAAGCACTTAAGGAAAGATAACTCTTGGAACAAGCTCAGAGCCACAGTTATGTTAGATTCTTCTACTTGGAAATTTGCAACAGTAAAAATTTCACTGCAGAAAAAAGTTGCAAGTGTCTCAGTTTTTGGTTATTCAAATACTGTATGCCCAACATCCAGTACCTAAAGTACTTAAGTTCTAACATCCTAGGAAAGGCAGTTATGTAGAGGCATCCAAGAGTCAATTTTAGGACACACTTCCATAACAACTAGACCATCTCTCAATAAGTGATTACAGTGTCTGTTTCAGATTCACATTAATGTAAAAATAGAAAGCCACTGCAGTTATCCACAGAAAATAGTCTTGAGTTCAGGGCAAAGTGAGTGAACAGAAGATTAAGAACTATTTAAGGAAAATATTTCAGAGTTAAAGTTTCTTACCTTTGGTCTGGTCTAAAACGTGTATCAGTGGATGGGAGTAACGACCTAGTTTGTGGGTCCAGTTCATTTAACTCCAGTGCAAATTGTGTAAATCCATACCACTGTTCATAATCTTTAGGCATCGGATCTACAGAAGAAAAGAGTGCATTCAGAGTTCCAGTTAAATGCTATTATAGTGAGAAAGAAAATTTCAAGCTCCCTCCAGTCATTTGTTTATGCCTGATCCACAGCGTCAGTTCTTGGGGAAACAAGAAGTTTTTAATAATGTGACAAAAGAGAACATCCCCCTTGACAATTGCACTGCAGCAAGACAGATTTATGTCCTCTCAGCTGACTCACAGCACAACCGTGATGAAGGCCATGCTATTATCGCAATGTTTTTTCAAAACACAGTAGGCAAAACCCCACAAGCTTGGGAGAAATTCAGCTATCACTGTAATTTACAGAACTGAGCTTTGTAGGCTATCCTCCAGTGTTCAACACATGAAACAAACAACAGTTCTCTGCACAAGCAGTAGGAGCAGTTTGTTCCCCTTTTTCCCCCTTCCTGCTAGAGTCCTCAATACTCACTTCATGCCCAAATATGAAAATGAGGGAGAATGGAGAAAATACAGGAAGCCATGGGATTATGATCTCATATTATCTAAATGATATATTCTTCTATCTAGCTTTTAAATGCTTGACAAAAATCTAATATTCTACAGAAGAATAACAAGAAATTGGGGCCTAATAAAGAGATTAAAACAGTAAGTTGTTTTAATACTCAAGAAGATCTCAGTTTGTGTACATGAGCCATTCTGATCACTAACTTGCTCTCCATATGCAGTTTGAAGATGAAGCTGTCCCACAGTATAAACTTTCATGCCACTTCCCAAAGAGCCGATGCACAACTTTCCCAGATTTATCCATGACACTGCCTTCGATCTCATGTGCATTTGGATTCCAATACTTAGCCTAGAATTAAAAGGAACAAAGGGAAGGAAGGTGCATAAGAGCTCAAGTGCAGGCCATTTTGCCATGCTAGTAGCACCAGGCTGTAGAGCAAGGAAACCTGTTAATCGAGGTGTGCATTACAATATCAAATGCAAACAACTTCTAGTACATTAAAACACTAACTCATTAATATGTTAGCTTCTTAAAATACTAACATTGAGAATTGTATTTATTTGGTTTGCCTTTTTGTAGGGGCAGTATGAGGTGAAGTGCAGTGAATTCTGACCTTGAATTTTGCCCAAACACAGTTGGCCCTGAGTCCTGACTTGGTTATCTACATGTCTCCCAAATTTGCAGAAGAGGAAGAGAAGGAACTCATACATTCATCTCCACTATAAGCAGTTTACAATATCAAAGGTGTAAGATTTGCAGGCTCTCAGACTTTAGTATTTGAACTTCCAGTGCAGCTCTGAAAATACGTTAAAGTACTTTCAAGTAAGTATTTGGGGAAAAAAAAAATCATCATCCTAATGCTTCTTAGAAAGCACAAAGTATTCAGGAAATAAATAAAATAAAATAACCCCAAACTTGCTGGGGAGCATGCCATGCTGCATAGGTACACTGAAGTACTTCCCTTGTATCTGTATGGTCTGTTCTATATAAAGCAGAACCTTCTCTCAGATATAGAGAAAGGTAAGTCTCTTAGGATGATTTATAAAACTATTTCTCAGGTTAGAAATTTTGGCATTGCTTTACATTTTCATTGACTTTCCTTTACTACAACTCATCTATTGCCAAAAACTGAATTTAATTTCAGTTATAAGAACATTTCCTGAAGGAGTCATATACACTGTACTTGTACTGAAGCAAAAGCTTTGAGCAATACCCTAAGCTCTTATTTAAACTCCTCTGAGCACCTGCAAAGGGCTAGCAAAGAGCATCAGGAGAAGCAGCCTGCATAAGCACTGGTCCTACAGCTGCAGAATGACTGCAACCACAGCATGTGCCAGGGGGCTAGTAGGAGGCATGTGGCAAACCACTGTCAGTAGACACCTTGTGCCTACAAGGTGTCTACAAGGACACCTTGTGTCCTTTCATCAAACCCAGAGTAGATATTCCTTTCCCAAAAATCCCTCCATTTCCAGTGGAATCATTCAAGAAAGCTGTTGCTTCTTTTTTTTGTCTAATGAGTGGCAGTTCCTTCAAAGATACAGTTTTCAAGGAATCACAGGTAATTACAGCTTGTAAGCAGAAGTACAGAGCTTCAGCAGAGAGCACCCTCCCACTGCTGTGCCTGTTAGAAAAGGCAGTGCCAACATTGCTGTGGTTACCTTTATGAAAGTCAGTTTGCAGTGGCACGTGTCATCATTAAGATTTTTTATGATGATCTCTCCGTAGTGTTCAATCCATCTTTGCCCACTCAAGATGTTATGGATGCAGGATGTCACCTTGTTCCAGGCAAAATGGTCTTTAAAACTATAAGGAAAAATACAAGACAAGAAAAGTCTCATGCCATGTTCAAGTGAGCTCAAACTTGAGGAAAAAAATTTGCAGAGAACTTGATTAGAGAAAACAAACTATTTTTTTTCTTTACTAGAATGATTCATCTTCTTGTTCCAAACCTTCTCAAAAACAAACCCTATGACAACTATCCCACCTCCCAGAAAATCCTTTTTACTTCTGCTACATACTTTGGTCTTGAATTCAGTTTTCCCTCAATTTACTTGCCCTTCTAACCAGTTTTAAGTTTCCAAAAGTAATCATTCTGGTATCTTCTACAGTCTGACATGCCCATTCCAAGCTTGACAATGAAAAACACAAGAACATGGGCCACCAGAGTGATCCAAACACGTACTGAGAGGAATGAGCTTGGCTCAAAGCCCTCAAGGCTGAGCCTAATATGTGTGCTTTAGGCAAGAGCAAAAGTTCTCACCAGGTAGTTCAAGATGCAGTTGCACACTGGGAAACAGCAAACAGGGAGAGATAAACAAATACCAATAGGGAATACAACATTTTACCTTTTATGAAAGAGGTAGATGCTCTCATAAACAGTTTTATAAAGCATCAAGGAAAGGAAAGTCTCGTGAAGACATATTCTACAATTTGTTCTGGTTATGGATGGCCAACTCGCTACTGGTAAGGTAAAATACAAACTTGCAAAGCACCAGTTTCCTCAGAGCAAGTACCTCATTCACATCCTGTGAAGTTATTAGAATCTTTCCCCACCTCCCCTCAATCACTTGCTTTCACTTGCTTTGTAAGGCACACACAGGACAGTTTGTACAGACTAGCAGATACACAGCCAATTTATCACACAGTAACTTGTTTTTCTGCCCTTACCTATGCACATCACATTTTATCATAAATGCTTAAAAAAAATGTATTTGTTTCAAAATGAACCTTAATAGTAATGCTTAATTTTTCCCTATAGCCACAGCACCTGTTTTGTACCCAATTCTGTATCAGATACACAGGGATACAAACCAGCACATAGAGATCACATATGAATCAGATTGCTTCCCAGTTCATTAGCCCATCATAGGCCCTAACATATTAGTTACCTTGGCTCTGAGTGCTCATGCACATCCTAGAAACTTTTCATTCCAAAGCTGAGGGCAGGTGTTATGAATGTAACATGGTGTACACATTACCTTTTGGGTACTGTCTTACTAGGTTTCAATTTTAGCCACTTTAAAGAAAAAGGCATGCTTCATTTGATGAGTGCTAGGTTCTTGAATTTTTTGGCTTATTGTTTTTTTTTTTTAAGATGGCAGATTAATTTTGTACTCTCTCACTGGAAAACAGATTTAATTGGAACAATACTCAACCTTTAGACCTCTGGTTCTGCGAGCATGATGGATATAGGCCAAATTTTAAGGGATTTTAATTGCTCATCAATAATGGACACTGACAAACTGGCATTGAAACACTGCAGATTTTTTATTTAAAAAAAACAAACAACAAAACAAAAGGAAACAAACAAGCTATACTCAACACTTCACTACAGTGGCTGCTTCCTTGGATAATAAACACCAGATATGTAACTGGTTCTACTTATCACTTACAGTAATTATTTCTGCAGTGATGATGGTTGTTGGCCTTGCCTACAGCCCAGAATGGTGTCAGAGTCCCTACAAATATAGTCACAAAAGACAGGAACAACACCATCTCTTCCCCCAAAACCGATTCTCAAGCAAAAGAATTCATAGCTTCCTTTACCCTACAGTCTTTGCCTGTGAGTTTGAAATACATTAAGGTTGAAATTCAACTGAAGTATGAAAATACCAACTTTTCTTTTTTCAAGGTACACAAGAGTGATGGGGTTTTTTTTCACTGTTTATTTTTCATAACCTTTGAAAGTGCTTCTGATTGATGCTTCTGGGTTTGGTTTGGTGAGGTCTTTCTTCCTCCCCTTTTCTCTTTAAATTAAACCATAGCTACCAGTCCTTCCAAAGGGCAGAGCAGAGCTGGCTGTGCTCTGAATGAGTGTGGCTCCAGTGTGTGCAAGCACATCTGTGCCTGTGCATGAACAGCAGTGCCCAACAGCAGCACTTACGCTGGAAGAGTTACGTGTGTCGTGCCAACTGGAACAATTTCCATGGACTTTCCCCAGAATTTGTTTTTCCATCTGACATCTGGAACAAGAAGTAAAAAAAAGATGGGTTTAGTCACAGGTAGGTGAATCAGGCTGTTTCTGGGCTCTATTTTCAAGAAATTCAGAATAACAGAGTGCAACAGAAGCGTTCAAAGAATGTTGTGGGACCTTCAAATACTGGCTGGAGGGTTTGTTGTTGCTGTTGGCTTTATTTGATTTTTCACTGTAATTTTGGTTATTTAAATAGCAAAGTAACAGATATTTAACAGTCTAACTTTTTCAAAAGAAAGAAATTTAAATAAGCCATAGACAGTGTATACTTGTCTGCAATTCAGTTGCTAGTAAATGAATGCACATATTTTCAAAAATAAAACCAGAATTTCAAATACAAAAATATAACAAGAACATCCACAGTCAAGAGACTAAAGAAGGTTCCAAAGGGCACAAAATGGCAGAGGATTTTAACTGATCTTTGAAATCTTGTTTGAATCACAGAAAGACATGTCCAAGTCTCATGCCATTTCTTCAAAAATAGAAAAAAGATAAGGAAACTCAATGCAAGTTTAGCCAAATTTATTGAGCAAAAGCACCTGGAAGAGAAGGAAACAGACAGGAGCATGGCAAAAGGGGTATACTGTTAAATTGGGTTAGATAATCAGACAGTAACTTCAGAGCTCAGGAGAAAAGCTCCTCCCTATTTTAGACTCTAGGAACTCCATTCCCTGCCCCACCTGAAAAAGAGGGGAAAATTCAACTCCTGTCTCAAAAAGATGCTAGTTCTAACAGAAGGTAAACAAAACACCATTTCCTGTGCAATTCTGGGGGGAAACTCTTACCCTGTTTGAGAGATGGATGCTCAAACCACAACTAAGAGGTTACTCACGTATCTCCTGAGTACGTATGTGCAAGTGAGGAGTGAGCCACACTGAGCTGCCTATCATTGCAAAGACCAGAATGGGATGTAGGGCAGAATTCTGCATGCAAAGAAGTTGCTTTCTTATCACATGAGAAAAGGACCTTTTGGGTTTTTTGGTTTTGAAGTCTGGTGCTGGGTCAGCTTCTTCAGTGACAACGATTCTGTTGTGATTCCTACACTGCACAACAAGTGCTTGTTGAGGGAAATTCTGTCCTGGCTTTCTCTCCTCTGCAGTGGAAGAGAAAGGGCAAAGGTGCACCCTACTGAGTTTAAGAGTTAAAATGCATTACCAGATTGTGCCAAATTCTCTCATAA
Source organism: Pseudopodoces humilis (assembly GCF_049639895.1). NCBI lineage: Eukaryota > Metazoa > Chordata > Aves > Passeriformes > Paridae > Pseudopodoces > Pseudopodoces humilis. The sequence continues at coordinate 119,723,153 of NC_142200.1, read as the reverse complement.
TTGGCAAAGCTGCCCCACAGAGATCAGCATGTGGGAAACATCTGAGGAGCCAGGGTGAAACTTGATCACACAATAATTTTAGGACAGACAAGAAAAAGCAAAGTGTTATTTCAAAGCTATGCTCACGCTAATTCAAGCACAGATGCTGTAATAGCTGAAACTTCCTTAATTTCCACTGTTCATGTGTCAACACTCTGCAAAAGCAGAGTCAACTTCATGAGTCATGGAAAGCTATCTCCAAACTATTGTTCCCTGTCAGAGCCCAGTCTTCTAGTTCACTGGACATGATCAGGAGATTTCTTGGTGATGGAACACATGAACTAAGGTCAGTGTGTGGTGGGATGACAGCACTACTCTGGCAATGTTGCTGCCTCCTTTTCAGCTGAGAAGGTGACACAGTAAGTGAAAAGGTCTTTGCACATAGAAAGAACTGAACTCGCTGAAAAGCTGCCTTTATGATTAAATTTGTGTTAACCTTTCCACATAAGTTAATATAGCCTCATTACAAGAGGTCGCAGCATTTAAAACTTGCCTTCTAGCCCTCCCATAAGCTCAGCTAGCATATTTAAAAACAAAGCAAACAAAAACCCCCAAGCCCTGCTGCACCCTGATTGAGTGTGCTGTGCTCATCAAGACCAAATCTGACTCTCATATCAATCAGATTCTCAGCTCTCATTAGAAGAACTTCATTCTCTAAACGGAAGTGTTAAAATATTTGAATAATAACAGCTGTCAAGATCTGTTAAACAAATCAATCTCATCTATTTTTATTAAGACAGGCTCCTATCTCATCTTATTTATACAGTTTTCAAGTTAGGGAATAAATTTTTGGTCATCTCAGCTTTTGGGCTATGAAGAAAAGGATTTTTGTGTCCCTGTATTTGTTTACAAAGCAAAAAATTACAGAGAATAATAAAACCCAGACTAATGGGTTCCGATATCTGTTCAGTATGGCTCCATCTATGATAACTATAATCAAGTCAGCAGAGCCAGTCAGAAAAAAAAAAGATTACAATATGGCTACCTTGTGATTTGACAAACCCCTGGGTGAAGGATTTTAAGTTAAAAGACATGGTTGTTTTGTGTACACTCTAAAATTATCTGGCCACACAGGTACTGTAACTGGCTGACACCTTCACTAGCAGTACATAATGTAATAATGCCAGCAGAGAAAGAAAAGGTAAATGTATTTATCCTTGCTGCTACCCTAATTTTTGAAAATTGCTTTCAGAATAGGTTTACAAGATTTGCCAAGGTTCAGGACTTGTAGTTTTTTCATGCTGTCTTTGAGCTCGTTTGTTTTATAAATACCTTGACATACAATTCTTCTTTACTAAAGAAAAACATCCCCCAAAAAAGCCCAGACAAACCTGATTTTAAAGAAGAGCAGATATTTGTACATGAAAATAATAATCAATTAATGTTACGTGAAAAAATCCAAATAATGCAAAATATCTTGAGAATTTTTATAATGGCAGAAGATCTGAGTAAGAAGCATGCAAGTCAGCATAGGTTAGCATTCCATAAAACCATTCTAATACAAATTTAGGCAAGGAATTTCAACTTTTCCTAATTTCTGGATATTTTGCGTTTGACAAACAATGAAAACATTATGAACACTGTAAAAGTAAATGATAAACTGAAGAGTTACCTTGCCAAAAAGCAAAATTCACAGATTCAGCATGGCATGCAGAAATAGGTGGGTGGTGACTGACCTAAGAGCAAGACATGAAAGGAGAGGGGGAGAAAAGATTAACATATAAACACTTGAACAGTCATTTTGGTTTGGCTTCTTTTGTTTTATTTTCTTCTTCATTCACATATGGCATTTACAATTTGAACATTAATTTTCCCTTTGCAGTTGTGTCCTGAAGGGGGAAGCAGTGAGATTAATAAAGGTTCTCAGACCTAAGAAATCTTGAAAGAAATGGGAAACACTTATTTTAAAAGGCCTGAGATTTTGTTTGAGTGAAAATCTAGCTATATACTTTGAACATTTTCTCTAAGGTGATAATTAAATTTACCCTTAGGAACTCTTAACAGATTAACAAAAATCACACTTTGTGACACAAATTCTCAAAAAACACAAAAAACCAAAAACACAATAAAGGGCCAAAAGCTTCTGTACATTAAATAACCACAAAACCCTGAGTATGAGGGAGGAGATAATGATCAGCATCTCTAAGTGGGCCAGGGGTGAAGAAATCAAGCCAGGAAATTCCATCCAACAATCCCTACTAGTACAGCAGTGACACCCCAGGTGTTTCTAGTGTGAAACTCTAACCACATGCACTGCATTTCATCAGCATTGGGCAATAGCAGGTGCATGAATTAGGGCAACCATCAAACTAGCAAAGCAAGGACTGTGAGCAAACAAACAATTCAGACTATTAAAATGCAACAATAAACAAAAAAAGCACAAAGTGAAAGCAGCCACTCTTCCTCAACTTGAATTCTCCCTTCTGTGTGAACATAACTAACAACTGACAAGGACCAGCTCTTAAGATGTGTAATGCCTGCTGTTCCTTGGGCAACTTTATTTTCAAGTCAAATTGCTATTTTTTGCTACGTAATTTCTTAACCATGGCTCAAATAAACTTTTTTTTTTTTTGTTACTCATTTCACAAATCTCTTACTGAGGATTTTTTTTCCTGCAGGCCTCCAGTTATTTATTGAACACCTTCTACTTGGTTTAAAAAAAAGAAAAAAGTATTTTAAAAAAAGAAGAAAGTACTAATTACTCTCAGCTATGGCCTAATCCAGCAAGAGCAACACTGTCTTACATACTGTACCCAGATTAACCCCAGATGTCACTGTAATACATGGGTTAAATTTAGCTCTCACTTAAACTGTTATAATTCCAGAGTAAGGTCATGGTGCTAACAGGAGTTACCCTAAATTCACTCTCTTGATAGAACAGAATCTTTGTTATTTTGTATCTTCTATCAGTCTATCCCCTAAATTCCATTCTGCCTGCACTAACAAGGTATCTGGAATAAGAATCAAAATGCTTGTGCAAGCTGCACTGTTCCTGATGTAAAGAGAAATATTTAATGCTTGCAAGCTGCATTAAATTTCTTTCCTCCTATACTGCCCTCTGTTCCTAACATTTATCCACCCTATATCCTTATGGTAACTTTACCACTCTAAAAGTGGTCACTCATGTCACTTATTTCTTGTATTAGAACAACAGTTGTTAATAGCACAATCCTGCTCATGTAGTAAAATTCTTCTTTATAAAAACTAGCCTTTTTACTGGTTTACCCAATATTCAAGAGAAAATATCTTCCTTTAATTCAGTGTAACATTAAACTCAGTAATAACCTTTATTCACCACTTTGTTACTCAAATTTGATGCTGTGCTGGTACTTGCAGTGCTCTGTACACATCATCTTAGTACTGAAGTAGCACAATGAACTTTAAATTTGATTCTCTAAATTTGACTGTACTATTTTTTGTTGGGTTTTTTTTCCCCTTCTTATTTTTACTCTTGCCTGTGACATTTCCTGAGATTAAGGAAAGATCACGTAACATTCCTTTTTGTCAGTTCTAAAACATGATGTGCAAAATGTTGTACCTTCACAGGCAGTCAAAAGCACTTTTCATTTCCTAAAGGAAGCCTCTTAGAAGTCTTTCTCCGATCAAATTTCTAGGTTGCACACCTTTGCCCACTTGCACTTTTTGTATTTTTTGTTATGTCTAGACAGAATAAGACGGCTCTCAGTCATTTTTACTTTGCCAGGCAGCAGGTATTTGAGTTTTGTCTCTTTTTAACATACACTTCAAGTTTAGTGATTTTGGTAGCTTGGCTGGTTTAAATTTAGTATTTTCCACCCATACTTAATAATTATTCTCCTACTGGGGAATAATCTTCATAAACACTCAGACCATGATGTGCTGTATACACCCTTCACCAATTCAGCTGTAGTAGCAGATTTGAAAGACTACTGTGTATTTGGACAGGAAGCAGAAATAGTCATGGTGCCATTGGAAATACTAGAGGTTGATTGACTCACACAAGGGATACATTTGTTATAAAAGAAGGCATTAAACAGCTGAAGATACAGTATTTTTAATGATCACACACAAAAGAAAATGCCACAAATGTAAACTTTTGTTGCAGTTGTGTTCAGATTTCAGCATGGGGAATTGCACTATACATAAACAAGTTATCTTGTTACTGGAGCAGGCAGCTTGCCAGCCTTTGCTCCTCTAGTGTTAGCTGCTGCTTGTGATGCTCCATGCCAGACTTAGCAGACTTCCTCAAAATAAAAAAAAAAAAAATCCCTTTGTTTGTAATTCAGCAAGGTCCCTTGGGCTCAGGTAATGTTAAATAATCTTGTATTTTGCCATTAATTCTAGAGGATTCCAGCCACACATTTAGAATTCAGCAGCGTATCGAGTAGCAATTCTAAGGGTTGCAGCATACAATACCTGTTCTGCAAAGAACTGGAAACCCTTATCTTCACGAATACATTCATAGGTTTCTCCAAGCACAGGATTAAATGGCTTACTTCCAGCTCGGTAGTAACTGGACGCATAGGCAGAGACTGCAAAGGCAGCTATGTACACCTGGGAAGTACATATTTGGGCCTTAGATTAATTTTCAACAGACACAAAAAAATAAAATCAAGCTTTATCCTGATTCTGTATTTTCCCCTTCATTTGCAGACTACAAACATGCATGCCTCCTGCAAGCAAAGCCCTAGTTCTCACATTAGAGGACTATTCAATTTTCAGAGTCATTCAATAGGTCAGGAATAGAATTATTATGGTCAGATACTGGAAATTTCACCAGCTGAAAACAGCATTTCTGAAAAGTGTTTGAAACAGTTTAGCATTCTGCAACACAGTTCAAAGAAGTAACCTTAAAAGCCACTGTTAAATTTCACATAATAACTGCTTTTTATAGTTAATCTGTGACTCCATAAATGTATCCACTATTCTTTTCATAAACATGGCACAGGAAGTACCGGATGAGTTTTCACCAACTTTGCTATTTCTAATGCTGTTTGACTTAAATTATTTTTTATCTACTGGGTGCTATTATCTAATCATAAAACTGTTGATTATGACTGACACACAGGTAGCCCTTCTGAATTTTTCTAGTCACCTCAAGCATAATGTGAGGAATTAAAATTCAGAGTTGTTTGATACAAGTCTCTTTTGTAATATTTTTTTCCTCTTTTCATTCCCTTTTTCTCATCTTGTGAAAATGTAGATACTCTTTCACAGTTTCAGAAAACAAATGCACTGAAGATAGGCTCTTTTATGAACTATTACAATTACTATGCAACAGTTAGTATTAAATTTTGCTTCAGGAATTTCTCAAAGGCAAAGAATACACCAGTCTGAGGTAATTTCCAGATGTTTGGGTGTGGGGAGGAGGGAAAAGGCTTCTTTTCCCTCCCTGTTGAACAACTACTGCTCATTTCCTTTTCCTTTTAGCATATGTTCTCAAAAGAACAAAAAAAGCTATGGACTGAAACCCCCGGTGAATGACCACACCCTGGGAATAGGCCTTAAATTATAACACCCTGAAAGTGTCAGAATGAGGAAAGAGACTTTTCAAGCAGTATTTCCAACATGACTACCTACTTACGTTAATAACCTTATTTTGAGATAAGATATATTGAGTTGAAAAGGCTTAATTCAGTTTATGGGAAAATCTGTATCTTCCATTTAAGAGAATTTAGGAAGCTTCTAATCCTTTTTTTATGGGCCTTCATATTAAGTAGCTCTTATACACCTGGAAGTAGAACAACTGAAATGCATTTCTCTCTTATTCTTTTGCCAAATGCAGAATTCAGGGTTCTGCACTAGCAGAGGATGACATTATTGTACCCAAATAAACATGCAGCCTGGTTTTGAGATCCTGAACATCTTGGATAAACACAAAAACTTCTGAAAACCAGTTACTAAAAAGCATGGAGTTCATTTAGTTAATATAGAGATATCACAGTCATGTAGGGCTGGAAGATCCAGGATCTCTGTGAATAAATGTGTTACCAGATCAGACACCCTTGAAAAAGACCTATTGTAGCTTTCATCTTTGAGAGGGAACTAAGTTCAATCCCCTCCTCCCTTTCTGCTCTAGAGAACAAGAGCTGCAAAACAGAACTAAGCTCCTTTTTTGTTTAAACTTGCAGAACAGCAAGGTACTTGAGGAGAGACTTTCTGAAAAAGCAAGAGAAATGAAGCAGAAGAGTCATAAATAGTGGCTATGTGAGTATGTACAGACACATTTGGAGAGTTTGTCTCTCAGCTGAGAGAAAAAAAACAGTGGAATAGAACAACTTCATTTCTTCAGCATGGCTTCTATGTTTATTCTATTGAATGCTCCCAATTATTTGGAATAAGGTATTTACCATCCGCTCGAAGGGGTTTGGTGTGTGCGCTGCTTTATCCAGGAGCTCGCTGTACTCCAGCTCCTCACAGAGGCGCTGCAGGGTGTTTAGTGGCTCATTCAACTCAACAGGCATGGCCACTTTGGAGAGATCCTTTCCTATGTTATTCCTCAGGATATTCCAAAGGCTGATGTTACTTGTGTTAGGACATGGAGCTGGTAAACATGTTCTCCGTTTAGAATTACATCCAATTCCGCTTTCAGAAATACAATCTGAAAAGGAAGGAAGTGGCAGAACAATTAAATCCACATTTTCTTAGTTCCATCCCCTTTGCAAACATACATTAAAATGCAACCATCTTTTCTTCTGTCAAAACTTCCTTCCACCCACGATTCATTTAAGTATTTCACTTGTGGTTTCAAAATAGCCTGTTATAAAAATGACAAAATTAAGAAGAGCATTTTATGTACATTAACAGAAATAAAATGCCAAGTACAAGAGATGCAAAAAAATTACCTTCTTTTCCCTTAAAGTCTGGAAGGAAAGGCTCAGACTTTCCAATGAGTTTGAGAGAGTAAATATTATAACTATTTTATTTGTAACAGAGATGGATTCCTATCCATTTAGGGGACATAAAACCTCCTTCCTTGACAGAGCTTCAATTAAGTTGACACTTCTCAGAAGGCGAGATGTAATTTACAGATGTAAGGATAATAACTACTCCTACTGATCTTTTCCTACTTTTTTGCATACTCCTACCAGGAAAATTTACAGTACCATGAATTAACATTCAGGCTTTTCCATGTTGTTCCCCATAGCATTTATACTTAGTGATGTTACTTTGAGATACGCCCCCTACACTGATGGAGAACTGACGTGATTTAAGGATGGAAAAGCTGAAGCAACAGTAGTTATGGGTTTGCTGAAGATAAAAAAAAATAAAAATAAAAAGACTCAAGTCAAGAGTCCTTGACATGAATATCTGAAATCTGTGTTGCTATATCAAAGCAATCAGAACAGGATAAATAGTTCTAAGTGTGCCATGACAGGATTTGTAGAAAAATCCAAATAGAGCTACAAGCTTCTGCAACAGGCACTAGTCTGAAGTGATTATATTGCTTAGCTGTACATCACTCTTGTTTCAGAGAGGAATGTGTTTGCCACTAAAGAACATATTTTATCTTTCCACATCCTCAGGAGCACCTAGGAAGCTCCTGCCTTAGGATCAGTTACTATTTGGAGACATTCAGGCATAGCCTCAGTCTGTCAACCCCGGTCCTTTTCTGGCTTTCCTCACACAGTTCTGTCTTGAAGGAATTAAACCCACACTGGGCAGCACATCTCTTTCTGTGCTACACATGCCTGAAGAATCCCTTCCCTTAAATGCACCTAGCCAGTACCTCCTCTTCCCTGACACTGACAAAAGCACAGTGTCAGCAGTGCTTACAGCAGTGACAGGTGACCACAAGGACAAACTTCTCCATGCCTGCTATGCCTCCCAGCCCATGCCTCACGTGGAGCTTTTAAAGGGTAATCAGTAGCCTCAGAGTTTTGAGGAAGGAGTTTCCACCTTTCCTGCCACTGGCAAACCAGAAGTCCTAATACCTCATATGACTGAGTTATTCTAACAAGGTCAGGTGAACTATTTGCAGTCCCTTGCCTCTGTCTCTCTTTTTGCTTAAAAATGGCATGGGCACTATGAGTCAAAAAATCTACCTGAAACAATTATACTGTTGAGAGCTAAGGAGCTGACTTCTATACTTCCCTATTGGAATAATTAATTTAATATTGGAACAGGCCAAAAAGAAGGATGTACATATCTCTACATATCCCTTACATATCTCAGTAATGAGATAAATGCTAAAAACTTATCCTTGTTTAAAGGAGCTCCCAGAAATGGGATTTGGCTATGTCTTTTGACAGCTTCTAATTAAAAGTAGAATACCAATTGAACTATTTACATATTCTGGACCAGTCCACTAACTGAGGTAAGCTGCTGAGAAGACCAGAGTATACAGCAAGAACTTCAATACTAAGATGCCAAATTTTCTAAGCAATGAAGTTTGCCTAGCCTCCATTACAGAAAGACCCAGGCAATTCTAGTTTCTAAGAGCTGTGACAGACAAGATAAATGCTGAAGGAGGTTTAGCCATCTGACCTCCAGTTAGAGTCAATGACTTTCAAGGCCAAACTGGACCATTATCAACATCTGATCTGACCTTCTACATTACAGTAGCCAGAGGATTTTGTCACAATCCCACAATTTATGGTGCAGCTAAAACCCTGTAGGAAAAAGACATCCAGTTTTCTATTAATGGCAGTGGCAGGCTGCCCAAAGCACGGAAATAGCAGGTACCAGAAGCATGCAGAGGTGCTTCTTATACTGAGGAGCTTCAGTGACAGTGTTTGTTAGAAAAAGATGAACTGCCAGCATTAATACAGCTTTCTAAGGTCCAGATCATGAGATAAATTAATTTGTGGTTTTTTTAATCTTAAAGGAAAAAAATTAAAAATCCTTCATTTTGAACATTTACAAAATACATATCAAACTACCCAAGTTCATAGGAATCTGCTCTCCTTGGAGATGATCAGGAAACAGCTGCTAATAAGAAATCACTGTTCAGCATTTTTGAAAATAAAAATATATTGTTAGACTGGGAAGAATATTGTGGTTAGCTGAAATAAGTTGAAGGCACAAGGCCAATTAGGTTGTAATGACAATTCTCCTTTTTCTGAGTCTCTTTCCATTAGAAGCACAAATGAGCTTTTGTACTAACAAGACTATCATGATTTATGCATGTAAGAAGGAAATTCTTATGGTCATGCACCAGAGCTGCCAGTGAGTAATTAGTCTCATGTTCCTTTAAACACTGAGTTCTGCTAAAACAACAGGACTTCCAAATGCAGTTGCTAAATTGCAGACTGAAAAAAGTGTGAAAGAAAAAAATAACTTTTTGAAAAAAATGAAAGCATCTGGGCCTTACTACTTTGAAAAAAATCCTGTGGTCATGAGAAACTGAGAGGAGTGGGAGTTGCATGAAAGAAGCCAAGAAAGGAGGCGCGTCCCTGCTGATACAGAACCACCATCCTGCTTAATCAACAGTGCCCAGATAAGCAGATTAGCCAGAATCAGCTGTTCCAGACCAATCTGAGTCTATATGAGAAAAAAAACGAGCTTTTTACACCTCAAAACCTATAATATCTAATTGTCTAGTAAGAGAAGAAAAAAATATCCCAAACAAAGAGAAACAAAATTCTCAAAACATGGCTTAAAAAATCCACTGAACTCACCTAAAGTTTGTCTTTCATTCTCCATGTCATTGCTTAGGTTATCTTCTGAGACATTATCACTGATATCACTTACATATGAGTCGTCATCTGACACCTGAGTGTGGGGTGGGCAAAAAAGCAAGATGCATCACTCATTAAAATAACTCCAAATGCATGTGAAAAACCATTACCTTCACCTACAATTATTGTTTTATATAATTGAACCGTATAAGCTGTGTTTCAGTACTACAGAAAAGTACTACAAAGTCCTAAGAAGACACAATCGAGTCTGGGAGAGATTTCTATAATGGAAATTTTAACTTGAGTAGAGACATGCTTCCTCTCCTTGGCTTCACAACTAAGAAGGCTTTCCTTATATCAAAAGCCAAGATTTTTATGGCGCCCAAGAGAGGAAACAATGCTCTAATAAATTTCAATATGCATGACATCAGCTTCAAGGTACCTACAAGTACCACAAGGACAGATATGAGTAAGTATTTTTGTGATGCAGTTCACCTGTATAATGGCTCAAGGCAGACTGCAATGTCTGCAGTATCTGCATGTGAACTACTTAACTGCCATCTCCCTCACTGTGTATATAAGACTTCTTCATAATAATTGCTACCCTTTACAGTGAAGAGACAATGACAACAAATAAATATAAATGGCATATTAATTTCTAAATGTTTTGAAAATTTAAATTTTCTGGCAGTCGTCTGATACACAGCACTCAGAAAGATTGCATGTCAATAAGAAGATAAGAAAATACATCTGAATGATGTCAATCTTGCTCATACCTCATTTTCTGAAGAACTAGCAGACAGAAGGACTTCCTGTGCATCAAAAAATTCTGTGAGAGAGTCAGCAATAGACAGTCTGCTTTCATTGGAGACCTGGTGAACCAGACCTCTGCCTTCTTCTCTTGAATTTTCCTGTTTAAAAGAAAAAAAGTTTTGAGCCGGGAAGTACCACAAACAACATTCATGCATGCAATTCCAGTTTCCTAACCTGAAGGGCTGTAAAACACTGGGAGAAGATTGCACATGCTCCTCTTCAACTTACATGAAAGATAGCATGTGTTTTGAAGTGGGATTTAAAAACAAAGTAAAACAGACCAAAGAGAAGGAAAAAAGAAGGAAAATAAAGCAGTGCATGTTGAGTAAATCACCTAAGGTGCTGCATATAAGAAAGCTTTGCTATTTGAATGATTTAGCCAGATATACCCAATCGTATCATCAAAATGCCCACAAAAGAACAAAACTCCCATCTCTTTATATTACATACTAGATTCACATTCCTTCCTGATTGTGCCATAGAGTAATCTACAAAATTTAGAGGGGTAAAGTTGCTTTCTTTATAATAGTATGTTTTCCTAGCTCTTTTTCTTCACTGATTTTCTATGCTGCACTTTGGAAACCATTCCTTCATATACACAGCTAAGATATCTCCATGTTTCCCAAAACCAGCATATTATTAAAGCCATGTAACCAGAATTGCTTTTGCTGCTGGAGGCACATTTGTCTGGCCACAGAGATCTTGATAGCCCCTTCCACAGAGGCTCTGCAGATCACTGGTGTAAGCAGAGCTCCAAAAGGTGGCCTGGCAGAGGTGGGGTGACCAGTGAGACTTCTCATTCTGTGGTGGCAGTGCAGAAGTTGGAGAAGCTTGTGTGCTACTGTTTTCCCTGATAACTCCACAAACACAAAGGAAATTAGCTAAGCTGGCCCAAATGAGTGTATTTGCTGCTCTCAAGATTTTCTACATGAGGTGCTTTACTAGCTTATAACCATGACTCCCATATCATAATTTTTCAGGAATTGTAGTATTTTATTTTCAGAACAACATAGTGAGCAGCCTGACAAGCCCCCAGTCAAGCTGACAAACCTTTCAAAGCTTTTCTGTTGGTAAGTTTTGCTATTGTTTGGAATGTTATATGGTACATGCTGGTAGTGCTGACATGGAAACAAAACAAACTGCTATACAAAAGACTTGAAAAACCCCTCCTTGTACAGCAGGGATAAAAGAGAACCTCAACATTGTCCCTCCTGTAGGAAGGCAGTTACACCAGCCTACAAGTGAAAAAAAAATACCTTACACACATAAGCGTTGCTACTGGGATTGTTTCCAGTATTGTTTTGAATGCAAGAAGGAAAGTGAGGCAGGAAAGACTCATAAAAGAGCACCAGTTTTTTTATACCTAACACATAAGCCTCAGGTTGTCTTGTTCCATATTCCCGCTTTGGCATGATGAAATACAATTAAATTACCCAACAGACTGGGATACTATTTTATACTGCTCCAACTTTCACAGGTGTATCACAGCACCCAATGTATCATTTAGTGACAAGCTTTGTGCAGCAGCCCTGTCTTCCTCAAAGCAGCACTGCTGTATCACAGTCCTCAGACAATCTTGAAATGAAGCATCTCCGGTATAAGTGATTTCATCCTTCATCCCAAGCCATGCCAGAGGGAATTTGTGAATGCAACCTCCAAAGGACCTTCTGAAAGCTATTTTTGTCATGTGTGTCTCTTTGTGTGTGTGTATAGCACATAGCACAATGTGAGAAATGAACTTGTAAAAATTCGTAAAAATCTAAATAAATGTATATAACAATAACGAAATAAAATATAAAGTACAGTATGACACACAAGCCCTTCCCAGATCTAGCCACGAATTCCCACTCAAAGGATAACGATCCTAGCCGGCGCCCATCAACAAAAGAATAGACAGGACACGGCCCATCAAGCTGACAGGAAAAAAAAAAAAACTCCTCAAACTGACAGGGACAGGCTCGGTGACCATCAACGGGGAAGAATAGGCAGGACACGAAACATCAAGCCAAAACGGAGAGAAGCACCGACGAGATATTCATCACCGGACCCGAACACCTCGCCTTGCGGGCTACCGTTGGGGGGAAGCCATCAAGTAAACAAAAGGAAAAATCCAGCCGAAATATCCATCGGCTCCAACCCGGATCCAGCCATCCCATCCGGATGGCCTGAACCACAAGAGCCACTCAGGAATTTCTTTACATATGAGGAGGACTCGGTCCGGACGTCCATTCGACTCTATTCTCCAATGCCAGGAAATCAATTCATTACGACAATCAAGGACTATTGATGAATGGTGCCTGCCTGGAATTTGGCCTCAAGGCTAAAAATCCCTATAAAAACCCCGGACAGTCTACCCTCCTTCGTGGATTTGGGAACACCTATACCTTTGAGTATAGACCCCTGTCCACCCAGCGCTGCGCTGTTTGTTTTATTGTGGTTTTCCCTCATTGTTTATTTTTTTATAGAAATTGTTTTATAATAAAATGTTTTTATTTAACCCAAATCTGCCTTTGCATTTATAACAGATTGGTGCCGTGACTCGGATCGGAGGAAACTGCGGGGAAATCTCGCTGCCCAGGACGGGTACCCCCGCTGTTTTTGGCGGCCTGGTGAGTTGAGACCCCCCGTAGTTCGTCCCGATACCCGAACCAAATTTAGGGGGAGGTAAAAACCACAATAAAAGGATAAATCCGGATCGGAGAGCTCGGAAGGCACGGAAGCCTTCGGGAGCCGCGGCTTACTTTGCTCGTAAAAACGTCTAGTGCGCACAAGGGACACCCACGCAGGAAAATAGCTGTAAGTACTGCTGGTTGAGCGGGGCGATCGGGCGAGTGTGTGAGACGTGATCTGATCACGAAGCGAGTGCGGACTTCAAGGTCGCGTTTCCATCCTCCCGCGAGGAATTGGCCGGCCGCGAAGGAAAGCGATACAGAGTGAAAGTTTTTTTTTTTTTCCCTCGACACACACTGGTAAAAACCTGAGACCAAAGGGTGTCCTCGGGAACTGATCGCAAGGTACTAAGAGGGAAGGGACGTCTTGTCGAGCTCGAGGCTGGTAAACCCTCTTAGTAACGGACCCAGGGAGAGGTCCAGGGAAGAATCAAAGTTCCGATTACAAGAGACCTCAGCTCAGCTCGCTGAAAGGTGAGTATCGGCAAATTTTGATTCCTAAGTACACAACGCAGAAACTGATATCGACTCACGGAGAAGTCGAAGAAAGGTAAGAATATATTTGCGAAGTATAGGGCAGAAAAAGAGTAAGCTTCAAGGAAGGAGGACAGGAGGAAGATTCCTCCGATCAGGGGAGGAATCACCAGACATCCCACTGGAAAGTCCCTTGGGGTGGATGCTAAAACACTGGGAAGATTGTCCCCAGAGGAAGGGGAAATCAAAGGAGAAATTAATACATTATTGTATAGAGGTTTGGGGAGGACAGGAGTTGAGAAGTCACCTCACTTGGCCAGTGTTAGGCACATTTGAAAAATGGACGTGTAACAAGTTGTTCTCCTATGTGGAGAACAAAGTCCCCTCAGATCCTGAGGAGAGGGAATACGCCAAGCTCTGGGTAAATGCCAGAGTAGGGCTATTTCCAATAAAGCAAAAAGAAAAACGTGAGTCGAAAACTGAGTCCTGGGAACCCCTCGATCACTTACCACCCCCGTATCGAGGACCAGCGGGACCTTCCTCTGTAGATCAAGAAATGCCCACAGCACCCTTGGGCCCCCGAGACCAACCCACTGAGATACGTGTGTCTCAGACGGGAGACTCGGGGCCAGCAGCGATGCCGGCAGCCCTTCCCCTTTCCCCGCCTGTAAACACCGTAACCACAGCAACCTCCTCGGAGGTTTTTTCTGCGCAAGGCTGGGGAACACCCTATCCGCCCCTGCCGGTCCAGCCGCCACAACCGGGACCCCCCCATACAACGGAGGGGACTCCTCCCTTCAACCGGGTGGCGGCAAAATTCCCACCATTAATAACAGGGAGGCAACACACAATCACCAATTCCCCTCCCGCAAGTAGAACCCGTTTAAGAGCGAGAATGATAGATAATGAATGGGGAGAGAGTGAAGAGGGGCACCGGTTGTTCCCTCTTAGGGAAGTAACGACGGCCCCGGGGAGTGTCGGGTTTTGTGAATGCCCCCCTTAACTCTGGAGATGTAAGAGCATTTAAAAAAGAGATGGGGCGGTTGTTAGATGACCCTCTCGGAGTGGCTGAGAAGTTAGATGAATTTTTAAGGAATAACATTTATACCTATGACGATCTTATGGCAATCCTGAGATCACTGTTTTAATCCGGAGGAAAGAGAAATGATTAAACAAGCCGGGATCAGAGACTGGGACAGACGCAATCCACAGGGGATGCCCAGGTAACCAGAAATGGCCCTAGCGCAAGCCCCGAGCTGGAATGCACAGACAGAGGAAGGCAGACGGAACATAATGGATTTAAGGAGCATGATTGTACAAGGTATAAGAGAAGCGGTCCCTAGGGGCCAGAACATTAGCAAAGTTTTCAAAGAGTGTCAAGGAAAAAAGGAACCACCCACTGAATAGATCGAGAGATTACGGCGAAGTTTACAGATTTACTCTGAGACTGACCCGAACTCTCCTGTGGGGGAGGTTCTGTTAAAAACACAATTTGTTGCTAAATCTTAGGAAGATATTAGGAGGAAAATTAGAAAAGATTGAGGGGTGGCAAGATAAAAAGTCTTCAAGAGCTCCTAAGGGAAGCTCAAAAAGTGTACATGAGAAGAGAAGATGAGAAGCAGAAATCGCAAAGCTAGAATTTTTAGTAACAGCGGTAAAAAGAAGTCCAGAAACAAGAACAGATGCAGGGTAAGTTTAAAACACTACCCGGAAAAAGTCGAGGTTCTCACTGGGCAGCCCGGCCCCACGGAGAGAGCCCGGAATGCTACTACTGTAAAAAAGTAAGACACGTTCAGCGGAATTGTAAACAAAGAATAAAAGATGAGAAAATTTTTCAAGAAGATTAAGAGTGTTAGGGGCTCTTTAATTAGAGACCAGAACATCCGAGAAGCCCTTGAATAAAATTAAAAGTGGGCCCCTAACGACAAGAAGTAAGTTTTCTTGTAGATACTGGGGCAGAGAAAAGTACCCTGCAGAAATTGCCATACGGATGTGTGGCTAGCAGAGAAAAAGTTTTTGTTATCAGTGCAAAGGGAGACCCCTTTGAAGTGCCTGTAATAAAAGATGTGGAAATAGAATCTGAAAATAAAATTTGCTTAAGGAATTTGCTATTAGTAGAAGAAGCAGATTACAATTTACTGAGAAGGGACATGATTGTTGCTTTAAGAATTAATTATCTTGATTAAAAATTCTGAATTAGTGGTGAAAATATTTAAGTTGACTCCTAAAAATGAAAAGAAAATAAACCCTGAAGTATAGCATTCAAAGAGAGAAGGGAGTTGAAACAAATAATTGATTACCTCCTAAACGAGGGTACTTTAGAGCCTTGCATGTCTCAACACAACACCCCCATTCCTAGCTGTAAAAAGACGGATAGTAGCGTCCGATTAATCCAGGACCTTACGAGCGGTAAACGCTAAGACCCGGACTAAATTCCCGGTGGTAGCCAACCCCTATACTTTACTAAATAGACTCACACCAGAAGATATGTGGTATAGTGTGATTAATTTGAAAGATGCTTTTTAGACTTGCCCTCTGGATGAAAGGAGTAGAGATTATTTTGCATTTCAGTGGGAGGACACAGATACAAACCGTAAGCAACAGCTAAAGTGGGACGGTCCTCCCCCAGGGGTTTGTGGAGTTCCGAACCTTTTCGGACAAGCTTTAGAACAAATGTTAACCCAATTTGCTCTTGAAGACAGGACAAAGCTTTCACAGTATGTAGATGACTTGCTAATAGCTGGACCGACTGAAGAGAGTGTGAAGAAAAGCACGATTGCCTTGTTAAACTTTCTAAGAAAGAAAAGTTTGAAAGTATCAAAATCCAAGCTGCAATTCACAGAGCCTGAAATAAAAAATAAAATACCTCAGACATTGGATATCTCAAGGAAAAATTAGACCCGGAGAGGGTAGCAGACATCCTTGCATTGCCTGCACCAAAAACAAAAAGGCCAAATTAGACAAATTCTAAGGCTCTTGGGAGGATATTGCAGGCAGTGGATTGAGGGTTTCAGTGAAAAAGTGAAGTTTTTGTATGAAAGATTAAACACTGACAGGCTAAAGTGAAACTGAACAGAATGAGTCTAATTTCCAGAAATTAAAAACTGTTCTTATGACTGCCCCAGTACTAACTCTACCAGATACGAATAAAAGAATATCCAGTTGTTCGTGAATGTGAGTAAACAAACAACACAGGGAGTCCTGACTCAGGAATGGGCAGACAAAGGGAAGCTATAGGCTTCAAAGATCTTAGATCCAATCAGTCGGGGTTAGCCTTAGTGTTTTCCTGCAAATGTTACAGTGGGTCTGTTAATAAGAGAAGCAAGGAAAATAACTTTTCTCCCCTAGTAGTTTACACTCCCCACGATGTGAAAAACATATTGCAGCAAAAAGCAGAGAAGTGGCTGACTGATTCCAGGCTTCTAAAATATGAAGCCATCTTAATCAGCTCACCCGGTTTAGATTGAAAACCACTGCACAAAAAATCCTGCTCAGTTTCTATTCAGAAAAAATTAGTACATGATTGTTCTAAAATCGTAGAGCTGCAGACCAGATAAGTTACATCAACGCAAACTGTGATTGTTTTTCCATTTATACATTTTAAATGTGCTTGTTTGTAAACAAATTTGAGTAACCCACTGTTGGGGAGAGTACACAAACCTAAGAGACTGTGTACCAATTGTCTGACTAAAGAACAGGAGCTGACTAGCCGTTTCTTAATACTTGCCACCAGGGCGAGATTGTTGGAACTCGACTCTCCTGAGTGGTTCCTACTTTTTCAAAAAGGGGATAAGAGGGAAACTAGACTCCAAGGCAGAGGCTTTGGAAATTGAGTGCCGAAAGACAGTAAAAGTACCGTGCAGGACAGACACGATTAAGTCGTCTCGGTGGGCTACCTTTAAAAGGAGATACACCATAAGAACTACAAGGGCCCCTGAAGAATATCCCTGCTGCCGGGAAGATGGTTAATCCCCGCCGTATATTTTTATACGGGCGAAGGGCAAGGCAGAGGGATACACCGGTGGGGAATCCTGATGTTCCTGAGTCTAGCCGTGTGCTTAGCCGAGAGAATGATTCCCGAGGTACCTCCAGGGGAGCGTCTCCTGGGGAAGTGTGAGCAGTGTCAGACTGCCACAGATACCAGACGAATAGTTAACTACTGTCCTCCGGAACGTTGTTCGTCTAACAGCACTCAGTATAATCTTTGTGAATTAAAGGGGGAGGTCCAGTGTTACCACTCAGGGGCAAGGCTTAAGAACGGGCAGTCTAAAACTCCTATGAAAAGAAAGACTGAAAATTCCCATTTCAGGTATAAGAGAGAAGTGGAAATGATTCCCCCAATTCCAATCTGCAGTCAATGTAACAAAACGGTCTAGATAGGGGGGGGAAAAGACAATCCACCTTTTTGGCATATTATGCGGTTAACCCTTTATGTTACAATAAAGCGAATTTAAAAATGTGTACCATGGGAGGGAAAGTATATTGGGAAAGTAAAAATTTAAAACATGAAAAAAAGGCTTTTTTTAATAATGAACCGATAATCCTTGATTTGTTAAAAAGTAGTGATGACCGGGTATGTTTGCAATTCAACCAAGTATTCTGCTTCTCCAGGGATGAGGAAGGGGTAGACCCTGAAAACAAAATAAAACAATTAACCCTAGAGTTAAAGAGGCAAGAAGCAGAAGCTCAGAAAAAGAAACTAGAACAGAAGAGGCTTAACTCTCTTAGTGAACATTATGAGCAATTAGAGAAACAATACAGCAATTGGGGGTTGCCAAACCCCAACCAGAATCTTTTCATAGATCTAATGCAAGAAATAGCCACAGAATTAGGTCTATCTAACTGTTAGATCTGTGGCGGTTTAAAATCAGCTGAAAGATGGCTTGGAAGGGAGAGGGACTAACCCCAGAGTAACTTCTAAAAATGAGAAAGCTCTAAAATATCAAAAACAAAACAAAGACAGAAGGAAAAAGAATTCACTGATTTAGTAGGCTATACCCCGTGTGTAAGCACACTCACGGTAAATTCAGAAAGCAAAAACAAAAACCTGGCAACCTGAACCACCCGCGGGCTATTGGAGTCGCTCCCCGGGGAATAACTGTGAATGGATGGAAATAATTGAACTTTTACTGGTACAAAAACTCTGGGGCCAATCCCTTCCATGAGCTAATAGGATTGAAGGAATATTAAGATGATCCGGCAAAGTTGAACAAGGGTTAAAAAGCTCCTAATAGTATATATTAGATATGTGGAAAAGGCATACAGCGAGCTACCCAGAAAATAGAAAGGATCCTGCACAACTTGGAATAATTCGGTCCTTTTTCTTTACTCTACCTAAAACAGAGAGTAAATCATTGAGCCCCTCTCTTTGAGACATTAAACAGACAAAGGAAGGAATTAAAACGGAAACTACCAATAGCGGGAGGCAACCAGAAGTGGAACGAGGAAGAATGACCTGCCAAAAGGATCATTCAATATTACGGGCCGCTACTTAGGCAAATGATGGCAGCTGGGGTTACAGAACCCCCATTTATCTCCTCAACAGACTTATCAGATTACAAGCGGTGGTAGAGATAGTTTCTAACCACACTTCAGAAGCCTAGAACTCCTAGCCAAACAACATTCACAAATGAGAGCTTTTGTGTACCAAAACAGACTAGCTCTCGATTATTTGCTAACCGAGGAGGAGGAGTGTGTGGCAGATACAACGAATCCGAGTGTTGTATAGAAATAGACGATTTACGAGAAACAATAAAAAGATTGGCTGCTGAAATTAAAAAAGTAGCTCACTGTGCCAGTCCAAAAATGGAATTCAATCCTACAAGCCTCCTGGTGGGACCAGATATTCGGGCAAGGGGCTTGGTGGAAGAAGCTAGTATTATTTTTCATCACTTGTTCAGTTGCCAGAATCATTTTCCTTCCCTGCTTAATTCCTTGCTTCATCAGACTAATTCACTCTGTTGTGCAAGGAATGCAGATTGCCACACTTCCAATTGATCCTGAGAAAGCGCAAGGGAGACCTACTCCTCTCTCTAAACTAATGAAATTAGAAGAGGAAAAAGAAAACGAAAATGTGATTAAAAGCCTTAAAAGAAGTTTTGAAAATAAATATAACCTGGCACACAAGCATATAGTGAGAAATTCGTTAACAAACTGAGAAAAAGATGAATGTGAGTAAAAAAAAATTATAGTCCTCCCCTGCAGAATTGGATGAAATAACACGAATTTTTAATGTAATGAATTATTAGGCGGGGGACTGTGAGAAATGAACTTGTAAAAATTCGTAAAAATCTAAATAAATGTATATAACAATAACGAAATAAAATATAAAGTACAGTATGACACACAAGCCCTTCCCAGATCTAGCCACGAATTCCCACTCAAGAAATAATGACCCTAGCCGGCGCCCATCAACGGAAAAGAATGGACAGGACACGGCCCATCAAGCTGACAGGAAAAAAAAAAAAACTCCTCAAACTGACAGGGACAGGAGGCTCGGTGACCATCAACGGGGAAGAATAGGCAGGACACGAAACATCAAGCCAAAACGGAGAAGCACCGACGAGATATTCATCACCGGACCCGAACACCTCGCCTTGCGGGCTACCGTTGGGGGAAGCCATCAAGTAAACAAAAGGAAAAAATCCAGCCGAAATATCCATCGGCTCCAACCCGGATCCAGCCATCCCATCCGGATGGCCTGAACCACAAGAGCCACTCAGAATTTCTTTACATTATGAGGAGGACTCAGTCCGGACGTCCATTCGACTCTATTCTCCAATGCCAGGAAATCAATTCATACGACAATCAAGGACTGTTGATGAATGGTGCCTGCCTGGAATTTGGCCTCAAGGCTAAAAATCCCTATAAAAACCCCGGACAGTCTACCCTCCTGCGTGGATTTGGGAACACCTATACCTTTGAGTATAGACCCCTGTCCACCCAGCGCTGCGCTGTTTGTTTTATTGTGGTTTTCCCTCATTGTTTATTTTTTTATAGAAATTGTTTTATAATAAATTGTTTTTATTTAACCCAAATCTGCCTTTGCATTTATAACAACAAGTTTCAGAAATAACCCACTGTCATTGCAAGGACCTCCACAAAATGAAACTAACAATGCATGAATGCTTTTCTGGATAGCAGTTTAAATACTGTTCAAATTCTTGTGGGCTTTAAAGCAAAAGGCATTAGAATGATCAACTACCTAAAGGAAAAAAAAAAAAAGCCAAACTGAACAGCTAAATATGACCAAAACACAGCTCCACTAAAACAGAACTGAACCAGAAGTGAACAGATGGAATCTGTTCTGGAATGACTAAACTGTCTTAAGGAAAAAAAAAAAAAGGAAATAATTAGTTACGTAAAAGCCCTAGCATTACATCCACTCAAGTTCTAATGAAAGATTTATACCACAAGCACAGCAGAGGTTTCTCTATGAGTTAACATTTAGGAAAATCCATCAGAAATAACACAGTTCTGGCTTCCCCTCATTAACACCATTAACACCTACATCTTATGACCTATAATTACACCAGATTCACAAGCATTCTGCAGCAAGCCAAAAACCTGTCTGAACATCAGAGGAATCTCAAACCGGCTAACTGGATACAGAAAGCTCCCTGGCTTCACACAAAGAAGACTAAAAGTGCTCTTGTATGTCCCATTAACTTTGATCCTTTCGTGGAAATGTCAGGTAATTGTTCTAAACCTTACAGGATCCACACTGGTAGCCAACATTCTGGCCAAGGAGCACTTAGATGGGTGACAAAAGATCTGCAGAACTTAACAAGGGACTAAAAGGGCAAGAGAAACAGGCACAGGGTGATGAGGTGGCAGCTCTGTACATGCTGAACGAGAAGCAGGCAGGAGGCGAGGGAGAACGCCAGGAACCAGTAGCAAAAAGCAATGAAAGATGTGCTCAGGAAACCTGCTCACAAGGAAAGCCTTTGAAATCAAATATCACACAATGCATCATCAGAAATGACTCACAACCAGGAAAGCAGACTGGCTTTGCTACCACACCACACCACAGGGGAGACACGGAGAACAGGACGAGAGGCAGCTATGCAGCACTGTCTAGATGTAGGGGCTGGAGGAACGGACATCACTGAAAGAGGAAATCCATACCCACCTTCACCAAATCTGGGCTCGATTTTGCATTAGATGCTGAATCAATGATCTTAGATTCGGCATGTATTCTGCGTAACCGGTCTTTAAGATCTGTGTTTTGTGCTATTGCCTGGAATATTTAACAAAAATATTGGGGATATAAAGTTCTCTCAACTAACTCGAACGTGGCTTTATTGCATAAAAAGGGGCAAAGACTATTTAAAGTGCAGTATAAAACACCACCACCACATAATTTTTTTTACTGGTTCAGCAAATAATTTATTATAAATGCTTCAAACCTTACTCCTTATCTCTCAAATTAAAACTGGATTTTTCAGTATGAGGAAACAGAGACATAAGTGGAGGAAAAAAGTTAAAGATGGCAGGGATATTTTTCTTTTCAAGCTCCCTTCCTTCACCCCCACCTCCAACATAGCCTCTCTCAACAGTAGTTCTTGACACATCCAAAAACATTTGATTTTCCCATACTGGCAGTTTCCTTTGCCTTCCAATGACAGAGAAAGAAGACAAATTCACAGAGGTAACAGGTACAATTTGTGTCCTATCAGATTATAGTGGCAGTAGTCGGAATAAACAGGCTCTACTTCAAACGCATGTTTGTTACATGTTATTTACTTATTCTGGGTGCATCTGGCAGACAGATGTCAATTACAGTAGACTTGTAGGAAGAAGCCTAACCCTGCAATGAAAATGTCTCTGAAATAAAAGATTGTGTTACTAATTTTGTAACAATATTGAAGACTTACATCTTGTTTTAGTGATCTGAATCAATACCAGGACGTGGAGAGCCCTGCTGTTTACACATCCGCTTTATCCCACAAATGCTTCTGCTTTTGGCAGTAATTTGTGTTGAAAATTTTCTTGGGTGCAAGAAAGACGGGAAGCTCAATGTGATGATGGAGGGGAGAAAACTTATTTCTGGCTTTACCTATATGTGGTCTGAATTTGGCATAAAGGTATATATATCCCTACTGTGTCAAATGCTCAGCACTGTGTTAAATCCTCATCAGGCAAGTGCAAAATAGCTCTCCTATAATAGCATCTTCCCATTTCAATTATTTGCTACAAAATGTTTTCTTCTTCCTCCCCCAAAACCAGAAATAATGTATCATTTTCCATTCTGTATTTTCTTTTCTTAGAATGTGTGTAGGTCAAGGATACTATCCTAATGAGGGAGAAGCAGAGACAGATATGCTAGTTTTGTGGTGGTTTATCCACTTGAAATCTGTTCATTTTTCCTCCACTGCCAGGTTGATGGGAGCAAAACAGACTTATGTTTGATAGCTTTCAACCTGTGTGTGATTTTTTTGCTCCTCCTGTACAGAAAACAAACTAAAATGAACAACAACAAACACTAAGCCAAAGTCAATAACACAAGACTCATTCTTGCAAGGAAGTCTGAAAAATGTCAAGATTATCATATCTATGCTTCCAAATTTATTCAAAGGAAGCTCATTCCATTCTCCTAGAGGATCTCTGCTGTATGGGGTGAGAAAATTTCTGCTGGCATCATGACATTACAGATCTGCATATTAGGAAGAGCCCTCACAGGTGATTACCTTGCTGAAAAAGCCAAGGTTCACAGCTGATTTCTGGATGGGCTACAAGACTAATTAAGTATCAGGTAAGACCTAAAGGAATGATTTTCAAAGGACGTATACAGGACGAAGATGGACAACCAAATTTCACCGCCCAGAAAACAAAATCATTCATGCTAAGCTGAGTGTTCACCGAGTTCAGCAATCTTAGCAGTGATTTTTCTGGTAGAACATGGTAGACAAATAACACTGGAAAACTAAGTCACCTATTCAAATATCAGCAGTGGAACATCTGAAAGCCATAAACAAAGAAGTGCAAGTGAACAAGTACAGTTATACAACAGGCTTCAGCTTTCTCTAAATACTGTGGAGACATCACAGCCTCTGTAGGCCCAGGCAAAGAGACATGTCATATGCTTAAAAACTATAATCACATGCAGCTTTTATAAAGCAAAGGGAAGTTTTCATACTGAAATAATTCTTAGATGATTGACATCATGTTGATCCATGCCAGAGAGTCTCCCCTGCCTCTGATGTGGTGTTTGCAATAAACACTGAAATTTTAAGGCCAGGGTAATGAATGGCCTCATTGCTCTGGAATCAGATCAGTTTGGTTGATGTTTTTAAACATGACCAAGCTGAAAAGTTCTGGTCTCGACCAATTACATAAAGCACATCAACCAAACCCCCACCTTTTTAAAGAGCACAATCTTTTGTCATTTAGAACTCTGCCCTAACAGCTCCATTGCTGCTTTTAGAGGACTGAGAGATAATTGAGGTTGGAAGCCAATATAAACAAGTTGCACTTGAATTTGCTATGCAGTGTCTTGGTGCAGCATGGTGAAGTTCTAGTGCATTAGAAGGGGCAGCTGACTGCATTCAGCCACTCTCACCTTTATTTTATGCCAAGTCACAGAGTGAGGATTTGAGTGCTGTTTAGGTAAAGAAAAGGAAAAGGAAACCTG
The DNA here is from genome assembly GCF_049639895.1 of Pseudopodoces humilis. NCBI lineage: Eukaryota > Metazoa > Chordata > Aves > Passeriformes > Paridae > Pseudopodoces > Pseudopodoces humilis. Next base: position 119,698,926 of record NC_142200.1, on the reverse strand, counting down.
CGACCCATCAGAAGTGAGTAGTAGCATGTTCAAAAGAAAACAGACTCACAGAGCATCCCTCTGATTCTTCTATGATTAGACTACATACCTAAATCAATCCATCAAACTACAATGATTTGACAATACCTTTAACATTTAGCAAATTCTTTGAAAAATGTTATCTATAATAACTTACTGTGATTAAATTCTGCAAATTTTAAGCACACAGCTGACACTAAAGAAAGAGAAATTAACTACTCTAAAATTTAAATGTAGTATCTGATGACAATGAAGCTTGGTGAGCTTCAGCATGTCACTTACAGATGTTAAGGCATTCTTCAAGCCCACTATTTGTGCAGATGGAGATGAGGATGCATCGTACTCCAGCATCTGCTTCAGCTTTTCTCTCTCTGTGGATATGGAGCTGAAAGCTGACCTCAAGGTGAAGTAAACTAGAACCATTTCACAAAAAGTGTCAGTTAAAAAGAGCTGCTACCAATTGTATACACACCAATTACATAAAACTCCAATAAAGCATCATTTACAGTGACAGAAACAAGAACTCAGGTTGAGAGATCCAGAGTGGGTTACCAAAAACAAGTAATATTAATCAAGGTTTTAGGGTAGATTTTTTGTAGGAAATGTGTTTATGGTGAAGGCTACTAGTTTGACTATATTAGCCACAGTCAAAATTACTCTGATTATTTGTAACAGATGGCGACAAAGCTAACTAACCACATCTGCTCTTCACTTGCTTTTGTTTCCCAATTAGCTTGAATCTTCAGACGGTCCTGACTGTATTCCATATTCCTCTATAAATTCCAGTGGGGGAGATGAAGAGATGAAAGAAAAAAAAATCAAATAGGAAAAAAAAAACCATCAAAAAAAGGCAGCTAATACACATATTGTGCCACAGCTATAGGGTTAGTAGTTTCCCCACAAGCAAGTCAAATGTGGTGTTGTGTTTTGTTATCTCTTTCTGTGATGGCGAAATTTCAGCTTGTTAGAAGATTTAGTGACTCAAAGGGTCAGATCCTGAATGATGTGCATGTTATGCTGCTGCTTCTGCTCCTTCCTGAGGCACTATCACCAGCCCAATACATTTAAATCAGACAACAGATTATGCAATTTTAAAATCACTACAGGGGGTTTTATAGAGGAAAGGCACTTTTAGAATTTTTTTTCATCTTTATGACATTGCATCTTCTCTTTAACCACAAGGAATAAAAATTTATTTGAGCAGTATTTGTCTGTGTAGGTTTTCAACATTCATCTGACTGGAGCATTAAGGGACTTGTGAGGACCTAATCAAGCCCTGTAATACAGTCATGAGACTTGCCAATGCAAAAATGAATCCATTTACAGGGAAATGATGATAGAAAATCTGAGCTTGGATGCATGAAAAAGGCAAACAATAAGAAATTCCCAATACTTCTCTCTCCTGATCATCCACTCCAAGTCAACCTCAATCTTCATCAATTCACTAAGTAGTTATGTAACCTCGTTTAGTCTTCTGAAAAATTATTCTTAAGATGTATTCCAACATTGCAAACCACTACCAAAGCTAAATCTTATATTATCCAAAGAAACCTTTAACAGTATCAGAGGGTGGAGAGGGAAATATATGAAATATTCTGTTAGGCTTTTACTTGTAGATAACATGACCAGAGTTTTCAGTGACCTTCAGCAACATTTAATATGTAGTATATTTAATTTCAAGAATTATTACCTACTAAACTACTAATGATACATTTTATTCAATTTGCACCAAAAAGGTGACACAAGTTTTTTCCATTACTCTTTCTTGGAAGGGGTGTGCTATGAAGAAACTTTACAGAAAAAAAATTCTAAAGTACTAAAAAATTTTTACCCTTTTAGTAAAATGATTCTACAGCCAATAGAACAAAGTTAATTGTCCCTTCAAACGTGTGGATCAATCTAACAAAAATTTCCATAATGGACAATTCCCGTAAGATGATCTTGAGTAGATAATTTCTTTGCTCTGCTTAACAGCAACTTCTCCAACCGCATCCCACCCTCACTTCTTTTCTTCTTTTGGAAAACATATGTCAGTTTTGACTATAATTGGCTTTATGAAGTTTACTACTTACATACATTCCTTACATAACAGAATCAAGATACATCGACACCAAAGGGGAACAGCAAGCAAAGAATGCTTACTGATACCATCAACCAATATTGTGTGCCAAAGGGGACAAAGCCTACACTCCCAAAAGCCTTTCAGCTATAAATGCTTAAGTGCCTCCCTCACCAAGATCACTTAAACAATAAAAATGTTTCTGGTGCAAGGGTGATGGAACAAAGCACTGCTAATGAAAAATGATTTTGAGGGAAGAAATATTTCTAGTCAAGCTCCCCCTCTGGCTGCTTTGCATGATTTACTCTTCTGTATTCACTAAAAATAGGTTACTACCATAGCAACCCTTGCATCACCAACAAATGTTGACTCTGAACTACTGTGAAGCACACAGAATATAGAAACATAAATGTGCCCATATGCACAAATATGCGTGCAAACACAAGAGAGTAGAGTCTGCTGTATTTCTAGCAACAGATTTTAGGTATTTTACCTTTTGGCAACAAATAAAGCAATCTAGGCTTTTAGCACATAAAACAAGGCACAGTTCTCTATTAAATAAAAACCCAAAAAGTGGTGATTAAGCCAACTTTTTCAAATGACTTGAGATCTCACTTGATCACAAGATCAACACTTGCAATTCCTCAAGGAAATTAAACGAAGGGTGATTACTGCATTTTCTAAAAAATAAACAGGAAGAATTCTCAAAAGCCATATCATTATCTAAACTGGGATGATATAAAACCATTTATAAAAGACAATTTCATTTACCTTTATGTGCAATGTGAAATAAGTCCTCTTGCATTTTAGTAAATTCTGATGATGTTTCAGAGCCATCAGAGTAATTTTTCTCCTCTACAAAATCTATTGTAGATAAGTTTGGATTGGAAGCATGCAGTCTCATAGGGGCAGAAAATACTGAAGGCACCTGTAAGTAGGATAGTAATTTGTGATGTTTTTATAAACTGTAAGGAAAATTTTGTTTTATTGTACCCACCTGGATTCCGTGTTGGAGACACCAAAAAATGAAAAAAATTACTGTCAATTATCAATAAGCTTTGAATGGACAGCACCTGGCAAATGAAACCAGAGATATAACTTTGCCCAAAGTGCCATAATGGGAGATTGCCAAATTCAAAAAAAACAAGTCCATTGAGAACTGTTAAATATGCTAGGTTATTTCCCCCCCACTTATAAGTATCTAATCACATGGCCTCTTGATGCAAATGTGTACAAAACTATCTAGGGAATTTGCAAAAATAAGCACTCATAAAAAAAACTCAAAACAACCCAACAAATTAGAGAAAACTGAAAATGGGTGAAAAACATGGCCAGTGTCCTGAAGATAACAGGACAGATTTTATTGCAGATTTTTGTCTGATATATTACCACTTAATATGAGCTAATATAGGACTCTGCTTAAAAAGGATTCCTATTTCTTTAACTGGTCATGCCAAGAAGTGATCAATAACTAAGGTTTGGAAGAAGATGGGCTCTGAAAGGACTGAAATTACCTGTAACATTCCTTTAGCCTCTTTCCCAACAACTCTGGATCTCCACCTCCTGTGTGTTCTCTTTTCCTTCTTTGGGCTTTCAAAAGGTCCAACCTTTTAACAACACACAGGACAAAAACAATAGAGGCTGCCATAAATCTAACAACTCTAAGAAACACCTCGATTCTTTAGGATTTGGGGTTATTTTTTGGAATTGTAAGGGAAAAGAGCTTTTGGTTTTGTTTTGAAACAACAAACCTGCATAGCATTTATAGCAGGAGCTGAATATGTCCTGTGAAGAACATCCATGCTCTGTAACAGCTGATTCATTTCCAGTAAATATGCATGACAGTTGGAGAGGTCTGTTTGGAATAACAGAGTATTTTCAGTTGCCCTAAAGTAGCAGAGACACTTACAGTTTTCTTTGTAGGTTAGTCCTATTTTGACTGCAACTAGCTTAAGTTATTCATTGACTAAAAGACTGCTGGATAAAATGATTGTATCCTATAGTCAATATAGTTCAAATTCAAAATACTGAAAAGCATCTATATGTTGTGTTTAATGATCATGGTATCTTCCCCTAGCTGGATGCAGAAAAATGAGAATAATGTGATAATTTCTACAGTTTGAGATTTGTCAGAGCTCCTCATGCTGAGGGTAACAATGCCACGGGCATCAACACTGAATTATGCATTCAGACCTAGAGGCGAGGCGCCTCTGCACTAGAGATGAAGCTCGCTGGTAGGTAGAAATTTAGCAAATAAATAGCACATAGACACTGCCAACATGAGGAAGATCTTCATGCTCTTAGGAAAGCATGAAAGCAGAAGGTGACTTTGAAGTACAAAGACTTAGTGCTTTTTAAGTTATTAGGTTTTGGATGCTTCCCTTTTTCCAGTCTAAGGACGTTCAAATCTTACTACTGAATGTCATGTTCCCATATAAAAGAAAATGTACTGAAATGCATTGGTTCCTTGAAGAGCTGCCCACAACTGATACCCCCACATCCAAAATTACCAGTTCTTTTGCAAACAAGTGAGTAACCACTTAACCAACAACCACCTCTTTCCTTCCCTTCAGTTTCAGAGAAAATTCTAGCAGTAATAACTACTTAGTGTATAATAATCTCATTGTTAAGAGAAACTAAGCTATTTAATATTAGGCTACTTTCAACTTTCTTCAAATATCATTACCTCTTGAGCATTTTTCCATGTCTTCAGAAGACTGCAGCCAAGACGAAATCCTGGACTCATTACTCGAAAAAGAAAATGACAAATTACCTCCAGTAGATGTTGAATTTTGTTTGGTCAAGCTGCCTGCCTGTTCCAAAGAAGAACAAGTGAATTATTAACACACAATATTTTAATGTTGTGCGCACTAATTCTGACAACCAGCAGTTGAGGACCATGATTCATGGACAAGGACTGAAGGCATCAATTACATGGAGGGGAAAAAAGTGTATGATCTAGACTAGGTATATAGTCATTGAGCACAACACCACGGTAACTAATGTAACTGCTGTCTGCAAGCAGTAGAAAAAGTCAAGGAACCATGAAAATTTACCAAAAACTTAATGTTGAGGGAGGGCAAAGTTCTGCATAAATTAAGTGAACACAGTCTTAAACAGCGCTGAGGGAAATATAGGTTGGATATTAGGAAAAACGGTTTTTTTCGAGTGATCAAGTATTGGAATTGTCTGCCCAGGGAGGTGGTGAAGTCACCATCCCTGGATATGTTTAAAAAAAGACTGGATGTGGCACTTGGTGCCGTGGTTTAGTTGAGGTGTTAGGGCTCAGTTGGACTCGATGATCTTGAAGGTCTCTTCCAACCTAGTGATTCTGTAAAACAATTAAAGTACCATATCTGAAGAGGACCAAATTCAGATATTTTGTTCCTCCTCCATGCTTTCCAAAGAAGCCCCAAAAGTAACTCAGATGTAACATGCACATTTGTTGAAGCTATTTTTCAGTGTAAACGCAAGATATCACTTACAATTTTGACACTAGATGTCATTTAAAATTTTTTACAAGGTTGAATGACTTCGGCATGGATTTGGCTTGACAGGCCTTAATACAGGGATGGTCATACACCTTATCTGGGTAAAGACTACCCTTTGACAACACCTCAGTACACATTTTCACACTTAGTTCAATTTCAGCAGTGCCTATCATCAGATCCTTCAAGAGGTGATGGAAATTCTGCGTAAAGAGCTACATGAGCAGTAGAATTAAATAACTTCCAATAGGAAGAAATTTTCACCCAGTACTATTACCAGTTAATAGTAGCCTATAATGCTGTTTTCATCTCTGATGTAACTACAAATAATAGCCACTCAAATACCCAATTATTTGTACATCTCATTAAACCTTTCATTTTCAATAAAACCCAGGTCAGGAAGATGCACAAATCACATGCTTTTTCAACATCTTGTTAATAATCAGTTTTAAACTGTTTCATTTTAGTACCATTACACAGCCATTTTACAGGCCATGAGAAAAGCTGAATAAATTGTTTGGCTCTTCTCTGAAGCATACAATTTACAAACGTTTTTACCCCCTTCTCACCTTATATCAGAACTCCAGTAAGTGCTAATTTTAAATCTATTAATAAGAAAATTCATCTACATCTCAGTCAGTTGCAGCTTTCTTTGTTGCCCCTTTAAAGCTTACAACATAACCACCAACCTGAGTTTCAGAATAAAATAAAATGCAACATCCATGTGATGTCATTTGGTATTGTGTCAGTGTGCAATAGCAGTAAGCATCAGTGAGCACTTGTTTTTAAATTAATACAGCTTAACTGGCTTATTCCTACATAAAGCTGTACAAGCTTTAGTCATATATTTAGATATAAACATATACACACACATATACATGTCCAAATAATAATCTCAGTACCTTTAAAAGCACAAGTAAACTGAATTTAATAACGGTCAATTATATTGGCATTTTGTGAACCAATTCCACATTTATCTCTTCAGAAATTGGCCTCACCTAACCATCTTTTCCAGAAGTCATACACATAAGTGACATGAGCATGAGGAAAGAAGGAAGTAGGGATTGCCAAGAAGCAGACAAGAGAGAGCTTGTGTAGCTCCAGTTTTCATAGTTTTGCTTTGGATCAGCACAGTTAAGCTTCAGAATCCAAGAATTCCATATAAACATGTGTAGATACCTACACCTGTCTCTCAACAACAATAAAAAAAAAAAAAAAAGAGATGTGAAAACCAATCAGGTGTTGCTAAAAGCAAATAAAATGCAACTCAAAGTTCACTTGATATATATTTCTTAAAATAACCTAAGTGCTGGAGTGATATCAACTAATGCCAAGCTAAGGCTGGTGTGAATTGGCAGACTTCCATTTAGCTTGAGCACAGCTAAGGTGATTAACTGCAGCTTTAGAACTATCCCCTTCTATTTTTCACATGAAAATAAGTAGGGCTTCTTTGCAGCGCAAATCTGGATTAATAGTCTGAATTAAAGTCTTTCATGCCAAAGAAGAAATGGTTAGTTTCCTGACAATAAGCATAGATTTTAGATATGCTGGGCCACACAGTGACCAGGGGTTTTTGGGGTTTTTAAGAGGGCACCAGCATAAATATACCATGGACTTAGCAATGTTCCACTTCTGCCCTTGATATTCTTCCCCACTTCTATCCCCACTGTCTTTCAGGAGAAAATAACTAGATGGCCACAGGAGATTTGCCATTCCCTTGCAGACACTGCCTGGGGAGATCAGGCTGTCAGGGCCACGGAGCTGCTGGCACATGAAATGCGCGCAGACACGTCTCTGCAGAACAGCCTTGTTACCGCAGGGTGAGTTATTGTTCCTTCAGCTGCCCGCTCACACAGATCTCCCTCTCGAACAAAAAGCTCCTCAGACACATGTCTGTGTTTGCTAAAACTCATCCTCAGTTACAGGATAAAGTCTTGAACTCCGGGTATTGGGGAATGAGCCTACTCAGACCGTGAAGTAATTACACCAGGGAAAAGAAAGCCTTGGGTAGAAGGAGAACAAGGAGGGCATTGCTGCTCAGGAATCATTCTGAAGCTGACAGAAACAGTTATTACATTTTAATTGTAGTAACGCAGAACAGGTGGTTTTGATTCTCAAAAGCAACCAGTGATTCTACATTGGAGCAGAAGAGCTGCTTTGGGTGAAGGTCAGCCAATGTACAGACAGCTGAAGACACAGAGGCTGTGTTCAGGCACAGAACACACACCATCCTCCGTGAAATTGCAGAGGCCATTTATGGGGTTGGACCGAGTATCTGTCATGTCATTTATGAAACTAATTCACAGACTTTACTAAAAGAAAAATACTCTGATGACTAGACCCATCCAGACCCCATATCCACCCACAGCCCAGTCCTTAGATTGATCAGAGTAATGCTTCTCCCACAGTTAAAAATATAAATAGTGGTCCAAATTGATGGCTTCTTGTACAATTCCTATATAATCCTTAGTTAAGTAGTCAGCTTCATTCATGTAAAAGGGGAGAGGGTTTATAAGATAAAGGATATACAGTAAAATGCTAAAGAAAACAATACCTAGCTGAGTAGTCTTCTGTGACTAATATTCACCAGCACATATCAGACAAATACTGATATATGTCCCAAAAATTATGAGGATTCTAACTCAATATACAGTTTTGAAATTCACTGTGAAAATACAATTTACTGGATTAAAACAGTGAAAAACTACTACAAAATTTAACAGCATCATAAAGGAAACTGCTTGGATATAAATCAATAAATAATAAATTTTCCTCTTGACATTTTAGAGCATAACTGAAGTTCCACCACAAACTTCCATTATGCTCTTTATTTAATGAACACAAATTAGACTAATTTAATTCCTTATGAAAGCTCATTATCTATAAATAAGAACTATTACCTTTCTACCTGGAGAAGAATCACAGAAACCAGGGACAGAGTCTGTAGTAGTAGACACAGGGAAGAAAATATTATTGGCGTCATGAGGAAACATGGAGATTTCGTTCTGACGGTACATTCTGTGATGGCGAAGTTTTGCTACCCATTCATCAAACAGCTCCTGAGACTTCACCTACAAAAAATTTCAGGGTTGATGACATTCACATTCAAAACAACTAACAAAGAAATGATGGTATTTTGTGCTCATTAGACAGCTAGCCTGGCTGACCTCTACTGGCAAAGTATCAGGGAAGTTTTTCTAAGGATATTCTTACCAAAATGCACACTGCTTAGGCATGACAGAAAATTAATCACAAGATAAAGTCAGGGAAAAAAAACCTGCAGTTAGTAATCATGCCTTCCAACGCAGAACACAATACTAGAGGCAACTTAGATTGAAAAAACCCTTAAAATTTGAATAAACCCCCTCACATTTAATTTGTAATTTCTTAATTGCCATAGTTAAAGCTAGGTCAGTGTTTATCTAATTACAAATAGAAATTTGATTTTGTTGATGTATCTTAAAACAATTTATTCCACAAGTATAAATCCCCATACCTGACCATGGAAAACATTTCCTATAGATAAGACAAGGATGAAAATACTGAAAATAAAAGCACTTGTGCACAAAATGAAAAAAGCACTGACTGCTAAACATGAGGCATGTTCAAGGTTTCTGTTCAGAACAGGGTTAGTGATTCTGGGCCCTGAAACAGTACAATAAGACCTCTCCAGTTATTAAGTGCAAGCTAATCTGATGAGACTAAGAAGTCATTAGTGTAACTGACAAACCTCTTACTATTAAAAAATAAAGTGCTCCAACCTACACAGCTAATGGCAGTAGTTTGGGAGCAAGGTTATAACAATCTTGAAGATCTACCTTCAAGTGGTATATCTGCTCCTCTGTATCCAAATCTATACATTTTGTTGATTTCTTTACAGACATGACAGAAAGTCCAACATCAATACAGCCATGAAGTTTTCCTCTCTCTATCTGCAAAAAAGTAAGAAGTAAAAACACAATCACTCCAGATGAAAGAAAGATAATAAATACTACCTTCTGAAATCAGCATTTCTTCCCCTCTCAACCTACTGTTCAGAACTGCTGAAAACTCTATTTCTTGTTGCCAGCAGTAGGGAATTACTGTTATTTTGGATAAAAGAGTGGTGTTATTTTATAAAGGCCTTAAAGGGTTTCAGATCACTTACATCAGCTCGGCATTTAGAATACTTCAAAATCCCTCTGTCCAAAAAGAAGTATCTCTGTAAACAGAAATGTAGAGAATTAAAAACAAACAAAACCCATTAGAAAAGCCACAAACAGAAAAATAGCACAAACACATCTTCCCCCATTCAATTTCCTTGGAGAACACTTTCTTTGCTTTTATGTAACCTTTTTGTCACCAAGCCACACCAAGTAAGTCCCACTCAAGCTTTCGGATACACATTCCTTTCCTACCTTGTGCCAGCCTTTCAGAGGCCATTTCCTCTTTTTCAGCAAGCAGCCCTCCTGCTTCTGTGGCTCCTGGGTACAATTCATTGCTCCCCGGAGTCCTTCTACAATTTCCCAGCTGTCCTGCTTAAACAGAAAATCCAAATGTAGATCTTATTTCTTCCAAAGAACTGAATTGTTAAGAGAGATTCAAGAAGAAGGCTATAAGAAAAAAAGACAAAACCCAATTGATGTTGAAATATAACCAAGGATCCATCTTTACACTTTATGTATCATCAGAGAGATAAGGGTCTCTTTAATTTTGATAGAAACAATACCACTAAATAAAACATAATTTTTATGACACCATCCTTTATTGAATATATGTGCTTGCCAGAATTTTATATCTATCTTTTCCTGCACATACACACACACACACAGTGCATAACCATAGCATAATCAGAATTTAGCAAAAAACCTTCTGTCATGAGAGACAGAAACAGCCAATGTTAAAAGGATAGGTTTTGCAGATTATGAAGCAAAAAATAAGACACTGAAAATGAAGACCTTTTTTCTATAAAACTCTTTTGTCCATACTCAGTAACACAAGGTTTTGTGTTGGTGCAAATTGCAGCCTCCCTAAGGCAAAAATAATAAAATTAATTAAATCAAACTAAATGAAAAACAGATTAAAAAGCCAGGGAAGTAACTCAAGTACTACAAGGGATATGACATAAATGGAAACTACAAGAAAAACAGAGCTCACCCTTTATCAGGTAAAACTAATTAAAAGTGAAATCCCTTTTTTTTTTTGCCACCAGGAACTCTTAAATGAGGGACCTTGCGGCAACAAACAGAGACGAGTCTAAATCTCATAGTTTTTTTATAGTTTTTATTTATGGAACAACTACAAATAACAATGTAACATGAGTTTCAAGATTTCTGATCAGAGATCTCATGAATTATTTATTGCCAGGATTTGGCAGATGTAGAATTATAAATAACTGTCAGGAAATGGTATGTGCTAGTACCATCCCCTTACATTTGAAAAAGATAAAGCATACTTTAATACATAGAGTATAATAACAATAAAGGACTAGTGTGAAGCACATTAGGGAAAAGAGAACTATTCCAGGTAGGTAAGTACTCATGGTGCTCCCTGCAAGATACGTAGGGAAGTATTCCCAAAAAGAGCTTGACTGGCTCCAAAAAATACATGAAAAGAAAAATGAAATAAAATTAAACAAAAAATCAGCAAGTACGCTAGCTGTCCTCACTCATCTATCTTCAGAATCCTTAAAATTCATCTCTATAAACCCAGAAAAAAATTACATCAGGTAATATGCTTATTACTTGTGTAATAAGGCACTACAAGCAAACCATATCTGAAAAGGCATCTATGAATTCCACCACACTCTTGGTAGCACTCCATTATTTCTCTGTTACTTTCCTTGTGCCTCATTTAACAGAACAAATGGGTAAGCTGCTCTGCTTTCCTGTTTTGAATTTGGTCTCCCAACACTCAGCATGCAATAGGCCACAAGCAGTGGAAATGTGGGGCTGAGCAGCTCCTGTCAACCAACACCCTACAGACCATCCAATGAGACTTCCACAAGTCAAAAGCGCAGTTGTCCTAACCAAAATTTTTATTGAGGGAACACATTTTGTCATATAATTCTAATTCAGAACTAACGGGAACAGCTGCAAGATTAAGAAAAATGTTGCGTTTATGGTTTTGTTTCTTTCTTCTTGAAAGTAGACAAGAAGAACTTAGAAGCTGCTTTGCCCAAATACCAAGTAAGCTATTTCCCTTGTCTTGCCAAAATACATTAAACTGCAGTACCCAGACACATAACTTTTCCACTGAGAATTAACCTGGTAGTAGTGAACAGTAGATCCTTTTCAATATTCTCGTGTTGGACCTAATGAAAGAACTTTCTCCAGGTTTGGGATCAAGTTTTCACAGAGTTTGGTCATGCATAAACACAGCATATCATTGAAAGCGTGGTCTGATTGCAGGAGACAGGCAGAAATTTGATCTCAGTCAAGAAATATTTACAGTATCATAGATTATCTCGGGCTGGAAGGGACCTTACAGGATCATCTAGTTTGAACCCCTCTGCCATAAGCAGGGACAACTTCCACTAGACCAGCTTGCTCAGAGCCCCATTCAACCTGGCACTGAACACTTCCAGGGCTGGGGCATCAACAAGTTCTCTGAGCAACCTGCTTCAGTGGTCTCATGACTTTCACAGTAAAAAATCTCCTAACAGCTGATTTAAATATGCCTTCTTTCAGTTTAAGACCATTCCCCCTGTCCTACCACTACGTAAAAAATTATTCTCTGTCTTTTTTATACTCTCTGTTAAGTACTCAAAAAGGCTGCAGTGAGTAACCACAGAGCCTCATCTTTCTATACGGATAAGCTTAGAAGGAAAGGGACTCCTCAAGTGATACTGGATGATACTGATGATACTGAACCATGATACTGGATGTGTGAGGTGAAGAGAAAGGAATCAGCTGAGATATAGCTCAGCCAATGACACCATCTGGAATATACAATGTTAATAGTTTTGATCAAATTTTAATACAGAATGCAATGTTCCATTACAAATCCAGTTTTGCCTGGACCTCTCCTGCTGCACAGACCCAAGCTGTCTCTCGCATTCCTGCAGGAAACTCATATTTATCACAGTTCTTCAGGTCAGCAAGGTGCCCTAGAATGTACCTTCTCAAATAAAAAGTGTGAAAATGGGAAGAAAAGCTGAAGTGGAAGCACTGCTTCCCCTCAAGTGGGCTTGGCAGCCTGCCAAATCTCAGGTAGAAGGCAAGTCTGCTATACTCATCTCTCTACCCTGGGAACCTCACAGTTCAACTGTCAGCTATACATAAAGGTAGCTTAGTTGAATTAGAAATGGACCCTTTTAAAAGCTCACAGAATTAACAGTTTGGGGATGTTCTGGATACATGCAAGGTGCCATGATGCATTAGCACAGTCTGGTCCTCTTCCATATGCATTTTTCCAGAAGAATCCAACCTTTCCCACCTGATCAAACTCTCACATTTTTCAAAAACACTGCTGCTGTGACTGGTTTTGGATCCATTTGCTCCCCCCAGACCCTACAGATCTTGACCAGGTTTTTTGTTTTGCGAAAGATTTGACACCTCACTGAATGAGGAAAAAGCGTCAGCTGGCTATTCCTGGGAGCAGCTGCAGAAGTGAAAGAAAACTGCTTACTCTCTAAAATGAAAGCGAATGAACCAGGCTGGTCAATTATCATCTCAACTCATCCCTCTGAAATAGCAGAGGAGCAAATTGGAGACAAAGGATTTCCTGAAAGCATTCAGATTATACTCCTTTTTGCTTATTCTTACTCCGCAATAGGGAACTGAAAGAGACGGCTCAAAACATGGCACTAACTTGCAAAAAAACAATGACACCCCCCCAAAAAAGACCCCAAAATTCCCAGATGAATGGCATTAACAATTCTAGCATAAGTCTGATGTCTAGATTGGTTGTGTTTTAAGATTATGATAGTACAAAATATTTTGCATCATTATGGGCCAAAATATACACAAAATGATCAACACTGCATTTGCTGTCAGGGAAGAAATTTCACTTGAGGCTAAGGGAGGACCAAAATTTTTGCTTTTCTCAGGTCCAGAGGTGCTCATTTCAGATCAGCACTGAAAAATCCCACTGTACACACTCCTTGGCTCATACTTGGTCTATGGCTGAGGAAAAAAAAACATGGAGTTTGGTCTTCAGGGATAAGTCCATTATTAGGTAAAAGTATTCATTTTCTTGGTTTGATATAATAAAAGCCTTCTCATTTTCTGCAATATTCTGCACCATACAGCTCCTTAAGGCAAATTATTTCAGGGGAAGTTATGAAGTAATGATTCTGAGTGGCTCTCAGACTGACGCCTGTGATTGCAGCACCCTGAACGAAACAGATGACAGCGCCACATTTTCTTCCAGTGCAAAATGCAGTCAGTTGTACCAAATATTTAAAACTTCCAAAAATAGAAACCTGCTTTGTGGAGGATAAGGGTTGGCATCAGCTGCAACTAAGGCATTTGTTACGGTTCATAAAATTGGCAGGAATTATTTAATTTTCTTTTATGGAACATGAAGGTTTTTTTAAATGGTTCTCCTGTCACAAAGCTTTTCCCTGGTGGATCTATTTTAAAAGTTAGTTAACATATTGGATTTAAAAATAACTAGCACAACATACCTTCTTTTGATCACAGGTCAATTTAAATTTAAGGAAAGTCAATGCAGGTTTTGTTTCCTCACAAAACTCAATTTGAGTTGTGTCTCTGTGGCAGAGATCCCTTTCCATAACTGAAGGAGAGGGGAAGAGAAAAGCAAAGAGCTGGGAAGTGGCAGTAGCCTCCAACTTCTCATGGGGCTTCAAAGTGAAGGTGAATTTAGCAGAAGAGGATTAATTGTCAACCTGTTCATCTCACACAGCAAACGTACTACATGGGGCAGGAAAGAGGCACCACATGTAGCAAAGGAAGGAGTGGATCCCTCACAGTCCTGCAGCCCTGCTTAAGTCAACTCCTTTCTAGCACAGTGGCTCGTTTTCTGCATCACAGGAGTCAAGCTCCACACAAACAGCCCTCCAACATGTAACTAAACTTCAGCAGGCACAGCAGCCTGGCACTATTGTGCTTCCCTATCCCAGCCTCAGATCACTCACTTGGTGCTGGCGTACACCAACAATAAAGCCTGTGTCTAGGAAATCAGGAGACTTGGAATTTAGATCCTGCTATTTTTAGGGCAAACTTCACCCTGCTTCAAACTCTTCTTCCCTCTACAATTTTCAGATCTTCTTTCTACTTAATCAGATTCAAAGAAGTACTGGATCAGAGCAGTAGCACAGAGAAAAGCACCAGTTGGGAAGATCTGTCACTAACCCACAAGCATGAGAGATGCAAGTGTTTGAAGGAGGAATAAGCCTTCATGGAGCTGGAATATGAAGAAAAGAACACAAAAATCATAGCATGTCACTCCCTAACCTGCACAGCACCTGGCAACTTCATTTAAACTTTCAGGATACTATCAATAAAAAAGTATCAGTAGAAGCCTTATATTCCACTATCCTATCAGGATTTTGAAACAAACACCAAAACAAATCCAAACAAATAAACAAAAGCTCCTGAAGGTTATTGTACATGTGGTCCTTTTCTGAGTAGGGATTTTTAACAGTTTCATACAGCTTTAGATAGTTGCTGTTTTCTTAATGGAACACTTGAAGTATTGTCATTTAAACTAATATACAGATGGAAAGGGCAAATAAATGGCATAAGTATGGTTCCTAATACTGGTTGTATTAAACACCAGTAGATTTAGTCATACTCATGTAAATCTTATTATTTAAATAACACATTATAACACTTGACAGACACAAACTGTTGAACAGACAATACCAAATATTTTAAATTATGCTTTTCAAAGGTAATCTCATATGGAGGATATAAAAGATAATATTTCAGGAAAACAAAAAAGAAGTCCTAAGAGCAAGGATTTTATTGCTCAGTATACTAGAAATGCACAGCATTTCTCACAAGCACAGCACTTCAAAAAACTGTAAATTGTTCAAACATTTGTCTGTTTTGCCAACTGTATGAACAGGGCCAGAAGTCCTAGAAGAGCAGGTGCTGTTTCAAAACACATATGAGGACTCCAAAGGTTTTGAGGGATCAGGATGCTCAATTCCAATTAAAATCTCTGCCTGAGGCAGCTTCAAGAGCTCCACTAAGCCAGCACTTGTACAAATAAAAGTTTATGTTGAGCACTTTGCTCATGACTTTGCAAACATGGATTGAGCACATTAAAGTTTAATTCTCAGTGCGGTTGCAGGTCAGCATTTCTTGCCCACAAAGCTGTCTTCAGCAGCCTCACCTGTCAGGTGCAAACACTTGTAGACACATCTTTTGAAACTGAGAGGTTTAAAGATTAGCATCATCTCCGCAGAAAACAAAGCAGCCTTTACATTTGGCCCACAGATGCATCGTGTTAAACGAATACTCATTTTGCTATCTACAGTTCTACGGCAACAACCAGCACACATGGGCATTCAAAGAAGCCCTGTGTCAGGTTCATAAAAAATGAATTATCTTTCTCACATTCATGCACACCTTTCCTTGGAAACTTGAAATAAACAGAGCAGTTACACAATATTCTGCTGCAAAAGAAAAGAATATTCTGCCTAACAGAAAAGATTTGGTATTTCAGGATCAAACCACCGAGACCAAGTTGCTGCAGCAGCTCCATTTCACCATAAAGACACCATACATACAATAAGATAGAAATCAAAATTCACTGTAAGCATTCCAGCTTTACACATGCCTGCTATTCAGTAATATGTGTTCACTGCATTTTGCTCAGGATGCTGCTACCAGCAAAACAAAAAACAAACAAAAAACCAAACAAAAAAACCCAAGAAATAAACAAAAGAAAAAATAGGAGAGCAAAGAAGTGATGAAATAAAACAAGCAAGCAACAGGAAAACAAGGTTTAAGAAATTTGCATATATCCAAGGAAAAAAGTAGCAGCCAATCTTAGCAATGCTTTCATCTTGGTGAAAAAAGTACCTGTCGACTTCCCTGCTTGGAGGAGCAGCTGCTAGTACTTCTTGAAGGAGACAACATTTTCTGGGATGCACCAAAGTTTTTTTCTTCACTCATGATCCAATGCTATTTGTTTCACATAAGCTCACTTAGAACACCATTAAAAGGTAATTAGGAAAATGTGTTGGAAGACTCCTCAGAGAAACACTGAGCTCATCCTTTACCCAAATGCAGTCCAGTGGCATGATCTGTATCCCATGGAAACTCCTAAAAGGGAAAAGAAAAAAAAAAAAACAAACCCAAGTTATCAGACACTGTCTCTTGCTGCCATATTCTAGCATTAATCATAATAAACCCTTTAGTAACACAAGCTGAGCACATTACTATATTTCATAAGAAATAAATTGAACAATCATTTTAAGATAAATTTGGAAGTCTCAAACAGGAATGACGTGAATTTTGAATCCTAAAAAACATTTTAATTATTGCTATTTATTCAGAGGACAAAGTACAGTATCAAGCAGATTTTTACAGATTTAAATTAATTAAAAAAATAATAAAAACACACAAAGAAAGTCAGAAGTATCTACACGAAATGGCCCAAAGTTGATCCAAAGTGAGAGGCAAATATCCAATAAAATGTCACCAAAAATCATGATGCAATCAAATAAATGCCCCTTTTTCTTCTCCTTGATAATTTAAACAACTAAGCACAGCTTCATGCTATAAGAGAAAAAACCCAACCTCTGCATAAAAGAGTAATATCTAAAAGTAGTGAGCATGAAAACTTAGCTGCATAGAGCTGTGCACAACCACTTTTACGTGGTGTCAGAAAGCTCTGTCTACTGTCACATCAGTTGTCTCAGTGAGGGACTGGAAGAATAATTAACAGTCTGTTAAATAACAGTGCTCCTTGCAGCACATGCAAATAAAAGCCGCACCAGGAACTCCCAGTAATGGAGTTCCAGCATGGGTAAAAGTTGTCATGGTAACTGCATACTTTTTTAAAAACAAAACAAAACAACAAATAGAGGACATTACAAAAGGGTGATGCTTCCCAAAACTTGAGGTGGCTGTAAAAAATTGTGTATCACTTTGAATTTTATTGCCTCAGGCAAAGAACTCACAGTTAGGCAGAGTCCAAGAACAACCACTGAGAAAGGTAAGGAAGTTTCCACAGAGAAAAGAGAGATTTCATTGCCAAAACAGGGAGGCACTACTTCACAATTGCCTTGCTTGCACTGTCACAATACAGTCCTGAGCTGGGATCACTGATTATTGAAGTTTGCCATTCATTTTTTTCTTGAAGAGGTTTAAATTCTATTCTGAGAGAAGCAGTAATTTCAGATCCCTAGTAAAACATTTTGTGCATTTTAAGAATTCCTTTTCCTTAAAAAAAACAAAACATCAAAAGCCACAGATAAGAAAAGCCAACCATAACACAAAATTAAAACCAGGTGCTATATTTAAACCTCTCTCCCTGCAGCTGTGGTCCAAAGCATCCAGCTTCTGAACAGAAACCTTTCCCAATCTGCTGTGCTTTCTGGCAATATAACTTGCTGTAACATTTCAATCAACATGCCCTCTTTCCACCTGAAACACAATCTCTCTTTGTGGCATTTACTTTACCTAGTTAGAAATACTGTTACCTCCAGAACAAATCTGTGATACAGCCCCAACCTCCACAAGTGAGGTGAGAAATGAACTCTCCTGGGGTTCTTCCAGGACTGAAGGTGAGTCAGCCTGGTAAATAATATTCCAGGAAGCATCAGAGAGCTACAAAGGCAGTGAGCACAATGAAGGCAAAAAAAACCCCAGTACAGCAATATGACAGCAAGGTCTATGTGATTTGGGCCCAACAAATGGATTTGAGACTGAAGTTATGACTGAGATTAGGTGTAGTGCATTTTGGGGCAGGTATGGTCACTTTTTATCTGGAAGACAAATTTGTGTGGCATGTCATTAAGAAATAATACTTTTAACAGGTTTAGATTTATTTCCTTTTTTTTTTTTTTTTTTATTTCTTTAAAACTAACTTGGTAACATGGTATTAACAACATGGTAACATCTGTATCAACAAGCAGGGGTGAAACACTCTCAACAGGAACAGAAACACTTTTCCTGCAAACTCATTGTTCAGATATCCCCTTGAAACCACGCAGCAAGCGCTTTGCTTCTGGAACACGCTTTGCCCAGATAAATCCCTGTTCCCTTCACTGCTCTTGTTCAGAATGGGCACCTTCAGCTTTCTCTGGCGACTATCTGGCATCTTGGCTGAGTTTATGGCATGAAACAGGCTCTAATTTGCAGCAAAAAGCGCAGTGTATATCTCCAGGAAACACTAAATTTATGAAATATAATATCCTTTGCCTGTTTGAACACACAGCATAATAGTTCTGATGTCATAGAAGTGTCAAGAAATTCAAGAAACCCTAGAGGTCTCTTGGACTTCAACACAGAGAGAAGGCATATAATTGTAGGAATATTTCTGTCATCATGTTTCTGCTGTGGAGTCTAAATGAACTTAAGGTTTGGCTACACTAATGTTTTAGGACAGAGCAGTGGGGTACTCCCTCTGCAAATCTCCTTTAACAACAAGGTTTGCACTGCAGGGCAGTCTTGGAGCATGGACACCGAATCCCTTTTGGATTAAATATGCTCCAGGACTGCATCCAGAGCTCAAAGCATTGAGTCCACAACACCAGGCTAGAGCTAGTCCTGATGAGTCTTGGGCAGGGGCTGATGTTAGGTCTTCTAAGTGACTGACTACAAGGATCCAGTTTTACTGCACTGCTCCACTTGCTACCATTGACGTCAGACAGACACAGACTTATGCCACCTAAGAAAGCACTTAAGATCTCCTAGGGCAATGTCATTTGTCCTTCTGGAATCAAAAAGAGTGAGATGGGCACGTTTCCAGAACTCAAATGAGCTGAAGATGAGTCACTACCTAACAAGAGGTGCTTGAACAAGGAGCAGGAGACAGGTGAGGTAAATCCAGCAGAGCGCACCTGAAGTATTTTGTCAGTCTACTTCTAAAGTTGGGCTTTTGAATTTTCCTTTATTCCTTCAAATGAATTACTGCATGGGCTGGACTTTTCTTACCAGCCCTGAAGAATTCAGGAGTGAAAAACGTGTCCTCTCTCCAAAGTGCTTTATTCTATTAGTGTTTCCTAGTAATTTAACTTATTACCTTAAGACTTCCAGATTTGAGCATGAAAAAGTATATTGGAATAAAAATAATGGCCCCAGCTCCTCCATAAAAACAGTTAAATATTCTAGCAACAATTTTGTGCTTCTTTTTTAAAATTCTCTTCAAGTTTAGAAGAGAAAAAAGAAAACTGTGGCTGCCCTTCAACAGTAACTCACTTATTCTTCCAGGAAGGTGAGAAAACACTGATCCTTCATCCTAGATTGACTGGCTTTCAGCAGTAGTGCCTAGGTGTCTCTAGAGGAAATAATATTTTGCATTACCTGTGGAAATTAAGGTCAGCAGGTGTAAGAGCAATTACAACTTTAAAGCAAGCATAAAAAGCAGTGTTATGCTAATGAAGTGAAGATTGCAACAAAATTCGATTTTTTAGGTCATCATGATCCAATTGCTTCAGATTCATTAAAATTTGCTCCTTTCCACGCCACAGGATGGCCCCAGAATTGTATTTGTTCCCACATTTCTCTGGAGCACACAGGGCCACTTACTTTGGTCTACTCCAAAAAGACATCTTAAAGGTGTGAGGCTGAGGCAAATCCAAATAAATTTAGGACAGTAATCTTCATGAGTGCTAAGTATTGGCCTAATTCTTTTCTATAAAGTCAACAGCTGCAAAAGTAGGCCAAGAGTACCTCTGCAAATGACCTCACCAGGTGCATTTTGAAGAATTAAGAATACATGAGCATCAAATATTAGTTAGAGCTGCTACACCATAAGATGATAAACAGCACTTATCTCTACTTATCATCTGTTACTAAGAGCCTTATCATTCTACATCAATTACAGCTAATGTAAAAATATGATAATATGTAAAATGGGAATACAATTCTTTTTTTTAAAAAAGTACCATCCCAGTTTGTCCTCAAACCTTTAAAATCACACAGGTTCAAAGCAGCCTTGCAGTACCCCTCACAACTCTGAAAACAATAAGCTTACAGCAAAATCATAGATTTTGAAGTGAACTTCAGGAAAAAAATTATGTATAACTGCAGTAAAAAAAATAAAAAAATCAACATTATGCAATTATTTTTGCCATGGTTCTGGAGGAAAAATAAAGCCTTAACAGCTGCTTCAAAGCTGATTCAGCATTGAAGGAACACTAGAGACTTTGAGAAGCAAAACTGGAAGTGTACATCTCATTCTGTAGTCAATTAAGGTTTTTTGGATAGAAGAATAGAAACAACATAAAGCCTGATGAGAGTCAGGTGGAAACAGCAAACATGGAACTGAGCAATCCAAAGCAGAGATGCAAGCAACACTGAGTGACTTTCACAGAATTAAAAAAGACTTTGTGCTGAAACCTTTGCTCTGCACCTATTATTAAATTACATTCACTCCTGTCTGCCTGGATAAACAAAGCAATAGTCTTTTCCTAGTATTGCTTTCATGTCTCTCTCTGTTATAGTTCAATTTGCCACTTTAATCTATCCCAGTGTCTCATCTGGCTCAAAATAGGAAAGAATTATTTATAGGCTACAGATACACAGTGTATAACTATTGGAGAAGCCTTTTCAAGGCAGGTATTTGCTGTTCCTCAATTACTTTAAAATGCACACTACTGAAGGTCAAAGCCCATAAATCCTGTTCTGTTACTAGCTGTTGTCTTTACTAAAGAAAATTTTCAGAAACAAACATAAAGCAGCTTAAAACAACTCTTACTGATAGGTTATTTAACCTACCTTTGAAAGCAAAAGTTCAAACAGCTTAGGGAGACCAACAACAACAGGAAGCATTTCAGATCTGCCTGCTGTCAGATAGGTGCTCACCCGAATCACAACTTCTCTTGAGCAGATGTTTTCATCAGACATGAAAAAATACTACTCTGAAGTAGTCTGTGATGTAAAGGAACAGTTCCATCTAGCTTGTCTCCTTAAGGAGGCTTTTGTAGTAATTTGATAATGCCATGTCAGTGACCCAAATGAGGAAAATTTAGTTCAAAGAAAACTCTCCTAACTGTCTAATCAAGAGAGAGACAGACAGAGAGGGAAAGGGGAAAAGCCAGACAAACAATCGTAGTGCATTTAACTAGAGATTGCTTATCATGTATAATGTTTAACACCTGATGAAAGGAAATCCTCTATATTCCAGTGCACAGAAAGCAATGAAGCTCCAAAACCACAAAAACAGAAAACAAGCCACAAAACAAAACCCCCGAAACAATCCGGTAGAATACGTCCCAAGAAAGACACCAAACAACATGCTTCGATGTCAAGTCTAGTTAGACTTTCCTGAAGCAAAGCAAATATTTTGCTGCTTCACTAAACCTTGGGGCAGATAATTCAGTCCTTACATTATAAAAATACTATATAAATTTAGAAATAGGTCATTCAGCTTCCTGAAATATGAGTACATATAAAAATACCACCTTTTCCTCGCATCTGCCACAGCAACCGACTATTATACTGCACATGACAGGATTCATTTTAAATGCATATTTTTGACACTATTTCCATCCCCCCAGGAGTTCTCTGATAGACTGCACTTACTTGTAGCAAAAACCCAAACTTACTGGGTATATAAACTAGATAGAAATGTTAAAAGTCTTGGTGACGAGCGATCCAGAAAATACACACCGTAATGACAGTATTTCTACAGCAATTAGTCAGCTGTCATACTACCTTCTCCACCCAACTTTCAATCACAGTGGAGAATCATAACTAACAGGTCTAACCTAGCTCACAGTCAGGTCCTAAATCATTAATATTCTTCTTCTCTCCCTGCCCCCTTCAGAAAGGGGTTTGCCTGGCAGCTCAGGGCTCACTAGCACGACTGATGGGGCTGCACACAACCCGTCCAGTCTGGGCACGGCTGAACACTTGACCAGTAGGCCAAAAGCTGGGGGAACACAAGAAACAATTTGTGACCCAGTGAAAGAGGGGTCCACAGTCTCCCCAGCAAGAGGGTGGAGCATAAAACAACAGCCCTTGAGCTGTGACCAAACCCTGGGCAGGGAGCAGGCACACTGCACACAGCAGTGCTAATGAGGTAGACAGTCAAAGACTGCTCAAATAACAAACCAGGAGCAGGTCTGTTTGCACTGAACTGCTGCTCAGCTAGAGAAAACCTTACAAAAGATGATCAGGCAACAGAAGAGAGAGAGAGACAAGCTTATTATCATTTTCAGTAAGGAAAATAACAGGCACACGGTATCACTTTACTCTCTGCACTAAAAACCTTGGAAAGGCCCAGCTCTTAGTGATAACATCCCTTAGTGGGAAACATTTGGCAGGAGCTTGGTTGTCTTTCATTTTTCTGCTCTTACTACTTAAAGCTTTGCTTTGTTCACTAAAACAAAGATATTTCACATAAGCCCTGAGGCTTATTCCTTTTCAAAACTGCAGTCATTATTGCTAAAGTGTTACTGAAATACACAGTTTGTTGTCCCGGATTCAGTTTTGATAGGCACAATGTTAGCTCTGGAAATATCTGTCAGTCTGCCAGCATGTAGTAATTCAAGATCTTAAGACAGAACTGCCTGCATATCAAGAAAAAGACATCACTTTTCTGTCAAATCACTGAAGGCATCAGTGTAACTTGGAATCAGACTGGCTCTTTGTGACCTGATGGACTGCGTAATGCTGTGATATGCACAAACCTATCAAGGCAAACAAAATATTTTATTAAACCAGCTGACATAATTGGTTTAACTATGGAGAAAGAAACTCAAACCCAGCCACCTCTGGTTTCAAGTAGAACAGCGAACAGAAATACTGGAAGAATTTTAGTGGCCCAGGAATGATGCTCACCATAGCTGAAGGAAAATATGAGGATGCTGTGACCAGCAAACACAGCACATATTCTTTATCTCATGCAGGAAAGCTAGACATGCTCATTAAAGACAGGCAGGATTCAAGAAACCTGCTTTGTCCTCTTTAATGTGCTATTTTACCTTTCACACTTTGGCATCATCTACTTTCTTTAAAAAAAACCAAACATGAAAAACAACAAACAAAAAACCAACAAACAAACCAAACAAAAATTTTGATCCCCCTCTCAGAAATTTGTTTTAGCATGATACATTGGAATTGTTGTTCGTCCTGTGCATCACTAATTCCTAAAAGAAAAAAGGTACAAAGGTAACAGCACTTCCCTTTGAGACTGTTTAGTATTTTTCCTTTGTAAGTAGGCCTATTAGCTCAAAATTTAAATCTTACTAACTTTAATAATTGTGGTAACATGATTCAATTCTTCTTAGGATGCATAGAAATTCATTTACACATTTTATAAAGTGCAATGATGATGAGCTATAAAAATGTAGCATTTCTTGATCAACTTAATGTATCTTTAGAGGCTTCTGTCTAAGTCCACTCCAGGACATCTTTTTTCAGAATACTTTACAATATTAGTACTCGCATATGTAGCACTACAGCTTTCTTTTAAATATTCTGTAGATTTTTTTTTTTCAGAAGGTTTTTCATATTAAGAGAGCTTGAAACCACAAAAGAGGTGTGTGGTGTTCTAAACAAGGGCAGGGAGTTGTTAGCAGACCAGTGTTAACTCTTTCTAACACCACCTTAGGTTCGAGGCCACAAATTTCTTAACACCCTGTTTCTAAACACAAAATGTGCAAACAAAAATCAGCAATTTAGAAATGCATTGTAGGAAATAACATATAAAGCATCCTGAGGACAATTGTACTACAAGTGCTAATTAATTTTATTATTATTGACAAAAGGTAGGAGTTAGCCAATTCCAAGTTTTCAATAAAAAAAAACCAAAACATCACACCATAAGCCAGCAAGAAGGAAAAAAAGTATACAGAGAACCAGAGAATTATCAAATGGCTTAGCTGCTTGGGCTTGAAGGGACCTTAAAGATCACCCAGTTCCAACCCCCCTGCCATGGGTAGGGACATCTTCCACTAGACCAGGTTGCTCAGAGCCCCATCCAACCTGGCACTGAACACTGCTGAGGTTGGAACACACACAGTTTCTCAGGGCAACCTGAGTCAGTGCCTCACCACCCTCAAAGTAAAGAATTTCTTCTTAATATCTAATCTAAATCTCTCACAGCAATGTGTTCATTTTAAATACAAATTAAAACTATTAAAGCTTTAGCAGGAGCTTCTCCAGGACAGCCAGGAGGATGCCTGCAGCTGTCCTTTTGCCTGGAAACACACATCACCCACGTCCATGTAGGCAGGTGACAGGAACCATGAGTCACAGATGCCATGAACCACACTCTTGGAAGATTCTGCACCACATCTGGTCTTAAATCCATTCATATTTATGTTTGTAATGAACACCTTGACAATGGGAACCAGGAAAGCGGTTCCATGGATCAAGTTTTCTGCAACATTATCTTCATGGCATAGGGAAAAGATGAACTAAAAGAGGCCTAGAAGCAGAGAGATGCGAGATGTGGGAATCCAGATTATAAATCTGAATGACTACATGCAATGGCTTACCTAATTAATAAGAAACAGGAAATTATCAATCACAACAGCTGGGTCAGACAAAAAACAGACAGGCCACAAAAAAGTGAGGGTCTCTGGTTAACAGGGCAGCTCTTGAACAGGAAAGAACTGTAAAGGGGATCCTCTTCCCATCTCAAATAATACAATTCCACCACCATGTCCTCAAGTTCTGAAATTCTGGAGAGGAAGACAAATCCAACTAGGGTTACAACTTGGACGTAGCTGGTAAGCACGAAGCTGCAGAAGTTGCAAACCTCTATTTGGGAAGATCAGAAGGTCCATCTCAGAGTGAGTGACTTCATGTCAGATCTTGCCCTGCCTCTGCCTAGCTACAAACGTACAAAATCTAAAAGCCAGTTCAGAGATTAGCCAAAAAAGGAAAACTGTAAAAAATGTAACTATTACATATAGCCGGAACAAGGAAGACTAAAAGAGTTTTAATGCAGTAAGTTTTATACAAGTCTAGCAAAATATGACATCCCAAGGTAAAAATCTGGCCTGACTCCAGCAATAGAGCTCAGAGTTAATACAAAGCTGCTGAGAACTTTTATGGGTCTCAATAGCAGTTCAATGCTTCCATTGATGGGTCAGAGCTCAAATCCATATTAATTTTCAAATCTGCCAAAGTAATTAAAGAAATTCTTGCTCCCAAGCAATTTGTTACTGTGCTTTCCTGAAGATCAGTAGTTTCCCTGCCAATAAATAAATAAACTTAAAATAATAATAAATCACAGGAGCCCTCTCTGATCCACTTCAGTAGAGCATGATTTTTGTCACAGCAAGTAGTTCACACACTTTGCTTTGGGATGGTCATCACCAGCTGGTGGCCAAGAAAGTGGAAGCAGTGTTATTTTCAATTGATCCAGACAGTTCTGAACAAGATACTCTGTCCCTAATTTTACATTTAGATTCAGGTTGGCACAAGCTAGCAGCTATCTATTTGAATTTAATTAAAAACAAATGAAATGGCCCATGATTAAAAAAAGCTTTAGCTATGCTCTCATTCGCAAGTATTTTTAGAGTTTAAAAGATGGAAGGTTTTAATTAGGATGCCTCAGCAATATGAGAGAATGAATAATTTACACAGAACTTGATTTGAGCTCGGTGAAAGGGTGGTACAACTAAATAATCCATATTTTTGATTTCTAAGTAGTATGCATTTTTTAGTTCAGCTCCAGTCACTGCAAGCAGGCCATAGAGATGGCAGGCAACAACATGAAGAGTTTTATAATGTGTACAAACCAACATTTTGGTTGCTTCATAGCATTCTTGAGGTTGGTTATACTTACTTGAACAGCCACTAACAAGCTGGGTTTTAATTATAGGCTATAAAACAGCAATAAACAGAAGCTTTCACAAGTGATGTAGATTCCCCTCAAACATCTTAATATTAAGAGAGTTCCACCAGTCTTTGCACCCTCTCTCTACTCTCCTTCCAATCCTTCATCAGTTTTGTGCTAGTTTTTAAACTGCTGGCATATTGCATTGGCTTTGCTAGAGCATCAGGAATTATGACACAGAAATAAATCAAACCTGTGGTAAATTATGGTTAGTGCATACAGTGAATTCTGACAATACTTAACAAGTCTTATTTCATGTAACTCTCTTGATGAATTCTGAAAAGGAAAGCAGAACACAGCAATGTCTTAGAAGAAGACACTAAAAAGTTTGTTTTTTTAAAATTAAATGTCTAAAATAACTAAAACAACATATGAAGTTGAAGGAATAATACTGAAAGCTATTTTCTTAGCAGATGGCACTCACACCTACTTCACCCATGCTGACCTACATTTGTTTTTCTTAACTTTTACTAATATTAATCTTTCATTGAATGTGGTTTTTTACAGTTTTGTCACCAAGTGACACTTACAGCATAAAAGGTTTGAGAAACTTATTCAAGAGCATATTTCTAACATTATAAAATACAGAATGCAAAAAAGAGGAAACCACTTTTACAAAGTTCAGGATATAAAATTACACTTGTGACATAAAATTGTCTTCTCAAAGGCTGTTCAACATTGAAACTCTATGCACAAAGTTTTCACCCAGCCTTGACCAGAAAATATGACATTTGCAGACTTTAAAGCATTGTCACAACTCACACTGTCTTGTAGAAAAAAATATACCTGTGCAATACAGGCAGTTAAAACAGAACCATTGAACTGATTTTCATTATTTTGTTCTATGCATTTAATAGGGAAAAGGTAGAAAAATTAAATGTATGTAGAAAATGAGGAGATGGAGGAAAAAATGTGAAAAAAATTACAGTGAATTTAAGTAAATTTAAGTAAAAACCCCATAAGATTTCCATATAAAAATGTACCAAATTATTTCTCCTAACATGTTATACTGTTTTTCTAGTATATGCCATGTTTTGTATGCCATGTTTTTGAGATCAAATCATAAAATATGTCAAAAAATCCAAAAATCTTTAGTGTTGTTGCATCAAAATAAAAAGGATTTACATGGAACATCACATTTAAAAATAAATCTCGAAACGACCAATGGCAGCTGGAAGGCTGACATTTGGAGAAGTTACATTATCAGTGTTTGAATTTGACAGTCTTCTCTTCTGTACTCAAAAAATAAGAAAATCAGTCCACTGTCTGTTCCAGCTGCAAACAAATAACGTGGCTGTGGGAGCTGGCAGTGCCCCAGCTTCTATTCAGACTCTTCTCAAACCTGTTGACTCACCTGACTTCTTGCCAGCCCCACGAAACCCCTCATTGTAATGATTTTCCAGAGTAGGACACTCACACTAACAGTGAGAATAATAAAAGAGGTGTTGTTGAAACTCTTCCCATGTGGTTCTCAGGGTGAGAGAAAATTTCTTCTCTAGAGTGATTTTACAGTATCAGTTAGGCAGATCACAGTGAGGGTGATCACTGCTTCAAGTCAGTGCTGAACAATAAAACACAGTGACAAAACAAGCAGGATCTCCTGCCACACTCCACCGTCACTTGCATCACAAGAGATGATTTTGGGAACAGACTGTTAATCATGTTGAATGGGTATCACACTTTTTAAAGGTGGAAGAAAATACAGTACAGCACAAAACATTTCATGGGGATGTGGTGCTGTATTCTAACTGGTCATTTCAGCCAATTGAATTAAAATACTGCTACAGCCACATGACAGATCCTTTTTGAAGTGCATACATAAAGATGCAAATAATTTATATTTGTGTCAAGTAGAAAAAGTTATTGAATTACTTGGAGAAAAAGACTCTGATCCCTCTCCTTATGTTTTTTTCCTTTTAGCACATTAGGTTTTTGGAAAAGGATTTTGAAAATGGGACAAATGGTAGTCACATGCCAGGCTGTGAA
This sequence comes from Pseudopodoces humilis, assembly GCF_049639895.1. Lineage (NCBI taxonomy): Eukaryota > Metazoa > Chordata > Aves > Passeriformes > Paridae > Pseudopodoces > Pseudopodoces humilis. The sequence continues at coordinate 119,670,456 of NC_142200.1, read as the reverse complement.
CAGCATGCAGTGAAAGCTGATTGCATCCTGGTGCCTCCTAAAACAGCCACCCTAAGCTGAAGTTCATTTCTGCAGTAAAAGCTTTCGCACCTCACATTTTTCTTTCATATAAATGATAGCATCCCCAGAAACAAATTCTGACCTATTACCAATTGCCAATCTATTGAAAATTTCAGTATTATTCCCAAAACTGGAATATAAATTTGCTTCTACTCCCCATGGCATTAGCAACTAATTTTGAAAAGACCGTCATTTGTTCTTACAGATTGTCCATACAAATCCAGCATACAGTGCTTTAAAATAATTAAAGCTTCCAATTAATGCTGCTGCCTTCCACAGAGGAATCTGACTTTATATTCATTTTGCCCGGGGACTTGGCTAATTGCTCAGAGTTCACATCTTTTACCAGGCTGAACAGCTCAGTTTCTCTCTGTCTTCTTTGCCCCATTCTCCATGCCTGGGATACTTTTCTGGAGCTAGGTGAGGACATGGAAAAAGCATTAGGCACTTGGAAGTTAAAACCAGCAGCTTAACCACCTTACACAGTAAATCTAAGAAGCTTAAACTCACCAACAAGTGCATGAATTGTCAAGTTGGATGTTATGCATTAAGCATGAGAAAGCAAATACATGTGACAAATGCATTACTTCCCCTGTGAACATAACGATTCTCAGCTAATGTATCTAAACTAAGTCCCACATTAGTTATGTCTGAAGAAAGCAGCGTGACAATTAACATTTTGTACATAAACAACCACAGTTTTTGAGATTCAGACCCACTTCCAGGGATGCTGCAGACCTGACTTTTCTTCAGCTGAGCAAGCAGAGAGACATTATTTCAACAACATTAATGAGCCTTCATGTGCCCATGGACAGGGTATTTCACAGGTAGCAAATTAAGTAAATCAGGTGAAAGCTAACAGTCCAAACAGAGTTGCCACAACTCATACAAAACTACTAAACAGTCTTCTCTTTGATCTTTCTTTTAACCTACTGAACCAGAACTTCTTTGCTACTGTTAAATAAATAAGTAGCAACAATGCTAGTTTTCACAAACATTTCAGAATACTCTGAAATTCAAACACATGCAGACATATGAATGCTTTTGCAATGGCAATAAAATATTCTTTATAAGGGAAAACACACCTTCCTTACCCTGCACTTTTTATCATGTTACCCCTTGTTCACTCCAGGCTAATGTAAAAAATTTTACTAATTGTCATTTGTGGCAATAGCAGCTTGATGCCATAAGGCCAAAAGGCAATTAAAGGTCACTGCCTATTAGATTACACCAGACTGATGGCAGCACATTTGGAAGCCAAGGCAGAAGCCCCTGAGCTCTGACTCACTGCAGAGACTCAGATCTGGACATTTCACTCAGCATCTGCATGGCTGGGCCTTCTGAGCTGGTCCCTGTACTCAGATCAATCAGCCTGCCCCCTGCCTCAGGTGGGCATCTGGGGAGACTGCAGCCTTCCTCTCTCCCAAATACACCTTCAGCAGCTCTGTTACATTCATCAGGATGAGAACTTCTGCTGCACTTTCCATGGCAAACCCTGTAATTCTTGCTGATCATAGAACTGTTTCACTTCCAATACCTATGCAAAGTAAAGGCATATTGATATTCATGTTTTCTATATATGCATCTGAAGTGATACTAGCACCTTGTTCAAGTGTTAATGATCCCCTTTTAATCAAGTCATAATACACACATTGATTTTTTCCTACGACAATGCCTTTGTGTTTTATATGCACACATCATATCAAGTGCATTACTGTCAGATTTCTGGGCTATAAGTTAAATCAAATGTGATGCACAGTTATGTAACTGAAAAAAACATGAATTTATATTCCCACAGGTGACAACTGAATCACAGAATATTCTGAGTTGGAAGGGACCCACAAGGATCATTGAGTCCAACTCTTCAGTGTTCAGCCTGTACAGCACAGCTGGAACATCCCACACAGAGCCAGACATCCAGGCAAAAGATGGTATTAGTGGTGCCTTAATTTCTTACAAGGTACTATTAAAAAGGCCTCCAACTTAAAACCAAAATCCCATCTCATAAGTAATCCACAAATTCTGTGACCCCACAGGGGGTGGTTTGGTTGGTGATTAACTACAGTCCATGGAAAGGAGGAATTCTTGGAGGATTGTCTCCCATGGGAGGGACCCCACACTGGAGCAGGGCAAGAGAGGGAGGAGTCCTTCCCCTGAGGAGAAGAGAGCAGCAGAGACAACCTGTGATGATGTGACTACAGCCCTCATTCCTCACTCCCTGTTCACTGGGAGGAAGGAAGTAGATTTGGAAGCTAAGCCCAGAAAGGAGACATGAAGGGAAGGTGTTTTAAGATTTATTTCTCATTATCCTATATTTGACAGGCACTAAGTTACATTAATTTCCCTCAGTCAAGACTGTTTTGCCCATGACAGCAATTGCTGAGTGATCTCTCTGTGTACTTATCTTGAGCCATGGGCATTTCATTATATTTTCTCAGCCCCATCCAGCTGAGAGGAGTGACAGAGTGGCTTAGGTGGGCACCTGGTGTCAACACACCCATTGTGGCAGTCCCTGCACCCTGGTTACCTGCACTTCTTTACCAAGGACTTTGCAAATACAGGAGAGATTGAGATTTCACAACTTGCAGGGGAAGCTAGTTGCAGCAGGAGATGCTGAATCATGCCCTTAGCAGCTGTTACTTAGCTATCACCACCTCTTAATTAGTGGTTTCTTTTAGATTTCCTCAATAGTTATATGGCACTGAAAAAAAATCACAAAATAACAAAAAGAGGGAAAAAAAGACAAGCCAACAAACAAAAAACCCAGAAAATTCAAGCTTGAAACATAAACCATATGGAAAAATGTTAAAGGTGAAGTACAAACTATAATTTGGCAAGATAGAACAAACAGACAACTGCTGGCATAGAAAATGTTTATTTTATACTACCCTCATGACAAATCAAAATCCATTGAACTTTTAAGCTCTAAATTTTGCAGCCTGTCTCACTCCATACAGTGGAAAATCCAATTTCCTTTGGAGTTCCAAAGCTTGAACTAAACAATGAATGCTTTTTCTGTTTCTCCTGAAACAAAGGTTTTCCCCCAAAAGCTGCTGGCCAGATGGTAACTAGAAAAAGCTAGTTTATAAGGTACATTTTACTTTGCTAACTACCTATTACTATGATTTTGCCCAGTGATGGCAAAAATAAAAGCAGGCTGGGAGTGGCACATGGCTCATCACAATGTGTTAAAAACAACGATAACAGTTTAAAACTTTAGAAGCGAAGAAATGTTGCCTAATAAAAGCTGGCATCAAAAAAATCCCACACAAAGGGACAGGGCCATTCTCCAGTCCTCCTTATCACCAATACCAAATTCTATTGGTGTCCCTCAACCAGAAACACAGAGCTTTTTCATGGTCACCACAGTGAGTTCTGCTGCCTCTGGACCATTAACACAGCTGAGAATTTCTACATTTTAGCTCATGTAAGAGCCCCCAGGAATTATTTCTTTTTGTGGCATTTGACATCTTGTTAGAAGTTCCGAACAAATCCTGTGCTACAGAAAGACTAGTATCAATATTTTGATTCAGCCTTTATTATTAGCCTTCTAAAGTAGAATAATAACTTGAGTTTCTTTGATTTTTCTTAAAGCGTAATTCCTGCTGTTTAAAATAAAGTACAGCTTGAAGTACATTCAAACACACCTGTGGACAGTCATCAAATTTTTGAGATATTTAAGCACTGGAAGTAAACTCCAGGGGACAAATGTTCCACAGGCAAAGCTTAAGGGGAAAAAAATAAATAAAATTTTTGCTACTTTTCAAGGTAAAACATCATATGAAATCTGGTCTTAGATCAAAAACTTCCTTTCCTTTAATAAATTGCCATTCTGCAAAGATCCAGCAGCAGAGCCCAGGTCTCCTCCAGATCTGGAGACAGAAGTCACCTGGATGTCCCTCAAGGGAAGAACAGTGAAAGTCGCAGTAAAAACACTGCTGGCACTGAAGGCTTCTTAAAGCTTTTTCATCATCAATTTATTTTCATCATTGCTCTGATGCTCATTATTGTGTCAGTGTGTTTTACTCCCTGTCAGGTGACACCTTTCCTGGTTTTCTCTCAGAATGTTAATGTTCTTGAAACATAAGTTGATGTGAGAATGTATTTATATTCTGAAAAGTTCTTGCTGTGGTTTGATCATTAAAAAGCATGTGTCGCCCCAACAGACATTTTGTGTGTGAGATGCATAAATTTGGGTAACTTTAAAAAGCACATTAAAAAAATACCGCAAATTTTACATTTTCATTAAAAACATCTGTTTATTCATCACTATTGATAATAACACTTCATCAGGTTTGACCATTTTTCATCCCTCATACATGGTTTGATAAGAAGTGCAACAAAAAAATCTATGACATTACATTCTTGGTCAAACACACAAGGATAAAATAAGATTAAAACACATTAATGTAATAGAAGCCCATTGACTGAATCTGAAGAAGCCACTGAACTTTATACACATAGCTCAAAAAAATTATACTGTTAACATTGTACTCAGTCCTTAAAGTAATCTTTATTTCTCCTTGAGAAGTAATTACTTCAATAATCATAATATTTTACATATCTGCTTAATAGGAAGCTTCTTCCAACCTAAAGAAACAATGTCATTTTAATTTTGTCTTCAAATGCCTGGTGCTATGAGAACCTGCCTTATGAATTAAAACAGGAATATGACCCTTTCTCTGAAGGAAATGTGAGTATAAGGCATATAAACTAGGAATTGGTGAATAACCAACAGCCACTAGAGGCCAAAGCCATACCTCATTCACTATTATACACAGCAGGATTGGGGATTCAGTCTCATACCTTCATTACCACTCCAGAGGAGCCCACCAACAACTGCAACCTTCTCTTCCACTCTCCTGCAATTTGCACACAAAGCCTTTGCAGTGGTACAACTGCAAAGAGGGGCCCCGAAGCTATACAACTACACAGCTATACAGCTGTGGGTCTTCACTTCTAAGGCCACCTTAGAAGCATGACAAATTTTCTGCCTTCTGATCTGTCTGTGGCTTTATTTCTATTCTTCAGCTGATGGACAAATAAAGAAATTACCAGAGGTTCCATAAGCAAAGGACAGGAAAAACTTACCTCATCTTTTTTCAAAAAGATAAGGCTGGCAGAAGCACGTGCTCAAGCACATGCTGCAAGACAAGATGGCCTCTTAGAGCTACTCTTAAAAGAAGAGGCAAGCTCTTTTGGCTTCTCCAAGCAAAAAAAATTATGTACATTACAGGACTGAGTTCATGAAAAGTATATGCTTCTGCTCAGTGAGGGTGTGATCAAAACATTTTCACTGGTAAGAATTATGGACTATCTGTATCACTTTCTGTAAGCAGAATGAGGAATCCCACTTCGTAAAATCCTCACTGTAATGTCAGTAAGAAGGCAACTTTTTCCCACTGCTAAAATGGGAAGGGTGACCCAGGTGATTGTCTCTGGAACAAGCAGACACACAGCAGCCGCTACTTTTCTCTGCATTTAAGCGTAAGGAATCTGACGTTTCCATAACGTAAGACAAGACTCGTGATCTTCTAAATTACCTTTGCCTATGCTAATTAGCTATTTCAAGCACTTAGAGTTCATAGTCTCTGTCAAAGTAGGAAGCAGTAACTACTAAAAAGACCTGACTTTTCCTGTGTGTGCCACTCTGTCCCTAATCCAGGGAGAATGGCCTGTCACCTTGGCACCACAGGGCCCAGGAGTTCACAGCCTTGTCGCACCACCTCAAGCCAAACATGAGCCTGACAGCATTTACAAGCAAAAACTTGCCCTAAAAGATGCATTTAAATTATAAATATTATCATGCTGTATTAATGAAACCATGCCTGTATATTTCATCCACCTTTTCGTAATTTCACAAGCACTTATTTTCTACTGAAACAAGTCTTAAAATTTACTTTATTCTGAGATCATAAAAAATCAGCAGTCTGCTCATTTCAAACAGCTCCTCTGTCTAAGCAGGTGTTTTCTGTTTTAGATTAAAGTATCTATGACTAAATCTAAAAAAAACCAAATTATGTTTCCAAGAGGTAGGTAACCTGCTTATTCACCCCTCCCAACCACAGATGCTATCCATGGTACTTAGATGTAACAGTTTGTTTTGGTCTTAAAAAATGACAAAAGCAGTTTCAATAGCAACTAATAAAACAAGAAGTTAACAAACAGCCTTTTTCTTCCCTTCATTTTTTTTTTTTTTTTGTAGGAGGCTTACCTGTGCTACTATTCACAGGACAAGTAAGTACAAATACTCATAGCTAATTCCAAAAGAAACACATATGAGAGAAGTGGCTTGAATTTATAGTCCTGAGCTTGTACACAAAAGCTAGGGTTATACATTAGTTATTTTTGCATTTACATGCATGCTAAGATTTGGCCTCTTTTTCCTTCAGAGGAAGTACGAAATGTCATATTTTAACATAGAATTTTGTTCTGTATGAAGAGTTTTTCATATAGGACTATTAATAAGGAGCCAGCAGAGAGCACTGAGCTGCCAATATTCAGCTTAGTAAATCGAATTAAATACCTTTCAGAAGTGAGATAAAACCAAATAGTCAATGTATATAATATTTGTACCAAAGAACCCAACTTGGAATTTTAGATTGGCAAAACTAGTAGAAAGTACTTAATACCAGAATACATAAGGATTCCATGAAGTGTCTCTTAAAAAATTTTGTGGACTGAGGATCACTTCTTTCACTGTGTTTTTCTGTGTTCAGGAAAGCAGTAAAGAATTCCAAAGGTTCAATGACATATGGAAGTTGCTTCTGTAACAGCCATAGATTCAACTCTCAAGCTTGTAAAAATGAATTTAAGATAGCCACTTAAAGGTGAATTCACTTGGAACACCAACTACTGTTTCTTTCCTTTTTCAAAAGATACAGAGCTATTGAGTGAAATTATACCATGTGCCAAAGTAAGATTTAATGTATCTCAAAAAACAGGGTGTTACAAAGTATTAATGCATTCCGAGAACATACAACAGGATTGTACTATGTCAGGATGAAAATGGAAGTTTTATTGTTAAGATAAATCCCAATTACCATTTCAGTCTTCTGCTGCCGCTATTAGAGGAGCAATGAAAAATTCCCTTTTCATAACTGCTCAAATGCTGTCCATTTTTCATCCCTGTAAATCTACCACCCTTGCTATCAAAGTTCCCTTTCAATGGGGAACACTAGAAAGACTAGGACAAGCAGATAAGGTCTTACCCAGAGTTTTCCTGCATGACCCCATGTAAAATCACAAACAAATCTGTTCCGCAGGAACCCTCTCTGTAAATAAAGCTGCCACGTGCTGCACACTGGGGTGGGGCAGATCTATGGTGCTTTCTGCCTCATACAGAAATGTTTTGAAATCCATTAGGCAATCACAAAACTTTGGTTTGCTACTTAAACATAGAACTTCCCAACTTTATCAGCAAACTGTTTTGTAATAGTGCTGATAAACTCCACTATCTTCATAGGCAAAAGGTTCCTACAGCAACTGGGCACCTCCCATTGGAGCAGTAGGGCAGTACCTGTCAACAGAAATAACCAAGTGAAAAGCTTTTCCCCTCCTTGCTCTCCTCTGCTGACACCTTTACAGCTTGTAATTCAGAGAAACTGAAAACATATGTGGTTTTTAACGTGCTTTACAGCAGTCACATCTAGCAAAGATTGTGCCTGCTCCATACTTCAGTTCTCATGGCTCATCTCCAGCTTTCCAGAAGAAAGCAAGTTCCTACTGGGCATCATAGAGCTAGTGATACTTTTTACACTCTCACAAGAGAAACAGAGATTCAGCCTAAAAATTCACCAAGTTTAAAGCAGTGATTAAGCTTACACAAACACAGGTACAAGTACAATAAGAAATAAGTGCAAACAGCAGTGCTATATTCTGGCTTACAAGTATAAGATACATGTAAGTCTGTCAAGACAGACTTTAAAAACATCAGTTTATATACAGGACAGTTAGAACTGCACAGCTCAGAACAGCCAGCCTTCCAAAACTGCAATCAAATATGTAAAATACATGCACATGAGGCCTACAACATCCTAACCATCCTATATGCTCTAGAATACTAATCTAGTGACCACAGGTTTAAAAGGACAAGAATATACATATTTATACACAGACACATATACAAGCATTAAGAAGTTGTATTTGAACTTTCTGGCATCTCATCATCAATGTTCCTACACCAAAAGAGAAATTGTTAAGCATTCAGAATGCATTGTGACTACATTTGCATACTATTAGAAAAGACAAAATACCCAAGTGCCATGACTGGAAATATGACTCAGGACAGAATTTTCTCCTAATGCTAAATCTCACAATTAGTGAACACTCAGGTGAAAAAACACACCAGCAGGACAAGAAGTTTTTCACTGTCACTGATAACTCAATCTCAACCTTGCTCAAGTCCTGTATTTGGCTGCAGTCTAGAGATATTATTTCAGAATGAGACACAAACCACACAGTCCAATGGTGCAATGGGTGAGAGTTCCCCCTTCCTGACTTGGTGGGTGATCGGTGGAAACCCTAAAGCCTTAGACTGAAGGGAACCCAAACACAGTACAACTCAACAAATGTTTTTTTTTCCCTATTTCCCTCAAAAGTAACACAGCTTTGAGGTATTTTTGAACAATTACCCTTGTCTCAGCAGAATAAAAGGTTAGAACAACTTTGGGTTTACCTATTCTATCTCCTTGTTACTTCCTTCTATTCTTCTAGACACCTAATTAAGCACAATATCTTACCCCAGAAGGGGACTGAACAGCTGCCCCTTCACAGCTATACTGTAGTCCTCTTCCATTCTCCACTGATTCTTCATATGAAATGATTCTTCATACCAGGAAGCTTTTACACAGCTTCCTTGATCTTGCTCTCTAGGCTAAAACAGGCTCCCCACTATTTTAACCTCTGCTTGCCCAGAAGGAGGGTAAGACAGCTGTGATAGAAGGATGACTGACTTACAGTGAGTGGGTAGCATCACTGCCACTAGGAAGAATACAAATCTCTTCTCTTGCAGAAGTGAAAATATGAGCTAGTACCATTAGACAAGATGTGGCAAGCTCACATGAGTCTTGTGTTGGATCTGAAAAACAAACCAAAAGAATCAGATGAGAAATAAAACTTCCTGCTGCATCATCCTTTCGTTCCTGAGAAGCACAAGGGAAGTAACAAGTAGAATATAGGAGTATCTGAACATTTTTCTGCCTTGTTTTTTTGTGCAGTCTCCCCTCCCAAAATATTTCCCTAATATACAGTATCTACAGCTGACATTGTTTTCTGAAAGATAAGCATTAAAAAGCCAGGTTAGCCACATTCTCCCGTATAACTAAGCAACTTGAGTTTTAGTCTACTAATACAGTCTGAAAGCAATGCATTTTGCAACAGAAACCCTTCCTGCTCTGAAGACCCAGAACTCTGCACAAATGTGTAACTCTACTGAGGCTGTGGGGAACCCACCCAAACATCCTGTCAGCACAAAACAAGAAAGAAGAATCCTGAACAGAAATAGATGCCAGGGTACTACACTCCTTGACACACTTGTATCATTATTCAGCTGTTGCTTTAAAGCAACTAACACAGGGTTTTGACATTTAGTCAAATGCACTTTTTCTGAGGACAATCCAATTTTACAGTTCTAGCAGCCTGCAGGACTTCCCTGTACAACGTGAACGCTACCAAACAGAAATGGCTTATGACAAAGTTTAACGTGCTCCATTTGAGCCAAAAAGGGACAATGGTTTAGTCTGCCTTTATATTCATGGACTGCACGGTCCTTCATTCCAATTATTAGATTTGGATTTCTATTGCACCGAGTCAGTTACCATATCAGCTGGATGATGAATTTTCCAATAGTCTGCAATCAATCAGCCCCAGATTAACCAGTGTCTGAGTACCACATACGGTTTATAGGAACCAGCACATTGTTAAGCTTTCTCCAATGCTGAGGCTTTCCTGATCTTTCTTCAAAATCAATATGAGAAACAGAATTCCTCAGATTACTTGTGATAAGTTTTGAATTTAGATTCCTATTACAATTTAACTTTTTCTTAGCAATTACTTCTACATGCTGTCATAGACTACAGCTTTAATTCAGTAATGAAATCAAATTCTTCTGCATTTCTTGAATTGACATTACTGCCCTTATTTAATATTATTCTTACAGTCTTAGCATATTTTCCAAGGAAAGAAGAAATTCTTTTCCCTGTTTTCAACTCAAGAGTTTTGAGCTATACTTTTGCCTTCTCCTAACAGCTGTCTACATTTAATATCTCCTAATTTTACACTCAATTTCTCGCTTCTTCTATATCGATTCCTAAAAATGCCACTGTCCCCATCTGGTTTGTAGTTTAAACATCTGTGATTTAATTTTAGGGTAGTTCAACTCATGAACTTGTGCATTTTTAATCATCTAAGTATTAAGGGTGGAAGTTTTTTAAACTAGAGTAAGAAAGAACACTTGATGTGTTAACTTTGATATTTTTGATTAATCTAAGGTTCTTTCATTGTACTGCCTTTTAAGATTAGAATCCTAAAATAGCTATTAATATAAAAGCCTATTGACATTTTTAGCCTGTAGGAACATGCAGTGGGCAGAGGCAGCTGAAATAACAACATATTTGAGCAATGAACCAGCTTTATGATTTTATTACTCAGACTTTCCCAAATCTATGGCTGGCATTTTTCCCAGTAACTCAAAAATTAAGCTGTTCTACATTTGAAACTTCCAACCAATCATATATTAAAAACTTCTCATGGTTAAGGCAACAGAATAACCTTATAAAAAGCTTTTGAAAAAAACGCAATGAGGTAGATCTGAAAATTTTGTCTTTAATTCTGTGCTATTTGCATGAAAAACACAAGAAAAACAGGAAAAAAAAATCTGATATAGGCTACAAAGAACTATGTTAGTTACTTGGAGTATATTACATATCATATTGAAGTAACAGGGACCCCAGAAGGACCTTAAAGGAAAGGGACAGATATAAAGAGACACAACCTGAGCATCCTTCACTGGACACTTTAGGCCATCAGCAGTTTAGGAAGCCAATGGTTGTATCAACCACTTAGTCACCCCATAAAGCCAAGTCATGTCTTTGTTGTTCCACAATCTTTCCACATTTTTGCACAAACATCAAGTTTTCCTCCTTCCAAAAGGAGGAAATTTCCCCCACAATTTACTGGTCTCAAGAGATCTCTTCTGATCAGTGAGCATTTGTATGATTACGTTTCTGAATATTTTGCAACACCGCTACACAATTTCTAAAATCATCTGGGAAATCCAGATAAGCTCAATGGCACTGTTGATTAATTTATAATTTTTTTTTGTGTCTGTGTAATAGGAAAGTAACCTACAGTTGTACAGACATACAAGCATTCGACATCAGAAATTTTCTAGAGTCTGATGCACTGGTAGAGAAGGATAAACTGAGCAATAAACATATCTCACAGTGGATGACTATAGCTCATGTGAGCATCATAGAGGGATGTTCATTTAATGCAGAACTGAGAAAATTAATTATCTGGTACCCAAGGGAAAAAAAAAGAATGAACATGCAGTAACTGACCTTTCAACAATTCTACAGCAATTGATTAAGCTGTTTTGTACTCTATTGGTCCTAAGGAAGCTATGCATTTCTGACTATTTCCAGAAGAGCCTACCAGAAGTGTAGCAAAGACTCAGTCTGGCAATAGAGTGCAATTTGGTGCAAGTCTGCATCAAGCAGAACTGGGCCCTTGGGGAGGAACCAGCTAATTCTCCCCCATCTCAAAGTTGGCCATTTATCCCCACAGCAAGTTCTACTAAAGCCAGTATCAACATGACTGCAGACAGAAATTAGAGTGGAAAGTTAATCCAATTAATAACTAAAGAGGGAAAAAGCCAAATCTTTAGCCATAGTGTTTGCAGAGTCATTTCACTGCACCCACATGCTGCAAGCATAAAGATGATGAAAAGAGCAAACCAGGCACCTGCTGACTTTCAAAGGCCACATGGGACTATGGGGTTTACACTGAAAATGGAAGTAGGAACAAAGCAGGAACAGTAAGAAAGCAAATATCTTCTCCAAAACGACCTGCACCAGTGTCCTGGGTTGATGATGTTAAATTGTATCCCCATTCGTCCACCTAACCCAGACACAGGTTTTGTATTCTTAAAATTCCATCTGAGAGTAAAAGTGAGTGGAAAAGAAGCACCGAGTCTGTTATCAGAGACTGCACTTGCTCCCCCCGCATCGGGAGTTTTGACTACAGCACAGACAGACAACAAGGCACAGATCGCCTTGGCTTTCCAACTAGCCGGAGCAGAGAGGTCTTCCTGGACTGTTTTCTTTCCCTTTTTTGAAACGAATCAAACCTGCTCTGGACTGGGGACTCGGGGGAGCACCGGGAGCTTGCACCCGTGGACTACCGGGAGCCCAGCCTGGGCAGCGGCATTTTCCAGCGCCAGAGGGACTGATAACAGAGCGAACACCCACAGGAAAGAGACCCTCTGAAGTCTGTCATCTCTTCTGAAGGGCGAGAGGTTTTGTAATTTGATATAGTTCATTCTTGTGCTGGGTAGTGCTGTGCCTGTGAAATAAACAGGTTTTTTCCACTTCTCTCAGAGAAATCTCTTCCCGAACCGGTTGGGGGGTGGGAGAAAAGGGCCACGTGGGTTTGCTTCCCGGGGGGAGCCCCATTGGAGGTTTTCTCCCAAATTTGCCCTAAACCAGGACAACCAGACACCTTCTAAAATGCAGAATTTAGTGAATGTAAGCAGAAGTTAACAGTAACGCCAAGTCTGACTGAAATCAAACATTAAAATCTTACCGTTTGCCTGATGGATAAGCTAGTCTCAAGTGTCATTATACAGTGCTAGCTTTAATTGCTCCCAGCTAAATATAGCTTTCAGAATTTAATAGCTCCCCCTCAGATTTTCTGTCTTTCAAGGAGGGAAAAATCTTCTCGTTAGGAAAAGCACACAGGCATACACAGTGGCATGTTACCACAGCAAAGCAGGAAGCAAACCATTAAGATGATTACATTAGTCTCCAACACTCATTCAGAACTCCTGTTTTTCAAGAGACCAAATGTTTCCCCATTCCACCACTCTGGTTCCAGTTACAGCAGGTGATGGAAGCACGCATACCTTTTCAAACTAAGCCATTTTGCTCCTTTTTAAGCAGACTGCAAATCTTGCTTGCCCTGTGCTTCCAGTCAGAGATGTTGTCTTTGTCAGAAAGCTGCTGCGGTGCCCGCACACTTCTTCCTGTGCCACCACCTCGCTGGGCACCACGGGGCAGGAAGAGGAACAAGGCTACACACTCAGACACAGCCTGCCCCTTCCCTGCAGCCACTGCACTGGCACAACTTACACAAGAGGGTCCAAAATCTGCTGGAACAGCTGAGACTGCAGCACTCTGATAAAGGCATGAAACAAATTCTCTCTTCTGCCTTCTAACACCCAATAAAGATCTCAAAAAATGTGACGAAAAGTTCCATATAGCAAGCTTCATTTTCCCCTCTCCAAGCTGATAACGGGTTTCACTCAGAAAATTTGGCTGAGACCTAGAAATGTGCTCTACAAAGTCAGCATTTCTGTTCACCTTCATTTTAGAGGTCATTATGTAATTAAAGTGCTCACAGTTTTTCTACAGTCCATGGAGTTAAATTAAAAGTAACAATGACAAGTCTTCCCACTTTCCCTCAGGCTAGAACTCAAAATTTTGTTCTCTCCCCTCCAAACCATCACCTGACCACCTTACTATTTTCTTTCTGGTTTCATTCATCCCCTTCTCCTTTACTGAGTGGAGAAAAGAAGGATGATGCTACTTAAGGAAAATAAAGTATTTACAAGACTTTATGAATCACCAAATGCCACATTACCTGACCCTTCAGTTCAGCTGTAAAATTCCAGGATTGCCTGTGTTAGAGCTGTGCAAGCACTTTAGAAACACTGCCTGGAGGGCTGCCAAGAAGTACCTACCACACTGAACAAGACCAAAGGTGGTATGCCACTGATTTCCTGCCCTCTGACCTACCATTTCTGAGGTACAGACCAGGCTGAATGAAACAGGCTAAAGGAACTATGTCTGTTTGATGTTTAAGAGAGGTTTGAGAGCAAGCCTCCTGACATGCAATGTTCTGCATTGGGACATCTATGCTCTACTGCTAGCTGAGCTGCCCCAGAACACAAAGGCTCCCCAGGGTCAGTGCAGGTGCAGACTTCATTTACCAATTTCTGGTGAAGTACAAAGTCATGACACTCATTCCCATTAAGATTTTTCTTTCTGAAGTAACAAATCAAAGTGTGGATAAATAGCATCAAAAATAGGGATGAGTACTGGAGGCACTTTGTATACCGGGTCTGGTTACTCTTATAGAACTTGTTTTTATTTTAAAACTCTGCCAATCACAACAGACTACTTAGAACAAATGAAGGTTAAGAAAACCCACAGTGTACAAAAAACATCATGCATGTACTGTGGATAAATATAGTCTTAGTGCTGTGTGTTAGCTGCTGTGAATCAGAGCTCAGTGCCCTCCACAGGGCTCTTCCGAGTTGAGCTGTTCCGCTGTCAGGCAGCAGCGAGCAGACAGGCAGGGCAGGCAGGCTGTCAGCCAGGGCTGCACAAGTCCTGAGCACCAAGCAGCCTCTCACCCTCTTCCCACACCTGAAATCCATCACCATGTGAGGTGCAGTGAGTACAGACACACCACACGATGCCTTTTAAGAAATCAGCAGAAAATCCCACGCAAGTGAAAGGAGGGAGGAACAGTGGAGATCAGCCAATACAACTGCAGCGTCAGACCAGAAAGAAAGCACCCAGCTACGGTGGACAGACACATAATGCTTCTAAATCTGGATCTGGGGATTAACAGGAGAGAAAAGATACCAGAAAAAGGTAATTTGTTTTCTTGCCATCCATCATACTAAAGAGATTTTGCCCTCCTCTCCAAAATTAGAACACCTACAGTGTAACTCCTTCCCCTCTTACGAGTTATGTGTATATAAAGAAAGCCACACACAAAAATAAAAGACATTATCGGCCTCAGGTCAGGACAATTGTGGCCTAAATATTCACAAAACTGTCATGAAAGCATTAATTCAAAAGCAATCACATTAAAACAACAGATCCATCAGAGTAAATATATAACATCTACCAGAATAAATATATACCATCCTACAGAAGCACCAACCTAATCAGTAAGTTTATTCAGAAGCATTTTCTTGAAAAGAAAAAAAATAAAAAAAAAGATCAGTCAAGATGTTGACAAATTCCAGAATCTATTTATTTACCAGATGTTTTTCTCTACATCTGATGACCTGCAAATTTGCCTTACTGTAGCAATAGTTGCTGATAAACCCTGGCAACATCTACATCTACTACTGTATTTATGATTGAAAGAAAATGACATAACTACTTTCAGTTAATTATTTATACTCTCTTAAATGCAACATGAGGGTTTTTTTTATGTTTATAAAATATAAAAAGGCACATTTAAGTGAGCAGTTTCACATATACTGGCTTTCTCCTTCTCCCTTGCTCTTTATGTAGTTCCCTGCTGATTCAAAGCTATATTCTATCTGGGTGTTCAAGGTTACTTAAGGAGGGGGGACAGACTCTAGAGATTATTTATATGGCAGGACTTCAAACAATTGATCCAGCTCAAGTGACCTGATAAAGAGGCATTAAAATAATGAGAGAGAAAGATGGGTGAAACACTGCAGCATTTCAGAGTCACTCAGCAGGACTCTCCTGCTCAAGGACTCTCAATTATGACACAAGGACACTGACCATGAAGGACAAGGTGACACACCCAGGGAGGGTGTTACAGATGAAAGTGAGAAGTGAGAGTTGTTGGGCACCCACACAACCTCTACATCCAACCCCTATGCACAAGTAAAGGAAAATGAGAATGTGACCAAGAAGGACTCTTATCTCTGATGTTTGATACAGGGCTGAAAGTCCTAGCACTGATTAGAACAGGGTTCAGGTAGACAAGTAGTCTGCCTGGGTAAACAGGCATGACGAGATAAAACATTCTAAAGTATTTGTGTACTTACAAAAAACAGGCCTCCACTGCAATACTAATACACCTGAACTAAATACAAGATTAAATATCATAGGGACAACAGCATCTTAGTGGCTAAAGCATAATGAAATGTACATACTATTCAAAAAAAGCCCATAGAGGCAGGGGGTGTTCAAGCATACACTACTTAATATTGTGATACATTAAAAAAAAAAAATCCCAAACACACCATTGCAAAAGAATTTATGGAATCTGAGCAAAAAAAAAATAAAAAACACCAAACCAAAACCAAGCACACTTAAAAAAGACAGCCTTGTTCAAAGTCTGCAGTAGATTGCTACAGACTTTATTACAATAAAAAATATCCCAGTAAGTTGGGCATTACAAGACATTAACTTCTGACTCATATGAAGTTTAAGTAGTCAGGTAGATTGAGGAGTTCAGACTCTCTGAATTGAAAATGCTGAGTTGCTGCTTCATTAAATGTGCATAAACAGATCTGGAAATGCCTCATGGGATGCAGCATGCAGTAGAAAACTTGAAAGATGAAATAGGCCAGACTAGATAAGCACACCACCACAGCTCCCAAAAGGCAGAGAAGAAGTTGATTAAAGAAGTTGCACCTCAGATGTTAAAGTATAAAGGAATAAAGTTAGAGCTTAAAAAAATTTTGATTTAAAAGATATCAGAAACTAAATTTTTCAGCAACACATACAAACTATGAAGTAGAGCCCTGGAAGTGAAAATTTCTTAATAAAGAAACAAGTCTAGGATGTTGACCACAAACAGACTTGGAAACTACCAAAACCAGCATGAAATTAAAAGTAATATCTTCCTGAGCATGTGTGAAGAAAAACACATCAAATCACTAAAAGATTTCTGAAAAAAAATAAAATAAAAAGCTGATTAAATTGTACATAGAGCTGCAAACAAAACTTTCATGTATTCTCAAGCTTTTGCATCTACTTCACCTCTAGCCAATAAAATAATTTAAAACCTATAATGTGTATTTCTAAAGCAGACAAAAAAAAAAAACCCAGTTGGAGATATTTTCTGATAGCAGGACAGCAAACAGAATACCTGTCTTCAGAGTTGAAGCTGAGGGGAAAAAAGCAAAATTACATCAGCCCTACTACAATCAGTACCATGCAGACAGTAGTAACAGAGTAACTTTTTACAAAGAATTGAAAACAGACCGGAGAAATCTTAGATCTCATCTGGACTTGACAACAGCTGCATTAAAAAAAAAGTTAGTAATGGTGTTAATTGGTCAAAGATTTCAGAAGTGACTGGCCACAGACAATAAAAAATTATCAGTCTGGACATGGATCACCAGAAGAAGTTGTCAAGAATTATTAATTAGAGCTAGTTTTAGTTAATAGTCCTACTACTGGCAAGGGAATGGAGGAGTCTACTAAAAGTTGCTGCTGACAAAAGGTAGAGAGGCACATCTGATGCACTGAGCAAGTAGGACAGCAGGTGAGAGGAGCCACTTGAACAGAAGCAGTGACAGCCATTCATCAGCCCTGGAGGCAAGGAGTGAGCCAAGCACAAATTCTGCTGAGACAGAGGGAAGTGACCAAGGAAAGTACTCACATGCATGGAATACATGTCTGATCAACTCATTACCAAATTGATGAAGGTATGAAAAGAGAAAAGAGCTACCCATGACTTAAATGAAGGCATTTTCTACAGAGCCATATAGGGAAACATGAAAAAAAAAAGGCACTGCCAATAGCTAATCTGGTCAGAAAACTCAAAAATAGCACCTAAGACACATGTGAGATATATGTAAGTTTATGCAAGGAAGATTGACAAGAATAGACAAGAAACTGGCAAGAATATTGTCCTGAAATGAACACCATGAGCATCTCTAATCAGCTATATCACAAGATTCCCTGCATCTCTTCAAGTCTAAATGCAAACCTCCTAAAATGACAGGGGCAAAGAGAGTGTCCCCTACACAAAGAGAAAACCACTTTACAAAGGGTGCACATGCTCTTTTAAATACCAACTTTATCCAGCTGGGCATACAAACTGATTGTGGGTACTTTTAGCCAGAATCCTGGAATAAAATTTTAGTCCAAGCACGTAACCTTTTAAACAATTTGTTAATGAGACAAGCTTTGACTACTTTATGATGATGCTTGGGAACTTTACAAAAAGGAATATACAAATGCATTGACTGCAGCAAATACTGAACATGAGAATCCAGGAACTCTCTTCCAGTCATATTATGTGTCAGTACAGCCACCTTCAGCAAGGAAGTCCTTATATACCACTTGCCAATGTTACTATCGCTGATTTAATCTGGGCTGAAAACTGACCTTGCCTTAATACTCTTAGGTTTCCATTAATAAAAAGAAATTACTTCATCTTTACTCGCTTACACGTATTTCTTCTGTGCAAAGTTTTTGTGTTTTCATGGGGGTTTTTTTAAGGAAGATAATTTTTAAAAGTGGCAGATTAAGGAAATGGTATGTTTTAGAATCTATGTTTAGGCTACCAGTCATAGGTAGCTTCAATTACACCAATTCTGACAATGAAAGTTACACCTATTTTCTTCTTGATTTGATGTCAATGCTTTGCATGTCCTTGCCTTTCCAAAGACAACTACAGCCCCCAGAGTTCTGGGACTCGGAGAAACCAGCACTTCAGAATCGCACTGCAAGGAGGAACTAGGAGATTAGAACAACTCCCTTCTTCAAAGTCAATCTGAGCACAAATCTAACCTACCCATGCCTTGCAATTTTTGTTTGCACTCCTCCTACACTTTGCAAAGCATTTTTGCATGCAAATGTGTCAGTGGCATTCAAAGACTGGGCAAAACAGTTTCATAAAATGACTTGGCTGTATTTACTCAAAACACCCTCATGATTTTCAAGGGCCAAAAAAACCCACAAGGAAATAAAAAAGCAGTCGGTAAACCAGAATAAAAAGAGAAGAATTTAAGTTTTGTACATTAATATTTAAGAAAAAATATAAAATCCTAATTTCCTGCCCTTCATCCCTTGTTCCATTACAGAATACCACCCTTCCTCTCAGCTGTAAGTGCATAATGCTGGGCTACTGTAAGACATGATTTTATCAATAAATTAGTGTACAACAAATGCACAGCCTATACCATCTCTCTTCTTAAGTAAGCCATCACAAGGTAGATCAAGTAGCAATGCACTTGCAGAGTGTCGAGTAATGATATTAAGAAAGAAAATCCCTCAAGAATTCTAGTTCTCTAAGACGTGAGTGCTGGGAAACAGGCCACAGTGAGAAAGGGATTGCATCTTTCTAATGGTCAGGAGACAAACTTTTTTTTCTTTTTAGCTTAGAACACAACATTCACTTAACAGCAAGCAAATATGAACCTTTTGTAGAAGAGCTCTGGAGACTGAACTACTATTTAAATTTGAGCAAACCAGAAGCAAACAACTCTCATTCTGCACTGAATAGAAGGGTGTGTTTATGCTAACCATGCATTCTAGTCATATTAAAGTAAATAATGCAAACTCACTTGACAAGAGTGTTTGGTAGTTCAGTGTGAACTGTCATGTCTGGAATGCCAACACTGAAATAGCATCCACAGCTAGGAAAACACCAATGTCTTCAAATGCTGAGCTGCGCCCCAGAAACCAAGATTTCCCAAGCCTCTTCAAATAGGAAGCTGTTACCTCCCAAAGTGAGAACAGTCACTTGATGTCACTGAGACACAGCCACTGTTCTAGCACCAAATTACTATGAAATTATGAAAACCACTTCTTTAAAAACAGATGGCTGACACTACAGCCAGAAATAAATGGGAAGTTGCATTTTCCCTGTTCAGCTTATCAAAGTAATCAACTAGGACTAAAAGCAGGTTATTAAACTTCTCTGGTGAAAACAATTACTTGTATGCATTTAAAGATACTCAATGGGATCCCATTACTTGAAACCTGATCTTTTAAAACATAATATTATCTGCAAGGGATCTTCACTACACTAACAATTGCACACATATGACATGGCAGAAGAAAGTGTACTCAATTGTATACTTAAGTGTTCCAACAATAAAGGAAAAAACAGAATTTATAAACCACATTTATCAAATAGGCCATTTTGTCAAAGCCTGACATTACTTCCTTTTTCTTCTTTCAAAAACAAGCAAACAAACAGCAAGTGTCATCAGTGAAAGTGTTATCCTGGCAATGGCTCTGCTGTTGATTTTCAAGTGCAAGCACTGGTCCTGCTGAACTTCAAGTAGTAAAGTACAATATAGCATTATACACAGGAAAATAAGCTGTAAAATTGTGTCCCTGTGTGGAGAGAAGACTGTGATTCAGCCATCCTGTGGAAAATTCTAACATCTTATCTCCGAATCTAAAGTTCCATATTTATTCAGTGAGTGAAAAAACATGATTTCAGCAAAGCATCTGTATTCCTGTTCTAAGAAATAGGATGTTAAAAAAGCTTGTTTCAACAAAACAAACTGAATATCAGCTAAAATGCAAGAACTTCGTTTATCCACAGTAGTACTTCCCAACCTCAGCAAGTTCTCCTTCCTCAACAATTTGATACCCTCTAAGCACTGGGAGATATTTAATAATAATTATTAGTTTTATAAGTTTTTAAGTTTATTATTAGTTTTATTAGTTTATTATTAGTTTTATAAGGTTTATAAAGTTAAAATCGTGAGTGCTTCTGGTTTAATGTCTTACAGTTGAAACTGGTAGATTTGAAAGACTAAGAAATCTGCAAGTGAATTCATTGATGTAATTTTTTTTTTTTTTAACAACAGGAAAGAATGAATGTGTTTTATACTTCCTGAATTTCAGCAGCTATGGCAGTAGTGTAAGAACAATGAATTGTTAACTTCCTAGTTAGGTCACTCTGTAAAACAATATCAGTACCATTCAGTTAAGGAAGACATGAATCAATCATAATACTTTGGGCCGATATTTTTGGCACAGAAATTTTCTGTAAGAGCACACATACTGAATTCACAACTTAAAAACCAATATCTTTCTTGCCAAGACATGACAAAGTCCTGTAGACAAACACTCAAACTCTTTTCCTTCTATTAATCCTTACCATGACCTTAATCAGAAAGCAAACAAGAAATATTAACTCTTCTTTCCTGACATGGTTGTTACTAGAATTCAATAATAGGACAAGATCTAGCCTAGATTCTTCTCTCTTCATATACATATTGCTGTTATTTGACTTCAGTATCAAGCAGAATTAGAAATTAGAATTAGAAAACCCCAGTAGTTTTAGCTCTTTCTAAAACTCAGATTCTCTCAGACAAACATCAACAATCCTCCACAAGAAGCCTACTCCAATCATGGATGCACTCTGTTGTATGACATGACCTGTATCCCAATCACAAGGTTATTATTGGCTTTATTAAGGCCCAGGCAAGACCAGAAAAAAAACCCACCAAGACTCTGGCTGGCTTTTTAAAATTAATTTCTTCATCAAAGATTCTGAAGAGTAAAGTTGCACTACACTAAGCTTCAAAATATCCTAGTAAAATTATCACAGAATGGTTCAAGTTGGAAGGGACCCCCCAGTTGGAGGGCATCTGGTCCAACCCCCCCACTTAAGCAGAATCACTTGAAACAGGTTTTCCTGTTTTTCTGGATCACATCCAGAAAGCTTTTGAGTATCTCCAAGGAGGGAGACTCCATCTTCTCTGGGCAACCTGTGCCAGTGCTCAGTCACCCTCCCAGTGAAGGAAAAACTTTCTGATGTTCAGATGGAACCTCCCCAATTTCAATGGGCAATTGTCTCTGGTCCTAGCACATATATTAAGAGGTGACAAAGCCATTATCAGAATGTTATCTTTTAAGGAAACTGAACACGGCTGTTCTGAGTGATTAATCTAACCCTATTTAATAGTAGCAGCAAGTAAGATGGAGTTCTGACAAGTTCCCAGGGTAGACCATAGAGTCCTATTAATTACTCTTATTAGCAAAAAAAAAAAAAAAATTAGGCAGAAGCCATCTCTTCAGGCACAGTCTTAAAACCTTTTCCTTATCTTTTTTTTCTTTATTCCAATATTGCTTATTTAATAAGCAAATACCTTCAATCTTTCAGCAAAAATGCTGTCAGCTCCAAATAGCATGATGCATTCTAGGTGGCCTGCCTTCTTTGGAGGTGGTGAAGTCATTGCTAAAAGGATGGACCTGCTACCTAAATGGCTGCACATCTCCCATGAACTAAGAGCTCACGTGCCTCTACACTGCACACACAGATACATCCAGTTGAGGGGGGAAACCCCACACAGCTACCAAACTGCAGAAAGGCATCTCTCAGCAAGTACCAGCCTGCCTTCCTTTGGCAAGCAGCAAGGTACCAGGGAGTGAACCTGAGAAAGGCACCACAAACTCCTAACCACAGTTATCTTGAGCTAGCAGAGACTCAGTAGCCCACATCCTTTGGAGCTCACTTCATCTGCTCCCAAAGACACAGACAATAATCTCTCGCCTTCAGGATCGCTGTTGCTGCTGCTGATTTACACATTGTTATTTTAAATCAGTCGAGCGCTACCACAGAAGATTAAAAAAAGAAACAGCGAGTGTCTGTTAAGGTATACGAGACTGTCAGTGACTGAATCGTGTTCACAGTGAAACTTCCTCCCTTCCTCCCATCATAAATTGCACTTAAATTCAGATTTTATGCTACCAAAGCTTTGTGTAGGGAATCTCAGCACTCGTATTTGTCACAAGCAAGAGATATTGAAAAGTAATAGAATCATTCACTCTCCTTCAGAGCATAGTATTTTATCAGCCTATTAAACAAACTTCTTTCCTGGCAGCACAGTTACAGCCAATGTAGTCTCAGCTGCCAGTATGAGCAAGATCCATTCCACATCATATTCAGGGCAGATGCCATGGTTATGCCTCACAGCCTGAGGTGGCACTAGAACCTTTTTGCCAGTAACACTTAGCATAACTGGTCTCAAAGTCATATGTTGTCACTGCAGACAAGACAGAAAAAGTTATGTAAAAATAAGAATTGTACGTTTCACTTCGGCAACTATGAGCATGAAGTAACTCCATCCCTCCTCAAGGCTATTTTTCTAGGCCCACTGGCAAAGCAATTATCTTGGAGAAGAGAGAGACATTACAATAAAATGTTTTTAACATGTGTGACTGGCAAGATGGAAAAAAGTAGTACCAGAGACCTACATCCTACTCTTCTCACATGAAAACTTGAAGGGCAGGACTTAACCTTCTGTAACTAGCAGAATTAACAGAGACACAGATGGGCTTGTGCACTGAGAAGGATAAAGTCTCCTGCACACATGGTTCTTTTGCTGATTGCCAGGCTGTTCAGAAATTGTCTCTTCAGGGGTTTCAGCTACTCTCTGGGCAGAGTAGACACGGGAGGCAAATGGAGTATATGCACACAGCTGCTCCTTATCAGAGCCATTAACACCAGCAGCTTCATTCCTTTTCATCAACAACTACATGAAAGTGGAACAGACCAAAATTGGAACAGTAAAAAAGTGTTCACTGTGACTAGGAAAAGCCTTCAGAATGATGAGAATAAGTGGCATCAGATAAGAGAGAAGTGACCTAAAAGCGACCTAAGTGACTGGCACAAGAGATAGGAGATTACAGTCATGATAACAGACTCTGCAGTATCATCATGAGCAATAATAAAATAATTATCTCCAAATAAGATGGGAGAAAAGTATGACTACTTTCAGTAAAGGTAATATTTTAGATTTTTACCTTCATCAGAGGATACATAGAACGGCCAGAAAGCCCAACTTTTTTTTTTTTTTGTTCTAAGTACAGCAATTACATACAATTGCTGCATGACAACTGTAGTACCACATACCATGGTTTTGCTGAGATTTTTTTTCAGGTTTAAATTCAACCAGCATACAGACAGAACGTGAAGATGACTTAAAAAGTTGCTAATATGCAAAGATTAATCAATAGAAAAATGCCTTTAAATCTCAATCTATGCATTACATTGGAAAGCAGAGGGAGGTTTGTTTACACACTCGTGATAATATAATTGCCAAAGAAAATGTTCAGAAGGAAATAATTAAGTGTTGACATGGCAGCAGCTGTGTTTGCCAAACTAAACATGATTCAGGTATCAAAACCCCGTAACTTAAAGACTAGAGAGGAAATGTTCAGTTCAGGTACTTGGAGTTTAAAAACTGGACTTGAAAATGACAAATCTAAAAACACAGATATATACACACACCTCATGGCTAGACAAGGAATGCAGAGCTTGCCTAGTATGCTTTTCAGTGACTTCAAAGGACCAGTCTTCACAGTCGAAGCAGTTACAATATCGATAGAGACACATAAAACATTCTATCTGCATCGTTCCCCCTGTGACCTACCAGATGCTATTAGGCAGTCACTATCTTTATGTCAGGATGTCTGTCTCACAGCCAGATGTACAATTATTTAGTTCAGAGATATCTCTAAGAGCTAGATGCACATAGCAACTCTCAATGTGCTAGTTCAACTTAGGGCTTAGTGGTCAGTGAAAGTCAGTTTTCTCTCTCTCATTTGTTCCTCCTGTTGCACATAACAGGGATTCCTGTCAAGTCTTGCTTATCAGTACGTATTTTCCACAATTCAAAAGGCATGTCTAGAACAGCCTGCATTCAAAGACTGAGAATCATTAGCAAATAGCAAACAGACATTTTTGCTGTTTGCTCAGCACCTGCCAGATTGAAAGCAGATCAACTCTATTTCTTTTCTTTCATGGTTAACATCATGGAGTGCCCAGACGCTGAAATAGGATTAGGCCCTGCTGTGCTCAGTGCCACACACCAACATGTGACTTCTACCCTAAGGAGCTTGCACTGAGTCAGGCACACCAGACAGGCAGGACAGGAAAGACTGAGCTGCAATGGCCAAGTACACTTCTCAGTTTCAGCTACCATTCCTAGAGTCCTCACTGCTTTTAGCAGCAAGGCAGGTACCAGACTTGGAATTGAATTTGTATTTCAGAAAAAAACCAAAACCAAACCCCCCGAACAAACGAGCAAACCCAGCAGCCACAACAGCTCTGATCATTTAATAATTATCTCAGTTGCAACAGCTGAACACAGAAAATCAGAAAGAATTCGTTCAAGTTCTCCGTTTTCTTCCCCAGCTGAAGCTGCCCTCAACTTCACTTTTAAAGGTTTCAAGTGACTTGTAACAACATGCATGAGCTTCGTGCTGACAGAGTTCCAAAACCCCAACGCTGTTCATTCATGTCATAGCTTCATATATAATAGAATTTATTTCTGAAGATATACCCTATGTGAAAGCCACAAGCATCTTCAAGAACTTTGCACGAGTAACAAGCTAAAACAGATTAAAAGAAGGAGTTACAGATATCCTGCCTCCCAGGGTGAGACCCAGAGCTGTGCTTTTCTTAGCTATTATGCCTACACCTTTACTTAGGCTATCATAGTCATTAGCATCAACACCCACATCACTCAACCTTGAAGGCAGACAGAAAACCTCCCTCTAAGGTAATCAGAAATTAACATGGAGAAGATACATTTTATGTTAGCAGAATAAAGACAAGTACCCACAACAGGACAGAATGTCAAAATACACAAAACCTCCTTGTCCTTCAGATAAATGAGAAACTTTAGCAATGAAATATGTATTTCAAGGCATAGTATTCAAGGGCATAGCACAAGTGACAGCTGCAGGAGCCTAAAAACAGTGTCTGCCCCCCAAAGTATAACGTTTGAACATAATCACTAATGCAGAAGACAGACATGCAAATCCAGCATCTCAAAGAGCAGAGCAGGGTATATTTGGTAACATATTAGTCCTGGTCCAGAGAGTTGTTTGTCAGATCTCAGTGTATCTGCATCCTATTATCTGAAACTTGATACAGAAAAAGAGCAATTAGATTCTCCTAGAAGTTTCTTTGGTACCTTAGTAGCAGTGTATCACAGTATCCATACCCCAGCCTTTTACCAGCAAAACTTTGCTACTTTGGTAAGTCAAATCTTAACTGTCCTAAAGTAGATTAAATTTAATGAGATCAAAATATGCTGCTACAGATACTACACTGCTTCTGACGTGTAAAAGTACCTCATGCACAGTAACATACTCATTCTGCTGCCTCGTTCATCACTGCATGGTTTTGAAATACACTTTGCAGCAAATCCAACTTCAACCTAAAGCATATCAGCACCTTAGATATGAATTAACTTTTCTATAGAGAGCCTTTTTTCATTTGGTAGCTAAGAGCACCATTTGTAGAAACTGAAAACTCAGTTTTGCAATTAGAAACCATAAGGTCTGGGAAATGGCCCAATTGACTCTATTTTCTCCTCAGTATGTAACAAGACCTAGAGAATGCAACAAATGCAGGAATTTAGCTGACATGCATGTGTTTATAATAAATGTGGTTTGAACAAGACCTAATTTCTTACAACAATGTACACACATCTACTTAAAAAATCCAAATAAGGTTTTGAGTAAAATACAGAATATCTACATTTGCAACAGTGAATGAGTTAGCCACACATAGAGTGTTGCAACAGGCAGACTCCAGCTGAGTCTTACCATCATTTCCTGTCCTCGGTGAACAGGAGGTGAACACTAATAATTTCAGCACAACCACAACTATTCAGTGCACACACAGAGAGCATCTCCAACATCTAAAAGTCCCGTGTCACCTTTCTTGCATGCAAACCCAGATAGTATATAAAATTATAAAAGAGAGGACACAAATGGGCCTAGTGCAATGTGTGGGGAAGGCAAAATAGGAGCAAAGAGAAAGACAGTTGAGACTTGTGAATGCTGTTGCTTTGAAAATGGATAGGAGCCACAATGGAAAACTAGTCAGCTTAATCTATTGGGAGTGCAGACTGGGAAGTAATATTTAAAGATATCTTTAAAAAAAACCATTTTAAACAATAACAAAACAAAGCTCATGGAAATTAAAACTGTCACTACCCACAGCTTTATATAAAATGTTCATAAAAACACATGATTTAAATACCCAAACCGGATTTACAAGCTGTGTTGAAATTAAGTAGAGTGAGACACTCTGAACTCTATGAGTGAAACACTCTGAACTCTATGATTAATCGATGAAAGTCAAGGGATGAAGCAACTGTTCCCTTTGTCCCTTCTCATGAAAACAGACAGAAGAACATTGTTATCATCATTAGCGGCCTAGGACAAAAATATAAGGCAGAAAACTACCTTACATTTATTAAACGCCCTTTCCTCCAGCTCTTCTAGATATTCTCCTAGTAAAAAAAAAACACCACTCTCAACAAAGAGTACTTCACTGTCACTGAACTTCACACCAAACAGTTTTCAAATAATGGACTATTTAAAAGCTCATATTGCTTAATTGGTCCTCAAACGGAAATTAAATCAACCTGGAAACAATCTGGATTTAATTAACCTATTTAAGATAGAGGCAAGAAATAAAAATAATAAAATAATAAAATATATACTAATATAATAAAATTATAAAAAAATAATAAAATAATAAATTTTAAAATTCGTTACTTTATATGAGCGCAGAGAACCATAGATTGAGCACAGATCGATAGGTTTGCAAACACGCCCAAGATTTCTGAAGTTCCATTTGACAGCCAGCCGGCTGCCGGGCGATTCCCCGGAGCCCGCAGCCGCGGGGAGAGCTGCTCCAGCCCACCCCCGGGCCAGCGGCCGCCCGCTGCGCCCCAGCTCACCTGGAATTCGCTCCGTCCCGGCGCCACATGGAGAGCACCGGCACTCAAACAAACCCCTCAGCAGCACCTCTCCGGAGCAGGGAAGGTGGCTAAGTTGGCTGTCGCTCCAGAACAGCCGCGTGGGGCTGTGACAGCGCGGCCGGAGAGCCCGAGGGCCGCAGGAGGAGGCTGGAGGTGGCTCGGCGGGGCAGGGGGGATAAGGCGCGGCACCGGCAGCAGCCGCCCGCCCGCGCCCCGGCCGGCAGCCCTGGGCGCTCTCGCTGCCGCTCGGGCGAGAAAGGCGCTCTCTGGGCGCCAGAACGCCACTTTTCTCATGTGCCGAGTTCGCCGGCTGCCGCCCCCCGCCCCGCCTCGTCCCGCGGCGCTCCAGCGAGGGGAGCGGCCGCCGCCGCCGGGCTGCGCCCCGTCCCGTCCCATCCGTACGGCGGACACCCACCTGAGCTCCGCACCTACGGCCCGCCGGGAGCCCCCGCCATGGCCCCCGGGCTGCGGCGCCCCACAGGCAGGAGGGAGGGAAGAAGGAGCCTGGCAGGGGCGACAGCAGCCGGCATGAAGAGCCGGTCCGGGCTGAGCGCTCAGCTCCGGCTGCCGGGGAGCGCCCAGGAGCGGGACGGGCGGCGGGATCGCCGCGCTCGACTGACGGCCGCGCCGGGCAGGAGGAGCCTCGTCCGCCCCGCCCGGAGCTGTCGCCCGCCTTCCCGGGCGGCGGGGCGGGGGAAGGGGTGTTTCCATGACGTCACGGGCAGCGCCCCGGACAGGTGGGGAGCGGTCCCCGAGGGGACGCGGGGACAGGAGCCCCGCGCTAAGCCGGAGCTGAGCCCCGGAGCCCGCCTTAAGCAGCCGGGGCAGGGCGGGCGCGGAGCTAATCCCGCAGCGGCCTTGAGGGAGTCTTGGGAGCGATGGATCCCTGAGCCGCCTGGTCCCGAGGGCGCGGCTTCCCCAGTGGGAGCGAGGGCTTGTCGGGGGATGGCCGCATCCACAGCAGCCTGCGGGCATCACTTCCCGCTCACGGGGAGCGCTTCCAGCGCCCGACCTCGCCATCCGCCTCGGGAAGAGCTCCTCCGTGGAAGAACCACCCCTCCCCGCCTTCCCCCACCCCGCACCGGCATCCTAAAATTATCGCGTTCCTCTGTACCTTATTTAAAAATAAACAACTTGAATGACTAATTAGATCCAAGCCGTTAGAAGAGCGCTGGACGTCTTCCATGAACCCTGAATGTGTACGCTAAATCTTTCAGAAATTGTTACGGCTTGTGAGGAGGTAGACGGGATGTGACCTGGCACACCATTCACACTGTCTTGATTTAAAAAGTGCGATTTAATCCACTCTTAGGAGAAACGGAGGGGGGCGGAAAGAACCACCCCGGTTTCTTTACTCAGACTCACATGCCCAAAACTGATCAGCTGCTTCTCCATTCAGAACTCGGTGCTTTTCTCGACTGGAGGGAAACAGAAACCTTTTTTTTTTCATGTATACCATTCATACAGCATTAAAAAAGAGCAGAAGCATTTGGAAGAGTAAGCTTAAGTGACATTCCAAAAGTTAGGAATGGTATTCACAGATTGGAACTTGAGGTAACATATAACCTAGGGGCAGAGTAGTACATAGCATCTTGAACAAAATCTTGTAAGGGCGTGAGAAAGGCCACAGAGTATCACTTTTAGTAAGAACACTATCCCAAACCATCAGCAGCAGAGTGACCCAAACCCCCTGAAAGCTCCTTTCAGAGCTGGCCTGTGTGATTCTGCAGCAGAGAGGGCTTCTGATGCCTCTGCTGTTGACCGCAGCGACACAGCCTGACGGTAGCTTAAGGAGGTGCTGCCAACACAATGAAAGCTCAAGCAACGACTCTTTAGTCAGCATCAATCATCAAAGTCATTGAAAAGCAATAAAAGTAGTTTTAGTTTTCCTTGTATTGTTTAATGTAGCTCCAAGTCACTGCTGTACGAGAATTCAGGCATTGCCAGAGGGTATATATCAATCTGCAAACAAGTAGTTTAACAGTAACATGTAGCAATTCCTTGGGTTTCAGATTTTATAAAGGTTTGATTTTATAAATCCAGGTTTTAGGACAAAATGAACAACCCCTGTAATTTTAAAGAGCACAATTTTTGAACTAAAGGCACCAAACAGCCTGCAGCATCAAATCAGTTAAGGAAAAATTAGACTCCTGGAGTATGTTGATGGTACACCTTTCTAGTGTTCCCCTGATATAACAGAAGATTGTTAGGTAACAGCATGTTTCCCATGCATGTGTGGCCTGTTCCAACTTCCACTGAGACCAAACTCAGACCACCTCTTAATTTAGAACGCAACCATGTGTCTCCCTGAAGACATACAACCTCCAGGCCCTGCAATAAATAAATTTAAAAAAAAGAAAAAAAAAGACACAAACTGCAAAAATAAAATTCTCTTCCAGACCAAAATCTCCATCTTGAGTCCTGCTGTATAGACATTGCCCTATTTGAGATTCCTGAAATATTTAGGACTTCTATGGTTCCTGTGTAAAAAGAAAAAAAAAGTGGACTGGGTGCATCCATGGGCGGTATTACATTATTTCACTGGAGTTACATCAGGAAGGAGTTTGATCTTATGGATTTAGGGCTTTGTTTCCTTTCCTTTTGTTCTTCACTTCTGTCAAAAAGAAAGAACAAAAAAATATTGGAGTGTTCTGTTTTTCTGTGCTAAAGGAAAGTTTAGAAATAAAGTACTAACCAGCCTTTTGAGATTAAGATCATTCTTTCTGTTAGAAAAGCATCACACAGAGAAATAGTGTCATTTTGTTAACTGAGATGGCAAAATACAATGTGGTTGTACACACTGGGATAAATGCATGGGCAGAAAGCCTCTGTGTAAATATAGATTGCTGCTTTTTGTTCTTAATAGATCCATCAACACAAACTCATCCGGTTTATAATCCTAAAAGGAAGGTGGTCAGGGTGTTCCTCAGCAACATGCACTTAACCTTCGATTTATCCTTGCTCTTTGGGTTTTCTGTTCTGATTGATGGAGTCTCATGATACAGTAATATTTTCAGAGCTATTAAGAAGAGGAACTCCATTCTGCATAATCCAACAGGTATTTTTTTAAAATTGAGTTTCCCTTTGATTTTTTATAATTCAGAATTAAATTACATGGTCTGAATTAAAACTCTACCAAAATGTGTGTTCTTTTAGCTTGGTCTTTCCTGTGGCTTTGTAAAGACTGTTCACAATAATGTTTCCAGTGGTGCAATGAAAGGGATTGTCTTTTGATTTCCAGCTTGATCTTTTTTCCTTTAATTATTAGGTAAAAATAATGATTGCATCCCTTTTGAACTCAAAGACAAGCAATGATGTTTCATGTTTAAGCAATCTTAGTCTGGTGAGTGAGCCAGCTTCCATTCCATTCCATGTATGATGTACCTGGAATATATTCCATGTATCTTTCCACCACAAAGAGAAAGGTTCATTATGAGAAACAAGTTTTGTCCTGTGGTTTGAGCTGAGCAACTGACAAATAAGTTTTGCAAAGAGCTTCTACATTTATAGCAGATGGATATATTTATCAGTATTCATGTGACTGAGGTGTGAGCAGCAGAAGAGTTGTACACATTTGCAAAGTTATTGGCTTCATCTGTCTAATCCTCCTGATGACTATGCACATATATCTTCAGTTCTAGGCAGGAGTTATCTATCTTGAAATTCAGAAACATTTCTTCATGCACAAAAATAAATCTGTCCTTGAGAGCTTTCTTCATTCCACCAGCCCTCCCCATGATGTAATTTCTGTCTTTATGCCAGTACCCTCTATGTTATTCTTTGTCACCACTGAGGAGCCTCTATGCCATTGACAGTGCTTTGGCAAACATTGCTGTTGTCCTGTTGCACTTACTGGCTGCTATTATGGAAGCTATCGGCACCACCTTTCATGTGTCTTTCATGCTGGTACTTCTAGATGTTTGCCTATCTCCCTAGGCTGCCCAGGCCGATTTTCACATGACCATAGTTACAGGGTCTTTCATGACTTGTCTGGCAGCCCAGCTAGAATTAGCCTTGTTAAATTCCCTTCAGAGCCCTTCTGGATACCTCTGAGTTAAGGCATATCATATGTGCTGCAATATTCATTAATTTTTGCAGTACTTTCAGCAATCTTGATTGTGCCTTATCATTTGTTTGGTGATCAGAGCCCTGCAGCTGTGGGGGAAAGCAGACCTGATGTCACAGCACCCTTTACTCTTTTTCTTCTTCCAAACTGCTAAACTGTTTGTTGTTTACTTATGAGGGCAGAGAGAGAGCAGGGAGGCTTGTAGTCTTTCCATGCTGGCAAAGCATGTGTGTGGCCAGAAGTAAGTCAAAATGGGAAGGCGAAAAACTAAAAAGGAAGGAATATCCCCCAGCTGGGCACTCAGGAAGAGAGTTCCTGTGACAAATGGTCAAAATAAGTTTGACCTGGTCTAAAATTTACAGAGCTGGTTAGGATGAACCAGGCAGCAAATATTAAAAAGATCCACAGATTTACTGTAGCTGCCATGGCCATGCACAGTGTATACCTGCGTAACGACATGATATACACAACATGACATGACATATATAACACGACAACATAATGTGGCTTCACAGCCTCTTTCCACAACACTGATGATCTGTCCCAGAAGGCACCAGTATACACCAAAGAAACAGAGAAGGCATGTAACATATGTTGCTTAAAAAGGAACCAAAAGCCAAAAACGCAGACTCTCAAGAACCCTGTCTTTTGTGAGTGTGTGTGTTTGTGCATTACTTGCCACAGTAGGATCTGTGGACTTGGCAATCACTGAATTCCAAATAGTAACATTCATCATGAGTATTAAAAGTACTTTCCTTGCTGTTGATTTAAGTTTTATTTGTCTATTTTACTTAGCTCCAAGGAAACTATGAGGGCCCACTTGCATTTGGTCTGGCTCCCAGGCTTACTGCATTTGAGAGCCAATTTCGAATGTCAAGTGGTCACTGTGTGGTGGATGAGTAAAATTAACATTGAGACCTCAAGAGAAACAGGGATTTAAGAATCACTGAGTTTCTTCTTCACACAGACAAGAACATTTTTCAAGCAGTAACTTAATACTGCCTTGGAAATGAGAGGAAACTTCAAGGTTTTCAAGAGAAAGTTATTCTGATTTTTTTTTTATTGTAGCATTTTCCTTAAGGAGAGAAGTTAAACAAACTGGCAATTGGAGATTCTGGATTTCTCAGTCTTGTGCTGGTTTCATACATACCAGATGCTGTTTTATAACATTTATCCTCCTCCCCCTCATTGGTGACTATTACTCATTTGTCCCAGTGTTCTGGAGTTTTAGTATTTATCTAGAAGGCAGTCAGATGGAAAAAAAAAAAAAAAATTAGTCCCATTATTTTTTGTACTACTTAAGGGAGAAAACATCAGAGTACATGGAGATTTACCATATTCAGACAGCATGTTTACAGAGATGTGACACAGGTTTCTGCAGAATCAGACACCGTTCAGCTGGCAGAGGGCAATACAGCTATTGGGCAACAGTGGAATTCAGTGCACTACGGGCCAGGTTATCCCTCCCTACTGATGCAGGTCTGGTCATTCAGATTGCTAGTGAGGGGTTCTGCCTGGAGCAGGAGAGACAGAAACCTCCCGTGGGGCACAAAGGATTAGCAGAGGTATTCCACACCCATGCGTCCTTCGGCTTTTTAGAGTCTCACCTAAAAGCAGATGGAAGACTTTAAATATTGTCCATTGCAAAAAGAGTTTCTATTACTTCCCTGGGCTCTGGGTGAGGCCCAGGCATACATATTGTGCTATTCTTTCTCCTCCAAGTATCACACACAGCATGGAGCCCTTCAAATCCAGAGGTTAGGTCCCTGATCTTCTTTTCTCAGAGGATCTGCACACAGATTCTTTAATCTTTGATGACTGTCACGCTTTCTGCTCTAAAAGTAGGATCCCAGTTTCTCTTATTAGTACTAACTTTGCTGCTCCTTTCCTTTGAATACATACAACAGAAAAAAAATGTGGAAACACTAATGCAAAAATCTGCTGATGCTGTTACTTCATTCTTTTGGGACCCTGAACACAGAAGGTAAGATAAGACACTGAATTATGGGATAGATACCTTTGCATTCCACTTCAAAGGAAAATAAATTACATTGCTCAAACCTTGTAAATTGGAACTACAAGGTACATTTCCTGCCAGCATGAACAAAGTTTTCCACTGTGTGAACTCCTTGAAATTGCTTGTACTTCATTTGAGTGCATGTGATGCTCAGCAAGTGTCAATAATGGCAGTAACAAGCATGACTCTGACAATGTGTGCAAGTCCAGCTACAGACATTGAACTTAGCCAACAGTTATTCCTGACTGGCGTCAAAATAGAAGAACAGAGAACCAGTTCTCCTCATACTCACTTGAAAGTTAGGCTTCTGGCCTCCAACCAAAGAGCTGTTCCAAAGCCTTCCTGCTCCAGTGATCAGATAGTCTCCTAGTTCTCAGACTGCGCATAGTTACATCCCATTTGTGCCTACTGATACTTCTCACCCTGTTGTGGTTTAACCCCAGCCAGCAGCCAAGCCCCAAGCAGTCATTCCCTCACTGCCCCACCAGTGAGATCAGGGAGAGAATCAGAAGGATAAAGGACAGAAAACACTTGGGTTGAGATTTAAATAGTTTAATAGGCAAGGCAAAAGCTGCACACACAAGCAAAGGAAAACAAGGGATTAATTCACTGCATCACAGGGGCAGACAGGTGTTCAGCCATCCCCAGGAGGGCAGAGCCTCATCATGCCTCAACACAAACTTCAGAAGACAAACTCCAAATGTCCCCCTCTTCCTGCTTCTTCCCCCCACTTTATATGCAGAGCATGATGTCCCATGGTCTGGAACATCCCTTTGGCCAGTTGGGGTCACCTGTCCTGGCTGTGTCTCCTCACAGCCTCTCATGCACCCCCAGCCTCACCAGCACTACAGTATGAAAAGCAGAAGAGACTTTGGCTCTGTGCAAACCCTGCTCAGCAATAACAGAAACATATCACCATCACTGTGTTCAGCACAAATTCAAAAGTCAGCCCAAATCTAGCTACTGTGAAGAAAATTAGCACTACCCCAGCTAAAACAAGCACAACCCCCCCAGACCTGCACCTTAATAACATTTAATGTAGCAAAACTATCCACTGTCACAGCTGTTAGACACATGTTCATGGGTAAGAATTTCACCAGATGACTGTAGAAAGCATGCTTGTTGCTGCTGTGAATAAACTGCTCATTTTGCATCAGGAAATTTCCATCAGGAAAACTGTTCAGTCTGACTGCCAAGTTAGTGTTAGCTGGGGGAAAAACTAAGCTAGGTGGGTTGAGTTCTGCTGGGGTACAGCACCTCCTCTTTCTGTACTGCAACTATTAGTGTCATGGCCTGAGTTTCAAAACAGTTCAGATGCATATTAGTAAGCTTTCTTCCCACTTTTACTGCTGCAAGTAGACCTTACTTGACAGAAAAATATGTCTTCCCAGACATCATAACACTGGCTCCACACAAAACAAGTCAATAAGTCCAGGCAGACTTTGTTTTTTTTATTTGCCAGAGGTCAGCAATGGTTCCAGGCAGAAGGAACATCCAAGGAATCAAATCTTCTGCTTTGTTTGAAGTAACATTCCAGGCAGCAGCATCAGAGCTGTTGAAATCAGTGGAAAAATCATCCTTTAAGTTCAATGAGTTTTGTGTCAGATGCCTCATCTAATGGATCAAAATGTTAAGTGTCTGTGATATTCCCTTGCATCTCAAGATATTGATGAGAATCCAGGCAGCTGTGGGAAGACAAGTACTCCCCCTGACTATTGCCTCATGATAATTGAGGCAAGATGGGCCACACAGGCTATTGCTCAATGCATCCTTTCATCCATGCTGTTTTTCTAAGGGTTTACTGCTGCAAATGGGTCCCCATGGTTAAGAAAGTTTTGACAATGATAGAGCAATGAGAGCCTTTAATTGAGCTCAAAGATGATTGCTGAGAAAGAGAAGAAGAAGAGTATTTATGGCATTACTGCCACACTTTGACACAACTGGCTGACAAAGTAAAATAGAGGAAAAGCAAACCTCCCACACAGTCCGCCTTGGGCAAATACAAATATAGAGGTCATGAGCAAAAGGTATGAAAGGAAGTTTGCTCACCTGCAGCCCAGGTATAGCCAGTTCTTCAGTCACCTCAATCCACTCAGCTGCTGATCTGTCACTTAGCACAAGTTCAATTAACAGTGCCCCCAGCCATGACAGGGATGTGCAGCTGCCTTTCCACTTTTCTGCCTCCAGAAGAGGTGTCAGAAAGAGATATCTGTATAAAGTTTTAAAGTCAGCCATTTCTAAAATCTCTTCTTGAATACAAATAGGTAGAGATTTGCCAGCTGCTAAGATTTTTATTTTAATGAACTTAATGAACCTAAAACCAAACCTGTTGAAAAGTTCAGCAAATATACCAAAATGTTGAGGTGATTGGTCTGTACACATTTGAAAGAACTGAGGGTGAACAAGTGTATACTATAATCTTTAAAAACACCAAGTCCTCCATTCATAATCGAAGAAGGAAAATATTTGGCAGAGATACAGATCTGTTTATGCACAGTCATCATCTCCCAGAGCTCAGCAGTGGGGCCATTCCTGTTCAATATCTTTATCAATGACCTGGGTGAGGACATGGACTGCCTCTCAGCAAGCTTGCAGACACCAAGCTGGGCAGGAGTGTTGATCTGCAGGAGGGTAGGAAGGCTCTGCAGGGGGATCAGGACAGGCTGGATCGATGGGCCAAGGCCAAGGCTGTGACAGAACAGGGTGAGGTGCTGAGTCCTGCACTTGGGTCACAGCAACCCCAGACAGTGCTACAGGCTGGGGGCAGAGTGGCTGGAAAGCTGCCCAGGGGAAAAAGGCCTGGAAGTGCTGGTTGACAGCAGCTGAACAAGAGCCAGCCGTGCCGAGGGGGCCAAGACCAGTGACAGCCTGGCCTGGCTCTGCAATGGTGTGGCCAGCAGGACCAGGGCAGGGATTGTCCCCTGTACACAGCACTGGTGAGCCCACACCTCAAATCCTGTGCTCAGTTTTGGACTCCTTTCTACAAGAAAGGAGGTGCTGGAGGGTGTCCAGAGAAGGGCAACAGAGCTGGGGAAGGGTCTGGAGCACAAGTCTTACAGGAGAGACTGAGGGAGCTGGGGGAGTTTAATCTGGAGAAAAGGAGGCTCAGGGGGGACCTTATCCCTCTTTACAGCTGCCTGAAAGGAGGCTGTAGCCAGGTAGGGGTCAGCCTCTTCTCCCAAGTAACACATCACAGAATGAGAGTAAAAGTTGTACAGGGAAGGTTTAGATTGGATATTAGAAAAAATTTCTTCACCAGAAGGGTTGTGAGGCATTGGAACAGGCTGCCCAGGGAAGTGGTAGAATCACCACTCCTGGAGGTATTTAAAAAACATACAGATGTGGAACTCTGGGACATGGTTTAGAGGTGAACCTGGCAGTGCTGGGTTAATAGCTCGTCTTAAAGGCCTTCTCCAGCCTAAAGATTGTATTCTTTTCACAGTAATTAGTATAATCAAATGGCAGGAAATAACTACCTGTGCAGAATTCAGGGCTTTCTTGGTTTTTACAATAACAGAGGCAAAAGATTCCTGGAGACATCTTTTAAAGGTGAAATTAAATCACATTACATAACTGGGAGCAGGTGATATAAGAATGTCTAGTAAAAACTAAAATAAGAAGCAGCTGAATTCAAAAATCCATCCCACAAAATTAATTAAACGGGCTGTTAAACTGACCTCAAAAAGTTAAGGCAACGTGTTATGGCAAACATTTACTTTGCAAGGAGAAAATGAAAAAACACAATATTCACTCTCTAAAGTGGAACTCATGTTGATTTTAGGAATTGCACTGGTTACAGAGTTTCAGTCAGTGTAGAGGTAAAGAATTAAAGGTGTATTTCTGAGGCATCTGGAGGACTATTGTAGACTGGAACAAACAGTCATAACAGTAGGGAGAGAAAAACTAGCAAATGTGCCTCCCATGCACTGGTTTTGATAAGCCAAAATGAAGTCACTTACTAATGGCAAGAAGAACATTTCTTTTCTAAGATGCAAACATTATTTCAGTATTAAAATACTGGCTAGTGAAGGATGAAGAGACAAAATTAATTGAGAGCCTTGAAACACTGTCAATAAAGTCTTTTTCCAAGGGGCTGTAAAGGAACTTGAGAAGTGTATGTGAAAGGTAAAGTCATATCATGAGTTAGAAACTATCTGAGAGAGAGACTATAAAGAGCTAGAATAAATTATTGCCTCTTCAAATGGAAAAAGGTTAATAGCAGGATGCCCAAGGACCCTGGCTGGAGCCACTGTTCTGTATTGTATTCAGAGTCTGAAAGGATGAATGGTCTGGTAGTAAAATTTGCTTGTGATACAAATTATTTGGGTTTGGCACAGTTTGGGAGGATTATGAAGAATACCAGATGGATCTAATAAAGCTACTGTAAACGTTTGGAAGCAATATAATTGTAAATGAAATACCAACTGTCATGGTTTAACTCTAGCAGGAACTAAGTACCACACTGCTGCTCACACACTCCTCCACCCCAGTGGGACAGGGAGGAGAATTGGGACAGGATAAAACTTGTGGTTTAAAGTAATAACAGTTTCATAACTGAAATAAAGTCAAGTATAATACTAATACTATTACTAACAATAGTAATGAAAAGGGAGGTAACAAAGAGAGTGAGAGAGAAATAAAACTCAAGGGTAAAAAACCCCAGTGATGCACAATACAATCACTCACCATCCACTGAATGATGCCCAGCCCATCCCTGAGCAGAGACTGCCCCTCCCAGCCAGCTCCCCCCAGTTTATATACTGAGCATGACACTCTGTGGTGTGGAATATCCCTTTGGTCAGTTCAGATGCTGTGCTGGCTGTGCTGCTCCCTCATGGCTTGTTTGTGTCTCCTCACTGGCAAAGCATGGAAAACTTGAAAAGCCCTCGGTTTAGAGAAAGCACTACTTAGCAACAACTGAGCAACTGAGTGTGTTGTCAACATTATTCTCATACTTAATCCAAAACACAGTGTTGCACCAGCTACTAGGAAGAAAATTAACCCTGTCTCAGCCAAAATCAGGACACCAACAAAGAAAGTTCAAGGCAAGGTTTGTTGGAAGGAATGTCAGTTGTAGCACGCTTGTGTGCAGTGGGCTCTGGTTGAACTGCAATCTCCAAGGACAGCTCTAAGCACAACTAGCAAGAAGACCATTAAAAAAGCACCAGTAAAACTGCCAGCGTGGGTGCAGTCATCTTGAGACTGCAAATATGAACTGACTAGCCAAATAGTTTCAGCAAGAAAAGACCCAAAAAATGTCAAGGGCCAGACTCAAAAAAGGGAAGTAGTAACTGAAGCACTTGGAAAAGATGCATGAGAACTAGTTCCCCTTCCTTCCTGTAAGGGAAGTCCACATGTCCTGGGGGAATGCCACAGGGCTACCACAGCATAAGCTGTGCCAAAGGATGCAGATTGAATTGTTTCATTTCATTGGAGAAAAAAAAGGAAAAGAATGAATCCCTGACCTTGTCAGTGATTAAACTATTCCTAAGAAGATGCAGTGTTTTAATATCTTTACCAGTCCAGTGTGTTTCATTAGTGGTATTCCCCCACCAAAAAAACTTGATTCCTGTCAGGAAATGCATGATTTCCAGAAAATGCTTTAGACAGGAGGTTAGGGCTCCCACTTCATGCTTACTCACTGAAGAAGCAGGAACAGTAAAACTGGAGGGTTAGACTATATTTTCTTCTATTTTTCTTCTAAGCAAAGTATTTCTCTGAGGCTGAATGGAATATTTGTGTCAAATGAACCAGTGTTTTCCAGGGATTCTTTTGACTAGAAGATAGACTATAGTCTTGATTGCAACCACTTTTTTGTTTAAATTGTCCAGTTTAGCTGTCAAATCAATTTGTCGTAGTCAGGATGCAAATGCATACTGTCAGTTCATCCAAGACATCTGCTGAGTGTTCAGCAATTGTCAAGCAATGAGTGAAGTATTAACATTTTTAAGATGAAAATGAAAGGTAATAAAACAATATGATACCATGCAGCCTTCTTTTGGCCCTCACTGTCAGTTAACAACAGGCTGCCTCAGAGCCCTTGAAACTTAAAGGCATTTTTCAAAAACATTCCACATTGCTTTTTTTGTGTGGCTTTTTGCATTTCCACTCCCTCATTTTGTTACTCTCTTTCTTTTTTGTTCCTTCTCCATACTCACATATACTTGAAGTGCACACCTAAACAATTCTATTATTTTTCCTTTTTTTCTCTCTTACCTCCTCAAGTGGCCATCCTATCACTTCCATATTTGAGGCTGAATTTGAAAAGCACTTTTTGCTAAAAATCTCTATGCTTTCAATTACTGAAATCTCCCACCTAAAAGAAAATTACCCAGACATAACCAGCATGACAAATCCTGACTGTCATCATAAGAGGTCCCCAGTGTCAATGTGAGTTGTATATTCAGTATCTGCTTCCCAAAAAATAAAAGGAAGGAAAGTGACACAAAGCAAAGAATGGATCTGCTGTTCAAGCTTCTGTGAGCCCAAGCAGCTCAGGGAGGAGGTGCCCAGAAAGGTGACTGTCTTTTTATTCAGGAAATGTAGGCTCAATGGCAGTGACAAATATATTCAAACTGGCAGCTGAAAAGACCTGAATCTTTCAGGTGAGATTTCTGAATATAAATGGAAGGAAAAAAAAAAAAATCAGAGTAAGAAACTTCAGAGGGAAAGAGAAGACAGTATGACATGGGTAGCAGAACTAATGAAGTTTGCTCTCTCACAGATTTGTTTCTCCACATGTTTCTCACAAAGCTCAGCTCAATAACCATGGATTTCCCTTCATCCTGCAAAGTTTACCTACACGTCCCTCAGCTCTCCTACAATAGCTTTAACTCACTCCAGGTCCTCCAATTACCAAGCAGGGAAGAGGCCAGATGTGCTGTGGCTGAATTCAAGCTCAGCAGCTAGTCAATCAATAACAAGATGAACAGGTCAGCCTGCTCTGACCCAAAAGAACAGTGCCTGAGCACCTCCTTTCCCTGCATTATGAAGGAAATAATAGGCTTTTTCTACCTAACCACAGAGTTTTAACACAATTTGCAGGAATGTTGCAAATTTTCCAAATTTGCCTGAAATCAGTATGATGTTCATAGTTATTGGAGCTAAATTGATAGATGGATGAACAAACAACTTTGCCAAGCAGGCATTGCTTCCTTAAGAAAACAGACTAAAAATAGTTTTCTGTTGCGAATGCCCAACACTCTGGGGCCTCTTTTCACAATGAACAGACTTAAATAATTTTCAGCCATTTTAAATGAAGTGAAGCTTAGCTATCTGAT
Source organism: Pseudopodoces humilis (assembly GCF_049639895.1). Classification (NCBI taxonomy): domain Eukaryota; kingdom Metazoa; phylum Chordata; class Aves; order Passeriformes; family Paridae; genus Pseudopodoces; species Pseudopodoces humilis. The sequence continues at coordinate 119,629,330 of NC_142200.1, read as the reverse complement.
CCAGCTGAAATAACTTTGCAAATGGAAATTAGCTCCTGGAAATACAGAAGAAGAAAAAGGCAGAAGAGTCTCTAATAAAATCTGCATTGAAATACTGCAAATATGGAGCAAATTTCGGTAAAATAATATCACCCTAGCCACCAGATTAATTCTTGTCTTATTTTTAGTTTGTATGAAATAATGGCAAGTGAGTTTTAGTTTGTATTAACCCATCCAAACCCAAAACAATGACAGTCTCATCCTAGTCAGCTGGTAGAGAATTAACAAGGTGGCATGGTAACTGCTCACAGTGTGGAGATGTCCCCATGGGCTCCATGGGAGCTGGGTTGGATCTGGAAGCAATATAACCGTACTCTTATGAGGATGCACTCTAAAGCTTGCTGCATTGAATTTATGCTAGTTTGTAATAGCCTTGTAATACAGAGTTGCCTACTCTTTGCATGTGCTGATGTCAATTTTTACCAGTGTTTTTATTAACTCTGTTATTGTCTAGTCTAACTCATCCTAACACCTCCCTCATGACTAAACTTGCAGGATTGTGCTGTTGAGTCTGGTTTGGCAACCTAAGGGTGGCCTTCATGGTCTACTAGGGAAGATAGAAATGTACAAGTTACCCCCAGCTAGTCTCCTTCTTCCAGTAGAACCCAGGTAGGATTCAGCAGTGCTTCCCCAGCCAGATTACACTTCAGTATCTGTTTGTCCTCAAGCATTCGTCCCAAGAACTTTAATCCTAGTCCAGGATAACACTGGGTGAGGAAGTCTCTACCCTGTCTGCCCTAGGTGAAAAAATTACTTACATTGTGAAAGCTACAGGGAAGAGATATTCGATGTATGTGTATGGGAGAGAGTGTCTAAAGCTGAACTTCTGCACCATCAAGCCCAGCCTAGAAGCTAGCAACTAACTGCAACTGGTCCAGGCTGGTAGCAAATTTTGGTAACAACCAGATTAAAAAGAAGTGGTACATCCTGAATCCTGAAATTAATGAAGAGACATAAGACAGAGCCACCAGTTCAAGGCTGATCATATTCATTGTGCTTAGACTACTGAGACTGGGGAAAATGGGGTCCTTGTATTCTGTAAAGAAGAGCTGGTGATAAAATGACAGGTTCCCAATAAGAAGTGGTCTCAATAAAAAGAAGGTGGCCTGCAAAAAGAAATGTGGAGATCTTGGCTAGAGGAAAGGTCCTGAACATGGAGGAAGATCCTAGAGACCTGGGGGCTGCGTGTATGTCAATACCAGGGGATGCACTTGCTGGTTGAATAGTGATGTTCCTGCTGGGAAGTGAAGTTGAGACTTAGAGGACATAACACTGAGGTGACAGTAGGACTGAGTATATGAAATAATTAAGAAAGGTAAAAATTCTAATCTGGTTGGTTTTTAAGTAATGTTCAGTTCCCAGATCAATGGTGGGTTGTCATTTGCTCTGTCTCATCCATGACATTGTCTTATTTAAAGCAGTCTGAATTTCCAGGGCTAGCGATGATGTCAGATCTTGTGACTTTTGTGCATTTCTTTGCTATTGTAATACAAAAGACAAAAAAAGAACATTGTCATATAATTACTGTTTTCCTCCAAAGATTTCTCAGCAGGTACAAAAGCACTCCAAAGCACATCTCTCAGTGGGAAAGGAACATGGACACTTTTAACCTTGAAAGTAGGCACCTGAACCAAAGTAATACAGTATGAAAAGTAGACACTGGTCTAATTCAAAAAAATGCTGGTATTTTAAATATGTGTGCATGGGAAGGGTCTTTTTTGGTTTAAAAAAATTAAAAAATCTAATATGGAAACTCATCAATATTAAGAAGTCTTTAAACTGTTGAAATCTGTGCAAGTAAAATTAAATTATCAGGATTATAATTTATTTACAATGCAAAAAATTGACTGGTGTATGGCTGAGCCATAGTAATATTTATTTTTCAAAGAAATTGCCCACATCTAACAGTGAATATTTTTGAGTGACTAAGCCCAAGTCTTTTTTGTGGTTCAAAGTGAAGCACCGAAGATTTGCAATGGCATCCTATGTCTTCCTGTGTTTTAAGCTCATCTAGACATTAAGCACTAGCCTTGTATTAGCAATCTCCTTCTCTTCTCCCCTCTGTTTCCACAACAAATTCTTGACATCTCTTTCTCAAGGTCAGATATTTGCTTTAAGAGCATGTTAAGCTGTCCATGTGGACATAACATTTTTTTCACTGTTTTCAACCAAGTCTTGTAAACAGAGCTGAGAAAAGCCAGAGATCTCTAGTTTCTTGATTACAAAGAGTCACCTTCTTGCTCAGGGCAGGCATTTTCTTTTGACAGCATTCCAGTGATGCAATCATAAAAGCTGCAAACAATTACCTTCTCAGAGAATTTCTGAAACTTACTAGTGAAGGCAGCAAGACAAAGCAGTGAAAACTCTGACTGTATTAGAGCTCTTGGAAGAAAAAAGATGGTGTCACTAGTTTGGCATGCAATTTCCATCTAACTTTCTATTTCACTTTTTACTGCTAGATCTTCACAGTCCTAGATTAGGAAAACAAAAAATGCTGGCTTTCTTATGTTTTGCAGTGTAAAGTTGTGGTCGTTTTATATTTTGGACTTTTTTTTTTGCAGACTGGACCCATTGTCTGTCTACAAAGAATACTGTTGCAGCATCTTTCAGCCTGGTAAAAAAAAAAAAATACCATACAAAGTTTCTAGTTTACTCTCTGACACCAGGCTTTCCCATGGCAAATTTTTTCATGACAAGGCACAACACTTTCTTTTACAGGTCCTGCAAAATTCCACAATGCTTTATATCAAATCACATACATGAGGAGTAACACAGATCCTGGAAATCTGGTGGTAATTAACCCAAGTCATTTCACTTTTTTGTATCCCACTACTTCCTTGGAGGCTCACAAAAATATTTATTATTGCTGTTGTGTTTTGCCTTAGGACTTCAATAAAACTCAAATCATATAAGAACATAACACTTCAAAAGGGTTACACTGTTACCTTGACAAAGGGAACAGCGATCAGATCTATTGCAAGTGGTATTCTTGGAAGTAGGTAACAGATCTAGACTTAATCTCTATTTGGTACTAACTCTGAACTAGGCATGCTGCCAAGTGAAAAAACTCCAGTGACCAAGGAAGTGGCAGATTACTCTGTTGTAGACTGCTAGTGATTTTTCCATGAGCATTGTAGAACAGAATCTGGTTTCTTGCACAGCAGCAGCACTTTCAAGGTCACAACTTGATAAGTCCTATCCATGTTTGCAGAACACCCACACTAAACACATCAGAAATCCAAGAGTAGGAAAAGGTGCTGAGCACTACACTTCGGGTAAGCTCTACTTACGTGAGCTGGCTCTGTAGTGACTTCTGCCTCTAATTTGTAGAGATTGTTGCACCAAAAGAGAGAACCAATGCTGACACAAGCTCACGCACACTTCAGAGCTGTGGCCCTTCCATCTGCTAACTGCATTTATTCAGGAGATGTTCCCTGGCTAGGAAACACTCTTTTTTGCCATGCAAAAACTTCAAGCTTCTGTGGAAGTTTGGGTCTGCCTTCCTAGTCATTGTTGGTGGGGGAGCGGATACAATGACAAAGCTACGGCAACTGGGACTAAAGAGGGAAATAACTTATTCCATTAGCAGGAAAGCAAACTAAGACTAACAAGCTACAAATGTGTGTTATGTATCCTGAGCCCAAACATGTATTAGTAATCTATCTCTCACCTGTGTTTCATGCAGCACTGCCATCACCATGTCCTTAGTCTTTGTCTCTCCTAAATTCTCCTCACCTCAGCTCCTCTTACAGTCCCTTGTCCTGTTCATACAGCATCCAAAGATCTACTTATGTCCCTTGTTTACAGCCTTAGGGCTTTCTGCTGAGCACAAATGAGCACAAATGAGCACATGGTATGAAGAGCTACAGGCACAGTCACTGGTTAACCAGCTGCTGTCAGAGAGAAATCTCATCTGAGTTCCCCCTGCTGCTCCCTCTTTCCCCCTCCCATCCAGTCATCTGTCAGATCTTCACATCTCAGAGATGGCTGCTCAGCCATTCCTCTTTGACACACACTTTATTTCCTTAAGATGTGTCAGTGAAAAATACAAACCAACTTGCTCTTTCTGTCTCTAAGAAAAACAACCCAGAGAGAATGTTCACACTTAGCATCCTTATACACTGGACAGTGAGAGCCCACAGAAGCGAGAATCTGGTGAAAGATAGGAGGCATGTGCTGCTCCAAGTAAGAGAAGAACTACCAAAAATCTAGGGAAGAAAACTCAGATTTGGCTCTGTATTTCTTTCTAACCAAGGCCAAAGTGTCATTTATGCCCAGATGTTTGTGATACAAGATGTGAGTGGGACTGCACTCCTGCTGTCACCTTGGATTCCAGGGGACAATTGTGGCTCTGCTGCAGCAGCACCACTGCTCCGCAGCGGGGGAGGTGTGGGGTGACATCCAAAGCATTACTCACGTCCTTCTCTCTGCAGATAAGTGATGATGGCAGGCCCTGGCAGCTATCATCTGAGGAGGGAGGCACCATGCAAGTTCTCAGATTCTTAATTCTGACTTCTCCCTACCCAGCCTTCCCAGAGCTGCAGATTTTTGCTAATTTCAGGATAGAAGCAGTGTAAGTGTGAAACTCAGCCAACAACTGTGAAAACCACATACTGGTCACAACCCCAGCCATCAGAGCAGGCATGGGACACCATACACAAGCTCATTGCTGGGAGAGATCAGAAACAGCTAGCATCAGGGAGGAGGGAAATGCAGTGATGTTGATTCATATATATGATATTTCCCATGGAAGTGTGTAGGAGTTTAGCCTTTCACCATAACCTAAATTTTAAGAAAAGGAACAACTTGTTTCCAGTTCAATAACAGAAGCATATGACATTTTATATTAGCTTGAGAAATAAGGGAGGACAGAGTATGACGTAATTCTTCTCTTTGATGCTCCATATTTTGCAAATTCATGATATTTATGTGCTATGTTAAGCCATTTGAAGAGATGCTTTCATCCAGAAGCAGCAAATAAAGTAAGAGTGGAAGAATATATTTGTAGAGTCATAAGGCCACGTTTTATCAAGACTCCTAACTAATAAATATAGCACAGCTATGATCAGATATTTCTCAGCTGTCATATTTTGACTCATAGAAAAATAGAATAGACAAACAAAATTCTCAAGTAAAGATTGATATGAATAACTGGATTTAATGACCTGACTTCCTCAAACAGCAAAAACAAGTAGATAAGGTCTTCTTTCAACACACATTTCTACTCATAGATTCTGCAGCAGAAAGCTGGGCCACAAAGATCTGATTTTCTCCTCTTAATGCTAAAAAAATGATGGCTGAAGCAGAGTTTAGGTGCTTCATTCTTTTTTGAGCACTGGCTATGATCTCCTGAAAGATGCTGAGGGAGACCAACCAATCTACACAAACCAGAAATCTGCCTGTTAGAAACTATAAACAGAAGCTATTGTGTAGGAGACTCATGTTATGAAGTTAGAGATATCTGGCAGGGTGGCAGTACAACTTCCAGCAGCACCTTGAATTTGAAACCTGTATCCTGATTTTTATTAAAGGCATGAAGCCTTTTTTTTGCTCAAAAACAGCTCTCCAGGAAAATAAGCAGTTATGCTAGCAAGAAAGGGGACAAATCAAAGAATTTTTTCAATGTTCCTTACTCTCCATTGCTCAGTGGCATAAAATTATAAATCATAAACTATTGGTCTGTGCTGTTGTATTTCCTGGTCATTAAGCTCACTACAATATGGAGCAATCTCATATTACCAATCATTCCAGCTATCACAGAGACACCCCCCCATTCTACACAGCTTCTCTGCTGTAACTCCATGAGTTATAGCCAAGAGTGCAGCTACAGAAATCTAACTTTAGATCATTTGTTCTGAAGCTGTGCTGCTGCCAGCAGAAATTCACTGAAAGAAAGCTTAAAAGGACATGTTTCTCCTGATACTACATATTTTTGTAATTTTACTGCTCATTGCCAAATGCAAGAGTTCAAGCTATTGTAGCTCTGGAAAGCAAATGGAGATGAGCCAATTTTTACCACTCAAATCCTGGCTTTATTTCCACATTCCTGTCCACCCACTTGTTCTGTATTGTTCCATAAAACCACCTCATGCCTGGGCTATTTATTTTCAAATGCATTTTGTTACTCTCTAATTACAGTGAGAGAATAGATGGACTTTCTATTTCTATGTGAAATATGGTAATTGTAGCATCATTTAAATAATTTTGGAAAAATTATCAGGTCTGAATAAAGAACACAGTGAATGAATTAAAATACAACCACGAAGTGGTCCTGACAACTCAGGAATGTGAGTCAAGTGTTTCAGAAAGTTTGAAGATTTGGGAAAATCGGTTTCTCTACAGAACCCCTCTTGCCCTGCCCCCCTAAAAAATAAATCTCCGGGCTGCTTGCTAATACAGTTGAATGAAATTTGTTTCTTTATATAGCTTTCAGCATACAAAATTTTTCAAAGAGTTGATGGAAGGGATGAGTCAGTGACTTAGAGAAGGAAAGAGGATTGTGCACACGTGGGGTAGCAGGCGTGATGCAGCAGTCCTTTCCTCTAGGACATGGCAGAAGTGCAAAACAAAGGAGACTTGGAGTTTGTAAGCAAAGGGACACACTTTAACAAGTTAAGCCAATTTATCTGACCGTGGAAAATCAACATGCACTAAAACCTCAAATGGCTGTCCTCGTTTAGGATTAAAGTGGTCTGAATGCGACTAAAGTGGTCCTTAATCCTTTAGGGGATTTAGTCCTTGATGAAAGAGTACTCTGAACTGATAAAAAGGCATTTTGTGGAATAAAATCTCGATGTGCAGGTTTCTCCCTTTTCAAGATATGTCAACTGACTTCATACTTCTCCTTGACTGACTATGATGTTGCTGATTTTCCCCATGAAACACAATCTTAATTTGAAACATGAACAATTAGAATGACAGGACAAAACCAGTCTTGGGAAAATTGCAGCCAAGGACTGCATTGGGAGCACTGGAGGCTGAATGATATAATTCAGAGAACAGGTAAAACCAGGGCAAAACCACTAACCTGACTTGCCATGAGATAAAAATTTCTAGGCAAAAGCCCAGAGATAGTCATTCTAGGCCAACTGCACACAAGACACTGATCCCACCTTTACCACCTAGGAACCACCTTGTGTTTTCACTGCAGTAAACCAGCCAGGGCAGATTTGCCTTAGTTCAAGAAATGTTGTCATGTCCTTTAGGATGGAAAGCAGAGAGTTAGGATTTTCCAAAGGTATTTCACTGCTCAGGGTTAGTTATAAGAGAATCATGATGACACTTTGAGGGAGAAAGCAGTCCCTGCCATGGGCACTTCCCCATCTGATACAAAACACACTGTGGTACCTAGAGATGAGGAGAGTTGCATTCCTCCTGATTTCCCCCTGCAAATCCATCTCTGCAAGGCCTAAGAAGATAAAACCAGAGGAAGGCTGGACATACTGATCTCCAGGGCATATCCAACTTTCAGTCTTGGGCATTCAGCTTCAAGATGGGATGTCAGCACCGAATGTGTCAGCTTGTGGAGAGCAGCATCCATCTGCTGGACCCTGGACATGGCTCAGGGTAATTATATACAGCCCCAGCAGCTTTTCCAGGTGAGCGGCTTCTTACGAACAGCCAGGAAATTAAAACTGAGATAATTAAGGAAGGAAAATGTCAATCCAAACTCATCTTCCAAGGTCACTGGCCACCAGAAGAATATGGGGATTATTCCTGACTCTTGCATACCTGCTTCACTCTTGTTTTAAAATCTTCCATTGAAGAAAATATAAAAGCATTTGTTTTCCAGTGAGGAAAGCAAAAACTCTGACACTCATAGAAGCCATATAGATTGCATCAGTCTTTGACTCTTTTGACATTCTTACCTAATCTTGTAACATGCATTTCCTGCAGCTTGGGTTTGCCTATGGTCTACTTGTGCTATCAGTCACAGGAAAGGTTTTCTGCATTCTGACTTCTACATAAGCTGAAGTGTGGGAAGACATTTCCCTCTCAACTTTATTCATGCTGAAGAATTAGGCCCCAGGCTCTGCAGATCAGCTGTGCTGGCCTCCTCTAATAGACATGCAAAAGTGTCCTATCAGTGTTCTTATGTAACTACATAATGATTTCTAAGTAAAAGATACTTGTCTGGCAAGTGCTGGCCAAACTTCGGTGGTAAAACAGGCCAGGTGAAAGAGCATCTCTAGCGTTATCATATCGCTGAATGACAGTAACAGTTCCACACAGTTTGGGGTGCTGAGTTCAACAACCACAGTCTCCTCAGTCCTTAAGACAGATAGTGAGACAATTCAGGCAAAACACTGAAGTACAGGTTCTTTACAGACAGGGGAATAAAGCATTTGCTGGCAGTCCCAATGCACAGTGAGGCTCCTCAGCCACAAACTCCAGATTGTGAGGGATGCTCTGGACCTTGTCTGTTTTCTCCTGGGATGGGATGTCACTGGGCCAGTGTAATCATATGGGAATGGAAACTTCATTCCATCATGCTATAGCTTGCTGGTGTGACAATCAGACTCAAAGGGATGAGAAAGATCAGGCAGGAGCCTATACATATAATAATGTCCACATGTGTAAGACACAAAAAGGAAAGACTCGCTTTTCTATGTATCAAGGTGAATTTGTCTGATCTAGTAGCAGTGAGACAGAAATCCTTACTGATGCACTCATCTGATCATCCCAGTGGCTGAAGCATGTCTGAAAAGAGTCCCTAGAAAAGAAGAACTGACAAAGAGAGAGTCATTGAGACTTGAGTCATGTGTTTCTGCATAAACAAAATAATGTAGACACAGCAGTGTGAAAATACAGGAGATACAGATGAGGCTTGTGCTGCTGCAGTACTCCTTGCACCCTTGCAGCTAGGTTAAATCCACAGCCTGTGAAATCTGGTGAGCTGGCATTAGCATTCAGCCTCTTTAAAGCACAGCTTTCTAATCCAGCTGTCATGGAGGTGTACGGTCTTACCTGCTCAAGGAGATGGAGAAGGGTGAAGAAGACAAATGAAAATGGGATGGGAAGGAAGGAGAATGCAGACAGGACAGATTGGCAGAAAAAAAATGAGTTTCAGGTATGAGCTAAAGCCAGTGGACATAATGGTGTTTCCTATGAGTCTTTCTTAGCAGAATTAGGATGAGAAAACCCCATCTTTCAGGAAAAAAAGAAATCAGAACGATGTTATGTAACAGAGCACTTCAGCAAAAGGTAAAAGGTGGAGTCATGTTTATAAAGCTGCTGGACTCTGAGTGACAGCTTGGCACTTCTGGCATCGATACTGAAGTGCAAACATAGCTAGAACAGCTTATTGCCTCTTTATTTTTTTTTTTTTCCAACAAAAAGGTCTGATTTTAGATTTACTGGAGGAATCACATTGATTTCTTGTTAATGCACTGTTTACCGAACATGATCTCAACACAGGTTTTAGACAGCATATTCTTTAGAGAGTAAGTACTTTTCTTTTTATGCCTTTAGCTTTTTCTGACTTTTAAAAAAAAGTTCACAGAGCAAGCAGAATTCGACCTTTGCTGCTTAATACACCTTGGAGTGTAGTCCACAAACACAACGCCAGCTCTGCCCTTTTCAAGGGCACTCTGCCCAGGGCGCAGCACAAATCTGCCCTAAGGAGGGCTGGATTTGGGTATGAATCTTGCAACAAACAGCTTCAAGAATAAATCACAACCATTTTTGTCCTATATTTTTGATCATTCTTTAAGCAACAGATGTCTGGAACACTTGCAGTAAGTCCTGCAGAGGATATTGGTGAAGGTTAAGTAGAGCTAAATGTATTTTGGACAATGAGTTTATGAGACACAGGGATGAAGATATTAGTCTTTTTTTTTAACTTCCCATTATGCCACTAAGTGTAAACATCACTTGCTGTTGTCTAGAGGAAGGAGATTTACCTAAAGATAAATCTAACGGCCTGTGATCAGCAAGTTATTGCTCAGTGTTAAATTAATTTTCGAGTTTATTTCTGCACTGCAAAACTTGCAGTATCACAGTCATATGATTCCAAAAAGCATTTCTTGTCACTTGGCTGAAGAAAAGTGAGTGTTCCCCAGTAAAGAGCTTCATTACCGAGCCCACTGACAGTATATCCAACATGCAGGCCTTGTGCTTCTTGAATCATATCTCATGCATAGTTAAATACCAGTATTGCTCATTTAGCCTCTCATTTGCCTCTGGTTCTAATAAGCCAAGCGCTAAAGCTGATTTATAGAACTGCACTCAGTATGAAACTTGGCACAATGCTTTCTTTCTCAGGACAGTCAGAGCCTGGCATAACAAGAGATTTCCAGCAATCAATCAGAAAGACAATATACTGTCCTACCACATCAGGCCTAGCTAAACCTGCGAGCTCCCTGAACAGTTTGTGGAGGTGCAGCAGATCTCCACTGACATTTTTCTAATGTAGCTTTTAGAAGAACAGAGTCTTGACTCAGCTTGATGACAAGAGAACAGAACAAAATCAATATCACTGTTCCTGGCACTGGACAAAACACTGGCTATAATGACTTCAGAGTCTCCCCAGGCATTCCCAGGGCACTTGACACATGCTGCTGCTTCAGGATCTCGCACAGCCAGTTCCCTTAGGAAAGAGGGATCCTGCTCTGCTTAGGCTAGAGAAAGAAACCATTCAATACCCAGATCGATGTTCCCAGACTGCCTCTCCTCTCACGGAGGAGTTTGGTTGGGTGCCAAAGATGCAAATGTCTCTTGGCCTCTGTGTGTCCCCCATGACTGAACACATCCTTTGGAAGGCCACAGGACACCATGCACGGATTGGTAAGAGGCAGGCTGAGCTGGTGAATCACTAGGGGAAGTGGTCAGTGCTCTCCCCCTCAGAAACACTGCCTGTGTTTCCATGCCTGGACACAGTGCCTGCCTGTGGTGCTAAGTGCTAAAGGAGTAGAGGCATCCAGGGTAGGCTCTCAGCTGGAGGACTTGGCTCTGATGCAGTGATCTGCTAATGCAGCTCTTCCCTCTTTGCCAATGATAGCTCAGGAAGAATTAGCCTGAAAATCTGTACATTGTGCTGCATCCTATAGCACAGGTGCACCTACCCCGAGAGTGAAAAGATGAGTAGCTTAGAATGCAAAAGAATAGCAGAAGCCCCCATTTCTGCTGCCACCTGGGAGTACAGAAACGTTGCTTCCTAAAGGAGCTTTTACTTGACTGCTAAACGTCTTTTTAACCAGGCCTTTTCCTAAGCACACCTTTAAGAAGAATAGAGGAAGCTGATCAAGAATGAAAATACTATAGTTGAAGACCCAGTAATGTTCCCTGGTCTATCAGGTACAAAAAACCTCTTTAAAACTTCATTTCCAGTTAGATTTAAACCTGTGCTTCAGATGGTCCTAGACTTTTATTTATTATCAGAGAATAGAAACTTTTTATGTATCTCTGTATAATCAACATTTTGGTTATTACTGAACTGTAGATCTATATTATTAAAAGGAACACAAACAAAACTGGGGTAGTAATTTTCCCTACTCCATATTTCCAAAACAATTTTAATCAGAAGATGACACAACAGGACTATCAATTCAGCAATGAAAGATGCTTCCACAAATTGCTATTATTTTATCAGTTTGCAAATAAGTCTTAGCTAAATGAGCTATTTAGTGCTACCAGTGCTATTCTATGCTCTGAAATTCCTCCAAAGAAAGTGGAATCATGGGTGTTCTTTTTCTTCTGTATATGAACAAATTAAAGAAATTAGAGGATTCATATCTTTATGGACAAATAATAAATTGACAAAACTCAAAATCATATGAAATAGAACATAGTTTGCCTAGGAATTTTGGTAGGTATGGTTTAAACTGAATAATTTATAATTGTTTCAGTGTACATGTAGTCCTGTTACGTATGTTCTAGTTACTAATGAAGTAACTACATAATTAATAATATGAAGCTTCTCCATGAGTTGTTACCTCTCAGTTATTGCACAGAATGAGACCATAGGCATATGAAAATTCTCAGCTGAAGAGCTGATCATTGTGAAAATTAGACGCCATTCCTGCAGCTGCTGCCTGTGGAGGCACAGTGATTCGCTATTGTAATACTGCTTTTTTTTTGCTATAAGATTACTTTTTTTCTGAATTTTTATGGACTTTCAGCTGCATAAGTGCAAGATCAGGCAGCTTTTCAGAAGGAAGAAAAAAGAGGATGGTGTAGGCTGTATTGAAAGAAGTAGAATCTAGGGAGGGAAGCAAGCTATTAGTCACGTACAGGGCAGAATGCTCGATGGGCCAAACACTCAATAAAACAGAGTCAATAACATCCTAGTCCTGCTCTGTTTCTTACCTTTTTCTCCACCACTGTCCTTTTATATCTGGATACACTCTCTGTGGTCTTCTTCATGTCTCACTCTTTTCATGAACATTCTTTGATTCTTTTAAATGGCATTTGCTTTGTTCTTTACTAATGCCTCTTGCTTTTGCTGTGACTCTCCTCCCTTCAGTGCTGTCTCCCTGATTAATGCCATCAGGCCTGCCTCCCTAATTTTTGTGTGAGCACCTCACCAGCTTTCTTTTCCCTTTATTATCTCCAGTCTTTTGTTCTCTTCTTCCCAAAGAATGGGAGTATTGGGGACCTTCTTTCTACCACAAATCCACTTCACCATCTCCTCAGCCTCTTCCATGTTTCCCTTATTCCTTTCTGCAACTGATTTTTCATCCTTTTATAAAAGTGCCCATGCATTTCTCCATCTAGGTGCTGGATACAGAGCACACCAAAAACACTTGCACAATTTGTTCTTTCCTCTCCACACACTTGCCAAATGAGAATTATATAGTCGATTTTTCAGTGACTCAAGGAAATTTTGCTTGTTTTAGTGACATTGCAGCTGGATCAGGGATGCCAAAGCTCCTGTTAGTAAGTGGCAGCCAGAACAGACACACGCATCCAGTGCCAGCAGGTGGCCAGAGGAAGCAGCTCCTTATGTTGCTCAGACAGTTCTTTAGTGCCACAGGGTGGTCTGTAGTGACCACAATAAAATACAGCTTTTGTGTTGCTGCTTAATGGCCATTTTTGTTGAAAACATTAGTAGAAATTTAGATGAGAGCAAACAAATTAATATTCTATGCACTTCCAGTTCCCATTGTTAACTGGCATAGTGCCCTCTGCTTTCCCTCCACAAATGCCTTCCTCGCCATTTTTCTCTCTGTAATGCACTGAAGAGCAGGCTTGATTTTACCCTGACTTTGCTTACTTTCCTTCTTTCTTCTCAACTTTCTTTAAACTTCATGTTTTTATCCCCTTTACTATGACAGCAAGAGTGTCCAGCTCCATTACAGAAAAGGCTCGTGGCTCTGTTGAGATGTGGTGACAGGAAATGAGGATTGCATGACTTCTCTAACTGCCTGGGAGAGAAGTTTCCTTTATACCAGTTGTTCCCAGGCCTGGGCACCAGCAAAGGCAGGTCCTGATGGCTCTGCAGCACCTCAGCCATTGCAGCTGCTGAGAGGCTCTCCTGTTTTCCAGAAACTCCCTGGGTAATCTTAGGTATGGCAAGATGTATTTGGTCTCCGTAGCCAGGCAGAACCAAATAGGACATGGGAAAAGTGCCTTTCCTCTCCTTTCCCAGTCCCTGGAGGTGCAGGGAAGGCTTGCATCATACGGTTATGTTCCCCTTCTGTCTGTCAAATGTCTGACCTGTTCATCTTTCTGTCTGAAGAGGCCTGGAAACAAGTGATTTCTGCAAGACTGGGAAGGGGCATCAAACCAGCTACCTCTTGTACTTCCCTACAGGGTTTGAGTTCAGATTCCTGTCCACTTCAGATTCATGGACTTTCTTTTCCTTTCTGCTTTGAAGACAATGCACTCTACCTGCATCTAAATATTCTCTATTTTGTCCATCTTAGACCCAAATTCTTTCCTCTCCCCTGTGCTTTTACACCAGCCTACATTTCAATTGTGCCTAACATTAACGCCTCATTTGTGTCATTATAAAACAGAAGAGAAACAAGCCTTACATGTGTAAACAAGAAATCCTCAGAGACACAATAGTATTTCTATCCACTTTGATTTTCTTTTCTTGTAAGTAAAAGATAATTTAGAAAGCCTAATTAAAATTGATCTTGATTTTCTGAAACATTGAATGATGCTGTCCTAAATCAAAATCATAGCAGTTATTCTTTTAATAATCATGAGATTGCAGAGAAAAAAAATAACTGTCAAAACAGCTAAGAAATATTTTCAATATTAGTTGGCTGGCTCAGGAAACAATAGCAGTCTTTGAACTGCAGAGTGGTATATTCTTATTTGGATAGGTGGCTTGCAGCAATCCAAGAAATCTATCCTACTGTTCCCAGGATATGTCACAAAAGCTCAACCTCAGCGTGGCAGTGGCAGCAGCCTAGGAGAGGACTCACTGCAGGCTACATAGAAACAATAGATCATCAACATCAGCCTGCCAGGGCTGAAAGAAGGAACGATGAGTATTATGTTGGTTTCTGTATAGAGGTGAAGATGGAGGAGAAGCAGAAGGAAAAAATACAACCCTCCCCAGTCCCAAAATTGAGTCAACCCTTAGCAAAATTTTAAGTCACAAAGTAGCAAAGTGTAGAATGTTTCTTTTTCTACCCCCACACATAAAACCCAACTCCCCCTCCACCCAAAACCCAACCAACCAACCAAAAAAGAAAAAAACAAACCAAAACAACCCCCCCACCTTGAAAACTCTATTTTAGAAAGATACTGGGAAACACAAATAGCTAGGAGACATGCTGTGGCTTTACTTACATATGAATATTAGTATACACTAAACACTCTAGAAAATGTATTTTTAGAATGAAGAAAATTAGTGCAGCAACAATTCTTTATAGTAAGGAACTTTGCTGTAATTTTAATGCTTTTAGACCTGCTGCCCTAAACCAGCTGTCAATGCATGTTAGTTGAAATATTCAAGAAGCTGTTGTCATTCAGTGAAATATCTGCCAAAGTAGAAGCTGCCTTCCCGTAAATGATAACTTTTAATGCTGCTAATGAAGTCATGTTCTGCTAATGCATTTGATATTTTTCTTGGAGTGAGAACTACAGCTTTCTGGATTTCACTCTGTAGCTGTGGTGCCATCCTTTTTGATTTTATAGCTACTTCTAAGTTGTTGAGTAGCCATTAAACTCAAATGCAATGACAGTTTTGGAAAGATAGTAATACTGTGCGCTGGAGATAATTCACAAAGCCTTTATTACTTGAGTGCTTAGAAACAGAGAAGCACTGTAATGCCTAAATCCCGCAAAAGCTGATTATTTTCCTCCTGAGCTTCAGTCACAAATCAAGAAAATGCATCTAAACAGGAGGAAAGGAGCTGCAAAAACAGGATTGCTGAAAACATTGTCCTGGGCTACATATTTTTATTCCACATCCTATTTATGAGTTCTGAATTACTAAGGACCTTTACTTAAAAAAATTAAAAAAAATCCGTCAGTGCATTGAATCTGATGCACTGATGTAACCATTATTGAAATAACTTATATACTGCAGTCTTCAAATTTCCTATTATCTATACATAAACTGTGAAGCAGCAAGAAACTACAGAATACAGAATACACCCCTATATATATGTATATTTGAGACAGTAATCAATGAGCAAACAACAAAGCAAAACAAAGACAAGACTTTATTGGGCTTTATTCGGCTCTCTCCTCTGTCTTCCATAACATGGAATTCAAGCAAGGAATATAAATATTGGCCTCTAAGCCTTTCTGAGCCAGACTTTGAAACTACAGAGAAACAATTCAGGAAAGGACACAGAATCACAGAAGAAATAAAAAAAAAGCCCAAACCTATAAATATCTATCTATCTATCTATCTATATGTACACACACACACCAGCCTTGCAAGACCCTATTGAGATGCCTAAATAAGTGATGAACACATGTGAAATTCCCCCAGATTAGGTTTTCATTATGGTTATGGTGGCAGGGAAATAAAGCAAAGGCAAATATGAAGAGCAAATCCTATCCAATGAATTTTGGGTGTAGGAGCCAAACTTTAGGCAGAAGTGGGAAACAAGTCCACACTGATTTATAGTTAATGCCTGCAATGTTTTAAGATCTTGGGTTCCCTGAGACTGACAAGAAATAAACAGTCAAGTTCACACCTCTGGCATGCTTTATACACGCTGTGTAGACTTCCTGGCACTTGCATTTTCTGTGATTAGTTATGTATTGACAGGTTCATAGTCTGATACAGGCATTAAAGCATAAGAAAAAAGCCCCAGCATTTCTGAACTCACCAAAGTCTATTAAATACCTAGAAAATGCTTACAGCACTATGTAATTCCTACAAAGCTTGGCAAGACGAAAAAACCTACTTGCAAAAATTAGAAAATGTGTATTTTCCCACAGCTAGAAAGTTCAAAGCATATAATTTTACAATTTTAAGTGGATTCCATTCCTGAGAGTAGTGAAAACTTTTCTATTCATAAAATAAAACCCCTGCACCACTTAAAACTTTCAAAGAAACAGAGAAAGTCACAAGACTGTACAAACTCAGACTGGTTCTATCTACATTTACTGGAAAAGATGGGTTTAGGTAACAAAATAACAGGCCTTGCTTTAAAAAGTGGCTTCATGAAGAGGGAGAAGGTCCCCTCCTCTGTGACTGGAAAGAACTGTAGGCATGAACAAGTCACAGGACAAAAAGAAAGTCCCACCCATATGGATTACATCCACAGCTGCGGGAAAAAGCTCCATACAGCAGTCAGAGCTCATGAGCCCCTCTTTCCTCTTCCACCCTCCATGTGTGTAAGAGAGAGACAAGGCCCTCAATCAAATAAAAAGAAAAATCTAGAACAAGTTATTGTGTTTATGCAGAATGTCTCTTTAAAATAGCTTAAACCAAGCATTTGCTGGCTGAATGTTTTAGCAATCACTACAACCATGTATGTGATTCTCTGGAAAAATGTAGCTGTAATAGCTGTAGACAGAAAAAAAACCAACAGGATGGGTCACCAGAGGATCAAACTTTTCAGAATTTCATTAATATTTGCTTGTTCGTATATGAAATTCCAAGTTAAAGATTCTCATTGTGCTATTATAAAGCTTTTGTTTAGACTTGAGCACCTGTGCTACTGAAAGTTAAGAAATCTGTCTCTGAAACATTTTCATGTCGAGTGCTGTCATAAAATGTACACTCGATATTTACTATTACTTTCAGTGAAGTTACAAGCTCTTACATTACATTAGGTCCATAAACAAAGAGGAACTGACCACATGATGTGCACCAACAAAGTGAACATCTGCAGATGAGTTAGCAAGAAATACTTAACCAATAATTACCCTGTATTAGAAGTCACTCAGGGTTAAATTCAAGCAGATAGAAAAATATGAAAATAAAAGGAAAGCCCTCTTGTTTATGGTATTCTCCCATGAGGAAGGGACTGGCTGGGCCTTTCAAAGAGTCTTTAAATTAAAACATATTAGTAGTTCTTGCAATGCACATGAACAAGCAGAAAATTATGATCCCAACACTTCCAGTTAAGCAGATGAGTGACTGGATTGCTCCAAAGTCCTGGGAAAATCTAAAGATTTCTGTTCTTAGTGATCCTATAATCCTGTACTGTCCTTTGAAGTAAGAACCAAAATCTGTAACCCTAAGGTGAGAAAGAAAGGATGTTTGGAAATTTTAACACAGTAGAAAGAAAATCACACACACACACACAAGATGAGTGGAGACTGTCCCTCTTTTTGAAGGAGTCAAACCAGTGTCTGTGACCTGGTTACTGGAAGTTCCTGCTGCAGCCATGCAGGAAAAGGAGCTGCACCGAGACAAGGTTAGAGGTAGCAGACATTATTGGTAATGGGTAGTGGGAAGGTCAAGATTTAAGATAAATCTGTTTGGATAAACATCTCTTGGCACACCATCCCAAACTGCAAATTCTCTCAGACCAAACCTCTACACCACAGTGCAGAAACAGACAACAGTTTCTCCCTCCATCCCTCTCTTTTTAGCCACAGTAGCAGTGGGCATGGGACCCAGAAAGGCTTTCTAGAGCTATGGCAAAACACTCCAGCTGCTAGACACCAAACTGTTGTCAGTGCACAACTTGGGACAGTGCTGTCTTTGGGTCATGGTGTGAAGCCCTGGGAGGTGATTATACCAGCTCACTCAGGCAGCAGGAGAAGCCTTCATAGTAACCTTTCCCTCTCCTGCTTTCCTGGCAATAGCACCAGGTGTACACACAGCATTGACTTGATTGTATGAGAAAAATAAAACTAACTGCTTTAGCAAAGGAATAGTTTTCTTGAAATCTTGAGATGATTAAAAAAGGTTATTCAAAACCATTTTCTGAGAGAGAAACATAAATTTCGCTAACCTTATCAGTCAGAGCATCAGCCTGCACTACCTAGAAACTGAAAACCGGTGTTAAAAGAGCCAGACAGGCAAAGAGCCAGACAGATGGCACTCCAGCAGATGTGGATTCAGTGGGCTTTTAATCTTCACTTCTGGAGACTTTCATGATGACTCCACTTTCAACTGCATTCTGGATTGGCACAGAGCAGTTCAGAGAACTAGCATCTTTAAATTTAAAATAAAATATATCAGCAATGTAAATGTAATTTAAGCCAAGCTCCCCATCAATACTGTTTATATATTCTTGCTAAGGAACAAAGGCTCTTTTTCATTCTGACTCTACTGTATGACTACTCTCTCCTGTGCTAGAGCCCTCCTTGTTACCTTCTTATCTACAGTATGTTCACTGCATCTACTAAAGATTACTGACCTGTGCTTTTCAGGTAAGATCTGAAGCTGGAGCAAAAATTAAAGCTATGCCATCAACTGCAGTGTAACTCAAGCATGTTGTCTAAGTGGGGACATTAGGCTTTGGCGTTTCTGAAGAATCAGAGCTTATAGCCCCGCAAAACATCATTTGATATGTGCACTGAGTAAGCATCACACCGTTTCTCAGCTGGCTGACTTGCTAACACGGGACATATATCAGTAAAATTGGTGGAAGTGAAGTGCAAACTGCTGGAGCCAGGTAGCCTCAATTGGATGACTTCAATTAGCTGAAGCAAAATTAAATGCATCCAACCAAAGAGATACTCACTGAATGCACACACCCACTCCCTCTAAACTTCTAACTGAAGATACACAAGTTGGGTTTTTGTTGCTTCTGGGTTTCCACTGCTTTTCCCTTCATTCTGCAGTAGGTGAAATCACAGGTGCATTCTTTGTCCCTGTTGAACATATATGTCACCCTGTACTAACCTTGTTTAATTTCCACTTTGCTTCCCTGTTCTTTGCTTCATTTGTGTCATCTTGGTTTCTATCCTGTGATCCAGTTCATTTGTAGAGTACCCTATGTTTTTGACAGATTTTCTGATGTGGAAGTATCTTTCATCTGCAAAGCTCTGCCTTTGATTGCATCTCTCTTTGGGAAGTTTTTTCTGATGTGTCACTGGATGCTGGTACAGAGAGAGATGTTATCATTCTGAGAATTCAGAGTGAGAGAAAACAGATATATGAGCTAAATTTTTAATGTCTGATCAGACCGCTCCTGGTAGAGTTAGACACTGGAAAACAAGCTTAACTTGTAACATACACATTGACCATGAACTGACAGGACAAAAGGCAGCATGGTCTTTTGAAGAGTTGCAAAGGCTTCATGATCAGGCATGTGCCAGAAAATCCATAATGGTAGTTAAATTAACACTGATATCCTCATAAAAAATATCTCTGCTGAGTAAAAATCTAACTAAATGCTACAAATCTTAGTTTTTGTAGGATCTTATATAGTATCAATGCTAGTATTTAGATGCACATGTACTATAAAACATCATGGTTTCCAGGATAATTTGAGACTATGACCAAGCACCATTAAAAATAGATTTTAAAGTGCATTTTTGCTAACAAAAGTCACAATGTTTCTGCCTAACTGCTAGTGGATAAACTATATTACCTGTATATTCCATTTCTTATTATCAAGCTTAATATTTTGACTGTTGACATCAAAGTGAGCTCTACAGTAGAAACAAAGCCAGAATACACATTAGAGATTGCCAGCTTTAAGATTCTTAATAATAATAAATGTCAGAAAGAAACATTTTGCTTTGTAGCTGAATCTTCTACCATTGAATAGGCTGAAATTTAATGCAGACTATTTCAAACTTGAGCATGCCTGATGAAATATAAAACATGAATTGGTATAAGACTTCAGAATACCACAGAGTTATTGCAGACATATCATTGTATTCAACTGGATAATCACCTCCAGCGTTTTTTGCTGAGCACTTGCATTAAAACTGCTTTACGTACAAATGAAATTCGTCTTTCAAACTGAGGTTTTTTCAAAATTACTTTCAAGAGCGTGTTACAACTCTTCTGCAGCTTTTTTGTACATTGGCTCCCTCTCCTGTTCATTGAGGGCAAGCAAGAAACTGATGAAGTGCAGCCAGCTAAAGACATTTCTCAGCACTTCCATCATTGTGTTTTGGAAGCATGTTTCTGAGGATCACAAGAAAAGACTTTCTTAGGTATCCAGTTGAAAGTGAACCTTTTTCAGTGAATTTAAAGAAAAAAAAAAATTGAAACAATGTAGAAGGATTCTTCAAGTAAAGTCTTTACCTTTAGAGTCTACATTAGTTAGAGATGTACATTTTAGAGTCCACTCTAAAGATTTAGAGTGAAGAGATGTCTAAATAAAGAATAGATTTTAATAGTAAAGTACAAGAAGCTGCATGCAGCTCAGACATGAAAAGTATAAAATCTAACAGGAACATGTGAAATGAAGAAGAGAAACAATTTGTACATAAGAATTAGAATTAAAATTATTCCCTATGGCAAAAATTTGTGGAATTGAAAATGTGGTACCTTTGCTGTAAAAATACCACCAGAAGGAATACAGATCTAATATTCAGAGAAATGATTGCTCCTCCACTTGGTACTGGTGAAGCTGTACCACAAGTTCTGTGTCCAGATCTGGGCCCCTCACAGGAAAGACATTGAGGTGCTGGAGTGGGTCCAGAGAAGGGCAACAAGGCTGGTGAAGGGTCTGGAGAACAAGTCCTACAAGGAAATCTGAGGGAGCTGGGCTTGGGAGTGTTCAGCCTGGAGAAAAGGAGGCTCAGGGGAGACCATATCACTCTCTACAAGTGCCTGAAAGGAGGTTGTAGCCAAGTGAGGGTCAGCCTCTTCTCACAGGCAATCAGTGACAGGAGGACACTGCCTTAAGCTGTTCCAGGGGAGGTTCAGGTTGGACATCAGGAAGAGTTTCTTCAAGGAACAAGTTGTTAGGCATTGGAATGGACTGCCCAGGGACGGGGTAGTCACCATTCCTGGAAGTGTTCAGGAACAACTGGACGTTGTGCTTAGTGCCAAGGTGCAGCTGACAAGGTGGTGGTTGGTCACAGTCAGACTTGATTCTGGAAGCCTTTTTCAGCTGAAATGATTGAGTGATTCTGTGATCAGTAGCAAATAAACTGACTAAATAAATGGAAATAAAATAATAGTCTTACAGGAAACATGGCAAGGTATGGAGAAGTCTGATTTCCTTTCCTCTCCGTTCTCCTAACAAAAAATCAACAGTGGAAGTAGAAATATGAGACACCCCAAGGAAAGCCTGGTTACAGTCAATGAAGGAACATTCCTGCAATGAAATCTGGGTAAGAGCACCAGAATATTGAGGGTACTAGTGACACATAGGTGACAACCACTGTATTTTTAAAATGCAGTGCATCCTTCTTATCTAGAAGGACTATACATCAGGGAATGCTCATATAATCATGCTGTATCTCATACTAAAAAAAAAACCCCTGAGGTACAGGGCAGATAAAAGCCACATAAAACTACCTGCTTTAGTTAGCTCTTAAAAACTTTGAATTAAAGAACACCAATAAAAGGCAATGTCCCATATCTTAAGAACCATGAGACATCTTAAAAAGAAATTGTCACCAGACACAACTGAATGGGGCCATCAGAAGTCAATTTCTGTGAATTACTGTAAGGGTAAGAACACATCTTAGTATTTCTGCTAACAGCTTTTCATTTGAGTGCTTATGTCCAGAAGACTGGTAGTGGGGTAAGATAGGGACAACAAAGACTTACACACAAAAATATGCTTTAACACATTGAGGAAAGGGAAGATGGATCTGGAGGGTGGGTGATTCTAAAAGGAAAAAAGCAGTGTCTCATATTGCATAAGCAAGCTACATTGAACAGCTTTAATGAGATGTAATACCAGTAGAGTAATGACTTCTGATCACCACTGACAGGTTTATTTTTATCCAAGGCTGTTTAAAATTAAATGCATAAGCAACCTGGAGAGAACACACCTCCCTTGCTCCTGGGTATGTGTTTTTAACACTGTGCCATAGTTAGTTCCTCCTTTGCTAATTTTCTTTTTTGCTCTCCTTTTGCATAATGACAGCTTAAACAGAGGCACAGAGCATCTTCTTCCCAGCACACAGGTTCAGTTTGTTGGTTATTAAAGCCTTCTGGAAACTGAGGATGTGAATCTGAATGGTGTTACAGAAGCAAATGTCACCCACTTCTTTTACTTCCTGTGACACTGATCCCTAAGCAGAAAGCAATCACTCAAAAGGTGACCATTTTATTTTCTGTATTTCAGATCACAAGAACAATCCTGGAAAAAAGCACGCAAGTACCCACATAGAAGCTCTAAAACATGAGCAGAGTGACAACTACTTGGAGTCTTGACTCAGCAATTGCAGCACTGGGAAGGGACAGGATTTCGTACTCCTTCCCAAGGTTAATATTGCCTACTGCTAGCTCTGGGCTGCTCACCTCCCAGAATAATCTGGTTTTCAGGACATCAGTCTGAAATGGTTCAACTCATCCTGTGTGTTGTAAAACAGACTTCTACTGCTTTTAGCCCTGGATGAGATTTTTGGATGTGTTTTGGATAAAGGCAAATTACAAGGCTTATTATAGAGGTAAATGTGTGCATTTCAATGGGCTTTGACATACGTGAGAGACTAGAATATCTAATTATTACCTATTAGCTGGTTTTGTTCTCTCCTGTGAACAGGAGGATAGTGTACCACATTTCTTCTAGAAACTGATGCTGTATTTTATACCAAAAAAAAAGGAAAGTATTACATTAACCCATACAAGACTAAATCTTATCAAAATGAAGATTTTTATCTGAAGCAATTATTTACAACTGTACAGGCAGCAACAAATGGAACGTTTCCAAGCTGGTTGTAGAGTGGTTACGCTTGAATTGTTAGGACTCAAAATAAACAAGAGAGCTTCTGTATCACTAAATTTCAATTGGATGCACAACTAGTAAGTTTTGTAGCTTTATAAGTATCCTAATTTGGAATTCACACAATGAAAAGGTATGCTTTTGGATTTCACCTTTTTTCCAGTCATTAACTGTCTTCATTCATTTGCGTAACTACATGTGAAAATATCACATGATCAATTTCAAAGGCATGCCCCATCAAAGCTGTGAACTAGTAGCCAAGCACAGTTTTTACAGGATGGTGCAATGTTTGGCACTGGTGCTTCGATTCCCTAATTGGGAATTGCAAAGGAACTACTGAAATACCAAGTGTCTAGACTGATATCTGTCAGAATGAAAACCACCAAACTTGGTAACTCATAAAACAAAGGCAAACCCCACCCCTCTACTCTGTAATATAAACTAGGAAACAAAGAACTAAAGCTTGATTATGTAACTAATCATGATGCCTCCTTCCCACCCTGCAAAGAAACCACCCAAGCCCTTGCATTAACACTTACCTCAAGTGATAATCTAACCTCCTTCCCTTTCAATATTCTTTGCTTATCCACAACTAAAAACACCATAGTATTGTGTTTCTCCAGCGGCAAACAGCTGCTAGTTACTTACTAATAAACTTTTAAGCCATTGCTGTCTAGGGCTGCATACATAGAAAGATGAAATTTTAAAGGTCTGAATGGTCTCTTCCCTAAGGTTATCAAGGATGCATACTGAGTCTAGAATTAAACATAAATTTTCTCAGTCTTCTCAGTGTTATGCAGAAGTAACATTTGTCTTTGTATAGACAGACAGAAGAGCCAAACTAAATTGTGTCCCCTGCTTACTTTGGGCAAAGGATAACTCTGCTTCCTCCTGACATTTTTCTGATGGTTGGCAAATCGTGGGCTGTGCAGAATTACCACGCCTTACTGAAAAATCCTCATCCCTAATTGATCTAGAGAAGAAACAAGTTGTAAAGAAGAGCAGCTTGGAGATCAAAGTCTCATAAAAGTGAAACAGAACAAACAGCCACAACTCTCCCC
The DNA here is from genome assembly GCF_049639895.1 of Pseudopodoces humilis. NCBI lineage: Eukaryota > Metazoa > Chordata > Aves > Passeriformes > Paridae > Pseudopodoces > Pseudopodoces humilis. The sequence continues at coordinate 119,605,053 of NC_142200.1, read as the reverse complement.
ATGAACTCTCTTCACCATCATCATCTCAGAAGACTGCTGAGAAGAGCTGAATACAGCTACATTCTGTATCTAAACTGCTCTGTCAGGATTTTGGCATGGAAGAAAACTCAGTTCTGCAAAGCCATAAAAGTGCTACGACAAACATCACTTATGAAAATTGGAACAGTAATAAACTACTACAATTTCAAGTTTTCTCTTAGCAAGATCTCAGTAATAAAAAAAAACTCCTACTGGTTAATATTTTATCCATAATTGCAAGAAATGCTGTTTGCAGGTTAGTCTGCAAAGAAAAAATAATCACAATGCATATGGTAGCAATCACTAAGACCACTGTTAGTAATCTTAGTTCTTTTCACTCATTTACCCTGAGCAAAGCCCCTTGCAATTCCACAATTAAGTACTTTACTTCATACAAATCAAATGCAGCCCATCCTACAGCACAGTTACAGCTTTTGAGTTACCTTGAGTTTTCTCCAATCTCACTCTGGAACCATAGCAGAAAATGCTGCTAAACACCACATCCCTGAAAGAGCTTTGCTGGCTCTGGTCTGAAATACTAATTGCCACATTTATATTTCCCCCCACCAACTCGATTGGAATTTAACTTTTTTCCACATGTAGCTTTTTGTCTTGTTTCCTAATGATGTAAATCTGGGCACTCAGCTTTGCTCTGTATTCCCACTGGTTTTCATTCAATTTCATACACATACAGCAAGCAAGACTTTTAATTTTTTTTTAATTTACAGTATTGATTGCTCCAAATTATGCCTTACTGTTGGTACACAGTAAATACATTCTTCTGAACAACTTGGTATGAAAAAAATGCAGTTAAAACATTAAAAATACTGCCTTACAATGTGCGAAACAGAACCTTCAGAAGTAATGATGGTGGCTACAGCCAGGCACAGAGGAAGACTGTTTGGTTTTGTCTTTTAGTCTACCAGCACATTCATTCCCGCACTCCTTAATCTGAAACTGCCTGTAACAACAGATTCTAGGTGAATGTTTGTGCTGAATTAAGATTAAATAACTCTCAGCTTGGCTGCTAGCACTCGTATTCCCAGAAAAGGGTGTTTTTCTCTTACACTAAGAATGGCTGTTCTCAGAAGATTTACTGGGCCAAGGGCATCAATAACACGTCAAAACCAGAGATGTTTCTGGAATGGAGTTATACTCTATAGGTGCATGCAGCTGTCAAAGTCTGGATGAATTAGGTAACATGCTTTCCCTAGATAAAAGACAAGTGGCTGGGCACAACTGCCAGTTCACAAATAGTACTTAAATCAGATGAAATGCATTTTTATCACAAGCTTTAGACAGATTAATACATATTGCAACACCTAGCACTGATTAAATTTAGAAAAATATTATATTGGGATTGGGGTTTTTTTATAGCCTTTGTCATTTTGTTGTTAATGTAACAGAAGATGTATGGCAGAAGATGCCAAAAACCACCCTGCTTTTTGTTGTTAAAGAGCTGAGCTGTCAAAGCTTTTATGCTGCTGGCAATTACTAATTTGATTATTTACATATATTTTTAAACAATGAAGAGGCAGGAAGTGCTTATTTATTTTTTTTAATTTTTATGATCAAGGATGACTGAACCCAATTACATAGTCTTTGTTAAGTTAATGGCTGCCAAACCAAAAAGTGTGTACTCCAGTGACCCACCGTGAGCAAAGTTATCTGATGGGTGAGACAGATTTTAAAGTTAGACACAGTACATGTAAAAATAGAAAGTTTAAAAACCAATCTCATCACAGACATTTCCATTGCCATCTCCTTTGTGAAATAAATAAGGCAGCAGATAACTTTTACTTTGCAGTGGCAACTTTGAGGTATGCTATTAAGTCTGCTCTCTCGCCCTTCTTCTTAATACCCGCAAAAATCATCTTTGTTCCAGGAATATACTTCTTTGGATTTTCCAAATACTCCATCAGAGTATCCTCACCCCAGATGATACCTATAAGAAGGGAAAAAAAATCCCCAGTTAATAAATTCAAAATAGTAAACACTTATATTCTTGTCCTCTGCAAAAATTTGTGGCAGATTTTTAAAACTATCTCCAACAACTGAGTATTTTTGTCCCCTAAGGGCAGGTTTAAGTTTACCTTTGTTCTTATTAGCATCCGTGTAAGAGAAACCCTCAGCTTGTCCGGTCTTGCGTCCGAATAGGCCATTCAAGTTGGGTCCAGTCTTATGCTTGCCTCCCTTTTCAACCGTGTGGCACTGGGAGCATTTCTGGACAAAGATCTTCTTGCCTTTCTCAACGTCTCCCATTTTCAGTACTAGACCAAGAACACACACAGAGGTCAGTATTACAACCTCAAGGTCACCGACTGAGCTGAAACTTTAAAAAGCGTGCTGCTGTTTCACAAAACCAACACATGCAGTGTGAATCTGGCAATTCTCCAGCACACTGTCTAGCCACAAGCTACAGCTCCAGGGCTTGAAGAGCAGTATGGAACCATGAGATTACCTAAAAGGTATCAAGGTGATAAACATACTTGAAGGGCAAGAAAAACCTTCCTTCAGACAAACTAATTGCCCCACAGCATTTAAAGGGCTCGGCGACAATTTCTGAAGAACAAATTTAACGTAACTCGTACAGCTGTAACGGGAGTTTTCTAGTCGTGAACAACCTCGTGTAGAAGTACAGGACTCTCGACAGGCTTTTCCTCTGCAGCTGAAAAAGCGCCCCAGCCACGCACCCGGGTGGACCGGAGGGCAGAGGGCAGCCGGCTGTCACCATGACCCGGGACGACCCCAGGGGTCCCGCCAGCAGCCACGCGTGACAAGGCGGGAGCGCTCAAGGAGGCCGCACCGCCCGGCTCCGGCTCTACCCGCGCCCAACCTGGCCCCGCGCTTCTCCTCAGGCCCCAGCCCGCGGTGGGGCCGCCCGGCCCCACGGTGACCTTCCGCTGTTCCCCGGCCGCCGCCTCAGGCCGCGGCCCCGGCAGGCGGGAATGGCGCTAAGGACGGCCGAGAGCAACGCCCGCTGGCCCCATCCTCCTGCCAGCCGTCACCACCCCACGGGGCCCAGCCGCATCCCGGCCACCCTCCGCACCTGCCTACCCGGCTGCCCCGCTACGCCCTCGGACACGGTGACCGCGCTCCGGCACCTCCGCTCGGTCTGCGCCCAAGGACACGCTGTACTCCGCCCTATGTAACCCGGCGCCGCCGCAACCAACCTCTGCCCGCGCCCGCGGCCCGCCTCTCCGCCGTGACAACCAATCAAGTGCCGGCTTCTGGAGTTCTGATTGGTTACAGTCAGGTAACGTCACGCGGCCGGAGGCTAGTGGGGTAGGTTGCGGTAGGCGGGCCCCCGGACTTCCTTCCTTCCTTCGCCTCTCCCCTCCAATCCCGGCGGAGTGACGTTGACGTCACTCTGGGGCGGAGGGGGCGCGCAGCGGCGGGCGCGGGAGTTGCGGGCGCATGCGCACAGCGCAAGTGGAAGCAAGGGTCGCGCGGCGCCCTCGGCACGCGGCCGGGTGGTGGGCGGGGCCTGGGCAGTGACGCAGGGGGAGTGGCGCCCGTCCCGCTCGCGGGGCCGGTTTGTGGCGGTCGGGCCGTGGGGGCGGGAGCGAAGGGGCAAGTCACGGAATTTCTGCACCAGTGAGGGCGGGAAACGCCTCCGATCGTCGAGTCCGTTCTATGGATTGAACGCCACCCTGTTATTTAGGCCACAGCACTAAGTGCCGTGTCCAATTTTCAACACCTCCAAAGACAGCGGCTCCACCGCCTCCCTCCGCAGCTCGTTCTAATGTCTGATCAACCTTTCTGTGAAGAATTTATTCCTGATGTCCAACCTGAACCTCCCCTAGTGCAGCTTAAGGCTGTGTCGTCTCCTCCAGTCGCTGGTTGCCTGTGAGAAGAGGCCGACCCTCGCCTGGCTACAGCCCTTTTCAGGCGCTTGTAGAGAGCAATAAGGTCTCCCCTGAGCCTCGTTTTCCCCAGGCTCAACAGCCCCAGCTCCTTTAGCTTTTCTTCACAAGGCATGTGCTCCAGACCCTTCACCAGCTTGTCGATGAGTTCTAAAAGCTTCTCCAAGGGAGCCAAGGGAGTTTTGATGTTGGAAGTGTTGCAGTAGCCAAAGTGAGGCGAAATCCCCCGGGAGACCACGGCCAGGGCCATCTGCCAGCAAGGCCCCACAAAGGGCTGGAGGGGAGCGGGTGTGCGGCTGGAGAGGGATGACGGGTTTGTCTTTACAAACAGGCAGTGGGTCTGCTGATAAGATGCAACTATCACTGAGAGACAACATAAACAATAGGATAGATTTAATTGAAAGATGAAAGAGGCACTGAAAGAGCACCGTGAATTCCACAAGAGTTAAAAATTACGAAAGGATTA